>NC_138860.1:140633672-141833672 GCF_965194805.1 Balaenoptera borealis
TTGGTGATGGAGGAGAAATGTGTTCTGTTTGAAGATATTACTATGTTAAGTCTTAGGTACCTCCAGAATATCCTGGTAGATACCCCAAGCAGGCATTTGGAATTACTTCACTACGGTTCTGGAGACAGTCCAAAAGTCAGGTGAGTTTTGAAACCACGAAAAATGTGAAATCATGTATGGACAGCAGAGCAGTTCAACAAAATCTCTCCTTAATGCAGCATATCAAGCCCTCTAGGAATGACCTTTGCACTCTTCTCAGCCTGATCTTTCATCACTCTCTGTCTCAGATATTTTTCTCAACAAACTGAACTATATTCATTCATGAAACAAATATTTAGTGCTCAATACAAGGAATAAATGAATGAGCAAAGCAGACATAGATAGCCCCTGACTTCAGGGAGCTTGCAGTTTAGAAAAGTAAACAAGTAGTTATATTTTAGTGTGGTTGGTGCTATGATTAGGAGAACAAGCTAAGATACTATCCCATTCTTTCTTCATAAAGTTGAGCTAAGTGCCTCTTCATTGTGGTCTCAGAGCACACTTTACATGTTTTAATTAACTTACCACATCATTTGTGTTAAAATTTATCTACACTTGCATTTTTCGTCCTAACTGTAACCTTCTCAAATTTGACTTACTATCTTTGTAAGCCATAACAATGCTGATTAAATAATATGAACTCAATAGGTGTTTGTATATGGCTATGGTTAAAGAGTATCCACTCTGTAGCCAAATTACTTGAATCCTAATCCAAGCTCTGACACTTCGTAGTTGCTTGATCTTTGGCCAAGATATCTAACTTCTCTGTGTTCAGTTTCTTCACCTGTAAAGTGAGAATAATAGCAGCACCTCCTATGCAACTAGAGATTATCATACTAAGTGAAGTAAGTCAGAAAGAGAAAGACAAATGCCGTATGATATCACTTATATGTGGAATCTAAAATATGACACAAATTAACATATCTATGAAACAGAAACTGAATCATGGACATAGAGAACAAACTGGTTGTTGCCAAGGGGGAGGGGTTTAGGGAAGGAATGGAATGGGAGGTTGGGGTTAGCTGATGCAAGCTTTTATAATAGAATGGATAAACAACAGGGTCCTACTGTATAGCACAGAGAACTATATTCAGTATCCTATGATAAACCATAATGGAAAAGAATGTGTACATATATATATGTACATATATAGCTGAATCACTTTGCTGTACAGCAGTAATTAACACATCGTAAATCAACTATACTTCAAAAAAAATAAATAAATAAATAATTTTTTAAAAAAGAAGAATAAATGGGAAATAAAGAAGAGAAAAAAATAATAGCACAAACCTTATAAGGTTCTTGTGACGATTACAAGAATTCATGTAAGTAAAGTACATGAATGGAACAGTGCTGGACATATATTTTCTGCTCTTATTATGTTCACTTTAGTAAACATCATATACCCTGTTGTTATCATTCTTACTGTAATAGCCAAGTTGGCTAATTTCAAAGAATAACTCCTTAACATGGGTATCTGTGTTTCAAATTATAACTGTGATACTAAAGATACCCTCCTTCATACAAAGTATAGCATGAAAGTTGGTCAGATTAAATTTTTCCGGAAAGTTGATCACAGTATTACATATGGAAATATATTTGGCCTAGAAACCTACTGAATTAAACAGATTTCAATGAGCTGCCAGTAGATGGCTCTCTTAATATGCTATTTTATTGTCAGTTCAGGTTTGTGTTTTTATGCATGGAGTCACACCTTCAAAAAACCCTGGTAACAGGGTAGAAATGGCTCTCCAGGAATTATTATAATTTATTTGTCTATCTTCTGGTAGGATTTACAATCCGCAGTTGCAAATTCATTTGCAGAGGTACTTCAGTGGATAGTTGTAGGGTTTTTGTTTGGTTTTTAATTAAGAAAACCTAAGAAAGCCTTTTTGGAAATATAAATTCATTTGCAGAGGTACTTCTTCAGTGGATAGTTGTGGGGTTTTTTGTTTGTTTGTAAGAAAACATATGAAAACCATTTTGGAAATGTTTTCATTGGAGCCTATTTTTATCTGTCATGATAGATGGATGAACATAATTTATACCTTAAATTTTTCATGGAAAATGGACTTCCAATTTTCTTGATATCTCATTTTTTTATAATAACTTTAGACATGACTAATTCTTCCCTTAGTTTTTCTTCATATTATAAAGCTAAGTAATGACTTATAAAACTCTAACTTTACTATATCAGTTAGTTGTGCAGGACCTTTCTATTCCCATAGCATTTTTTTTAAATTTATTTATTTTTGGCTGCGTTGGGTCTTCATTGCTGTGTGCAGGCTTTGGCAAGCGGGGGATACTCTTCATTGCGGTGCACAGGCTTCTCACTGTGGTGGCTTCTCTTGTTGTGGAGCACGGGCTCTAGGCGCTCGGCCTTCAGTAATTGTGGCACGCGGGCTCAGTAGTTGCGGTTCACGGGCTTAGTTGCTCCGTGGCATGTGGGATCTTCCAGGACCAGGGATCGAACCAGTGTCCCCTGCACTGGCCAGCGGATTCTCAACCACTGCGCCACCAAGGAAGTCCCTCCCATAGCATTTTACCTTTATTTTATTATATTGTGATTTATTGGCTTTTACTAGTTTTACTATTAGTTCATCAAATGTTTGGAGCATAAAGCTGAGACAGGCTGGGACCTGGAACCCTTTGCTGGGACCTGTGACCCTTTGCTAAAGTGCTGCAATGCTTGTACCAGGACATACCTCTCCTCAAGCAACAAAATGCAAAGAAACTATATGGGACTAAAAATAACTGTGTGCATGTGCAGCTGGGGCAAATTCTGGACCCAAAAGATACAAAGAGACCAAAAAACCCAACTGCCACTTTTGAAGAGCCTGGAGCAAAAACAGGGTGTCAGGAGCAAAAGCAGGATATTGAGCATGCCCCCTGAACACAGCACCACCTAAGGGGTGGGCAAACCACCTAAGCTACCCCTCCGGCCAGAAGCCTGGACACACCCCTACCCTCACCCCATATAAGGAATCAGCTCGCCCCCCACCCCACCCCGGCCCAGCAAGCGAGCAAGCAAGGGAACCCCGGTTGTTTGTTCTCGCTCCCTGCTGCTGCAGCAGGGGCCTCAATAAAGCCTTGCCTGAATTTCTGGTCTGGCCTCTAGTCAATTTCTATTGCTTGGGGAAGGCCAAGAACTCTGGTGGGTAACAAATCTATACTCTAGTCTCCAAAATATTTGTTGCTATGACAGGTATATCCAGATATTCACTAGTTAAACCTTATAACCTACAGTGTTCATAACCCTACCCACTGTTTCTGCAAAATTATAGAACTTATTTTCTCAGATTATATCTCTAAACTCCTGAATACACCTGTGCTCTACAGTTCCATCCCTTCCTAGGCCATTCTGGTGGGGGATGCCCAGTCCCTTCACTGCTTTCACACACACACACACACACACAGAACAAAACAAAACAAAACAAAAAAATACTTGCATTCAAGCACTTGATAAAGATCTGCAGAATCCTAGAGAGGGGTCATAGGGCAAGGTGCTTGTTGGAGTATTCTTTTGATTCACTTCGTATCTCCTCCTCTTCACTTCTCTCCATTTCTTCCCTATATATCCAGAACTCTAAAAATAAACTCAACCCTCTTCTTTATGGAACAGATCTGTCAGAGGTCAGACCTCAAGTTCCACAGACTTCTCAGCTGATCCCATGGGTAGCCCTAAAGCTGGGATGGCTCTTCAGATATGTCTTCAGTCAAGGAAAGAGGCCAGGCCTTGGTATCCCTCATTGATCAGTTTCTGGATGCAAGCTGCTCCCAGGGAGGTGTCATAACCCCCTCCCTGATTGAGGCTCCCCGCTTTGTCTAAGGGCAATGCCCAGAGAGAGAGACTCAGCTTTAAGCCATCAGCAGCCAACACTCCCCAAAGCTGGGGGAAACCAGTGCTTCCATCCTAAAAGTGGCGTCTGGGTGGTGCACCACAGAATCTACTTCAGAGTCCATCTTTAGAAGAAGAAGATAAGTCCCAAACAGCAAGAAATAAATCCAGAAAGAAATGGAGACCCAATAATATTATTTGGGCTCCTCAGCTCAGCTTCGTCCCTGGAATTCCTAGTTACATGAGCCAATAGATTCCATTTTCTGCTTAGGCTATTTGAAATTGGGTTTCTGTCACTTGCAACTGAAAGATCTCTGATCAATAACACCTCATGTTTGAAGAAAGCAATAATCACTATTCTATTCTTTCAGCAATTACAAGCTCATAATTTATTTGTTTACACATCTCTCTCTCTAATTAGACAGTAAATTTCTTATAGGATCATATTTTATTCATCCTATCTGTAGCATCTATGGCAGTGGTAAGTAAAGGAGATAGTGAACAAATATTTGTTGAATTAATGAATAAGACAACGCCAAAACGGGGCTTCCCTGGTGGTGCAGTGGTTAAGAATCCACCTGCCAATGCAGGGGACACGGGTTCAAGCCCTGGTCCAGGAAGATCCCACATGCTGCAGAACAACTTAGCCCGTGAGCCACAACTACTGAGCCCCTGTGCCACAGCTACTGAAGCCCACACGCCTAGAGCCCATGCTCCGCAACAAGAGAGACCACCGCAGTGAGCAGCCCGCGCACCGCAACGAAGAGTAGCCCCCGCTCATCTCAACTAGAGAAAGCCCACGCACAGCAACGAAGACCCAAAGCAGCCAAAAAGTAAAATAAAAGAAAGAAAGAAAAACGATAGACAATGCACAGGAATAGACATGGATGAGTTCACAGAGCACATTAAGTAAGGAAAGGATAGTCAAATGTTGACTTGAAAGGCATATTTGGCCTATCAGATTTCACTTTCCTACTCTTAGCCCAATCTAAGTTGGAATTTCACCCAAGATACTCAGATTCATCAATATTACTTAGCCTTTGGTTGACATTTAAGCTAAGTTTGGTGGAATGCTCATTTATTCTTAAAATACACTTTTTGCCTTTTCTATGGTTCTGAGCTCCATGTTCATTCTTGGTCTAGTGATTTGTTCACTGTGTATTTGGTCCCAGGCCCTGTGCTGGACTCTGGGAATATAGCAATGAGTATGACAGAAAGCCCTGTCCCCAGGGAGTGTATATTCTTTAAAAAGAAGGCAGATTTTAAACAAGTAATTACAAACGCAATATGTATCACAAAAGGTAATTATGGGAGTGTATAGCACAACCTAAATTGAGATTAGGGAAATCGTCCCTGAGAAAGTGACATTTCTATAGAGAACTGAAGGAAGAGTAGAAATTAGCTCCCAGAAGCCCCCAACAAACATGTTACTGTGTCTCATTAGGCCTGAAATAATCCGTATAGTCCGAGGAATAGATGAATTCACTCAATAGGAATTCACTGAGTAGCTAAACTAACCAGAATCCCCTTCTGGAGCTGAAGGTGAGGTTAATCCCACCCAAATTACATGATTGAGAATGGGGGAGGGATTTTTTCCCAAAGGAGATTTTTGGGTACAGCTACAAAGAAAAAGCAGAAATTTGTGCTGAGCAGCAAGCACAAGCACCCCTTTATAGGGAGGAAGACTTGATTCACAGAGGCTGCTAGAAGACCTTTCCAGTATCCAAGTGAGAGATGAAAGTGACTTGGATAAGGAGAGGCCAGTGAAGGTTGAGAGAATGGACAGGACTTGATAACTAATTGGATAAAAAGGTAAAGAGTGGGGAGACTAATCAAAGATGAATCCAAGATTAAATTTTTTTCCTTCTCAGGCTGTGACATAGCCTAGATGTCCTAAGAATTTCCTGGCTATGGGTCCATGAATGAGAAAAGATTTCCCGAGCTTATCATAAAGTTCCTTTTTGGTGTTTTCTAAACTAAGCTTATAAATGTCTCCTTTGCCCTTTAAAGTTCTCTCTTGTTCTTCTGGATCCTCATATGCTTCTTTTTATAATGTACTGCTTGTCTGAACCATATTCATTAATTAAATGTTAAGGCTACTTCTACCTTAGCTTCTTTATACACTATATTAGGCAAGCATTTGACCCTTAATATTAACCAGTGGCGAATGTCATGAAGTTTGAAATTACTTCAAAGTAGATCTTTAAGTATCAAAAAATAGTATACCCAAAATTGTAGACACAGATTGGGATGGCTTCTCATCTGATAATTCCCCTGTGATTCTATCTGCTAAGAAATTCCAGATCACTGGGCACAAAGGAGGCATATGATCCAGACTGAGTCAGTTTAAATTCCTCATTCCCCAGCCACAGTGATTCATCCAATGGATGGGCTCATCATTCCTTCCTAGAGATTTTTCAAACTGACTCTGAGAAAAAGAGATTAACTTTCTTCTAAAAAAAATAAGCTTGAAAGAAGGCAATTACAGGTTGCTTTGTCTGTGTACTCTTCATGAATTCAGTTCATCTATAGAAGGAAAGATTGACACCACTGTGCAAAAAGATACAGAGACACAAGATATGGAAAGAGAGACAAGAGACAGAGAGACAGAGATTTGGAAATCTGGTATCCCTGGGTCTTGCTGGCCTGGGAGCTACCTCAACTTCTGACCTTCCTGTAGTTCGATCATGTGCTCTAGAAAAGCAAGGATCCCAAGTGTCTGGCACATGACAGCCACTCCAAGAATAATCGTTGAGATAGAGACTTCACTTTGGACCAAGATGGAATGATAGGAACCACATTTACACTCCCTTCTGAAAACAATTTAAAAGGCAGAGAAAATACATGAAAAAAAAATGGTTTTTATTTATTTTTATGTTTTTGGTCGCGGCATGAGGGATCCTAGTTCCCCGACGAGGATGGAACCCGCACCCCCTGCAGTGGAAGCATGGAGCCCTAACCACTGGAGCACCAGAGAAGTCCCCCAAAATGGTTTTTAGACATTGGACATCAGACAGTACAGAACAGTGTGATTTCTGAGAGAGAAGAAACAAAGTGAGCCCTATAAGTACCCCTTTTTATTGTCTGGAGAGTTTTCATACTGCATTGCAAAGAAGGGGGACGCTGGTGGAGTCTCACAGTCTCTCTGAGTTGAGAAGATGGAGCTGGGGACGTGGGAGGACAAGGCAGCTAGAGTTCTCAGGGCAGCATACCAGAGAGGAGATTGCTGCACAGAGAGAGTGCTCTGAAGATCTGCAGAGTTCTTCCTTATTGTTTAGCTGACTATTGATCAGAGGATATATATGAGGAACAATCTGAAGTGGGAACTGTAAAAAAAAAAGTTTCCTATAATTTTCTTTGAACAGATCTGTGTTCCAACTTGGAAAATAAATATATTCTTATAGTTTCCAATGAACAAAAGCTCTAGTAATTAAAAAAAATTGTTGAATGAATGCAAATCAGTCCATTCTCCCTTTTTCCTTAAGCTAGTTCTAGTTGGGTTTCTGTTGCTTGCAACCAAAGAATCTTAGCCAATACACCTTACAATTCCACTTCCGAAGTTATCTTCAGAAACTAACAAAGAATTCCAAAGACTTTGGTTATAAGAATGTCTATCATTTTAATGTTTATAAATGTCAAAACTCAGATTTTCTGATATTCCCAAAGATTTTTCTATGCAAATTGGTAAATTAATCTAATAAAATACTATGTAATAACTAACAGGACATTTTAGTTTCTCACTTGACATAGAAATATGCTTATGATATATTGATTCGTTTTTTAAAAAATTAAAAATTTCCATTCCAAGTTATAAAACAGAATATATAGTTTTTATTGTGCATATGGATATATGCATATAAAGTGTGGAAGAATGTTTCTTAAAACTTTAATAATCCTTTTCTCTGGCTGGTGGAATTTCAGGTAGTTTTTATCCTTAAAAAGAAAAGTATCTGTGTTTTTGGATTATCTGTCCTACAACAAATTTGTTTCAACTCTTTTTTTTTTTTTTTAATTTTTATTTATTTATTTATTTATGGCTGTGTTGGGTCTTCGTTTCTGTGCGAGGGCTTTCTCTAGTTGCGGCAAGTGGGGGCCACTCTTCATCGCGGTGCGCGGGCCTCTCATTATCGCGGCCTCTCTTGATGCGGAGCACAGGCTCCAGACGCGCAGGCTCAGTAGTTGTGGCTCACGGGCCTAGTTGCTCCGTGGCATGTGTGATCTTCCCAGGCCAGGGCTTGAACCCGTGTCCCCTGCATTGGCAGGCAGATTCTCAACCACTGCGCCACCAGGGAAGCCCTCAACTCTTTTTTTTACTGCCTGTCTTAGTTGACCTCTGAGGTTTTGTTTTTGATCTAAAGTTTACCCCAATTTCCAGTTTATTTGCAAAGCAGAGAAGGTTGACATAATTTTAGTCAGTTGAATAATTAAGTCCTTTCCTATTCAGATTACAAATTTCTCCTATTTCCCCAAACCCTCTTACAGAGCTCTAATCTTTGCACTTTTACAACTTAACAACTGTATACACGGTACATTTACTAGAAGAAAAATAAAAATTGTGAAATAGATGGTTATTCTCTCAGTAATATCCTAAGGGAGAGATGCTGTATACTAAAGGTGTATGTTTGATAAAATGGGGCCGGAGAGGTTTTAAACTTTTACCAAAACACATCAAAGCAGCTCAGTTATTAAGCTTAGAAATGTCTCCTAGTGCCTGGCTGATCTAATGCTTTGGCAAATATTGAAAGTGACCTATGTCCCTAGGGGGAAGCACATTACGCCTAATGATTCGATGTCCCAGATTTTCCAGAGAAGACCTGATTTATTTCTTTCTTTTGTTTTTCCATAGCAAAGGTCATTCCTTTATTGGATTTTAACTTTTATATCTCTCAAAGAGTTTTCCTGTAAATAAATTCATGCATTTGAGTAAAACATCTTTTGCTAGATTACAAATCCCATTTTTAATTTAGAAAGATGATACAACAAAGTATCAGGATTGGAACAATTAATCCTCCAATAGGGTAATGTCGTACTGGTGACCCAAACAGGATCAGGGAGAGATATGAATGTTGTGGATATTAAAAATCTAATTTGGGGCTCACACTTGGTAACTACAAGAAACTACCACCTTGAATTCCCAATTTGCATCTTAATTACTTCTGACCTTGAATTCTCATCCCAGATATAAAGCTAGCTAGCTGTATAAAAGACGCTCCATCAGTCAGTTGCTTTCATATATTTATCTCTCTAGTAGAATTTTGAAAAATGATCTATCAGCCATGCTGGGTTGTTTGAGGATCAAATGTAATAGTGAATGTACAAGTGATTTAAAAAGCACTGTTTGAATTTGCTAAGAGTCCTTTGTTAAAATCTTACTATGGAAGTTAAAAAAAATACAACACAGGGCTTCCCTGGTGGCGCAGTGATTGGGAGTCTGCCTGCCAATGCAGGGGACGCGGGTTCGGGCCCTGGTCTGGGAGGATCCCGCATGCCGCGGAGCGGCTGGGCCCGTGGGCCACAGTTACTGGGCCTGCGCGTTTGGAGCCTGTGCTCTGCAGCGGGAGGGGCCGCGATGGTGAGAGGCCCGCGCACCGTGATGGGGAGTGGCCTCCGCTTGCCGCAATTGGGGAGGGCCCTCGCACAGAAACGAAGACCCAACACAGCCATAGATAAATAAATAAATAAATAAATAAATAAATAAATAAAATAAAGCTTATAAAAAAAAAAAACAACACAAAAAGGCTGAGTTGCTCTGGTTGAAGAGGTTATGAAGGGCAGAGCCCTTCATACAAATTTGGTATGTTACTCTTGCTTCTTCTTATGTTTATAAGAGAAAAATTGGAACAAGAAGAAAAAACAAAAATCAGTAATAATTCTACCACACAGAGAACTGTTTGTGGAACTACGTTTTTCCAGACCCCAAAGAATATCTTCAAACAAACTTGACCAGGTGACTGGTTGATCAGAATGAAATCTCTTTCCCATCGTTCCATGGAGCTGGGATAAGTGAGGTTTTGGGCCAACAGTCAAAGTGAGGAAGGCAGATTTCATCATCAAATCCTGGAGGCAATGAAACACATGGCCAGAATGAGGAGACAAAGTCCAGAACCTGCTGGATGATGAATCTGATTGAGGAGCCAGATTGAAGCAAACACAGAAACGTAGAAGCCCTGGATAACAGCTAGAAACAGACTAGAGTTCCTTTAGCTTTTTTTTCTTTCCTCCCCCCACCCCCCACTCCCCGGATCGAACCCATGCCCCCGGCAGTGGGAGCGCAGAGTCCTAACCTCTGGACCACCAGGGAATTCCTCTTTAGCTTGCTTTTTATGGGCCAGCAGCTGTAAATTCTTGGATTAATCAGACTAGTAAAGAGAGTCAGGGTCATCAAAATAATTTAACTTAAAGTTTTGTTGAGCTTATAAAACGGCAGTTCTGAATTTTTGGTTAAAGTTTTAGCTGCTATAAAAACGTTGTTTTGAATATACTATGAATTATAAAAGCAAAATAAAGATAATTTTTGTACCTTTTTTTCATTTAATTGGAATTGTTTTCAAGTTTCTGCCAATGTAATGGTAAAGCATTAAGTATTTATTGGTAAATAATGTATACATTTCCAATCCAAGAAATATAATAAGTGAGTGAAGTTGAAATAAGTGCTTTTTTGTTTTTTTAATTTTTTAACATCTTTATTGGAGTATAATTGCTTTACAATGGTGTGTTAGTTTCTGCTTCATAACAAAGTGAATCAGTTATACATATACATATGTCCCCATATCTCTTCCCTCTTGCATCTCCCTCCCTCCCACCCTCCCTATCCCACCCCTCTAGGCGGTCACAAAGCACCTAGCTGATCTCCCTGTGCTATGCGGCTTCTTCCCACTAGCTATCTATTTTATGTTTGGTAGTGTATATATGTCCATGCCACTCTCTCACTTTCTCCCAGCTTACCCTTCCCCCTCCCCGTATCCTCAAGTCCAATCTCTAGGTCTGCGTCTTTATTCCTGTCCTGCTCCTAGGTTCTTCAGAACCTTTTTTTTTTTTTTTAATATACCATATATATGTGTTAGCATACAGTATTGGTTTTTCTCTTTCTGGCTTACTTCACTCTGTATGACAGACTCTAGGTCCATCCACCTCACTACAAATAAGTCAATTTTGTTTCTTTTTATGGCTGAGTAATATTCCATTGTATATATGTGCCACATCTTCTTTATCCATTCATCTGTTGATGGACACTTAGGTTGCTTCCATGTCCTGGCTATTGTAAATAGAGCTGCCATGAACATTTTGGTACATGACTCTTTTTGAATTATGGTTTTCTCAGGGTATATGCCCAGTAGTGGGATTGCTGGGTCATATGGTAGTTCTATTTTTAGTTTTTTAAGGAACCTCCATACTGTTCTCCATAGTGGCTGTATCAATTTACATTCCCACCAACAGTGCAAGAGGGTTCCCTTTTATCCACACACTCTCCAGCATTTATTGTTTGTAGATTTTTTGATGATGGCCATTCTGGCTGGTGTGAGGTATTACCTCATTGTAGTTTCGATTTGCATTTTTCTGATGACTAATGCTGTTGAGCATCCTTTCATGTGTTTGTTGGCAATCTGTATATCTTGTTTGGAGAAATGTCTATTTAGGTCTTCTGCCCATTTTTGGATTGGGTTGTTTGTGTTTTTGATACTGAGCTGCATGAACTGCTTGTAAATTTTGGATATTAATCCTTTGTCTGTTGCTTCGTTTGTAAATACTTTCTCCCATTCTGAGGGTGGTCTTCTCGTCTTGTTTATGGTTTCCTTTGCTGTGCAAAAGCTTTTAAGTTTCATTAGGTCCCATTTGTTTATTTTTGTTTTTATTTCCGTTTCTCTAGGAGGTGGATCAAAAAGGATCTTGCTGTGATTTATGTCATAGAGTGTTCTGCCTATGTTTTCCTCTAAGAGTTTGATAGTGTCTGGCCTTACATTTAGGTCTTTAATCCATTTTGAGTTTATTTTTGTATATGGTGTTAGGGAGTGTTCTAACTTCATTCTTTTACATGTAGCTGTCCAGTTTTCCCAGCACCACTTATTGAAGAGGCTGTCTTTTTTCCACTGTATATTCTTGCCTCCTTTATCAAAGATAAGGTGACCATATGTGCATGGGTTTATCTCTGGGCTTTCTATCCTGTTCCATTGATCTATATTTCTGTTTTTGTGCCAGTACCATACTGTCTTGATTACTGTAGCTTTGTAGAATAGTCTGAAGTCAGGGAACCTGATTCCTCCAGCTCCGTTTTTCTTTCTCAAGATTGCTTTGGCTATTTGGGGTCTTTTGTGTTTCCATACAAATTGTGGAATTTTTTGTTCTAGTTCTGTGAAAAATGCCAGTGGTAGTTTGATAGGGATTGCATTGAACCTGTAGATTGCTTTGGGTAGTAGAGTCATTAGTGCTTTGTTTTTAAAACATTTATTTATTTATTTGGTTGCACTGGGTCTCAGTTGTGACAGGTGTGCTTCCTAGCTGCAGCTCATGGGATTCTTACGGCTCACCGGCTCCTTAGTTGTGGCGTGTGAACTCTTAGTTGCAGCATGCATGTGGGATCTAGTTCCCTGACAAGGGATCGAACCCGGGCCCCAACCCGGGCACCCTGCATTGGGAGTATGGAGTTTTAACCACTGCGCCACCAGGGAAGTCCCGAAATAAGTGCTTTAAAGTTAAAAAAAAAAAAGAGTAAGGATTAGGGTGACTATTTCCCAACACCCCCTGCCCTCTGCTTTCTTATATCTCCAGAACAAGACAAGGAATATAACTTGAAAGAAATATGCCCAAATAAATAAATAAGTATGCCCAAATAAGTAAAGTTTTTCTATAACAGTTGTTTAAAAACATTACCATTATGTGGTCTATTTTCCCTCTCTTTACCAAATCCATAAAGAGATATTAAAATATCAAAACCAGATATGATTCTGATTGTTGAGTCAAAACATTTGTCTAGAAAATTCCAACCTATCCATGCAAAGGTTTCGGAAACACTTGACTATTGTTTTACAGCCTTCATTACCCTCCTGCACATCTTTAGTCATTCTTTACTCTAGGAAGTCTTTACTGACCCATCCAGGCTGGGCTAAATGCCCTCCTATGTGCTCTAAGCCCCTCTAAGTATACTTCTACTGTTTCTACTTCTGCCCTGTATTGAAATTATCTATTCATAATCTGTGTCTTTGGCTGAACTGTAAGCTTCTATATGGAAACCCTCCACACACTCCAGATGGGATTGAGTTCCCCTGCTACAAGTATCCCCAATTCCCTATGGTTTTTCTTTATAAAAGTTATGGGTGTGGGGATTCCCTGGTGGTCCAGGGCTCCACGCTTCCACTGCAGGGACACAGGTTTGATCGCTGGTCGGGGAACTAAGATCCCTCATGTCACAGGGTGGCCAAAAAATTAAAAAAACAAAATAAAATGAAATCTTGAAAAAGAAATTATGGATGTGATTATTTTTGTAATAGGGATGGTAATTACCACTGTCCAGTACTATATAACCATCACGGCTGAAGCTTTCCCTTATACATCACTATTACTTCCCTCACTTCATTCCCTTTATTTTCAAAAGATTATTTGGAAAAAATGTTAGTTATTTCTTGCTCTTTTATTTAAGACAGTAGTTTATTTTTGCACAGAGTTTTAAAAATCAAATAATACTATAAGACTCATAATGAAAAAATAGTGGTGCTCTCTTCCTCTTTCTCTACCCTTGATTCCCACTTCTCAAACACAACATTTTTTCCATTATACTAGCTGAATATTCTTCTGGTACTTGCTTCCATCTTCCTCAATAACATCCTTGTATTGCTGCTATTTTGACATTGCTCAGTTTCATATCTTTTAGCTTCCTACTATGGAGGGTGAAGAATAATCTCTCTTACAACACTGCCCACCTCACGCCCTACCTCACACATTCACACACATTCTTTTCCACCCTCATGTCTACCTATATGATTACACGATCCATAACTTTTGGTTAACTCAACATGACCATGCAGTATAAAACAATTATACTTCCTTTCTTGTACAATTTTTTGTTTTTCCTGGAATAAAAAAAATTGCCTTTATTGTTAGCTTAGTTTTCTATGTTCCTATAACTAATTCATCCTCAAACATTCCTCCAGAATTATACATTTCCTTTCATGATGTTCAAATACATCAGGCTGTTTTTGTTTTATTCTTTTCATGGCAACATCCCTGGTGGATACCTCTGCTTTCCTGTCCCCAAAATGAACAGAATGGTCTCTGGAAATGCTGTGCAGTTATTGATCTGGGATCTCCTTCATGCTCATCCTGAGGATTCCCATCTCCTCCCTGTGCTGGATCCCTTATTTTCTGTATCTCACTTCTTTCTTCCTGGTTTTGCTCCCTTGCTTTGTGGAGTACATTCTCCAGTAATTCCTGACAAAAGGTACATATTAAGCACAGTCTTTAAGAACACAAACATCTGCAAATGTCTTTATCCTCACACTTGACAGTTTGGCTGAATATAGAATTCTAGGTTGAAACCATTTTCCTTGGAATTCTGGAGACATTGCTCCGCTACCTTCTTTCATGGAGTGTTGCTGAAAGAGTCAATTCCTTCCTTATTCTAGCTCTTTGTGGCCTCTTTTTTCCTCTGGAAATGTTTAGGAGCTTCTTTTTGTCCCTAGTAAATAAAACTTCCCATGAGATGCCTTGGTGTGGGTCTTCTTAAATCTATTGTGCTCAGCATGTAGTGGGCTCTCTAACTCTGGAAAGTCATGTCTTTCAGTTGTGGAAAACTTTCTTAAATTACTACTTTGATAATCTCCTCCCCTCTGTTTTCTCTATTCTTTTTTGCGTGACATTTTTATCATGTAGCTGCTGAACTGTCTTTCATTTTCGTATATTTTCTATTTTCCATCTCTTTTTCATTTTCATTTTTATTTTTTGGTTCTACTTTCTCAGGGATTTCCTCCAATTTTTTCTTCTAATTCTTGAGCTTTTTGAGATTTCACAGCATGAATCAGATTGTTATTACCTTCCCCTCTGCAAGTTTAGATTTGAGCTTTCTCTAGACTAGAATATTAGTTCTCATTTATTCACCTGCTTCTATGCTTCAAATTTTGTTATGTTGTCTCCTCTCCCATTCTCTTGGTCCTTATTGGCTTATGCCTTTATTGGGATTTCAGGAGAAAAATGTGGTGAATACATGAGTTCAATCCACCATATATAGTCAGAACCTTTGTTACTTTCCCACTATAACTGTTATGCTTCTTTTCAAGGCAACATGGCTACCTCTGAGTTACAGGGAAAAGATCAAGTACAAGAAAGCAGAAAAAAGAGAAAAACACAAATGTTAATATTTTAAGATATTATAACATTTCCAACAGTACTGGAGCTAGCTCATACTGGCTCACAAGAATACATGGTTTTATTTTCAGGAATTTGTGAGCCAGTTGGTAATCATTATTAAAAATTAATTAAACTTACAATGTTTATTATAGTTTACAACTTACAGTGAAATAAACTGTATTAAAAACATAGGTAATAAATACTCAAAATTTATCACTTCCTCATTAGTTTAGTGAATTTTACTATCATCTGTGTTCTTCAGGTTATTTACATCTATTGTAATGATGTGCTATATATCTCTTCCCAACTCCATATTCAGTGAAGTCATATTAGTACCTTAAAAGTGGCTATAGTGGGAGTATTTATAGCATAGAAATCAGAAAATGCTACAAATAAGGAATTGATATTGTTCTTTTCATTGTCTAGACTTAAGAATGTGATGGAGAAAACATTAATAATACAAATTAAACTTAAAAGTATGCTGTGTCTGTAACGGTTAGACTGTGAATAGCACAAAAAAATTAAGGATATAGTCTTCCGGTATTTGAAAACTGTTATCTCATTCAGCAAAGAAAACAGTCGTTGACAAACAAATGAAGTTCTGACATTCCTCTTTCTTGTTTCACGTTCATCTTAATCTTTAACTGAAATGAAAATATCAACCAACATTCATGTGGACCCACACTCATTTGTCCATTGTAACCATAGTTTGGCCATGCTTACAAGAGTTTCACAATCTACAAAATCATTCTGTGAGAATCAATTTGCTATAATGATTTTACAATAAGGTATATATTATTATTTATAAATTGTGTGCTACACATCCTTTGTCTTAATAAAATTTAACATACACATACACATACTTTTTAATTTATTTTTTGGAGAACTAGTTCTTAAACAATTACTAATACATCACTCTCTATAACTTTCCCTATACTATAATTTCCATGAGGGCAGTAACTATTTCTGTTTGAGTCCCCAGGTCTTGCAAGGTTTTTATTACCTAGTAGGTACTCCCTAAACATTTACTGAATGAGTGAACGCAAGCTCAGGAAGTTTGCCTTATTCATTTTAATATCTGAGAAGTAGCACAGTGCCTGACACAGATTAAGTGCTGAAAAAAATAATGTTTGCTGACCTGAACTGAACTTGAATCATAGTCTCCTAATCCTGAAAAAAAATCCCATGACAATCAAACGCATCAAGGAAAAGAATTGAGATGGTTTATTTTTTCAGGCACAGCCTTGTTTTCACGGTCGCTTTGCAAGTTAAGTCACTTGCTGCAGTAAGTCCAGAGTGAAAGCCAGATCTCTGATTCCGGAAACAGTGCCCTATTCATTAGATTCCCTATTTCTCAAGGGCACCAGTATTTTCTGACACTAATGTTGAACAGGAAAGCTGGTTACTTGCTTTGTGGCTACAAGATTTTTACTTAAGATAAATGACAATAAACAGAGTAGGGAGGAATCAGATATGATGTCTACCATTTAATGAGCACACACTATGCTCATTACAAAACTACACTTAAAACCAGTCGCTCGGTTTCTCTCAACAACTCTACAAGGTAGAAATTATCCTTACATTACAAATGAAGACACTGAGGTTCAAAGAAGTTTGTAAATTTACCTAAAGCTCACAGCTGCAGAGTAGCAATACTGGGATTCAAAACAGTTTTGTCTTAAGACAAATTCCACTGTGTTTTAATTGGACAGTGTTCTTAAACATCTGCTGTTCATACAGCATTGTTCATGTACCACTTTCAGGATATGCATGCCAATCATATTATGATTTACTTCATATTTTCCTTGGACCTTCTTTTGTTATTTGTTAGCCTAATCTGAAATAATAACGTCCATGAAATGATGGGTTAATATGTTGTTATACTTTTCTAATACACACTAACATGAATACATAATTATTAAACTAAAAATTTTGCCTGCTTACTACCTAAAATGACCTTGGGTACTATCAGAGATACATATACTTCCCTGAGGTAAACACTGCTTCTTGCAATGCGGCAGATTTAACTTGTACTGAGGTAGGAGCAAGGGTGATGGTCATATTTTTTGGTTTGTCTTCAGTTTCTATCCTGAAAAGAAAAAAGGAAATCATTCAATCTATTTTGCTGGGAGGGAGAGGGAGGGGGCCTGACTCACACTTCCTGAGCAAATTCCCATTGCACAAAACAAAACCTTCTTCCAGGGTCACTGAAACCTTCCAAGTGACAGAATTGGAATTAAACTTGGCAAAGATTACTAAATGCCACCAGTGTTAGACAACTGAAGGTTTCTGTAGCAAGAACAGAATTCAAGAAAAAGAAACCAAAGTGTTGGAAAGCACCTACAGTGAGAGTCACGAAGGTTTAAGAAAATCTTGCTGGCATTTGTGCTGCCCAAGCTGGAGTTGATAAAATTGTTTCTATTCTTTCCTGTAAGTATGTTGGAGGAGGAAGTAGTTGGATTGTCTTTCTTGGCATTTGAGTGGGAGGAATAACACAGCATTATCAGAGATAATGGCAAAGAAAAAAGAGAAAAAAATGTTTTTGAACAGCTGAAAAACTAAATTTATAACTCTGTGGAAGAACACAGATTTGGTTATATAAATCCTTTGGAATGTTGTCCAATGCATTTCAAAGGAAAAAAATAAAAAGAGCATCAGAAACCATAACAGTCAAGACTATGGTGATAAATAATATAGATCTTTTTTAAAGCTAGTGAAATATACATGTGTATATTTGGTTCAGTTTTAATCTATCTCCTTTATGGTGCCTACATGTCCCTCCACAATATGGTTACTACCACACATTCAATCCTCTCCTTACCTCAAACTATTTGGGCTCTATACCCTATAACCTAACTGAGCCCAGGCCCGGGGTCACTGCATGAGGGTTTCACCAACATCCAGACATTAAAGTGACTAGAATTTGCAAATCTTAGTACTGCTACCCTCTTATTTCTTAAAAGAAAAGTCCCCTGTAGAACCTGGAGCTAGAAAAAGTACTGTTTTTCTTGAGGAAATAGAATCTTTCACAATATTGAGAACTTCATGATTGAGTATTTGTTTTCATCATACCCCGATAGACTGTGTGGCTAGCAACCTAAATGACAAATTAAATGACTTCCAGTTGCTGTAGAACCATCACAAAAGAATGACACACCATTTTCTCTTTCTGTCTGGGAGGAGCATGGGGGTGGGAGAAGGGAAGTAGCCAGGACTTTGTGTGCTATTTGGTAAGATCTAGGCTTCCTTTACCTAGTTAAGAGAACGTTATTTGTTTTTGAAATCTAGGTTTTTGGAGGCTTGCTGCTGGACTGGCCTAAAGAGAAAGAGCTTCCGGTGTTAAGAGGGGAGGGGCTGGGGCAGAGGTAAATTATCTAGAGTAGGCAGATGCATAGTGCTTTGTCCTCTAGCTGTGGGGCTTTGCACTCCACTTCCTCACAGTCGCCTAAAAGTTGCAGGAATTTTGACGGCATGGCTTTGTGTGTACCTGGGGACTGAACACTAAGTTGTAAACATCTGTCTGTAGTGAAGTTTCCAGTTGCCAAATCTGGCACAGAGGGAGTAGATGCTGTTTTCAGCAGAGGTAGCCCCCTTAGAATAGATGACAGACAGGTAGATAGACAGGTAGATAGATAGATAGATAGATAGATAGATAGATAGATAGATAGATAGATAGATTTAGACAATGTGCATTTCAGCAACAAATTGATGGATTGAGAACTCTCTATATACCTCTTCTCCTCAGTTTCCCTGAATTAGGTAAGCTTTAGGGTCCTTTTATGAAGAATGAGATGGGGCCCTCTAAAAATAACTTTGATTGAATTATCAACCTTGATAGGTGAGAGTCCAAAGAATTTAATTTAATTTAGAAAAACAATGAAATGTGATATTTCCTATACCTTAGTTTTATTAGTTAACTATTGCTGTGTAGCAATATTACCACAAACTGAGTGATATAAAATATCACTCATTTATTAAGGGCTTAAAACATTATTCATGCATTAGCTCATAGTTTCTCTGGGTCATGAACCTGGATATGGCTTAGCTCAGTCCTCTGTTTCAGAGTCTCTGACAAGGCTGCAGTCAGTGTCAGCCAGGGCAGAGGTTTCATCTGAGGTTCATCTGGGGAAGGTTCTTCTTCCAAGTTCATATCGTTGCTGGCAGCATTCAGTTCCTTGCACGTGGTTGGACTGGAAGCCTCAGTTCCTCCAATGTTGAGTGGAGACAGCCCTCAGATCCTTGCCACATGGACTTTCCACATGGCAACTTACTTCATCAAAGCCGTCAATCAGAGAGCCAATACAGAGAGTCTGTTAGCAAGATCAAAGTTACAGTCTTGCGTAATGCAATCACAGAGGTGCCATCCCATTACCTTTGCCATATTCTATTGGTTAGAAGCAAGTCACAGGCCCTGCCCACACCAGTGAGAGAGTTTTACACAAGGTAAAACTGGCATGAATACCAGGAAGTGAGGATAATTTGGGGCCATCTTTGTGTCTATAATACAAATTTTAGAACAATTTTATACCTGGTAACACTAAGAAGTTCATGGGAAAAATTGTAATTTAAACATAGTAATTTACGTTAACTCCCAATGGATAGTCATGCTAACATTCTTCTTTTTCTTAGTCTTCATTTTCTTCTTTTATTTATAATTTACTACTTTATTATATGTGCCTCCAAAAACTTTTTCAAATATTTTGTGGAAAGGAGTGTATATAAATAAATACACTTAACATACTGTTAAGGACTAAATGTTTGTGTACCCCCAAAATTCATACGTTGAAACCTAATCCCCAATGGGATGGTGTTTGGAGGTGGGGCCTTTGGGAGGTGATTAAGTCATCAGGGTGGAGCCTTCATGAATGCGATTAGTGACCTCATAAAAGAGACTAAGGAAAGCTGCCTAACCTGTTCTGCCATGTGAAGACACAGAGAGAAGAAGGCTGTCTGTCTATAAACCAGGAAACAGCTCTCGCCAGACACTGAATCTGCCAGTGCCTTGCTCTTGGACTTCCCAACCCCCAGAACAATGAGAAATAAATGTTGTTTAAGCTACCCGTTCCATGGTATTTTTGTTATATCAGCCCAAATGGACTAAGACACACACAATATAAAAGTAAACATTTTATTAAAAGGGGAAGTAAGTCAGACAAAGACAAATATCATATGATATCACTTATATGTGGAATCTAAAAAAAATGATACAAATGAACTTATTTACGAAAGAGAAACAGATTCTCAGACATAGAAAACAAACTTATGGTTACCAAAGGAAAAGGGAGGGGGGGCAGGGATAAATTAGGAGTTTGAGATTAACATATACAAACTACTACATATAAAATAGATAACCAACAAAGACCTACTGTATAGCACAGGGAACTATATTCAATATCTTATAATAATATATAATGGAAAGGAATCTGAAAAAGAATAGATATATATATGTGTATAGCTGAATCACTTTGCTATACACCTGAAACATTGTAAATCAACTATACTTCAATAATAAATAAATAAATAGGCTGGAAATGTTTTTAAAAAGGGGGGTGGGTAGGGGAAGATAGGTCCTAAAGTATATAACATGTAATATTTACTAAAGTGAGGAAAAAACAAATTTGCACAAAACAGGTATGAAAAACTTTTCAACTTCATTCATAGAAAGGCATATTAAAACTCACTGATATATACAACTTTTTATAGATAAGATAGGTAAAAGTTTGAAAGTTCTGTTGGTGAAACTTCTGGGAGAAACAGATAAGAAACAAACTTAAATTACAATGTTACATACTGACAGGTGCTTTGAAGAAAAGTAAAGTAGGACAAAGAGTTAAAGTGACAATGTCACGGGAATTCCCTGGCAATCCAGTGGTTAGGACTTGGTGTGCTCACCACCAGAGGCCGGGGTTCGGTCCCTGGTCAGGGAACTAAGATCCCCCAAACTGTGCAGTGTCCCGGTCAAAAAATTAAAATAAAGTGACAATGTTGCTATTTACTATAGATTAGTCAAGATGGCCTATCTGGGGAGGAGACATTTGTGCAGAAACCTGAATGAAATGAGGGAGTGGGCTTTCTAGGATCTACAGAAAAAGGCAATTTTGAAAGCTCAGACATGGTAAGAGGTTTGCCAAGTTTGAGGAGCGGGGAGAAAGCCAGAGTGGCTGAAGCACAGTAAGCAAGGAGAAGAATGACGGGAAGTGAAGCTGGAGAGGTAGCCAGAGGTCAGATTGTGTACAACTCTGTAAACTATGGTAAAAACCCTTTTATTCTGTGAACCAAGGCCATTTGGAGGTTGAGAGCAGGAAAGTGATATAATAGGACTTAAGTTTTAAAAGAATCGCTGTAGTTGCTAAGAGTAGTTGAGGAGGGGGAGGAATTGGGCAAGAACGGAAGCAGGAAAACCAGTCAAAAGACTTGGGTTCCTATTATGCATCTCAAACAGAACTGTTGATTGCCAAGCCCATCCCCTGCCCCTAATTCACCATTACTCATTCTTTTCCATCTCAGTAATGGCATTACCATCCTCTAAGTTATTTCCTTTCCATATCTCCTACATCGACTCTGATCAGTGACTTCTTTGGCCTTATCTAAAGAAGGCCAAAATCCATCCTCTCTTTCTGTCCCCACAGTCACTCCCTTAGTCCAAGGTACTTTCATGTCACATCTGGACAGCCATCCTCTCTGCCTCTACTTACCATCTCTACAATCCATTCTCCACATGCAACCAGAATGAACTTTTGAAAATATAAATCAGATCATGACACTTAGCTTGAAACCTTAAGGGTTTCTTTTAGCTTTTAGAATAATATCAACATTCTCTATCATTCCTATAAAGCTTTACATGATGTGGTTCCAACTTACTTCATGCATGTGGTAGGCAGAATTCTAGCCCCCATGATCTTCACCCCGGGTGTTATTCCTGTGATTATATTTTGTTATATGGCAAAGCGCATTGTTTTAAGTTTGTTGTAATTTGCTACACAGCAATAGAAAATTAATACGATGCAACTTTCTTTCTTGTTCACTGTGTTTTATATCACACAGGTCAAATTTCTCTTCTTCAGATGTGCTAAGCTTCTTCCTGCCTTAGGATCTTTGCATTTAGATTTCCCTCTTCCTGAAATACTCTAATCATGACTGGCTTCTTTTCATCCCTTGGGTGACAGCTTAATTGTAAGAGCATCAGAGAGTCTTTCACTGACTACCCTATTTTAAGCTACACCTTCTCAATTTATTGTTATATCATCCCATTTATTTTATTCATAGTGTTAGTAGGTAGCTTTTATTAGGGACTTACATGTGGCATGCACAGTTCTAAGCACTTTACATGGATTCTTCATTTAATCTCCATAATAACCCCATGAGACTATAAAGTGGATACTATTACGATCACCAATTACAGACGAGGAAATGGAAGCACAGAGATTGAATACCTCATGCAGGTCACATAGCTAGTAAATAGCAGAGCCAATATTCGAACCCAGGCAGAATAAATTCCAGAGTCTACACACTTAAAACTGTATTTCCCCCACAGTATCTATCACATTCTAAAATCATCTTGTTTTTTATTTACTTATTTATTGTTTTTCTCTTCCTCTACACTCAAAACTAGTATGTAAGTTTCTCAAAAGTAGGAATCTTTTGTCTGTTCACATAGTAGCTGCTGAAGGGTAGCAAAATATGCCACCCCAAAATAAGCCACTTTGGCATAAGAACTATTTTGGCTGAAGGAAATTGAAAAAGAGTAGATATAAGAAAAACTCTCTGCCCTCCTCCTCTTTGCCTAAAAGCAGGTTGCAAATCTGTATAGATATTTACCCTCCCATCTCTATTGGGAAGGACAAAAGTTAATCACTGGAGACAACTCTAGATCCTTAATAGCCCAGAGATGGCACCAGAGGAATCTACATAACAAACTTTACTAATTAACCTTTATCTTGCATTAGTTCCCCCATATGTTTGCCTTCCCTAGAAATTCAAAGACCTTTTTCTATTGTCTTGTCACTTGTCTAATAATTTATTGATTTTTCTTTTCTTAGGATGATACATAAACCCAAGTTCTAGCCATTCCTTTAAGTTACCCATCTCTAAATGCTTCCATGCCATGTTAATAAACTTCTGCTTGTTCTTCTGTCTTTTGTCTTTGTTAAACTCTCTTTTGTCACCCTAATTTATAGAGCCCCAGCTAATGAACCTAAGATGGGTAGAGGGGAAAATATTTTTTTCCTCCCCTACACTGCTCAGCAAATATTTTAGAATGAATGAGGAAAATGATAACACAGAAATTAAGTAACTTACCTGCCGTGACAAAGTATGTAATAGAGCCAGGCTTTGTACCTAGAACCACCTGATCTCAAGCTTGTGCCCTTAGCTCCTATTGCCTTTTTCATTAAAAAAAATAATAGTAATCATTGTCATTTTCTTAATATATGTATAATATTGTCCCAGAGTATGAATACAGTTTTCTTCACCTGGCAAAATGATCCATCCAAAATGATTTCTTGGAAAATTCTGTGGAAGTTCATCCTTACTGTCATCTTACTCTGTTTTTGCTCTGGGGGCCTTCTCTGACACTTCTCTCTGGGGCATATGCTGGGTCAGAGAAGTCTTTCTAGTGCCCCTCAATTGCTTCTGCCTGCCCATAAGTCTGGCCTTGCGTGCAACACGTACCAACTTCTCTGCCTCCAAGAGATTAGTCTTCGCTGACCACAAAATATAATAACTATTTTCCTTTCCCTTGCTTCCCACACTAGTTTCTCTTCTGGTCTGTATAAGTGGCCCTTCCCACCTCTGAATATCCAAATTACAATGTATTTTGAGAAAACTCTCTGCCCCCGTGAAAACTTCCCTTCCCCTGGCAGACCACTGACTGCTATATTCACATTTTACTATAGATAGTTATCACTGTTTGAGGTCTCACAGCTGACTCCATTGACACAAAACAACACATTGAGGCCAAGATTCTGGCCTGTAAAATGTTTCCTCAATAGCCTGACATGAAACAAAGACAATCATACTGAGGCATTTGACCCAGGCTGCACGAGTCCATGGAAGTTAATTGTTTGGTGATTTCCTGTACTTGAGGCACAAATGCTTCCTTTTCCAACAATAGACTCACTAAAGCCTCAGTCAATGCAATGAAATTAGGGGCTTCAGGGACAGTCTGTATTCAGATAACACTGGTAATTTAGGCGATGAGGTTTGCAGGATTGAAAGGCAGTTCACAAAAGAACTACAGGTCCTCCCAGTGTGAGGGTTCTTGATTATGGTTCTGAGTATTTCTGGAAGGGTTGTGGCCTTCCTATCAATGACTCCTTGATTTTATTGCACCCTATGCAGTTCAGAGCCTCTGTCTTCCGAAGAAGGAAAAGGTGGGTGTGCATAATATACAAGCATAACCTACCAAGGAGACCAAACTCCTAAGCATAGCATAGAATTGGATTTTAACTACCCAAACAGCTTTCCTTCTGCCTCAGCCTGACA
Organism: Balaenoptera borealis; assembly: GCF_965194805.1. Taxonomy (NCBI): domain Eukaryota; kingdom Metazoa; phylum Chordata; class Mammalia; order Artiodactyla; family Balaenopteridae; genus Balaenoptera; species Balaenoptera borealis. The sequence continues at coordinate 140,658,370 of NC_138860.1, forward strand.
ATGACTCTCTCCTTGACCAAACTTAATCAGGCTCCTGTAAGCTCTCCTCTCAACTAGGCCTTGACCTTGGGCTTCAGCATCCAATTTTGCTGGACCCACACCACCTATTTTTAGCACGAATTCTTCTACATCTGGGAATTCCCTGGCTGTCCAGTAGTTAGGACTCAGTGCTTTCACTGCGGGGGCCTGGGTTCGATACCTGGTTGGGGAACTAAGATCCTGTAAGCCACGGGGCGTGGCCCAAAAAAAAAAAAAGAATTCTGCTACATCAGTTTAGAGAGAATCCCCCACCCTTGATCACCCTCAAAATCTGGTCAAATTCGTCATCCTCCACCATCTCCCAGGTGATATCCGATCACTGTGTCCTACTTTCTGCAAGAATCCTATTAGGACAGTTCAGCAAGAATTATCCTACCCCCTTAGTAATTTTCCATCCACTGACTGACACCATCACCCTCATGCCCCCACCCCACTGCTTGGCTCTAAATCCCCATGTTCCCTTATATTCCAAATTGAGCCCAGTTCTATCCGAGGTCCCCTTTCCCCTATTGTAATAGTTCCTGAATAAAATCTGCTTTTGAAACAGAGCAGGACCCTGCGGGGCCCTCCCAGGTACAAAAGCCCCTCTGTGTTCCCTGTTTCTTATTTGTAGAAGAAAAAAAAGACCTTAGTCTCTTAGGCCTTTCCCAAGTTCCAAAATAGGACAATAGGGTCACAGGGTTCCTAGTTCCCTGAAGGGATACAGAAAACAATCTCATACATATCTTTGAGTTGTTCTACAGAAACTAACGTCTCCCCACCCACGTGGAGGATGGCGATGGCATGCTGACCACAAGCACATAGACCCCAGACTGGCTGGAACCAGAAGGTTGAGATTCCTGAAATATCAGCCTGTTACCTCACCACCAACCAATCAGAAGAAAGTCACCCACCCTATAGCCTTTACCCCAAATGTTGCCTTTAAAAACTCTTCCCCAAAAACTATTGGGGAATTCAGGTCTTTTGAGCATGAGCTGTCTGTTCTCCTTGCTTGGCGGTCTGCAATAAGCCTTTCTCTGCTCCAAACTCTGACATTTTGGTTTGTTTGGCCTCACTGTGCATCTGTCAGGCACATGAACCTGGACTCGACAACAATTTTACCACTTTAACTACCATCCAGCACTGTTTTTTCTTTGGCAATCCCCTGTAGGGATCCTGTGCTCCAGTCATACTGAATTATTTTCCACTTCTCAGAACATTTCTTGCTTTTCCACACCTCCCTGCCTCTACACCTGCTTAGGAATGTTCTTTCACTTTTCTGCCTGGTTGATACCTAGTCATTCTTCAAGACCAAGCTTACGTTATTTATTAGCCAAGTTCCCTCCTTTCCATTCCTAAAATCACTAACTCAGGCCCTCAAAATTTCTTGGCTGGATGGCTGCCAACAATCTACATTCTCCAGGTCTCCAGTGTGGAACCCTTTCAAATCTATCTTCCCCCTACCAGCCAGAGCAATTTATTTAAGACACAAATTTGATCATCTTATCTCTTACTTGAATTGTTTGTTTCATTAAAAAAAAATTATTGAGATGTAATTAACATATGACATTGTATTAATTTAAGGTGTTCAACATAATGATTTGACATATGTATATACTGCAAAATAATTACTGCAATAAGTTTAGCTAACATCCATCACCACACATAGTTATAAATTTTCTTTTCTTGTGATGAGAACCTTTAAGATCTACTCTCTTGCACTTCCCTGGTGGTCCAGTGGTTAAGACTCTGCACTTCCACTGCAGGGGGCGTGGGTTCAATCCCTGGTTGGGGAAGCTCTGCATGCCACAGGGTGCGGCAAAAAACAAACAACCCCCCCCCCAAAGATCTACTCTCTTAGCAACTTTCAAATATACAATACAATATTGTTAACTATAGTCATCATGCTGTACATTACATTCCCAGTACTTATTCATTTAATAACTAAATGTTTGTACTTTTTGACCACTTTTACCCATTTTGCACCCCCCACCTTTAACACTTAAAGTTTTCCCATCAATTACAGGGTAGAGGCTAAGCTCATTAACATAGAATATGAAGGTGATTCTTGATCTTTCTCCTGCCTATGTCTCTGCCATTTTATCTTTCACCCTTTTATTCCCTGCTAGTTTTTCCTCTAGTAAAATCAAATTGCATGAGGCTCCCTCAAATACACATCCTCTGCCCACCTTCACTACCAAATTATTTCTTTTTTATGTCTTTGCTCAAGTTGCCCTCCAAGGAACTTTCCCTAACTGCCTTAAAATATATAGGAATACTACACACTATGTGCATATATATACGCACACACACATACATATACACAATATAGGAATACTATATGTGTATATATACGCACACACGTACATATACACACACCTATAGGGAATATACATTTTAGGAATGCTTTATATATGCATATGCACATAATAAAATAGTTATATACATCACCATTTCTGCATTTACTGCATTGTTTTATATGTATTAAATTTTCTCTATTCCCAATGAGATTATCAAGTTCTATGGGCATGGACCAGGTCTCCTCAATATAGCCTACTATATGGCACACTGTAAACTCAATAAAATGTGTATTGAACGAAGAAATAAAAGGAACTCTAGAAATTCCCTTTTTTAAAAAAGTATTTTTCTCCATACAGATAACTTAGCAACTGAAGGTTCATTTGAGTTAATAAGGTACTCTTTTAAATTGCCAACTCTCAAAGATGGAAACCACAGTTCTGTGTGAATTACTTCAAGCTGCTGAATGCCTGGCTCAGATTAGTAGGACTTGAGAGATTCACTGGAGCAGAGTAGTACATTTTTATTATTCTTATTGGCTGCCCAGCACCTCTGAACACTCTTGTATTTGGTGATTTCTCTACCCAATTAAATAGAAGCCAACCCTCACTTCCTCAGCCTTTCTTGCAGTTAGGCTCCTCCAATTGGATATATTTGTGCCAGACTTTGAAAGGGAAGCTAGGGACTTCCTTGGTGGTCCAATGGTAAAGAATCTGCCTTCCCTGGTCGGGGAACTAAGATCCCACATGCCGCAGGGCAACTAAGCCAGCGTTCCACAGCTACTGAGCTCGCGCTCCTCAACTAGAGAGCCCGCGGGCCACAAACTACAGAGGCCACGCGCTCTGGAGCCCATACGCCACAACTAGAGAGAAGCCCTCATGCGGAAGCGAAAGATCCCACATACCTCAACGAAGACCCTGTGTGCCGCAACTAAGACCCGACGCAGCCAAAAAAAAGAAAGAAAGAAAGGGAAGCTAGAGAGATAAAGAAGTAGGCAGTACCCAGTCTAGCAAGAGTGAGGCAGGTGTGTTCAAATTCCCAGGGAACAGTAGCAAAAGTTCTATCGGAAGGGTCTTTGCCCTACATTAGAGTCAGTGGTAGAGGCTGTGATGTTTCTCTGGTATGTGAGTTGTGCACTGATCCTCCAGGCCTGGTTCTCCCACCTTTCAGGAAATTCTGTGAACTCCTTAATGTCCTTTAATGAGTTCCTTTTCTGCTGAAACTAGCTAGAATATATTCCTAGACTTTCTATCTTATACCATGGACTCATAGATGAAGGGAGGAAGAGGGGAGTACTTAATGTGGTGCTTTGGGGAAGACAAGGTAGAAGAAGGATGGGGGACTTTGGACAGGAGAACAGCAACATAAGGACCATCGATCCTCAGTGGAGCAGAAATAAAGAAGCAGGTATGAAGGTAAATGAGAATCAGCAAACTTTGCCTACTTTGTTAATTTTGCTTGTGGTCCTGGTCAGAGCCATTACAGACCTAAAAGTGATTCCTTAGCTATAGTGAGCAAGGTGTGTGCTGAGAAATACTGATATCATGATTGGTTTAGAAAGCTGCAGACTTTAGTCTTCTCCAATTTGCTCAAGCTCCCCAGTCCCGAGAACCCCCTGACTCCCCTAATGCAGATCAGGCTCTCTAAATTGATATAGGTCTTTCCTGCATAAAACCTCTCCCTCTTTCTGTGAAGTAGAAGAGGGAGAGAAGGACAGGAGGGAGGAGAAGCAGCAGTAGAAGAAGAGTACAAAGAAACGAAAGAAGGAGGTAGTGGGGAAACAGTGTGTGGAGAGGAGAAAATGCTGGGGAGAGAAGAATACTGTATGTGCAAATATCCATTTGAAAAAGGAGCAGCATATTTTTTCTTTTCTTTTTTTTTTTTTTGCAAGACACAGAGAGCAGAGATATTGTATAGTTCCACTTATGTGAAACTTCCAGAATAGGCAAATCCATACAGACAGAAGGTAAACTAGGGGGTGCGAGGGGCTGGGGGGCGGCTGCTAATGGACGTGGGGTCTCCTTTCGGGGTGATTCACATTATGAACGTACTAAGTACCCCTGGATGGTATGCTTTCAAATGGTCACAACGGTGAATTTTATGTTATGTGAATTTTACCTCAACAACAAAAAAATCTTTAAAATAAAACGCACAACAGGTGCTCCAGCTCTGACGCGTGTATCTCTTTGTCGTAAAAGAAAAAGGCGGTAAACAACAGCGCCAGGGGCAGGGGCTGAGCAGGCCCCGTCACGTCTAGGGAGCGGGGAGCCGGGCGCCCGGAATCCTGGGGACGTAGGGAGGGGGCCGCAGGGAGCCGGAGGAGCTGGGGCCGCGCTGCTGCCACATCACCGGATCGTGTACTTGTTCCACTTCTTCTCAGGGTCATAGGGCTCCCAGCGGCTGGCGGGAAAGATGTGCTTGTTCTTCTCGTACCAGCTCCGCAGCACCACCTTGCCCGCGTGCGACTCATCCTTCTCCACGGTGGCGTCGCTGAGCAGCCGCACGTCATCGTGAACGTCGAAATTGAAGAGGGGCCCGCTCTTCCCTCGCGCCTTGGTGACGACGAAGTCATAGAAGCTGTGGTGGTGGGGTATGATTAGGTCCTCCTTGATGTACATGAGCTGCTCCACCCCTGCCGACCTGAGCTCGCTGAAGTCTTTGCGCAGGATCTCGAGGGCCTTCTGCAGGAACTGCTGCATCGTGTTGCCCTTTTTCATCTCGACTGTGCGCCGGTGCCCAGAGCCATCCCAGTAACTGAAGGTGATCTCGATCTCCTCGCTCTTGATCTTCTCCTGCTTGGCTTCCCACTCCTGCCGTAGCTCCTCCCGGAGCCGATTCTCCTCCTCCTCCCGGTCTCGGTCAGGCAAGAAGCTCGTGTCCACATCTGGGTTTTTCCCCAGTTTCCTCTTCTTTGCGGTGATCTCTTCTCTCTCCAGCTCCTCCTCGTCTATGGTCGCCTCCTCCTCCTCCTGGCCTGCCTCGTCTTCTTCCTCCAGGGTGAAGGACAGGCTGGAGATCTTCCGCTTGGCCTCCTTCTTGCGCTCCTTCTCGCGCAGCTTCTCCAGCTTCAGCTGCAGCTCCTTCGACTGCTCCTTCTTCGCCAGCTGCTTCTCCCGCTCCTTCACCAGGGCCTCCTGCTTCGCCTTCATGTCGTTCAGCGTCACAAGACCCACGGTGCTGGACTTGAGTTCCGCCTCCACGGCATCGTAGTGCGCAGAGAACTTCTTGTCAATGTTGGATTTCATTATGTTCTCCTCCGCGATCCTCTGCTTCATCTGCTCCATCTGCTCGCGCTGCTTCTCCCGCTTCTTCATCAGGTGCATGGCGCGGCCCGCCTCGCTCGCGGCACCCTTGTACTGAGCCATGGCGGCGGCGACAGCAGTCCGGCCGAGTCTCAGGGGCTGCGCCGGCTGTAGAGGCGGCCGTTTAGTCAGCTGACCTCAGCGCCCTGACGTTCACCTCCGGGGCATCTTTTTTTTTTTTTTTTTTTTAAAGAATTGTGTTGCATTCTTTTTTTTTTTTTTTTTTTTTTATTTATGGCTGTGTTGGGTCTTCGTTTCTGTGCGAGGGCTTTCTCTAGTTGGGACAAGCGGGGGCCACTCTTCATCACGGTGCGCGGGCCTCTCACTATCGCGGCCTCTCTTGTTGCGGAGCACAGGCTCCAGACGCGCAGGCTCAGCAACTGTGGCTCACGGGCCTAGTCGCTCCGCGGCATGGGGGACCTTCCCAGACCAGGGCTCGAACCCGCGTCCCCTGCATTGGCAGGCAGATTCTCAACCACAGCGCCACCAGGGAAGCCCCATATTTTTTATTTTAACTGCCTCTTCTTGGCTTTCCTCTCTCTCTAAGACATTCATACAGTACTGAGAATTTTCCTATTTGAAAAGTCTTCCAGAACATATTTCTTTGCCAATATTAAGGCTCTCCTATAAATGCTAACTTATATACGGACCATCTAAATAAACGTGGGATTTTTGGAAAATATGTTCATATATATCCAACGAATATTTATTGAGACCCCTTATGTGCCAGGCACTAAACTTGGGAGCAGTGCTGAATAAGATAGATAAAGGCCTTTGGGAGCTTTTATTAGCATTGAGCTCATCTATACTCTCATGTTTCATAATCTATTAAAATAAATGTCCTCTGTTGAAATCATAGCAGTGGTAAAATGGCAGATTAAAGTATCTATCCCAAGGTTACACGCAGGTAGGTGCTTAGGATAATCGCTTTGTAATGATAAAGTGATGATACTATTAAAGCTCTGAGTATAGGCAGGGCAATGGAAAAAATAAATTTTTATCAAGAATGTTAGAAAGAGCTATAAATCAATCAATTGGGCTCTTCTAGATAGACAAATAGATGTGTTTAACCTGTGAGTATGCTATTAGTGTTACTGAAGATACATTTCCCTGCTTCTGATGTTTTTCCATTTGACAGGAGCCCATTAGTGTGTAAATTAGTAGAGTTTGTGATCTTCTGCCAGTCCAGCACTCACTCCACCCTGGGGGGTGATATTTGAAAAGAGAAGTTGGGCATGAACAGCTTAGCTTCTTCCTCTTGGGATACAGTTAAAGAGAGAGAGCATGTGTTTATCTTTCTGCCCCTCTGCGTACAGGTGCCGCCCATGCTGGGGGTAGCTGAGGGGTCTGCCCAGCTCCAGCACTGCCTGCAACTGGGGACGTATGTCTGAATAATTCTGGACTCAGTATTAGGAAGCCCACTTGCTCAGACATCAGCCCTCTAACCTAACCTTTATCTGTACAACGGTGATTTCTTTTGGCTCCCACTTGAAGTACTCATGACTTGCTTTCCCATTGATTCAGAAATCAGGTGAGGAAAAAGGGCTAGTTACTGGCCCTTTAAATTAAGTAAAGATTGTCCCAACAACTAAGTAAAGAAAAACTTAAAACTTAGTGGAATGAGCCCAAGGTCTGACATCAGACCTGGGTTTTGAGTCCTGGCTGTGGGGTCTTGGTTAATCCACCTAGCCTCAGAGAATCTCATTTCTTCTTTGGTGCCCTGGGGATAATATGTCTAGTATTGTTGCAAAGATGAAAGTTAACTTATGAAGGGAATTCCCTGGTAGCCTAGTGGTTAGGATTCCGGGCTTTCACTGCCTTGGCCTGGGTTCAATCTCTGGTTGGGAAACTGAGATCCTGCAAGCCTCGTGGCACGGCCAAAACAGGAAAAAAAGATAGCTTATGTAAAGTACCAAGCACAATGCCTGGCATTTAATAAATGGTAACTGGTAACAGCAGCAGCAGCAACAGTGGTAGTGATTCGGGGTACCCAGCACTGGGAGAGTTAAAAAAAACATTTCTGCTTTCATGAAAACAAGTCTCTTTAAAGAGATAATACTAAACTTAATTTTTTAAAATTTTAACTTTTAATTGAAATTTTTTTATCACTTAGCTAAAATACTTTTGAATACATTAATATGCATTTGAATACATAATTAAAATACATTTCTCATGTAAAACACTGCATGTTTTAAAATGATTTGGTCACTCAATAAATTCCTTAGAATTCAGGGGCGAGCATAGCACAGGGAGATCAGCTCGGAGCTTTGTGACCACCTAGAGGGGTGGGATAGGGAGGGTGGGAGGGAAGGAGACGCAAGAGGTAAGAGATATGGGGATATATGTATATATATAAGTGATTCACTTTGTTATAAAGCAGAAACTAACACACCATTGTAAAGCAATTATACTCCAATAAAGATAAAAAAAAATTAGTATAAGCTTAAAAAAAAAAAAAGAATTCAGGGCGATAATGAGCACAATTGGAGTGAAAGTGTTTATTTTCAGTTTGTTAATTTCCTTTGATTATCATAGAGAAAACTTTGCTAGTCCTAAGGTCTTCTTTGAAGTCAGGCATGATGGGAAGTGTGTTGGGAAAGAACAAATCAGGCATCTTACTTTTGTAGACTCTTTGTGTCCCCTCATTCTTTTTTTTATTTTAATTTCTTTTATTTTTTATTTATTTTTTGGCTGTGTTGGGTCTTCATTGCTGCACGTGGGCTTTCTCTAGTTGTGCTGTGCAGGCTTCTCATTGCAGTGGCTTCTCTTGTTGTGGATCATGGGCTCTAGGCACACGAGCTTCAGTAGTTGTGGCTCTCAGGCTCAGTAGTTGTGGCTCACAGGCTCTAGAGCACAGGCTCAGTAGTTGTGGTGCACGGGCTTAGTTGCTCCATGGCATGTGGGATCTTCCCGGACCAGGGATCAAACCCGTGTCCCCTGCATTGGCAGGTGGATTCTTAATCACTGCGCCACCAGTGAAGCCCCTTCCCTCATTCTTTTTTCTTTTTATTTATTTATTTATTTTTAATTTTTGGCTGTGTTGGGTCTTCGTTTCTGTGCGAGGGCTTTCTCTAGTTGCAGCAAGCCGGGGCCACTCTTCTTCGCGGTGCACGGGCCTCTCACTGTTGTGGCCTCTCTTGTTGTGGAGCACAGGCTCCAGATGCGCAGGCTCAGTAGTTGTGGCTCACGGGCCTAGCTGCTCCGCGGCATGTGGGATCTTCCCAGACCAGGGCTTGAACCCGTGTCCCCTGCATTGGCAGGCAGATTCTCAACCACTGCGCCACCAGGGAAGCCCCCCTTCCCTCATTCTTAAAGTTAATGTTCCATATATGGAATTGTCTGTGAGTCAACATAACATATCTAGTTTTTTTCCCCTCATAGGCATCTTCCTGAACACAGTTTTTCCATCCTAACCCATCTCTGCTGATTTCAATTCATCGTTGACAAAGGTGTGGAGTGTTTTGTGGCTGGATGACAGATTTATGAAAAGAACCCAGGTATGTTTCTATTATATTTCTGATGCATGCTTTGCAAGGTTCATTGGGTTTAGAGATTTTCATGTTTAGCTCAAATAAATGAAAAACTTCTATATGAATTAGTGACCTAAAACTCTACTGGAAAATAATGTAAATTGATTTAATTTAGATTATGCTGTTTCTTAAGAGGATACTCTTTTTACATTTTCTTTGCTGTCCTAGAAGTTTTTTTTAAAGTACATTCTCAGAGATTACTTCTTTTTTACTACTTTTTTTTTTTTTAATAAATTTATTTATTTATTTAATTTTGGCTGCATTGGGTCTTCATTGCTGTGTGCAGGCTTCCTCTAGTTGCGGCTACTGGGGGTTACTCTTCGTTGTGGTGTGCGGGCTTCTCATTGCGGTGGCTTCTCTTGTTGTGGAGCATGGGCTCTAGGCGCACAGTCTTAGTTGCTCTGCAGCATGTGGGATCTTCCCGGACCAGGGTTTGATCTCGTGTCCGCTGCATTGGCAGGCGGGTTTTTAACCACTGTCAGAGATAGAGTTCTTTGGACTGGAGTGCTCACCCACAGGGGAAGCCATAAGAATACATCAAATGCATCAAATAAATGACTAAAAACCTGTATCTGGTCAACCCAGACAACCAGTGATACTTTAATAACTAGATTGATTTCTGACACTGGCATAATAAAATTAAGGGATTTTTTTTCCCTACTCTTAAGCAATATTGCCTGAACAAAACGCTCTATTATTGGTTCCCAGGGAATCAAGTTTTTAGACTGCTATGTCTCTAGCATCTTCTCCAGTTTCCTAGTATGGGAAACAACGTATTTGCTGAACTAATTCTTTTTAGCTAATATACTAATTAGAAATATTTTAGTGGCAAGGGTCAGAAACTCAACTCAAAATGGCTTAAGCAAAAATATGAATTTACTGGCTTATGTTAATCCAGAGTTAATGTAATTTTAGGCATGGCTGGACCCAAGTGCTCAAACCAGTGCTGTTCAGTATAAATACAGTGAAAACCACAAATGTGAACCACATATGCAATTTTAAATATTCTACTAACTACATAAACAAGGAAAAAGAAACAGCTGAAATTAATTTTCCTAATATATTTTATTTAGTCCAAAATATCCAACATATCATTCTAAAAAGTAATCAATATAAAAAATTATTAACGAGAAATTTTAAATTCTTTTATTCATACTAAATCTTTGAAATGCAGTGTGATTTTTACATTTAAAGCACATCTCAATTTAGACTAGCTGTATTTCACATGCTCAATAGCCATAGGGGCTGGCGGCTACAAAGCTGGACAGTGCAGGTTAAAACAATGCATCAGGAAGATATCTCTAGCTCCTGCTCACTCTGCTTTCCTCTCTGTTGGCCGCAGCATCCTGCCTCATCTGGCTAACTCCTATTTATTTTCAGTTTTCAGTTTTACCCATCCCTACCTATGGTGACCTTCTCTCTTACTCAGCCTATTTACTAGAGAGACATACTGGCATGTAGTGGGCATTTGAATGTCTGTTCTTTATCATAAAAGTTCTAAGGGAGAGATTGTACCAGTACAAATTCATTATTTTTAATAAGGGAAAAACTCAGGTACTGATCCCTTCGAAGGTAAGATTTCACAAACCCCCCCACCCTGACTCCTATCCATCCTCTTCCAGATATAGGAAAAACACAGAAGGTTAGTTGCATCATCTGCACAATAAAAGATAATATTATTTATGGAATACTAGAGCTATGTCTACATTTGGGGAGGGGAAATTTTTTTTAAATATTTATTTATTTATGTATTTGGCTGTGTCGGGTCTTAGTTGTGGCATGCGGGATCTTCATTGCGGCATGAGGGATCTTCAGTTGCGGTGCGCGGACTCTTTGTCGTGGCGCGCAGGCTTCTCTCTAGTTGTGGCACGAGGGCTCCAGAGTGCGCGGGCTCAGTAGTTGCAGCACGCGGGCTTAGTTGCCCCGCGGCATGTGGGATCTTGTTCCCCAACTAGGGATCGAACCCACCTCCCCTGCACTAGAAGGCGGATTCTTAACAACTGGACCACCAGGGAAGTCCCAAGAATTGTTATTCTTTATATTTGTTCTACCTCAAGAGAATTTGGGATTTTTTTTTCTTCAGAGGTTTGTATCATCTCAAATGGAACAATGAATTCCAAAATGGAAAAGCACAGGAATGCACTCATAAAACGCTATGATGTTACTACCTCTTGTGTTATTATAATTCCAATTTTACAAATAAAGAAACTGAACTTTAGTGAATTTTTTTAAAAAAATCCAAGATGATAACATAAGAATGTCTCAGTGATTACCCATGTTCTTAACTACTGCGCTATAAAGTCCTCTAGTAAATGTGATGTCTTTTAAAATATGTAAGGAGACACACCATAAGGCTATGTCTAACTGCAGAAAGAACCAGGGTACAGCAAAGAAAAGCTTTTAAAATGGCTGGAATCTGTTCAGTCAATCTTTATATGTAGTAGTTGATTTTATTATGTGTGAATTTGTTTGATAGCCAGATCCACTGACTTGACATACCAAAAGGGTTGGGAGTAGAGTTTAGGATTTCCACAGTGCTCTTAACACACTAGGCATTATTCCTTGTGGTAAGGACAGGTGAGAAATGAAGAGGGGGTAGGAGGATGAAGGGATAGGGAATAGGAGGTAGAGAACTGATAGCTATTAAATGGATTTCAAAATAATACTCCTAATAATTATAAAAACAACAGCAAAGATAGCTAATACTTATTGAGCACTTACTATGTGCCAAGTCCCTGAATTATTTAATTTTATCCTCCCCAAAATCTATAAAATTGGTGCCATTATTGCTTTCATTTAGGTTCCCTGACTCAAGTAAGTAATGGCTCAACCATCTTATTGGAAATCTCCAATCTTCTTATTGGAAAGCTGGAGATTTGCTCATCATTTTCCTTGGGAATTCTCCCATAATGCTCCTGAATAACTTTTATTTTTTAATTTTATTACTTTTTTATTGAAGTATAGTTGACTTACAATATTATATTAATTGTACATTACATCCATGTAGCTATTTACTTTATACATAGTAGTTTGTACCTGTTAATCTCCTACCCCTATCTTGTCCCTCCCCGCTTCCCTCTCCCCACTGATAACCACTAGTTTGTTCTTTATATCTGTGAGTCTTTTTCTGTTTTGCTATATTTATCCATTTGTCTTATTTTTAGATTTCACATGTAAGTGAAAAATACAGTCCTTGTCTTTGACTTATTTCACCAAGCATAATACCCTCTTGGTTGGTCCATCCATGTTGTTGCAAATGGCAAATTTTCATCCTTTTTTATGGTTGAGTATGAATAATTTTTATTGTTCCTTCTCGAAAAGCTCTCCTTCTTTGGCTTTTAAGACACCACATCTCTTCATTCTCCTCTTATTTCCATTGTCCTTTCTTCCTATCTGCTCTCTAGTATCCCTTCTTTACTTTTCTCTTTAAAAATTTGGTTCCTGCCCTCAGTCTTTTCTTCTTTCCCTTGGTTGAAATATTTTCCCTGCTCTCATATCTCAAATAACATCTGCTTTCATACACCAAATTTCCACATAGATGCTTTGGGTTCCAAAACTGGCCACTGGATATTTTTGCCTAAATGTCCTGTAAACACTTCAAACTCCATTTGTGCAAAACTGAATTCTTTACTTCCTCCCTAAATTTCTTTTTCTTATATGCTGTTACTCAGTAACTGCTATTCACCATCATCCACCCAGGTTTGCAAGTCAGGTTCACAAGTCATCTCTGGCACCATCCTGTCCCTCACCTTCCATAGTCAATCTACAGCTGAGTCAACTCTTCTCCTAATTACCTCTCAAACTGGTCCACTTCCCTTCATTTTCACTGCCACTACCTTAGGTTCAGGTTCTTTTTTATTTTTTTTCTTTTTTAACTGAAATATATTCAACATATCACATTGTGTGAATTTAAGGTGTACAACAAGTTAATTTGATACACTTACATATTGTAATATGATTGCTATTGTAGTGATAATTAGCACCTCTATCACATTACATAATTATCCTTTCTTTTCAGTAGTTGGAAAAATTAAGTTCTAGTATCTGAGCAAGTTTGATGATTATAATATTGCTGTCTATATTCACTGCACTGGCGTTATAACTCTAGGACTTATGTACTACTCATTGTAAGTAGGTACCCTTAAACAACATCTGTCCTGTCTCCCTACTCTCTAACCCCTGGTAGCCATCATTTTCTACAAGTTTGGCTTTTTATAATTCCACATATAAGTGATATCATAGAGTACTTGTCTTCCTCTGATTTATCTCACTTAGCAGAATGTGCTCAAGTTTCATTCATGTTGTTGGAAATCGCAGGATGTTCTCCTTTCTCATGGTTGAATAATATGCCATTGTAAGTATGTATGGCATTTTATTTATCCATTCATCTACCAATGGACATTTAGGTTGTTTCAGTATCTTGACTATGGTAAATATTGCTGCAATGAACATGAGAGTATGTATATCTTTTCGAGTTGGTGTTTTGGTTTTCTTCAGATAAATACCCAGAAGTGGAATTGCTGAATCATATGGTAGCTCTATTTTTAATTTTTTGAGGAATCTCCACAATTTTCCCCACAGTGGCTGCACCACTTTACATTCCCACCAACCATGCACAAAATTTCCCTTTTTTCCACATCCTCTCCAGCACTTGTTATCTCTTGCCTTTTTGATAACCATTCAAATTGGTGTGAGGTAATATCTAACTGTGGTTTTAATTTGCACCTCCCTGATGGTTAGTGATGTTGAGCAGATTTTCATGTATCTGTTGGCCATTGGATGACTTCTTTGGAAAAAATATCTAGTTAGTTTTTCCGCACATTTTTAAATCAGATTGTCTTTTTGTTATTGAGTTGTATTAGTTCTTTATATATTTTGGACATTAACTTCCTATCTGATATATGGTTTGTAAAATTTTTCTCCCATTCTGTAGATTGCCTTTTTTTTTCCAGTTTTTTTTTTTTTTTTAATATCTTTATTGGAGTATAATTGCTTTACAATGGTGCGTTAGTTTCTGCTTTACAACAAAGTGAATCAGTTACACATATACATATGTTCCCATATCTCTTCCCTCTTGCATCTCCCTCCCTCCCACCCTCCCTATCCCACCCCTCTAGGTGGTCACAAAGCACCGAGCTGATCTCCCTGTGTTATGCGGCTGCTTCCCACTAGCTATCTATTTTACATTTGGTAGTGTATATATGTCCATGACACTCTCTCATCCTGTCACATCTCACCCCTCCCCCTCCCCATATCCTCAAGTCCATTCTCTAGTAGGTCTGTGTCTTTATTCCCGTCTTGCCACTAGGTTCTTCATGAACTTTTTTTTTTTCCCCTTAGATTCCATATATATGTGTTAGCATACTGTATTTGTTTTTTTCTTTCTTACTTACTTCACTCTGTATGACAGACTCTAACTCCATCCACCTCACTACAAATAACTCAATTTCGTTTCTTTTTAAGGCTGAGTAATATTCCATTGTATATATGTGCCACATCTTCTTTATCCATTCATCTGATGATGGACACTTAGGTTGCTTCCATGTCCTGGCTATTGTAAATAGAGCTGCTATGAAAATTTTGGTACATGACTCTTTTTGAATTATGGTTTTCTCAGGGTATATACCCAGTAGTGGGATTGCTGGGTCGTATGGTAGTTCTATTTTTAGTTTTTTAGGGAACCTCCATACTGTTCTCCATAGTGGCTGTATCAATTTACAGTCCCACCAACAGTGCAGGAGTGTTCCCTTTTCTCCACACCCTCTCCAGCATTTATTGTTTGTAGATTTTTTGATGATGGCCATTCTGACCGGTGTGAGATGATATCTCATTGTAGTTTTGATTTGCATTTCTCTAATGATTAATGATGTTGAGCATCCTTTCATGTGTCTGTTGGCAATCTGCATATCTTCTTTGGAGAAATGTCTATTTAAGTCTTCTGCCCATTTTTGGATTGGGTTGTTTGTTTTTTTGTTATTGAGCTGCATAAGCTGCTTGTAAATCTTGGAGATTAATCCTTTGTCAGTTGTTTCATTTGCAAATATTTTCTCCCATTCTGAGGGTTGTCTTTTGGTCTTGTTTATGGTTTCCTTTGCTGTGCAAAAGCTTTTAAGTTTCATTAGGTCCCATTTGTTTATTTGTGTTTTTATTTCCATTTCTCTAGGAGTTGGGTCAAAAAGGATCTTGCTGTGATTTATGTCATAGAGTTCTGCCTATGTTTTCCTCTAAGAGTTTGATAGTATCTGGCCTTACATTTAGGTCTTTAATCCATTTTGAGTTTATTTTTGTGTATGGTGTTAGGGAGTGTTCTAATTTCATACTTTTACATGTACCTGTCCAGTTTTCCCAGCACCACTTATTGAAGAGGCTGTCTTTTCTCCACTGTATGTGCTTGCCTCCTTTATCAAAGAGAAGGTGACCATATGTGCGTGGGTTTATCTCTGGGCTTTCTATCCTGTTCCATTGATCTATGTTTCTGTTTTTGTGCCAGTACCAAACTGTCTTGATTACTGTAGCTTTGTAATATAGTCTGAAGTCAGAGAGCCTGATGCCTCCAGCTCCATTTTTCATTCTCAAGATTGCTTTGGCTATTCAGGGTCTTTTGTGTTTCCATATAAATTGTGAAAATTTTTGTTCTAGTTCTGTGAAAAATGCCAGTGGTAGTTTGATAGGGATTGCATTGAATCTGTAGATTGCTTTGGGTAGTAGAGTCATTTTCACAATGTTGATTCTTCCAATCCAAGAACATGGTATATCTCTCCATCTATTTGTATCATCTTTAATTTCTTTCATCAGTGTCTTATAATTTTCTGCATACAGGTCTTTTGTCTCCTTAGGTAGGTTTATTCCTAGATATTTTATTCTTTTTGTTGCAATGGTAAACGGGAGTGTTTTCTTAATTTCACTTTCAGATTTTTCATCATTAGTGTATAGGAATGCAAGAGATTTCTGTGCATTAATTTTGTATCCTGCTACTTTACCAAATTCATTGATTAGCTCTAGTAGTTTTCTGGCAGCATCTTTAGGATTCTCTATGTATAGTATCATGTCATCTGCAAACAGTGACAGCTTTACTTCTTCTTTTCGGATTTGGATTCCTTTTATTTCTTTTTTTTTCTCTGATTGCTGTGGCTAACACTTCCAAAACTATGTTGAATAATAGTGGTGAGAGTGGGCAACCTTGTCTTGTTCCTGATCTTAGTGGAAATGGTTTCAGTTTTTCACCATTGAGGACAATGTTGGCTGTGGGTTTGTCATATATGGCCTTTATTATGTTGAGGAAAGTTCCCTCTATGCCTACTTTCTGCAGGGCTTTTATCATAAATGGGTGCTGAATTTGGTCGAAAGCTTTCTCTGAATCTATTGAGATGATCATATGGCTTTTCTCCTTCAATTTGTTAATATGATGTATCACGTTGATTGATTTGCATATATTGAAGACTCTTTGCATTCCTGGGATAAACCCCACTTGATCATGGTGTATGATCCTTTTAATGTGCTGTTGGATTCTGTTTGCTAGTATTTTGTTGAGGATTTTTGCATCTATGTTCATCAGTGATATTGGTCTGTAGTTTTCTTTCTTTGTGACATCTTTATCTGGTTTTGGTATCAGGGTGATGGTGGCCTCGTAGAATGAGTTGGGGAGTGTTCCTCCCTCTGCAATATTTTGGAAGAGTTTGAGAAGGATAGGTGTTAGCTCTTCTCTAAATGTTTGATAGAATTTGCCTGTGAAGCCATCTGGTCCTGGGCTTTTGTTTCTTGGAAGATTTTTAATCACAGTTTCAATTTCAGTGCTTGTGATTGGTCTGTTCATATTTTCTATTTCTTCCTGGTTCAATCTCGGCAGGTTGTGCATTTCTAAGAATGTGTCCATTTCTTCCAGGTTGTCCATTTTATTGGCATAGAGTTGCTTGTAGTAATCTCTCATGATCGTTTGTATTTCTGCAGTGTCAGTGGTTACTTCTCCTTTTTCATTTCTAATTCTATTGATTTGAGTCTTCTCCCTTTTTCTCTTGATGAGTCTGGCTAATGGTTTATCAATTTTGTTTATCTCCTCAAAGAACCGGCTTTTAGTTTTATTCATCTTTGCTATTGTCTCCTTCATTTCTTTTTCATTTATTTCTGATCTGATCTTTATGATTTCTTTCCTTCTGCTAGCTTTGGGATTTTTTTGTTCTTCTTTCTCTAATTGCTTTAGGTGCAAGGTTAGGTTGTTTATTTGAGATGTTTCCTGTTTCTTGATGTAGGCTTGTATTGCTATAAACTTCCCTCTTAGAACTGCTTTTGCTGCGTCCCATAGGTTTTGGGTCGTCGTGTCTCCATTGTCATTTGTTTCTAGGTATTTTTTGATTTCCCCTTTGATTTCTTCAGTGATCACTTCGTTATTAAATAGTGTATTGTGTAGCCTCCATGTGTTTGTAATTTTAAAGATCTTTTCCTGTAATTGATATCTAGTTTCATAGCCTTGTGGTTGGAAAAGATACTTGATATGATTTCAATTTTCTTAAATTTACCAAGGCTTGATTTGTGACCCAAGATATGATCTATCCTGGAGAAGGTTCCATGCGCACTTGAGAAAAATGTGTAATCTGTTGTTTTTGGGTGGAATGTCCTATAAATATCAATTAAGTCCATCTTGTTTAATGTATCATTTAAAGCTTGTGTTTCCTTATTTATTTTCATTTTGGATGATCTGTCCATTGGTGAAAGTGGGATGTTAAATTCCCCTACTATGATTGTGTTACTGTCGATTTCCCCTTTTATGGCTGTTAGTATTTGCCTTATGTATTGAGGTGTTCCTATGTTGGGTGCATAAATATTTACAATTGTTATACCTTCTTCTTGGATCGATCCCTTGATCCGTTATATAGTGTCCTTCTTTGTCTCTTGTAACAGTCTTTATTTTAAAGTCTATTTCGTCTGATATGAGAATTGCTACTCCAGCTTTCTTTTGATTTCCATTTGCATGGAATATCTTTTTCCATCCCCTCACTTTCAGTCTGTATGTGTCCCTAGGTCTGAAGTGGGTCTCTTGTAGACAACATATATACGGGTCTTGTTTTTGTATCCATTCAGCCAGTCTGTGTCTTTTGGTGGGAGCATTTAATCCATTTACATTTAAGGTAATTATCGATATGTATGTTCCTATTCCCATTTTCTTAAATGTTTTGGGTTTGTTATTGTAGGTGTTTTCCTTCTCTTGTGTTTCTTGCCTAGAGAAGTTCCTTTAGCATTTGTTGTAAAGCTGGTTTGGTGGTGCTGAACTCTCTCAGCTTTTGCTTGTCTGTAAAAGTTTTAATTTCTCCATCAAATCTGAATGAGATCCTTGCTGCGTGGAGTAACCTTGGTTGTAGGTTTTTCTCCTTCATCACTTTAAGTATATCCTGCCACTCCCTTGCGGCTTGCAGAGTTTCTGCTGAAAGATCAGCTGTTAACCTTATGGGGATTCCCTTGTGTGTTATTTGTTGTTTTTCCCTTGCTGCTTTTAATATGTTTTCTTTATATTTAATTTTTGATAGTTTGATTAATATGTGTCTTGGCGTGTTTCTCCTTGGATTTATCCTGTATGGGACTCTCTGTGCTTCCAGGACTTGATTAACTATTTCCTTTCCCATATTAGGGAAGTTTTCAACTATAATCTGTTCAAATATTTTCTCAGTCCCTTTCTTTTTCTCTTCTTCTTCTGGGACCCCTATAATTCGAATGTTGGTGCGTTTAATGTTGTCCCAGAGGTCTCTGAGACTGTCCTCAGTTCTTTTCATTCTTTTTTCTTTATTCTGCTCTGCAGTAGTTATTTCCACTATTTTATCTTCCAGGTCACTTACCCGTTCTTCTGCCTCAGTTATTCTGCTATTGATCCCTTCTAGAGTATTTTTAATTTCATTTATTGTGTTTTTCATTGTTGCTTGGTTCCTCTTTAGTTTTTCTACATCCTTGTTAAATGTTTCTTGTATTTTGTCTATTGTATTTCCAAGATTTTGGATCATCTTTACTATCAGTATTCTGAATTCTTTTTCAGGTAGACTACCTATTTCCTCTTCATTTGTTAGGTCTGGTGTGTTTTGACCCTGCTCCTTCATCTGCTGTGTGTTTTTCTGTCTTCTCATTTTGCTTAACTTACTGTCTTTGGGGTCTCCTTTTCACAGGCTGCAGGTTCGTAGTTCCTGTTGTTTTTGGTATCTGTCCCCAGTGGCTAAGGTTGGTTCAGTGGGTTGTGTAGGCTTCCTGGTGGAGGGGACTAGTGCCTGTGTTCTGGTGGATGAGGCTGGATCTTGTCTTTCTGGTGGGCACGTCCACGTCTGGTGGTGTGTTTTGAGGTGTCTGTGGCCTTATTATGATTTTAGGCAGACTCTCTGCTAATGGATGGGGCTGTGTTCCTGTCTTGCCAGTTGTTTGGCTTAGGGTGTCCAGCCCTGTAGCTTGCTGGTCGTTGAGTGAATCTGGGTCTTGATGCTGAGATGGAGATCTCTGAGAGATTTTCGCAGTCTGGTATTACATGGAGCTGGGAGGTCTCTTGTGGACCAGTGTCCTGAAGTTGGCTCTCCCAACTCAGAGGCACAGCCCTGATGCCTGGCTGGAGCACCAAGAGTCTTTCACCCACACGGCAGAGTTTGATTTGTGAAAAAGGCTGATGCATGTTCCCCCAGTTCAAGAGCTGTCCTGGGACCCACTCCTGAGATGCAGACAGCCTGTAGCTTGCTGGAAAAAGGCTGTAGATTGCCTTTTAATCTTGTGAATTGTTTCTTTTGCTATGCAAAAGCTTTTATGTTTTTATTTATTTATTTATTTATTTATGGCTGCGTTGGGTCTTCGTTGCTGTGCGTGGGCTTTCTCTAGTTGTGGTGAGTGGGGGCTACTCTTCCGTTGCAGTGCACAGGCTTCTCGTTGCAATGCTTTCTCTTGTTGTGGAGTACGTTCTCTAGGCACACAGGCTCAGTAGTTGTGGCGCACGGGCTTAGTTGCTCCACGGCATGTGGGATCTTCCCAGACCAGGGCTCGAACCTGTGTCCCTTGCCTTGGCAGGCAGATTCTTAACCACTGTGCCACCAGGGAAGCCCAAAAGCTTTTACATTTGATGTACTCCCAATTTGTTGATTTTTGCTTTTGTTGTTTGTGCTTTTGGTATCATATGCAAAAGAATCATTTCCAAGATCTATATCAAGGAACTTCTCTATGTTTTCTTCTAGGATCTTTACAGTATCAGGTCTTATGTTTAAGACTTTGATCCATTTCAAGTTAATTTTTGTGAATGGTGTAGGATAGGGGTCCAATTTCATTGCTTTGCATGTGTTTGTCTAGTTTTCCCAAAACAGTTTATTGAAGAGACTATTCTTTTCTCATTGGGTGTTCTTAGATCTTTGTAGAGTATTAGTTGACCACATAAACAAAGGTTGAATTCTGGGGTCTCGATTCTTTTCCATTGGTCTAGATGTCTATTTTTGTATCAGTGCCATACAGTTTTATTACTGTAGCTTTGTAGTACAGTTTGAATCAGGAAGTGTGATAGTTCTGGGTTTGTTTGTTTGTTTGTTTTTCTTCTAATGATTGCTTTGGTTATTTGGGGTCTTTTATGGTTCCATACAAATTTTAGGATTGTTTTTTCTATTTCTGTGAAGAATGCCATTGATATTTTGATGGGGATTGAACTGAATCTATAGAGGGCTTTGGGGATCAGGTCCTTTTTTTTCTTACATTGTATGATAGAAAGCTGCTAATTGTTCCCCAGGAAATTCATTCTCCCCTTTGTTTATGATAATAAACCCTTGTTTTTTAACTGCACACATGGCCTCACAGAATAAAAACTATATTTCCTAGCTATCCTTGCAGATAGGCAATGGTCATGTGTTTAAATTCTGGCTAATGGGATATGAGCTGAAGTGATGTGGAACTTCCAGGTCATAAACTTAAAGGAAAACATATCCTCTTCTCCATTTTACTATATCTCAGGCTGTAACGTGTTATGTGGTAGTGGTAACATCTTGGAACATGCAAATGAGGACAACACCTGACAGTCCATGTCCTGGAACTGTTCTACCAGCCCTGGGTTGCTTATCCCATGACTAAGTGAGGAAAAAACTTTTATCTTGTGCAAACCCCTGTAATTTGGGTTTCTGTTACAGTTACCAGATCTATAGAGTGATACACTTGGATTAGTACAACAACGTTTTGATTTGTCTACCTGTCCCCACTTTCAACTTCTCTTTAATCTGTTTTCTTCACTAAAGTTGGAGTAATCATTGTAATAGAATTTAAATTTGGTCAGGTTGTTTCCTGCCATTTTCTACTTCCTATGCCATCTCTTTCAGTGTGTACTTTATATTCCTTAGCCTGGCACACCAAACACTACATAATCTGGCCTCTGCTTTATCTCTCCAGTCTTACCTCTTATCATTCCCTGCCTTGTGTGCCAAGCTCAAATCACATAGACCCATTTGCAGCTTCACAGAATAAGCCAAGCTCTCATACCTCAGTGCACCTGTACATGCTGTTTACTCTGCCTGGGATGCCCATTCCCCACCCTCACTAGTTTCTCTGCCTGGCTAGTTTCTATTTGTCCTTTAGAATTCATGTCTCCTCCTCTTGGAAGTTTTTCTTGCCCACCCGAGAATTGGTTAGAGTCCCCTCTTATGTATTCCCAAAGTATTCTGTGCATACTTTTATCAAAGAACTGCCTGTTTATTTGTCTATTATCTCCACACCCCTCCCCTACCAATTTCCTGGAGAGCAAGGATGATTTTCTCATTAATAGTGTATCGTCATGCCCTAGGACAAACCCTGGCACACAGTAGCACTCAAAAGATATTTATTCAGTTAGTGAATAAAAGGCAGTGAACGAATGGATACCATGGAGTCATGAAAATAGCATTTAAATGGAATATAGAGACCTGAGTTTTGTACCTGGTTCTGCCACTACTTGGATGGTTTTAGTTGAAGTCATTTCACTCCACTTCACTTGAGCTAGATAAGCTCTCAGGTTTCTTCCAGGTTTATGATTTACAAATACATTATATAGGGAAAAGTAAAAATATACAAACTTTTAGAGCTGACAACCTTAAGGGGCTGGCTAGGTAATTCTTGTTTGAAAAAATGTACCTTGAAAAAACATGCCAAATAAAAGTGAGTTTTTATAGCAGTATTTAAGTTCTTTCTACTTAGAGCTTTTAAACTATTTTTGTAGAACCAATTATTTTCACAAAATCTTTCAGAACTATCTATTGTAATCTCTGTTTGAGAAGTAGAGAATGTGAAATTCAGTGATATTAGGTAATGTATTTGAGCCAGCAGCAGAGACGGAAGCAGAGTCAGAATCTGATTCAAATTTGTCTTAATAGGGCTTCCCTGGTGGCGCAGTGGTTGAGAATCTGCCTGTCAACGCAGGGGACACGGGTTCGAGCCCTGGTCTGGGAAGATCCCACATGCCGCGGAGCAAATAGGCCCGTGAGCCACAATTACTGAGCCTGCGCGTCTGGAGCCTGTGCTCCGCCAACAAGAGAGGCCGCAATAGTGAGAGGCCCATGCACCGCGATGAACAGTGGCCCCCACTTGCCACAATTAGAGAAAGCCCTCGCACAGAAACAAAGACCCAACACAGCCATAAATAAATAAATAAAATAAAAAATTTTTTAAAAATTGTCTTAATAGAATATCCCACCTATTGTAAAAAAATTGTGTGATATTATAGAGCTAAACCAGTAAAGAAAGCAGTGAAAATTTGTTCTTTTTATTATTTATCTATCTATCTATTTATTTATTTTTGGCTGTGTTGGGTCTTTGTTGCTGCGCACGGGCTTTCTCTAGTTGTGGCGAGCGGGGGCTACTCTTCGTTGTGATGTGTGGGCTTCTCACTGCGGTGGCCTCTCTTGTTGCAGAGCATGGGCTCTAGGCATGCAGGCTTCAGAATTTGCGGCTCACGGGCTCAGCAGTTGTGGCTCGCGGGCTCTAGGGCGCAGGCTCAGTAGTTGTGGCGCACGGGCTTAGTTGCTCCGTGGCATGTGGGATCCTCCTGGACCAGGGATGGAACCCGTGTCCCCTGCATTGGCAGCCGGATTCTTAACCACTGCACCACCTGGGAAGTCCCGAAAGCAGTGAACTTTAAACCAAATTACACATAGATTAAAATAGCAAATACCAAAACTAAGGTGCTAGATGACATTCTATTTCAGAATCACATAATTATGGGGTTAGGCAGCATTCTTAAGAGGTAATCGTCTATCTTTAAGCAAGGCTACACCTAGTAGTCCCCAAACAGAGGAAGTTATGCAATTCTTTGAAATATTTGGAAAAAGAATATTCCACAACTCTTTTTCATACTTGTCCCAGTGCCACATGATACTGATAACAGAAAATTTACTACCTTAACAATTATCTAGAACTGAACCATTTCTAGCAATGACCCCATACATCCACGATTCCCATCCTTTCCTGGTTGTGGTAGGCAGAATTCTAAGATGGTCCCCCAGATTCCTGCCCCTGGTATACATGTTTTGTATAAGCCTTCCCCAAGCATGTGGGCAGGACTTGTGGATACGAGATAGGCACTCACTTCATAGGTTATATTTTGTGATGAATGTATGACAATGGTCACCTTTGGTTATACAGTGATTGAAAATGAATATACCGGCATTACATGGTTACATTTAGTGAGAAAATGGAATGCTATCTGAAGGTAGCTCCCTCAATTTCTCTTATTTCTACCTCTACAATGCTGTGTGATTTTCCATCCTTTTCTTCCCTCCCCAGGTAGCAAATGAAAGGTACCTCTTTATCTCAAGGTTATCAAGTGTCTCTTTCAGATTTTCAATTGTTCTCTCTCCTCTTAGTCATTCCCCACAGCCTACAACACATAGGATCTCCTACCTGACAGAACCTTTCCATGACTCCAACTCTTTTGAACTTTGGTGCTTCTCCTTCCTTTCTGTGTCAGACCTGCTTGTTCCAGATCTACCCTACTGTTCCTAAAGAACATTGGCCTCATCTGGGCCCAAATCCAGATCAATAATCCCCATCAGGTTTCAGATCCTAGCCTAGTGACATGAAATAAGAATGGCACAATAGGGTACCACTGAAATTGGTTTCAAGCTGGCCCTTGCCCCAATGTTACCTCTACTTGCTTTATTTCTTTAACCCCTAGCTTCTTAGGCCTTTTAGTCTGGCTACATGATAGATTCATTCTCTGAGCTTTCAACTCTCTTTCTATCTTCTCTAATCAGCGGGTTGTCTTCTCCCTTCTGATATCATACTAATTTGGGACTGTTTTCTTTTCTTTCTTTCAGCTTAAAAAGAATGAGGTAATGAATCCCCATGCTCCCATCACCCAGCTTCAACAATTATCAACGTAAGCCCACGTTGGATTATCATTTTTGTGTGTGTGGTAAAAAGTACATAACATTAAATTTACCATCTTAATCATTTTTAAGTATAAAGTTCAATAGTATATTCACATTGTTGTACAACAGATCTCTGAAACTCTTTCATCTTTTAATTCTGAAACTCTGTACCTACTAAACATCAATCATGTTGGATTATTTTTAAAGCAAATTCCAGACCTTATATCAGTTCGTTAATAAACATTTCAGAATGTATCTTAAAAGAATAAAAGATCCCCCCACCCCACTTCCTTTTGTACCACCGCAAAACCCTTATCGCACTTAAATCAAGGTTTCAACAGGAAACAGAGGATACACTCAAATAAGATAACTTTAAGAGGGTTTATTTAAAGGTTGTGGGTATAGGGGAACCACAAGGTATAGTACAGTAACCTAGGGTAAGTGACTGAGTTGGTACCACCTCCAGACCCATAAGGATATGGGGAGGGAGTGGTTACCAGAACCTGGAAAAAGAAAGAATCTATAGAGTGGGCTACACTGAAAAAAGCAATGACCTTTGGTCAAGAGACACAGTAGGGTGATCTTGCAGGGAGGGAGACAGGGGAATGGTACCCTGACATTACTCTCCTCCCTCCCTCTCTTCTTTTGCTAGTAGTTCTCACTGGCCTAATCCATCTAATGGCTAAAGGGCATGGGAGCCCTACTGATATAATCCATAGAGGCCAGCCTTCTGGAGCAGAGAGTAGGGTGGAGAGCAGTTCTGGAGGAACAAAGGGAAGATACCCAGAAAATAATAATTCTTAGTATCACTTAATATATTTATGTGAACCATTCTAGCAAATTATTGAAACTGGGAAGGGGATTGTGGGAGCCCACTGAATTTATAGCCGGTTGGTCAGAAGTACAAGTGGTAGCTTATGACTTGCAGCTGTCTTCTTAGGTGGGGGTAATGTTGCAGGATTGAGCTCTTAACTTGTGGGGTCTATGCAAAACCCAGGTAGGTTGTGTTAAAACTGAAATGAACTACAGACACCCAGTTGGTGTTTGGAGAATTGAAGAATTGGTTGGTGTGGGGAAAAAAACTCCACATATTTGGTGTCAGAGTGTTGTGAATAAAATCAGCTCAAGATGTAATTCACATTCCATACAATGCACCCATTTAAAGTGTAAAATTTACATAGATTTTAGTATATTCACAGAGTTGTACAGCCATCACAATTAATTATAGAACATTTTAATCACTCCCAAAAGAAACGTTAAAGCCATTAGCAGTCATTCTCCATTCTCCCTTTCTCTCAGCCCCTGGGAAGAACTAATCTACTTTCTGTCTCTATGGCTTTGTCTATTCCACACGTTTCATATAACTTGTGACCTTTTGTGTCTGGCTTCTCTCACTTAGCATAATGTTTTCAAGATCCATCCATGTTGTAGCATGTATCAGTGCTTTATTTCTTTTTATTGTCAAATAATATTCCATTGTATGGATATAACACATTTTATCCATTCGTCAGTTGATTGGCATTTGGGTTGTTTCCACTTTTTTGGCTATTGTGAACAATGCTGCTATAAACATTTCATGTGCAAGTTTTTGTGTGGACATATGTCTTCATTTCTCCTGGGTATATACCTAAGAATGGAATTTCTGTGTCACATGGCAACTCTATATTTAAACATGTTGAGGACCTGCTAGACCGTTTTCCAGAGTAGCTGCACCATTTTACATTCCCATCAGCAGTATAAGGGGGTTCCAATTTCTCCACATCCTCATCAACACTTATTAATATCTGTCCTTTTGATGCTAGTCATCCTAATGGGTGTGAAGTGATATTTCTCTGTGGTTTTGATTTGCATTTCCCCAATGACTAATGATGTTGAACACTTTATTCATATGTGTATTGGCCATCTGCATATCTTCTTTGGAGAAACGAGTATTCGAATCATTTCCTCATTTTAAAATTAGGTTATTTGTCTTTTTATTATTGATATGAGTCATTTATATATTCTAGACAGAAGTCTCTTATGAGACAAATGATTTGCAAAACTTTTCTCCCATTCTTTGTTTTGTTTTTTCATTTTCTTGATGGTGGTGTCTTTTGAAGCACAAAAGTTGTTAATTTTGATGATGTTCAATTCACCTTTTGTTCCTTGTTCTTTTATTCTACATTTAATCTTTTAAAAATTCCTTGCTACTTATTTCTTGAAGGAACCAGGTCATTATGTCCTGTACAATTTACCATATTCTCAATTTTGCTAATTGCAACCCTAGGGTATTATTTAACATGTTCCCCCAACCCCTATATTTTCTATAGGCTCATAATTAGATCCAGAGGCTTGATCATATTTGGGTTTAAACTTCTGACAGAAATATTTCATAGGTGGTACTGTATACATCCTAAACATCTCCTCTTTACATCACATGAGGAGGAATCCAGTGACTGATTGAATTTTTTGTGATGTTAAGATTAATCAGTGGGTTCTGCTCTTATTGGCCTAACCCAACCATTTAAAATTCTCCAACAGGCTCTTATTTAATGGTTTATCAGCTATAATGTTTGGGTCAGTGCTGTCCAATAGAACTTTCTATGACGATGGAAATGTTCTATCTGTACACTGTCCAATATGGCAGCCTCTAATCACATGTGGCTATTGAGTACTTGAAATATGCCTAATACAACTGAAAAATGACTCAAATTTTAATTAACTTAAATGTAAATGGTCACATGTGACAAGCGGTTAATGGATAGTACAGGTCTAGATTCACTATTTCACCGGAGTCTACACTACCTCTGCATTTGTTAGCTCAAATTCTTCTAAAATAACTTTCCCTCATCAAATATGACTACCTTGGAATACAGCTCATTCAGAAAAGACATAACTTGAGCTTGTTTTTAAAGTGGGCACTGAGCCTACATTTCAGGCCATTTTGATTGGGGTAGGCTGGCCTTTGGGCCCTTCCCAGCTAGAGAACCATGAGGGGCATACATTCTGTTTTAGGAGGATTGTTAACTGTAGTCCCTGTGTCACTTGCAGGGGGTCTGTAATAGAAACTATTGGTGCTTCATACTTCTTCCCCACAGCTCATCTCTGATTTTAGCTGCAGCTGTGGTGGACAGTTATGCACACGGATGGCTTCCTACCTGAAGCACCTACCATATCGCTCAGCTTTTTGCAGCATGGAGTGTGGGAGTAGTTAATGTCCCGAGGATCAGCCTTCAACCAAGGGTAGCTAAATACTCAACCTCACAGGGCCAATTCTGAAGTGCATACTAAACAGTTCTCCGGAGGGTGGCAGGCAGGATTAAGCTTTGTAGCCCACTGTGCTAACACTCAATAATGCCCCCTTTACCGGCTTTCTCTTCTCTAGTCGACTCTCTCTACTCTCTCTCTCCAGCTTCTAGGATCTCTTCCCTAATAAACTGCCTGCTTCCAAGTTGTGTCTCAAGCTCTGCTTTGGGGGAAATGTAAATTAGGGCAGGATCTCAAAATACTTTAGTCCATGGCATTAATTCACTCAGAAATATTTACTGAGTGATTATAATGTATCGGGCAGTGTATTAGATACTGAAAATACGATGGTGAACAGGAGATCAAGTGTGATGGCGTACATGGATAAATGGGCAATAATTGAATAATGTATCAAGCATTATAACAGGGTAAACATGGGTGCTATTAGTTGTGAAGCGTGGCCAGGTTTAGGATCCCTGAATTGTCCCTTGCAAAAATCCCATTTGCTAGGTAGTAGGGGAGAGTGAATGACAGAGGACAAGGCAGCCAAACCATCCCTAGCTTGGACTTTGTGCCCAACTCCCCGGCTTCAGTTTGGGACTGAGGTAAGCCTAAGTGGCATGGCCGAGTCCTCCTTTCCTCCAGGCCACTACTTTGGCCCTCCTAGAGCCTTCATTGGAGGGAGCCCCATGTTGCTCTTATTGCATGAATCCAGTGGTGCTTCATAAAAGCTCAAGCCTGAAAAAAGAAAGCACTCCCTAACCACCCCCCCCAGAAATCCCCAAAGAGAATACATTCTGCCCGCAAAGCCAGAATTTTATTCCTTACGACACAAAAACTGCCCGTTTGTACTGTGGCCTTAGAACCTTGACCTTGCCACAATCATTACGCTCCTTAGTGCTATATTAAAGGTGGAAACTTGAGCCCAATAAAAGTTAAAATGTGAAACGAATGTGACTTTCCTCCCTTTTTTCTTTTTTCCTGCTGTATCCCTAAGTTTTCTGCTTGAAGGACTTTAGAACACTGTGTACATCTAGTGAGAAAAGTGTCCTGAGGCTTTCTCACCTATAACTATTTTAAGGCTATTCAGCCAAGTTGGTCCTGGCCCTTGGTAATTCCTTTGCCAGTATCTTTCTATCAGTGGGGAACTTGGGTTCTGAATCCCAGTCAATGGCTGGGCCATTGGTGCTCCCAGAGTTCCAATGAGCCTTTCCAGAAAGTTTTAACTGGGTTAAACATGGAGTTAAACTCCATCCAGTTTTCTCCACCTCATATGAAATGAACATCTTGTCTTCACCTGATGCTGAGAACTGATACTATCTAGAACTTATACGTAGCTTCTTGAATTTTTCCTGTTTTAGCACTAATTTTTCCTGTTTGCTAATGACAGGAAAACCCAACTCAAATTAGCTTAAGCAAAAACAAAACAGAAACAAAACAAGGCACCCCTCCCCCTAGCACTTTATCAGTTCATGTTACTGCAAAGTCCAAGGCTCAAGTAATGTTATAAGGAGTCTTTTTCCATCTTTTGCTCTCCTCTCTGCTGTGTTTGGCTTCACTCGCAGGCAGGCCTTCTTTAAATGGAGGCCGCTAGTACAGCAAATGCAAATTTTACTTTTGATTGGGCCCAACAGTCTTGGCTTGACTCATGTGCCTACCCCTAAACCAGTTACAGAAGCCAGGGGAATGTGCTGCTCGGCTTGGCCAGGCCTAGGCCAATGCTCATCCTTGAAACTGGGCTGGGGGAGTTTGCTCCATAGAAGTGTGGTGGTTGAGACTGGTGGACTGAGACCTGTGTGTGTGTGTGTGTTTGTGTGTGTGGGCTGTATGTGCGGGTGTGCACACACACACAGTGGGTAGTGTGGGGAGCATGGACGCTGGTCAGCCAAAACAATTCCCCTCTCAGTCCCTCTGTTGAGCTCCACACATATCCCTGAGACTGGACTCCTGTGGGACATGGATACCTGCCCACACTGGACTTGTCTGTGATGTCAGCTGTTCCCCAGAGGTGGGGACCACCATTCTTGCTTGAAGTATTCCCCAGACTCTGTCTAGCCTGCTTACAGCTTGTCCTCTTCCTGCTCTAAATGTTCCCACCAAGCTGCACAGTGCATGCAATGTCCTTTCAGACACTTTGGCAACTAGTGAGTCATGTACACAAAGAACCATTCAAAGTAAAATGTGGTCATTTCTCTGAGAGAGTAGTGAAAAGATGTTTGGAGAGCAGAGATAAAGGCATATAACATCTGGCTGGGAGCATGAGAGCAGACAAACGATTCAGAGACTATCAAGCACCCAGGACAAGCTTAAGGGTAGGATGAATAACGATAATAACAGTGATAATAATAACAGCAGCTAATATGTATAGTACTTAACCATATGCCAGGCCCTGTTCTAAGAACTGTGTGTGAATTAACTCAATGAATCCTCATAATACTCTTTCAAGTAGGTACAATTATTACCCTGTTTTAGAGTTGAGGTTAAGTAACTTGCTCAAGGTCACATAGTAAGGAGGTGGCAGCATAAGATTGGGTTCCTATCATGGAGGGTCTTAAAGGCCAGCATACAGTGTTAGCCTTGACATGTAGTTCTTTGAGTAGCTGTTTCATGTTTCCCAATGGACTCAAACTTCCTAAGAACAGCACTTTGTACTACACTTGGCAAGAAGCTACATATGTACCTCTTTGAATAGACCACCTTTACTGGAATGAGCATTGTTACACAAAATAAATGAAGTCTTCCACACTGGTTAGAGCACTGTGGATCTGACAGGAAGTTATGGATCTGACTAATTGAGGCTTTCACCTCTGACTCAATGTGTGACTCTGGGCAAATGAACTAATGGCTCCATGCTGCTGACTTTCTAACTGTAAAAGAGAGGA
Source organism: Balaenoptera borealis (assembly GCF_965194805.1). Classification (NCBI taxonomy): domain Eukaryota; kingdom Metazoa; phylum Chordata; class Mammalia; order Artiodactyla; family Balaenopteridae; genus Balaenoptera; species Balaenoptera borealis. The sequence continues at coordinate 140,688,951 of NC_138860.1, forward strand.
AAAGAAGTATCCAACATACTTCACAAGGACACAGCAAGACCATAATAAATAAATAAATAAATAAATACACATATTAAATTCTTGCAACACTTAAGAGAAAGGTACTAAAGAAACCAAGGTATTTTTCTTAGTTTCACCGTAACATGAGTAATCAGCAAATATGCATTAGGAGCCAAACACATTAGACACTGGGATTACAACAGAATAATGAAACATGATTTCTGCTAATCCCTGTTTTATAGGATTTGATGGGCAAGATCAGTTTGATTGGTAAATATACAGATTACTTAACAGAATATCAAAATGGTAAAGTACATTAGCGCTCATCTGGTTCAACATATATATACATGAAAAATGAGATTCAAAAGGGATACCTAATAGTCTCAGGAAGAGTGTTACTAACGGGGAAACACGTGTCTTCAAAGAAAAGGCTTGGGCTCAGGGTTTGACCTTCGGTTGAAGAGGTTACCATCTGTGTGACCCGGGGCCAGTCGCTTAGTTTCTCTGAACCAAATTCCTTTTCTCTAAAATGAGGATAATAATTTACTTCCAAGAGCTGTTGTGAAGATTAAGTAAAATCATGCATGCATGTAAAACTTTAATACAGTGCCTGGCTTAGCACCACAAGTCAACTATTATTATCGTTACCTCTGCAGGAGAAAGCTCTTTTCTGGCTCTTTTTCTGTAAGAAAAAACCAATCACAAGGTCGCAGCAGAACAGAAAGTGCTTTCAACTACTCGGAGATGGGTGCTGCAGGAACGTGGACCCAGCCATCCCGGGCGGCAAAGTACAGCCGCCTTGGCAAAGCCCATCTTCCATTTCCTTCCGTTCCTTTTCGGGAGAGCCAGGCTCCCCCCCAACGAGCTCGGTTATCTTATTCTCTTGCTTCGCCAGGTCGCTGGCCCCTCTCTAGCTTCTCTTTGCGTCCTCTCGGTCATGCGGGCCCCGCGGCAGCCGGGAGGCCAGAGCCTGCGGCTCGCTCCCTCCACGCCCCAGTCTTCCTCTTCGCTTCCGTGGGCCGCAGCTGCGTTCCGAAGCCAGGGTTCCCGAGGGGATTGACGCGCTGGGGGGAGGAGCGGTTTCTTGCTGCGCGCCTCTCAGGAGCATTACGGCCGGGCTCGTTCCCGGCTCCGGCCGCCAGCCCCAGCCTCCCGGGTCCGGAGCAGGGACTGGCGGAGGCGGCGAGGGAGGGAGCGCGAGTGAGGAGGCACGCGCCCGCCCGTCCGCGCCCAGACCGCCGCAGCCGCCTTAGCAGCCATGGCCGAACGCCGCGCCTTTGCCCAGAAGATCAGTAGGTAAATCTGGGGCGTGGGGCGCGCCGCCGTAGCCGGGGGAAGAGTCGGAGAGTCCTCCCGGCCCGGGCCTAGGAAGCGGGTGGGTGTGGCGACGCGGACGCCGGGATCCCGCGGCCTGGTCGGCGGCTGGGCGGAGGGGCGGAGGGCGTTCGCGGCGGCCGCCGAGGCCTGGCGCCGCCCTCCGAACCCGGCCTTTAGCCCGCGCCTCGTCCAGGGGCACTGAGAGCCCCGTGCGTCCGCCTCCGCCGGCTCCTCGGGCCCCCGGGCCTGGAGTTCGCGTCGGCTTATTGAAGGGCGGGCGGGCGGGCGGCGGGGAAGCTCGTCGGCCGGGCGCTCGGCGCTTCCCAAATTCTTTGTGTCCCCACCCCCGGGCTGGCCGGGGCCCTTTCCCTCTCCCTCTCCCCGCCCACCCCCGTTGCCCCTGTGGAGGGTGCGGGGGTCCGCCCTCGTCTCCACCCCAACAAAAGATTCGGCGCGCGGCGGGCTCCCGGCCGGTGCGAGGCCGCCCCTTCTTCAAGCCTCTCACCCTTCCCAGAAATCTGACAGGAATCCTCTTTGCACCCAGGGGTCCAATTCAGAGTGGGCTCGTGCCCCCAGAATCGAAAACGTACGGCCTAAATGAAAAGTTGAGAGCTTGTGGTCTGCACCTTCGGTGTCCAGCTGCCCGATCTGACGAATTGTAGGCTGGAGCTTGATCCTAGTAGCGTGTGAATGTAAACTGCGCCGGTGTTTTTCATTGCTCCAGAGGAAGATGGATGATAGGCAGTGTGTTTATACACCGGCCCTTTGACTCGTGTTTTAGGAGTCTAGCAATGAGCAAGCGATCAAGGTTGAGGTTTCTGAGCTTTTCACCTACTTGGGGTGGGGAGGTTGCCACCTTTCTCCCCCCTAAAACTAAAAATTGAATTACGGTGGAGGATTCTAATATTTGTAGACTTTCATTGTGGAAGATATCAGTGTGTATGACACTAGACATTTTTTTGTGTAATAAGACCATATTTCTGTTAATCTGAAGTCCTAAGAGAAGAAAGAAACATTCGAATGTATTACTTTTTCGACAATTGTATTTCTGTGACTCTGGATCTTTTTAGTTTGCTGATGTTTATTAAAGATTTTTGGACCTACCAAACAGGTCGTTTCTTAACTGCTTGAACTTCCATAGTGTTACTCTATTTTGGCACTTTTTCATTTAAAACTAACATCTCTTTCATTTAAGCTTTGTGCTTTTTATTTTTTTTTCTTTCGAGCTTTAAAACACATATTTCATTTTCTCCTTAAGAGACAAAATAGCAAGTGCTTAAGAGCATATGCTCAGACTGTGACCACGGGCTTAAATCCTGACTCTTATTTTCTAAGTTGGCACCTTGGCCAAATTGTTTAAGTTCTCTTAAGCTTTACTTGTCTGGAAAATGGGTAAAAAAAATGGTACCCAGCTCATAGAGTTGTTGTGAACATTAAACGGAATAATTTGTGTAAAGGGTTTAGTACAGTGTATGGCCTTTACTAGCTATCACGGAACACTTAACAATAATTAGTATAACCTAGGGAGCTGTGATAGACTTAATAGGAAATTATTACTTTTGTTCTTTTAAAAAAATTTTTTTGTAAAATAACGGTTTTGTTTCTGAAGGCAGTGCCATTTAAAAATAAATGTATTACTTGACATGCATGCTTAGTATTAACTTCTCTTAAATAGAACCAAAAGCTTATCTCTGAGAACATTGTGCTGATCAAGAAAGTGCACATTGGGGAGTTAGGTGTGAAATACATACAATGTCTGTTCTCCATTCATGGAATTTGTTCTCAGATAGGACATGACAAAACACAAGAAAATAAGATAAACAGTTTTGCAAAACAACAAAAAAATTCAAATTAGTATAGCCATGTAAAGTTATAAAAGTAAGTAAGGCAATGGAAATGAAGAGACATGCATTGATGGGAGAGATAACTTAGGACATAGGCATGGCAGTGATTGATGATTGCTTCGATAAGGAAGGTGAGGAAGACTGAAGAGTGCGAGGACATCCAAGTTTCTGACTTGGGCAACCAGGATGGAGGCAGTTGTTGAGATAAGGGAGGACAGGAGGAAGAATGGGTGTGAGGGTGGGAAATGAGGTGGGATGGAGATGACGATTCAGTTTTGGACATGTAGATTTTGAGGTGCTCATGGAGCATTCAAAGAGAAGTGTCTATGAGGCTGTTGGTACAGGTTTAAGGTGCAGAAGAGAGATTGGGTTGGAGATCTAGATTTGGGAGTCATCAGCAAGTAGACTGTAATTAAAGCCAGAGGAGTAGATGAGATAGTTGAGGAGGAATGCACAGGCTTAATCTGGAGGGAAGACCAAGGACAGAACTGCTATAGATGATGAATTATTATCTGCTTATTGTGAATGAAAGGTACTTTCCTCCAAGTTACCAAATATGGCTGAATAATACCTCTGAATAAATTCTTGTTCTGCTTCTTAGTTTCCTACTGGGGGAAGTATAGCACAACTCTGGAGACAGACTGCCTGGTTTGACATCCTAGCACTGCCCCCCATTGTGTAAACTTGGGCGAGTTACTTCCCCTCACTTTTGCCTCATTTTCCCTACCTATAAAATGGGGTTAATAGTAGGATTCACCTTATAGGATTGTTGTAAGGATTAAATAAATCCATACGTATAAAATGCTTATGACAGTGCTTTTTAGATAATAAGTGCACAGTAAGTATCACTATTTTTTTTTATTATTACAGGATTTATAATATGGCCTAGGACTATTATTTGGAAGTAATAATCCTTTTTATGATATACCTGTATGAACTTTGTTGCTCTGTGAAAAGCCTGTTGCTACTGGAAAACTTATTTTTCTTTTTTAAAGCTTTATGATTTTTCAGAAACCTTTACTTTGAAAAGAATTATACTGATCTCTTTTCTGGCTCAGTTATTTCCTAGTCCTTTGCATTTAGTGCTGTTATTTTTTGAGGCTGTGATTTGGTGATTTCTCAAAGCTCTTTATTCTGCATTACTGATTGTGCTACTAACCTTGGCTCATCATAGAAAAGCAGACTTCATGTCAAGTATTGCCTCTTGTCTGTTCTCCCTACATTTATGTATGTATGTATGGCTGCGTTGGATCTTTGTTGCTCTGCGTGGGCTTTCTCTAGTTGCGGTGAGCGGGGGCTATTCTTTGTTGCGGTGCACAGGCTTTTCATTGCGGTGGCTTCTCTTGGTGTAGAGCACAGGCTCTAGGCGCACGGGCTTCAGTAGTTGTGGCATGCAGGCTCAGTAGTTGTGGCTCGCGGGCTTTAGAGCACAGGCTCAGTAGTTGTGGCACATGGGTATAGTTGCTCCGTGGCATGTGGGATCTTCCCGGACCAGGGATCGGACTCATGTCCCGTGCATTGGCAGGCGGATTCTTAACTACTGAGCCTCCAGGGAAGTCCCTATTCCCCCTACTTTTTTTTTTTTTTTTTTTTAAAGTTTTTTCCTTTGTGATGAGAACTCTTTTTAAAAATTTTTTATTTATTTATTTATGGCTGTGTTGGGTCTTCGTTTCTGTGCGAGGGCTTTCTCTAGTTGTGGCAAGTGGGGGCCACTCTTCATCGCGGTGCGCGGGCCTCTCACTATCGCAAGCTCTCCTGTTGCGGAGCACAGGCTGCAGACGCGCAGGCTCAGTAGTTGTGGCTCACGGGCCCAGTTGCTCCGCGGCATGTGGGATCTTCCCAGACCAGGGCTCGAAACCCGTGTCCCCTGCATTGGCAGGCAGATTCTCAACCACTGCGCCACCAGGGAAGCCCTCTCCCTACTTTTTGAGGACAAGGCATATGCCTTGTTAACCTTTGTAATCACTCCCTAGTATGTAATAGGTACAATTTATGGACTGTTGATTGTAGATAAATGATCTAGGATTTTGTTTGGATTATTTTGTCATATCACTTGATATTCAGCTGTAATGAAGAACATTTGCGTATACTTAAAACACTTTTTACCACATTCTCATCTTCATAACCCAGAGGGCAGAAGAACATAATAAAGAAGTTAGACTCTAGGTCACATCACCCAGGTTGAAATTCTGCCTATACCAAGTAATAGCTGTGTAATTCTGGGCAGTTGATCTAACCTCTTTGTCTTGGTTTGCTCATCAGTAAAGTGGAGCTAAAAACCTCTGTAGGGTTAATTTGAGGATTAAATGAGATAATACATGTAAGACACTTAGAACTGTGCCTGAAACATAATAAGCATTCAAAAAATGTTAGCTGCTGCTATTATTCCTATATTATTTACTGTTATGTATTTATTTGTTTATTTTTATTGGGATATAGTTGTTTTAAAATGTTGTGTTAGTTTCTACTGTACAGTGGAGTTCCCTGTGCTATACAGCAGGTTCTTATTAGTTATCTATTTTATACATATTAGTGTATATATGTCAATCCCAATCTCCCAGTTCATCCCCCCCCCCAACTTTCCCCCCTTGGTGTCCATACGTTTGTTCTCTACATCTGTGTCTCTATTTCTGCCTTGCAGACTGGTTCATCTGCACCATTTTTCTAGGTTCCACATATATGTGTTAATATATGATATTTGTTTTTCTCTTTCTGACTTACTTCACTCTGTATGACAGTCTCTAGGTCCATCCACGTCTCTGCAAATGACCCAATTTCGTTCCTTTTTGTGGCTGAGTAATATTCCATTGTATATATGTGCCACATCTTCTTTATCCACTCCTCTGTTGATGGACATTTAGGTTGCTTCCATGTCCTGGCTATTGTAAATAGTGCTGCAATGAACATTGGGGTGCATGTGTCTTTTTGAATTATGGTTATTTACTGTTATTTATTATTCCCATAATCCAGATGCAGAACTGAGGCCTACTGAGAATGAGATTATTTGCCTTAATTGAGGCTCAAACCCTAGTCCTCTGATTTCAGATCTTAAATTATTATTATTCGACTGTATTTTCTTGCTGCAAAATATTTTCTTCTGTGGTAGTTCTAGATTTTCTAATAGTGCTGCTATTAGTATACCAGAAGTTACCCTTGTTTTCTTAATCTTTGTTAATTTCGTATCATTTTGCTGCCTAAGGAGCAGAATTTAATGAAAGGCTTTCATCGGATCTTTATTTCTGAGGAAAATCTTACATGAGTAGGATTTCCTGGATATAGGCTTATTTATAACCTCAATTGTTTTTAGTCTTGAATCTGTTCATAACTCTGGCTGAATAGGCCCAATCTTTTAATCTACTTTGTTCAATTCATAATCTCACTCCTGATCAAAGTAAATCCTTTCCACATAGTATCAACTATTTCAGTGCTGCCTGTTTCATCACTTTGGACACATATACCACTTCCCTGACCTTCTGTTGTACTCATCTCACTAACTGTTAATGCTGAATGTCTAACCTATTTCTTGCTCCTGAGCTGCAGAGTAGTGTTAGAGGGAGACTAGAATAGTCCAGAGTTGATCTTTTTTTAAAAAAAAAAAAAATTTATTTATTTGGTTGTGCTGGGTCTTAGTTGCGGCAGGCGGGCTCCTCAGTTGCGGCAGGCGGGCTCCTCAGTTGCGGCACGTGGGCTCCTCAGTTGTGGTATGCAAACTCTTAGTTGTGGCATGCATGTGGGATCTAGTTCCCTGACCAGGGATGGAACCCAGGCCCCCTGCATTGGGAGCGCAGAGTCTCATCCACTGTGCTACCAGGGAAGTCCCCAGAGTTGATCTTTTATTAATTAATGTCTTATCATTTGAAATGAGGTTTATTCCAAATAATTTCTCTTATTTATCATCTTTGTTTCCCTACCCCATCTTTTACCGAAAAGTTTGGGACCATACCACATGAGTCCTTCGTTTTAACCTCAGCATATGACTGTCCCGACATATCGTTCAACCATCTTTCTCTTGAGCCTGAAAGGATGTCTTGTACCTAAAACTTACCTGTTTTATTGTACTTTGAATCCCATACCTTGCCACCTCCTCCTAACCTTGATCTCACAATTTTCCCTTTCCTTTCTAGCATCTTCAATCTATTCTTTTTTATGGATGTTTCCCTTAAGCCATAAGACTTATCCTGCCTTTCTCATCATAAAACAAAGAACCATCGAGTCTTCTGGCATTTCTGGCTGCCAACCAATCATTCCTTTTTCTTTTATAGTCAGCTTTCTCACATGTATGTGGTATAGTCACCAGTACTTCCTGCATGTTCTCTTTCTCATCAATCCTGGGGCCATATGGCAGTGCTTGCCATGCTACCTTATGTGTACTTAGATTATAGAACTCTTGAGAATTAGGAAAATTTCACTTTTTTCTTTTGTTCATCACTGATTTCATGAGGTACAGTTTTTTTTTAATTTTTCTTTTTAACTTTCTCATGCTTGCCCTCCTTTCCCCTTTCCCCCTATTTTCTACTGCTTTTCAGAGCTCTTTGAGGGCTGGTCTAGGTCTTTTTATCTCCAGTGCTTAGCTCAGAAACTGTGTAAACTGGACGCATAAGAAGTGTAGGAATGAACGCCACCCTGCCACCTTGGAGCATCTTTCATTGCCTCACAACAAGGTCATGGCTGATCTAGTCTCTCCCTCCTCTAATTCAAACATGTTACAAATGAAGTCTCCCTAAAACACAGCTTTTATCATGGCATTCTTATGTTCAAAAATATAAACGTAGTGGCTTCTTATGGGGTTAAATCCAAACTCCTGCTTGCATTTTAGTCATCTATAATCTGGTCCTTCTCTTGTTGCTTATTCTCTAGCTTACATTTTGGACTAGTCAGTCTGGTGTTTTCACTTTACCCCCACAAATGCTCTGCTCATTTCCATCTCTATAACTGTTCTGTTGTTTTTTTTTATATATCCTGCCTCTCCTTTTCTAAATCTTACCCTTTGCTTCAGAGCACTCCAAGCTGCTGTCCTGACATTTGGGATAACCATTTCCTTGCTTTTCTTTATTTTTACTACCTATGAATGCATCCCTAAGCAATATAATTTTTTATTTTTGAATTCATTTAAATAGAATCATACTGTATGTTTGTCTGCTTTTCTGTCTTACTTCTTTTGCTCAAAATTATATCTGTGAGATTCAGCCATGATGTTACAAGCAGTTGAAGTTCATTCATTTTCATTGCTTTATATTATTTCATTGTATAAATATACCACAATTTTCCATTCTACAGTAGATGGACATTTGGGTTGTTTCCAGTTTTTGACTATTAGAAACAGTGTTGCTGTGAGCACTCCTGTACATATACTCTGGTACATATGTTCATGAGTTTTTCTATGGTATGCTCAGGTGTGGAATTGCTGGGTTTTTATTGCTTGTCCTAGCAGTTTTATTTATCATCAAGTTTATTAGGCAATGCCAAACTGTTTTCTAAGATAGTTGTGGAAATTTACACTCCCACAATGTTGCTTTGCATAGTTACCATCACTTGGTATTGCCAACTTTTTCATTTTGCCTATCTGGTGGATGCGTGATGCTATCTTATTGTAAAAGTTTTAGTACATATTTACTTGATAACTAATGAGATTGAGCCCTGTTTTGTATGTTTATTGACCATTTGAATTTACTCTTTTGTAAGTTACCTAATTAAATAGTTTGCCATTTTCCTTCCTTGTTTTTTCCCTTTGGATTGTCTTTTTCTTATTGATTTGTGTGAGAACTTTATATGTATTCAGTAGATTAATCATTTATTGATTATATGTTTTGCAAATATCTTTTCCTACACTGTGGTTTGTTTTTTAATCCTTTTTATAGAGTCTTTTACTTTTTTTTTTTTTTTTCTTTTTTGGGCTGCACGTTGTGGCATGTGGGATCTTAGTTCCCTGACCAGGGATCGAACCTGGGCCTCCTGCAGTGGAAGCTCGGAGTCTTAACCACTGGGCAGCCAGGGAAGTCCAAAATGGAGTCTTTTGAAAACTAAGTTTTAATGCAGTATATCAGGATTTTTTTTTTAATGTTTAGTATTTTGGGGGTCTTGTTTAAGAAATATTTTATTCTCTGAGGTCATTAAGATATTCATCTGATTTATAATAAACTTTGTAATTACCTCCTTTGTGTTTAGGTTTATATTCCACCTGGACTTGATATGCGTATGGTGTGAAATTTTAATTTTTTCAGAACGGATTCTCGTTTCCCCATTGATCCGTCCTGCCATGTCTATAATAGATGTGTGTGTCCTTATTTGTGGGTCTTTTTATGGGCTCTCTATTTTGTCCCAGTGGTCTGGTTATACATCTTTTCACTAATTATAAACAATTTTCATTATAATAAGTTTTGGAATTTGGTAGAATATCTCCTCCCAACTTAAAAAAAAGTGTCTTAGCTGCTCTTAGCTTTTTGAATTTCCGTGTATATTTTAGAATCTACCAAAAACAAACAAAAAACTCCCAAATCCTATTAGAATTTGATTGGGATTGCATTGACTCTGTACATCAATTTGGGGGAGAAATGACATTCTTATAATACTGATTCATGGTTGTGGTGTATCTCTCCATTTATTTAGGTCTTCTTTATATCACACAATGAAATTTTGTAGTTTTCTCTGTAAGGTTCTTGCATATCTTTTGTTAGGTTTATCCTTAGGTATATAACAATTTTGTATCAGCTATATACCTTGCTAAACTCTTGTTAAATCTAAGTATGTATCTGTGGATTCCTTTGTATTTTCTTTTTCTCTTTTTTAAAAATTTTTACCAAAGTTTAATAATAATCCTTGATTCTTCAAAATGGGCACAGGCTTTTCAACTCTGGACAGTCCTCAGGTTACACAATAGCTTTGTGGGACTGATTCAACCAGAACTATTATGCTTTCTCAGGAAAACACAAGGTCAGTCTTTTTTAGGAGACCTTATATTCCAGCTCCATACTTGAGAAACTCCTGGTACAGGATAGACTGAACAAAGCTGAGGGGGAAGATCAGGCTGCAGTCAACCTACTTACTCTCCTGTGGCCTTTATATTTTCCATGTAGACAGCCGTATCATCTGAAAATGAAGAATTTTTGTTTTATCTTTTCCAAACCTTGTAACTGATTTATTTTTTTGTGTTGGTCTGCAGGCTATTACCTTGCATTACTGTACAGATTTTTACTACCATTTCTATTCAACATTGTGTTAAAATTGAGCATCCTCATTTTGTTTATAATCTCAAAGGGAAAGCTTTCTGTGTTTCACTTAATATGAGGCCTGGTGATTACTGTAGGTTTTTTGTAGGTACTCTTTTAGTCTGGGTTCCCTAGAAAATAGAGACTGAAACAAGGATTAAGAGTTGAGGCTTGGACTTCCCTGGTGGCGCAGTGGTTAGGAATCCACCTGCCAATGCAGGGGACATGGGTTTGAACCCTGGTCTGGGAAGACCCCACAGGCCGCGGAGCAACTAAGCCAATGCGCCACAACTACTCAGCCTGCGCTCTAGAGCCCGTGAGTCAACTACTGAAGCCCGTATGCCGCAACTACTGAGCCCGCATGCTGCAACTACTGAAGCCTGAGCGCCTAGAGCCCATGCTCCACAACAAGAGAAGCCACCGCAATGAGAAGCCCACGCACTGCAATGAAGAGTGGCCCCCGCTCACCGCAACTAGAGAAAGCCCGTGCACACACAGCAACGAAGACCCAACGCAGCCAAAAAAAAATTGAGGTTTTTTCTGAGAGGCATAATCCCAGGGCATTAAAAGAGAAGAGGGAGGTGAAGAGAAGGATAGGAAACAATGTAAGGTGATACCTTATCTTGTTGGCCACTGCTTCACAAAGAGCTAGAGAGAGATCGTTTGCCAGGTGTGCATGCTTGGCCACACAGGATATCTTTAGACAGAGGAACAGTTCCTTAGATGTGTAGATGGGACTGTGGAAGAAGAGGAAATTTATCTACCTGCTTTTCTCCTGCATCCTGTTTTCCATTAGTCAATTCAGTCTCCACAGAGAGTTAGTTCCCTTTAGTTTCCGGGATGCATCTTTTGGGCCCCTTTGGCAACCGCTTGAAATGTCTCTGCTTTTTCAGTGGCCTTTTACAGAAGAGACTTTTTGGTTGCAAGTGACAGAAACTCAAATCAGATTAATTTGCACATATAAAAAAGTGCTGACTCATATAACTGAGTACATTGGGTCCAGGGATACAGGTGATGTTAGCAGGCCTCTTCATGTCTTGGCTAGATTTTCCACAAAATTGTAACAAAATGGTTACAATGAGAATTGACAGCCCCAGGCTCAAATCCTACAAGTTTAGTTGTGGCAGAAAAGATCCAGGAACTCAGTTATTGGTCTGGCTTGGATCACATGTCCTTCCTTGAACCAATTACTGTGTTTAGGGATATAGGGGATTCTGACCAGTCCTGGGTCATATGTCCTGTATGGTTTGGGGGAGAGATGTGATGGTGTCAGCAACACCCAATCTCAAGGAATGAGTTCCTTATCAAGAAGGAGTTTCTAACCAAAAGAAGGAGGGTCAGAGTGCTGGTCCCCAAAACAACTGATATTCTTTAAAATTAGTCATTTGAAGTTGTGTAGCATCACTATAATCATTTAAATATATAGCTGTATAGTCAGCTCTACTACCTGCTAAAATTTAAATGTAACTGGTGAAATACAGAAAGCAAACAAAACCAGGTTAACCTGATGCCAGCTGTGGATCCCCTGTCTCTTAACTTTGTTAAGTTGAGCTGTCACCTTAATGCCAACTCAGCGCCTCCCAAGGAGGTCTACTTGGTTCTTGTTTTTTGGCTTTCCCATGCTTCTTTCTGCACCTGCACTGCTGCATCATCATGAGGTGTTCCATGTTTGTCCTGTGACACCAGAAAACTGAACTCCTTCGCTCATATCAGCCTTTTAATGATTTTCATAAACTTTGCGAAAGATACAGGGATGGTGGTAAGGAGCCTCAGAGTCCAAAATTTTCTTAGTGACTCCACTCCAACTCTCCTCTTTTTCCTGTCACCATCATTCTTTCTCTGACTATAAGCAATTTCTTACCCTTATCTTCACAGAGTAGTTCCAACCATATTCAAGCTCTTTTTGTTTTTTAAAAAGACAACTTTATAGAGGTATACTTTACATACCGTACAGTTAATTCATTTTAAGTGTACCATTCAGTGATTTTTAGGAAATTTATGAAGTTGTGAAACCATCACCCACAATCCTGTTTTAGAGCATTTTCATCCCCCCCCAGAACCCGTTGTGCCAGTTTGTAGTCACTCCCTAGTTCCACTCCAAGCCCCAGGCAACCACTAATGTACTTTATGTCTGTCTCTCTCTCTCTAGATTTGCCTTTTCTGAACATATCATATAAATGGAATCATACAATATGTGGCCTTTTGTGTCTGACTTCCTTCACTTAGCATAACATTTCAAGGTTTGTCAAGTAGTAGCATGTATCAGTACTTGTGAAGTGGCATTTCATTATGGTTTTGATTTGCATTTCCCTAATGATTAGTGATGATTTTCTTGTGCTTATTAACCATTTACATATCTTATTGGTGAAATATCTATTAAAATCTTCTGCTCATTTTTAAATTAGATTATTTATCTTGTTTTTGAGTTGTAAGAGTTCTTTAGATGTTCTTTAGATGTTTTAGATACAGGCCCTTTATTAGATATATGATTGGCAAATATTTTCTCCCTGTCTGGTTTGCTTTTTTATTTTTTTAATGGTGAATTTTGAAGCACAAAGATTTACATTTTGATGAAGTCCAATTTATTAATTTTTTTTCTCTTTATGGATCATGATTTTGGTGTTGTTATCTAAGACTCTGCTTAATTCATACTCAAGAAGATTTCCTTCTCTGCTTTCTTCTAGAAGTTTTTATAGTTTTAGCTCTTACTTTTGGTTTATGATCCATTTTGCATTAATTTTTGTGCATGGTGTGAGAAGGGGTCTAAATTCATCTTTTGTATATGAATGTTCAGTTGTTGTAACACTCTTCTGTTGAAAAGACTGTCCTCTTCTCATTGAATTACCTTGATATCTTGTTAAAAATCATGATCTGTATGTCTGTCCTTACGGTATCAAACTGTTCTGATTACTCTCATTTTACAGTAAAATTTGATAGCTGGAAGTGTAAGTCCTTCAACTTTTTTCTTCTTTTTCAAAATTGTTTTGCCTATTCTGGATTTTTTGCATTTCTGTAAACATTTTAGGATCAATATCAACATGAATTTTACCAATTTCTGCAAATATTCTTTCGGGGTTTTGACAGGGATTACATTCAATCTGTAGATTAGTGTGGGGAGAATTGCCATCAACAATATTAAGTCTTCAAATCCACCAACACAGGGCTTCCCTGGTAGCGCAGTGGTTAAGAATCTGCCTGCCGATGCAGGGGACATGAGTTCGATCCCTGGTCCGGGAAGATCCCACATGCCGCGGAGCAGCTAAGCCCATGCGCCACAACTACTGAGCCTGCACTCTAGAGCCCGTGAGCCACAACTACTGAGCACGCATGCCACAACTACTGAAGCTCATGCGCCTAGAGCCCATGCTCTGCAACAAGAGAAGCCACCGCTCACCGCAACTGGAGAAAAGCCCGCGTGCGGCAACGAAGACCCAATGCAGCCAAAAAAAATAAATTAATTAAATAAATAAATTTTTTAAAAAATCCATGAACACAGACTGTCTCTTCATTTATTTCGAGCTTTTTTGATTTCTCTTAGTAAAGTTTTAAAGTTTTCAGTGTGCAAGTCTTATACTTCTTTTGTTAAATCTATTTCTGAGTATTTTATTGTTTTTGATGTTATCATGAATGGAATTAAAGAATTATTTTTGGTTTGTTTGTTGCTAGTTTATAGAAATACAATTGATTTTTGAATATTGAATTTGTATCTTTTGACCTTCCTGAACTCATTTATTAGTTCTAGTAATTTTTGGTGGATTCCTTAAGATTTTCTGCCTATAGGATATATTGTCTGTGCGTAAAGATAGTTTTATTTCTTCCTTTCCAATCTTAATGCCTTTAATTTCTTCCCTTTCCTTCCCTCCCTCCTTTCCTCCCTTTCCTTTCTTCCTCCTTCCCTCCCTTTCCTTCCCCCGTCTCTTCCTTCTTTCCATTTTTCCTTCCTTCCTTCCCATATTCCACTGGCTGGATCCTGCAGTGTAGTGTTGAATAGAAGTGGTGAGAGTACACATCCTTGCTTTCTTTCCCGTCTAAGGAGGAAAGCATTTCACCATTAAGTATGATGTTATCTGTAGGCAGATGCTGTAGGAAAGGGAAGGAGGGGACGAAAATTTGAGAAGTATTTAAGACTTAGGATGAAGAGAGTTTAGCAATTAATTGTATACAGTTTACACCAGGATATAATTTGTATGTTTGTGGGTAAGGAGATTCTGGTTTATTTTTATGAAGTAGAGTGGAGCTAAGGATATATTTATTTCCTTTTGGGAAGATTGACTTTTTACAGTAGAGGTTTTTTCCCCTTCAGTTTTCTTTTTCGTTACCAATTTCAGATCAGTGTTAATTTTTTCAAATGCTAAATTTAAAAATCTTTTTTCTGTAGTTATAACTTAATATGTTCCATGAAGTGGGGAACATTATTATCACCATGTTTTAGTTGAGGAAATTGAGATACAGTGAAATGCTGTAGATCAGAATGATGGAGACTTCCAAGTCTCCTTAATACAGTGTTTTCTAAATCTTTAACTTAAATGTTATCCCAAAATAGCGTCAGATGGGATACATGAGTCATCTGACATCTTTTTTTTCTTCATCCTCCCCCAAAAGGAACTGTGTCTTAAATGTTAGTGTATTATAGAGAAGAATTATTTCTGTTCTTTGGTTTCACAAATCAACCTGTATGTGTTTTTGTTTTCTTGGGGTTTTAGTGGTTACTGGTCTACTCTGGACCTTAATTCTTAAAGAATTCAACACAGGATAACTTACAAATGACAGTGCCTCAGATGGGAGTTTTATTTAGCCATCCGTGAAAGAGAAACAGATCATAACAGTGGTGGTAGTTATTATAGTGTTCCTATTAATATGTTGGTATATACTACAGACATTTTCACTGGGCATCTTTAACTGACCTCCTGGTTAGGTTCTGGAGAATAGAGAAATAATATAAACTGTAACTAGAATTATTTACCTTTGGAAACTTGCTTCCATGGAAAGAGGCCTTGGGAGTTTTATGGATCTGAATTCAAACCCTGCCTTTACCTTTCATAAGTTACTCTATTTTTCAAGTTTATCTAAAAATATCTATTTTTTTCTTACTATAAAATAATATATGGTACTGCAGAAAATGTGGAAATACAAAAGGCCCAAAAGATAGAATAAAAATCACCCATAATTCTTGATTTAGACAAAAATCTTTCAGTGGAGCTTACATTCAAGCGATGATCTTTGCGAAGACTAGAAATAGCTTAAATGTCTACCAGTAGAGACTGGTTAAATATGTTGCAGTTTATTCATTTTATGGACTCTATATCAGATAAAAAGGAGAACAGTGGTTAAGAGTGGGGGCTCTAAGTTGAGACCTTAGTGCTATTCGTTATTGGTTGTATGACCTGAACATCTTAAAACTTCAGTATGCTGGTATAGTGCCTACTTCATGAGTTCTTCTGAAGATTAAATGAGGTATATATCAAATTTAACACTTTTATGTGTATCTGGCACATTGTAAATGCTTGATAAGTATTGCTAGAATATTATTATTAATTTTATGTTCTGATATGGAAAGATTCCTAAGATATATTAAGTGTATATGTAAGATATTAAGAAAAGGTTATGTATGATGTTATATGTCATATTAAAAAATAAGGATTTCTTATATACACACTGATGTACACCCATCTTTTTCTTGAAGGACACCTAAGAAAATATTCAGTGGTCATATGTGGGGAATAGGGTTGGGGATTGGAAATGGTAGAGAGTTATACCTTTTGTTTTTACTTCTTTGTGAAGTTTGAGTTTTTAATACCATGTACATTTTCCTTTTATTTACTTTTTAAATCATTTTTTAAAAAGATGTCTTCCTTTATCAGGTTGTTTTGTCTTTTCTCCATACTGGAAAATCTTATTCTCTCCATACTGGAGAAATCTTATTTTCTCTGCTTCTCATAGTAAGTTTATTTACATAATTGTAGAGCTTGAATGTAGTTCTAGAACGAGCCCTTTGCAGATATGCTAAAGATGTATTAGAGACTACTTTGAGATAAGTAAACATGTTATCTTGTTAAAACATTGCTAAAAAAGAAAAGTTTCACATAGAATAGGAGAGCATTGTGTTACAGTAGGAGTTTTTTTTTTTTTTTTTTCCCTTCAATAGTAGTTTTTAAACTTTACCAGTTAACAAATGGGATAGTAATGATGTCAGCTAGGCTCTTAAAGAAAAGGTTTTACACGTGTAGAACTCTTCTGTTGATTCAGATTTTTTCCCCCCAGCAAACACTTACCTGATTACTTGAAAGTAATAGATAAAAAGGCATACTTCTTGTCTCTTTCCAATCAATTAGAAAGCAACAATACTTATAGATTAATTTCCTCTGAAAGGCATTTGGAAAGTCCATATACTAGGTAGTCTCTAAGTTCGTCCTTTTCCCTTACCTCCTTTTCTCTCTCTCCACTACACCTGTCTCTCCATTCCTCTTTCTCGGCCCCCCCATTGTCTTGTCTTAGACATCGAGGATGTAAAGATTAATAAAATGTAGTTCCTGCACTCAAGAAGTTCCTATCAATTGTTCCATTCTAGCATTCTTATTGAACTACTTTTTGGGGGGGAGGAATTATGAATTTCACTATAGTCTCATTTTTTTCACTTCAGCTTTTTAAACATTTTTTAAGCACCCAGAGTGTGCTAGGCACTCTGCTGGAGGGTGCAAAGGTAAGTAAAGCTAATCGCTTAGTTCCTTGCAAGGAGATAGGTAAATAGATTTCAGAACAATTTGATAGGTGGTATGACTAAGGTACTGCTCGGTTATCACAGTGAGGTAGTTCTTGATAGGAAAGTGGCACCAGACAGAGTTAAAAAATGTACGTTTTCTTTAATGGCAGAAATTAGCCTGCTTTGAGACATTTATACAAAAAAAGAGACGTAGCGTACTCCTATCAGAAGTAAAATTTCCTGTCGTCCTTCATTCCTCAAGGAGGTTGCAAAGGTACCTCTGAAGAGGGAGAGTGTGCCAGGCCTGAGAAGCCATATTCTAGATACTTCACCACACCTTTTTTTTTGTCCACCATACTTTTACATCTGTGGGTCGCATTACTACTATTCTAGAAAAACCTACTTTGCAGTTTATGTGCTTCTATCAGAGAGAATGTTTACAAACATTAGGCTTTCTCACTGCTGAAATCAAACTCTGTCAGCAAGGCCAGGTTCTTATTCCACCATAGAAAGCAGTCTGGCTAGTCTGCTGCCTGTCTGAACTAGCCTCCTGGAAACTCCACTTCCTTAAATGAATGCGGATAAACACAAAATGCTTTGAAAGCACAGAGGACGAGTGTCTAACCTGAGGAAAACAGGGCAGAAATAATCAGGCAGGGATATATGGAGGGTATGATATACTTCTTGAAGAGTATTTGGCACATCTGTATTCCATATTTAGTTTGCTGGTTTTCTCTGTTAAGGCAGAGTAACAATAATTGAAGTGTTTTAAGCTAAATTATAGACATCATTTGCATCTCTAAAATATAAGGACATTTCCCTCCATTATTATAATACTGTTTTCCCACATTAAAAAAACACTGATTCTTAATTATGTAATACCTTGTCCATGTTCAAATTTCTCATTATCCCCAGAAATGTCTTTTATAGCTGGTTTGTTCAAATCAGGATCCAGTTAAGGACCATTCATTGCATTTGGTTATATCTCTTAAGTCTTTTTTTCCCTTTTTGAGTAGACTTTAATTTTTAGTCTTAAGTCTTTTTTATGCTAAAACTTAGCCCACTGCCTTTATTTATTTATTCATCACATTGACTTGTTGAAGAGACTTGACATTATAGAATGAGCTTTCTTCTGGTTTTTGTCTGATTGCTTTTTTTTTTTAGTATTGTTAACACTGTTCTCTGTATTTCTTGTAATCAATGTTAGATATACAGGTTTGATTCAGTTCAGGTTAAACATTTGTGGCACAAATACTGGAAAGGTGATACAGTGTTGCATTTCTTTAATCTATCGTTTTCTCTATTTTGCTTCTTTTGGTCTTTAATACCAACTATACACAATGGTAGAACTGTGATTCAATCCGTCAGTCATCAGTCATGGACTTGGATAGTCACAGCATTGGAGTATCATCTGTTCTTGTCCTTTTTCTTTTGGGGAGTTTTAGCTAGCCCTTTCTTGCCTTGTCTCTGATATGTGCCCTTACCTGGTATATTCCATGGTATATTCCCTTACACTTCTCCCCTGAGTTCTGTGTTTAATATAAACAGTGCCAGTTCCAAGAGATCTTATTCTCTTATTTGCATATTACATTGCAGATATTTTTTTGTCACTTTATAGGAGTAGCTCAGCTAACCTCTTTTATTTTAGTCTAAACTCTCCTTACTCATCTTTACTCAGGTGTTTCTTCTGGTCCCATGAAGAATGACTAGAGATGAGAGAGGCCCAGATTGGCCTTGGGACGTTCTGGAAATCATGGTTGATGGGGCGTCTGAAAGTGGGACGAGGTTAGAGGAAAGGTTAAATGCAACATAATTTTCCCTCAGGATGTGGATCCTTTGTTGGTTATTTCTAATATCCCATGGTGAACGGCCTTAGCAAGTGCTTTCTTTTGTAAAAACTGTAATGCTTGCTGACATAGTGAGGGAGCTTACGGAAATGGAGAGAGTTGGTAAGGAGTTAAATAGGTCAAATATTGGATCATGTGCTTTTGGAAGAGGAAGAAGATATTCTGCTATTATAATTTAAGAGTGTAAGTAACTATGGAATTTTTGACCTACTCTTCTTTCCACTTTGCAGTTAATACTAATAGCTTATTAGAAGTAAAAAAGACTTCCTTGTATTGCTTTACTATATGAGCTTCATTAGGAGTAGGAAAAATTGTTATTAAAAAAGTAATCTGTGATAAAGGATTTTAATTGATATCAGGTACTGTTATTCCTGATAACAGTTTATTCATTACATTTCTTGTCTTGCATACTTTGGACCATTATATGGTTAAGAGATACTGTTTTTTTAATTTGGGAAAATTTCCTCACTTACCATTGAGGAAATCTTTTCATGCAGAGGGTCTCAGTATAAATACATCCTTTGTCTGGGTTGCAGATGGTTTTACTGCCATTATAGCTAAGTTTGGAAATGGTTCTTATTTCAAATTATTGCTGATTTTCTCTTTGGGGGAAATTATGTCATGTATAAATAAGACAAATATGTGTAATGTGGGGATTATCCTTTGTATGTCTCTGTTATTAAATGAAAGATTGTCTGTTATTAAATGAAAGATTGTCTCTTTTTGAAGTAATCATATTTTAAATTTTGTTTCACTTTTTAACATTTTCTGAAATCAGGGTATGTCTTTCAATTAATTGATAGTGTATTGCTTAATTAGCAAGGTTTTTCTTTCTTAGTGTACCTGAAGTAATAGCAAGTCTTAACAGTTACTGAGATCTTGAACTTGATCAAATATAGCAGTTTACAATTCAGATTACTCGTGGTTTAGCCCCAGAAACACTGAGAAACAGAAGCACTGAGGTAGTGCTGAGGTTGGTAGACTGAGTTGAGTAGCACCGAGGAAGATAGACACAATACTTGTTCTCTGTCTCTCTCTCTCTTTTTAAAAGCTTTTTCATATTTTCATCTCAGTCTTGACAACAGGATCAGGAGATTGTAAAGCCTTTAAACCAAACATAATAATGAACATTCACAGTGTATAGGCTTCATTAAAAGCCTAAGGGGAGTCATAAACTGCAGTGAATGTTCCTGTCCTCTCACATCCAGATGCTTTACAGAATTTGCCCTTTGTCCTCACCTCAATCTGTATCCTCCTTCAAAGGTTACATTCCTTCTTTAGCTTTCATCTCTAACCTCTAATCGTTTCTTCCTGCTCTTCTCTTCCTCCCTTGTCTGTTCTTAGTCTTTTTTATTTATTTACTTATTTTTTAAAAATTAGTAGACTTTTTGGGAGAGCAGTTTTAGATTTACAGAAAAGTGGAAAGTACAGAGAGTGCCCATGTTTACTTCCCAACCAAGTTTTCCCTTTTATTAAGATCTTGGATTAGTATGATACATTTGTTATAATAGATAAGCTAATATTGATACATTATTATTAACTAAAGTCCATAGATTACATTAGGTTTACTGTTTGTGTTGTATATTCTATAGGTTTTGACAAATGTATAATGATATGTATCCATCATAGTAGTAGTATCATAGAGAATAGTTTCACTGCCCTAAAAATCCCTGTGCATTACTTATTCATCTCTTCCTTTTCCTCCTTCTTCCAACCCCTGGCAACCACTATTTTTCACCCCTCCATAGTTTTGCCTTTTCCAGAATGTCATATAGGTGGAATCATACAGTATTGTATCCTTTTCAGATGGGCTTCTTTCACTTAGCAGTATTCTTTTAAGGTTCTTCCGTGTCTTTTTTGGCTTGATAGTGCATTTCTTTTTACTGCTGAATAATATTCCATTGTATGGATGTATCATAGTTTGTTTATCCATTTACCTATTGAAGGATAAGCTTCCAAGTTTTGGCAATTATGAGTAACAAATTAGCCTTTTATAAAACACAAATATGATCTAAAGTACTTCAGGTCACCTGTAAAGAAAAAGTTGAGCTAATTCAGTATCTTGAGCCTTAAAAAATGATAACTCTTTCACCTTTCTATCAGAAATTTCTAACTGAGTGGTCACCTCCTAGCGGTGCTCAAGAGATGTGTGTGGAGTGATTGAAGATGAAAAAAGTTAAGGGAGTATGGAAGAGAAGAAGGAGGCTAAAGATTATATCATATATTTGGATAATTTTTGGTAAATGAAATTGTCTAGAAATTCAGCTGGAAATTTGAATGGGCACGAAGATAGATGTTCAGGGCTCTGAATTTAACCATTAATTTGAGAACACTCCAGAACAGAAGTATCATCAAGCTGGCCCAGAATCGAAGGCAGTAGGCCTGTTTCACTTTACGTTCAATGGAATGATAGGAAGAAGGTAGGGTTTATTTTTTGGAAAAGAGTAAAAGAACAAAAGGCAAGGTTTATAAAATAGAGAAGTGACCAGTTGATGATCATAGGGTGGAGGTTAGATATTGACATCAGGAAAATAATTGTACAAAATCTATTGATAGTTGTCTTTATTTTGTGTTCTTTAGTTACATTTTTTACTTAGTAAAAATGTTACTAATGTGAGGAAGTTATTTAATTACTGGATTTAAGACTCACTAAATATTTTGGTTTATAATTTTGTGAAGTTTAAGGAATATAGAGCTTAATGAGCTACAAAGTCATTTAAATGTCTAAAATATTTTTGTTTTAGAAATATTTATTTATTTATTTGGCTGCGCTGGGTCTTAGTTGTGGCACGAGGGATCTTCGTTGCCACGTGCGTGCGGGATCTTTTAGTTTCGGCTTGTGGGATCTAGTTCCCTGACGAGGGATGGAGCCTGGCCCCTCTGCATTGGGAGCGCGGAGTCTTAACCACTGAACCACCAGGGAAGTCCCTAGAAATATTATTTAGTAAATTTGAAGTACTAGTATGCTCCCAAGGGTCAACAAGCAGCTTGAAATCGTGGAACTTCCTAAACTTTAATCCTGTTTCAAATAAGGACTTACTGGTCAAGTTATGTTATGGTAATGCCTTTGTGGTTTACTTCATTTGTCAGTAATACTATATATTTCATAGGACTAAATATACATTTCTCTGTTTTAAGTGCCACATGCTAAATATTTTAGGGAAAATAGCAATGAATGAAACCACTGCCTCTGTTTGTATAGGGCATACATGAATGTGGAAAAAATAACTAGGAAGGAGGAAAATGCAAGTTAGGTTATGATAAATGCTCTAAGAGTTTTTAAGAAGGGTGGTATTTTAGCTGTGGTGAGTCAAGAAGCTTGTATGGAAGTCCTGCCATTTGAGTTTTACCCCTAAAACTAGTTAAGAGTTGAATTTGTGGATACAGGAGAGAAACAGCATTCTAGGAAGCAGTTTATGTTCATTGAGAAGAATTTGGGAAGGGATATGTAAGGCTGAAAAGGTGATTAGAGTCAGATTATGGAAAGCCATTAATGCCAGAGTATAAAGACAATTTTTATTAGTTAAGTAAAAATAGGGAATAGTTTTCTGGGGCATGAATATTGTTTATAAAGTATTTTGAATTAATTTTATATCCTTAAAATATATACACATTAATATATACATCTTATTGTAGCTTCCAGCTCTATCATAAACCAAAATATCAATATGTTCCCTGAAATGCCATATACAAAAAAAAGCCTTATGTAAGTTGGCTATAAGTGTTGTACCCTATATCAGCATTGTAAAGATTGTCTACTGTAATTATAAGCAGTATTTACCAAAATATCTTATAAATTTATAGCCTTATTGATGTGCTGAGATTTTGTTGTTCTTTAGATGAGTTTTTAAAATTCTTAGCTTTCTCTCATTTTAAGTTAGTTTGTTTTCTTTTTAAAAACAATGTTCTTGCTTTTTTGTTGTAGAACTGTGGCTGCTGAAGTTAGGAAGCAGATCTCTGGACAGTACAGTGGTTCTCCCCAGCTGCTCAAAAACCTCAACATTGTTGGCAGTATATCCCATCATACCACAGTAAGTAGCATATTTAACATATGGTATGTTACTGTGTAATTCTGACTAGGCCATGAAAAAATAGTGGAAAGATAAGAGCCAGTAGATTGGGTTCCATCACTACTCTCATTAACAACCTTATTTGTTGCTATCTCTTTTCTGAAATTTGAGTCAGAGGAGTGTTGGGAGGTGTTATAGAAGTGTTGATTTCCTAGTCAACTCTGAAACTTTACATTCAGGATTTAATCAACTCTGGAATTTTGCAATTAGAACTTCCCAGACCCAAGGTGATTCATACATGAAAATTCAGGAATCTATTCTAAAAATAATAGGTACTGAAGTAAATGTTAAATAATTATGTAGATTCATAGTATTATCTATCTCCTTTAATAGAAAGGAATATATAGTTATTGAATTATTGCTTTAAGCCAGGTGCTATGTCAGAGATATAAATATATGTTTTCTTATTCAAGAGGCTGGCACGAAGATAATCAATTTTGATAAAAAACTGATACTTATTATAGTAGGAATATGAATTAAAAACATGCTCCATTTGTCAAAAACTGAAAAAGTAATTAAGAGTGACTTGGGTGAAGTTGTATTAACACTTTCTGTTTAGTTATGAAATGGTACCAATTACTGAACAAACATCATATGCCAGAGCATAATAGTTTGATTGACTTGTAGTGACATGTTTATAATGTTTGTGTTATTAAAATTTTAAAACATGGAGTTTACTTTTAACAACAGTAACATACTGATTGGAGAAATTTTAGAATATATAGATTTCTGGATGGTGTAAATGTACATGGAGATGATCCTTCTAATACCCTCTTAGTGTCTTCAACTCCTCTTTTCAACTGATTTCCTGCATTCTGTGTTACACCTTAACTATTCACTTCCATAGTCATCTCTGGATTTAGTCATTATGAATAACCATAAGCCTCCTGTAATCTCAGTTTTATGTTTCCTATTCTCTTAATACCACTTCTTATCTTTCTTGCTCTCTTGTTCTGGCGCTCTGACTTCAACTGTCCTTCAACACCACTGGGACCTAGAATTTGTGATCATACTAACTTTTTTGTGTCTCTCACCCCTTGATGTCCTCTTTTCTCTCCTTAGCAAACTTAAATTATTTGTTGATCATTATAATTACTCTTTTGCGTATACTCTTGGCTTCCTTAACTTCTTCTCATGTCATTTGCACTACCTCAGTGCTGTTTAAATCCAACCTTCTGCTTACGTCATACCTGTACTTGTGCAGCTGAGTATGGCTGGAGGAAAACACACAGATCCCATTGACTGGTCTCACGTTAAATTTATGACCACTAACTCATGAAGGCTTTAACATTGCTAGGCAAACATTTTATTTTCCTAGTCCGTTCATTTTCCCACTGTTTTAGTTGACCCATTTCATGCCTCCTACTCTTTCCTTAAAACCCTAATTGCTCTTCCCCATTTTCACTCTTAGGATGACTTGGCTTCCTGTTTCACTGAGAAAATTGAAGCAGTCAGAAAGAACGTCCACATACTCCTACCACCATGTGTGTTCACCTTTTATCATCTGTACCCATATTGTCTGTCTGTTCACCAGTTATTTTAAATGAACCACTAGTGAACTAGATCCCAAGTTCCCTTGCTCAAATACAGTACTTTAGGAATTCTCCCTACTCTCTCTTTTTTAGAAAAATTTATTTATTTTATTTATTTATTTTTGGCTGTGTTGGGTCTTCGTTGCTGTGTGCGGGCTTTCTCTAGTTGCGGTGAGCAGGGGCTACTCTTCATTGTGGTGCGCATGCTTCTCATTGCAGTGGCTTCTCTTGATGTGGAGCACCGGCTGTAGGTGCGCAGGCTTCAGTAGTTGTGGCACGTGGGCTCTAGAGCACAGGCTCGGTAGTTGTGGCACATGGGCTTAGTTGCTCCGCAGCATGTGGGATCCTCCCGGACCAGGGCTCGAACCTGTGCCCCTGCATTGGCAGGCAGATTCTTAACCACTGTGCCACCCGGGAAGTCCTCCCTTCTCTTTTATATCATCACTTTTTCTCTCTATTTATTGGATCATTCCCATCAGTATATAAACATGCAAGCATGCCGTTATTTCTCCCATCTAAAAAAATTCTGCTTTTTTTGCCCCACTTTTCCATCAGTCTCCAACCTCCAATATTTCTTTGCTCTTTTTTGCAACAAAATTCCTTCGAAGGGTTGTCAGAGCTTGCTGATTTCAATTTCTCTTGTATTCTCTCTGAAAAAGTTCTTTTTAAGTTATGGGAATCTTCAAACATACACAGAAGTAGAAGACTAGTATAAACATTAACATCTTTAAATTTAACCACAGTGCTGTTATCACACTTAACAAAATTAACAGTCCATAATTCTTTGGTATCATCTAATATCCAGTGCATGTTAAATTTTCTTGATTATTTCATGCATATCTTTTTATAGTTGGTTTATTCAAATCAGGATCAAACAAAATCCACAGATGGAATTTGGTCTTAGATCACTTGCATTTTAAAAAAAAAGCAGTTTCTCCCTCCTCTAACTTTTTTTTTAAATTGAGGTATGGCTGCCTTACAATATTAAATAAGTTTCAGGTGTACAGCACTGTGTTTCACTATATTTAAAGGTTGTACTCCATTTAGAGTTATTATAAAATACTGGCTATGTTCCCTTTGCTGTATAATATATTATTGTAGCTTCTTTATTTTATAATAGTAATTTGTACCTCTTAATCTCCTACCCCTATCTTGCCCCTGTCCCCCCCACTGGTAACCACTAGTTTGTTCTCTATGTTTGTGAGTCTGTTTCTTTTTTTGTTATATTCTCTAGTTTATTTTATAGATTGCACATGTAAGTGATAACATAAAATTTGTTTTTCTCTGTCTGACTTACTT
The DNA here is from genome assembly GCF_965194805.1 of Balaenoptera borealis. Lineage (NCBI taxonomy): Eukaryota > Metazoa > Chordata > Mammalia > Artiodactyla > Balaenopteridae > Balaenoptera > Balaenoptera borealis. The sequence goes on from NC_138860.1 coordinate 140,714,765, forward strand.
CACTAAACATAATATCGTCCAGATCCATCCATGTTGTTGCTCATATGGTCGTCTAATAGTCTACGAGGGTGCCAAGAGCATCCAATGGGGAAAGGATAGTCTCTTCAACAAATGGTGCTGGGAAAGCTAGAAAGACACATGCAGAGCAGTGAAATTGGTTCCCTATCTTGTACTACTTACAAAAATTAACTTGAAATGGATCAAAGTCTTAAACATAACACCTGATACTATAAAACTCCTAAAAGAAAATGTAGAGAAGAAGCTCCTTGATGTTGTTCTTGGAAATGATGTTTTTGGATATGACACCAAAAGCACAAACACCAAAAGCAAAAATCAACAAATTGGGGCTACATCAAGCTTAAAAGCTTTTGCACAGCAAAAGAAACAATTAACAAAATGAAAAGGCATCCTATGGGAGAAAAATTTTTGCAAGTCATATATCAGATAAGGGGTTAATATCCAAAATATATAAAGAACTCATACACCTCAATAACAAAAAGACAAACAATCCGATTAAAAATAGGCAGAAGAACTAAATAGACATTTTTCCAAAGAAGTTATCCAAATGGCCAACAGGTACATGAAAAAGTGCTCAGGGAAATGGAAGTTAAAACCACGATGAGATATCCCCTCACACCTGTTAGAATGGTTATCATCAAGAAGACAAGCGATAACAAGTGCTGGCGAGGATGTGGAGAAAAGGGAACCTTTGTGCACTGTTGGTGGGAATGCAACGTGGTACAGCCATATTTTTTCCTCCATACTGGAAAGCAGTATGGAGGTTCCTCAAAAAACTAAAAATAGAACTACAATATGATCCAGCAGTTCCACTTCTGGGTATTTATCTGAAGAAAATGAAAACACTAATTCGAGAAGGTACACACACCCCAATGTTCATAAAAACATTATTTACAGTAGCCAAGATATGGAAGCAACCTAAATGTCCATCAACAGATGAATGGATAAAGAAGATGTGGTGTATATATACAATGGAATACTACTCCCTCCTCCAACTTTTAAGTTTGTTTGTTTTTATGCCATTGACTTGTTGAGGAAATTGGATTAGTTGTCTTATAGAATTTCCTGCCTTTTGGATTTTATGTTTATTTCCTTGTAGACTTGTTTCTCTATCTCCTGTATTTCCTGTAACTGGTTAGATTCTGGTTCAACTTTTTTGAAATTTCTTCCTTGTAGACTTGTTTCTCTATCTTCTGTATTCCCTGTATACGATTAGATTCTGGTTCAACTTTTTTTTTTTTTAACGGCTTTACTGAGATTTTTTTCACATAACCATACAATTCATCCATTTAATTTACAATTCAGTGGATTTAATATGTTCGCAGATATGTGCAACCATCACAACAGTCAATTTAGAACGTTTTCATTACCTCAAAAAGAAACTGTTTAGCTATCACCCTTTTATCTCCCTTCCCCCATCCCAAAACAACCACTAATCAAATACCAGAATTTTGATGGCACACCAGAAAAGACTGAAAGAGATCTGAACACTAAACATGTTAGTCAGAATTCCAATGCAGTGATTGTTGAAGTAAGACAGTGTCTCACATTGCCTGTAAGGGATTCTGTAGTGCTTCACTGTTGCTTCTTATTGCATCCTTTAACCCTGCTTACTGCCCAGTCATTCTCTGTTATAAAATCATGTTGCAATCTCCTCCCTTGAATCTGTAAATACAGGATCTTTCTTTGAAGTCTTGCAAAATAATTTATAGTTGTAAGCAGCTTATCACTACATCTGAAAACTAGCCCAGGCAGTTGTCTCTGATGGGAGTCAGAGAGAGTGGAGACAGTTGTAGCAGAAAAAAATTTATTTCCTTGCTCCAAGTCTAGTTAATATTACACCTAGAAAACCAGTGACTTTCTATGTGAGTTTGGGAAACAAGATCATTTATCATCTCTGTGATTTAGTGTTGTTAAGAGAGTGTCATAGCTTTCTTCCCAACCCTAACCCTTACTCTTGATATGGTTGGTCAATCTTTGAGGAAAGGTTAATTTTGAATTAGACATATGTAAGGACTCCCAGCTTTTGTCATTATTTTCATGGAGTATCATTTGTGACACTTTGAATCCTGAAAAGTATACTGCCTCAGAAATAATTCTTAGGTGGAGAAGTATTGATTTATAAAGTTTAAAAAAATGTTCGCTTAAATTTATGTATGTATGTATTTATATTGTGGTAAAATATACACAACAAAATTTATCAGTTTAACCATTTCTAAGTGTACAATTAAATGGCATCAAGTACACTCACAATTTTGTGCAACCATCACCACTATCCATTTCCAAAACTTTTTAATTAACGCAAACTGAAACCCTGTACCCATTAAAAAATAATTCCATTCCCCGCCTCCTCCCAATCCCCAGTAACCTCCATTCTATTTCCTGTCTCTATGAATTTGTCTATTATATGTACATACCTCATGTAAGTGGAATCATACAATATTTGTCTTTTTGTGTCTGGCTTATTTCACTCAGCATAATGTCTTCAAGGTTCATGTGTTAGAATGCTTCAACAGCATGTGTTAGAATTTCATTTCTTTTTAAGGTTGAAAAATATGCCATTGTATATGTGTACCACATTTTGTTTATCCATTCATCTGTTGATGGACATTGGATTGTTCTCACCTTTTGGCTATTGGTAATGATGCTGCTATGAACATGAGTGTACAAGTATCTGTTTGAGTCTCTATTTTCAGTTTTTTTGAGTATATAGCTAGAAGTGGAATTGGTGGGTCATATGGTAATTCTGTGTGTTTTGGTATTTTTTTTTTTCCAGAACCACCAAATTGTTTTCAACAGCAGCTGTACCATTTTACATTCCCACCAGCAGTGCACAAGACTTCCAATTTCTCAATATCCTCTCCTACACTTGTTATTTTACATTTTTTGGTAATAGCCATCATAATGGGTGTGAAGTAGTATCTTGTGTTTTTGATTTGCACTTTCCTCATCCCACTAATTTTGTTATGTTTTATTTTCATTTAGTTCAATGTAATTTTTAAATTTCATTTTTCAGACTTCTGTGACTCATGGATTATTTGGAACTGTGTTTTTAGTTTTCAAGTGTATGGAGGTTTTCCTGTTGTCTTTCTGTTGCTAATTTCTAGTTTGATTACATTATGGTCAGAGAACACACTCTGTATGATTTCAGTTTTTTAAAATTTGTTGAGGTTTGTTTTAGGGTTCAGGATATGGTCTATCCTGGTATTTTCTTTTTGGGCCTTTGAGAAAAGTATTTGGTCTGTTGTCGTTGGGTGGATTGTTCTAAAAATGTCAATTAGATCCTGTTGGTTGATGGTGCTGTTGAATTTTACCATATCCTTGTTGATTTTTCTGTTTGGTTTTCTTTCAGTTGTTGAGAGAGATGTCTTGAAGTCTCCAGCTATAACTGTAGATATATCTTATTTCTTCTTTCAGTTCTGTCATTTTTTGCTTCCCATAATTTATAGCTCTGTTGTTTAGTACCTGCACATTTAAGATTGCTATGGGTCATAGCTGTTATCATCAGTAATGTACCTCTTTATTCAGTACTTTTCTTTGCACTGAAGTCGAAGTACTTTATCTTATGTTAATATAGCCACTTCTGCTTTCTTTTGATTAATGTATATATGGTATATCTTTTTCCACCCTTTTGTTTTCAGCCTCCTTATAGTGTCTTTTTTGAAGTGAGCTTTTGGTATACCATACTGGTACGTCATGTTTTTAAATCCATTCTGCCAGTCTCTTATCTTTTTATTGGTGTATGTAGGCCATTTACATTTAATGTTACTATCATTCTGCTAGGGCTTTAATCTGCCATTTTATTTTTTGTTTGTTCTCTCTGCTTTTTGTTTCTCTAGTTTCCTTTTTCTGTCTTCCTGTGGGTTACCTGAACAGTTTTTAGAATTCCATTTTGTTATCTGTAATGTTGTTGAGTGCATATCTTTGTATAGTCTTTTTAGTGGTTGCTTAAGGTATTGTATATACGTAACTAATCACGCTACTGGTGTTGACATTTTACCAGTTTGAGTGAAGTGTGGAAATCTTATGTACCTTTATGTCTCTTCACCCTATAGGTATTAAATTATATAGACCTCACCTGACATTGCCTCAGCAGTAAGGGGAAGGAGTTCTTGTTACTGCTGTATAGGAATAGGTGTCCAGATTCCCTGTGTGGACTCCACTGACACTGTGGGAGTGGAGGATTCATTACCTTCCAGTAGATGTGAAAATCTCAGCTCCCCACTCTGACTTCTCTGACATCGTGCTGAATGGGTAGTGTTGGGATGGCTTGTTACAGCTTGGTGAGGGTGAAGTCTAGCTCCCCATTTGGCCTTTGCTGGTGTGGATATTGGTGGGACTACAGTTTTTCATGTGATGTTTGGCTGGAGTAGAGTGGTTATTCTCTAACAGTTTTCTATTTTACTAGGCTGCTGCTTTCTTGGTCCTTTGGCTGGGGAGAACAGGCTTTGGTTGTGTTTTTTGTTTTCCTGTGCTCCTTGGTGTTTCTGGGTTGTGGGCTTCTCTGCATCAGGTCTGGAGTATATAAGGTAAAAAGAAATTTTAGGTAACTCACTGTTGTGCTATTCCTTGGGTCCCGAGGTCCCTGTTGGTCTGCCTTTCTCTATCCACCTTTCAGAGCCGTCTTATGTTTATTTTATATATAATCTCCAGGGTTTGTAGTTGTAACTAGTGGGAAGAATAGAGATAAGTATGTCTACTCCATCTTCCTGGAAGTGGAGGTACCTACTTGTGACTTTTGATGCTGAGCACTTTTTCATGTGCTAACTGGCCATTTTTTAAAAAATAAATTTTATTTTATGGACTCTGTTGGATTTTTTTATTTAAAAAAATTTATTTATTTATTTATTTATTTTGGTTGTGCCAGGTCTTAGTTGTGGCACGTGTGCTCCTTAGTTGTGGCTCGAGGGCTCCTTAGTTGTGGCATGCAAACTCTTAGTTACAGCATGCATGTGGGATCTAGTTCCCTGACCAGGGATCCATCCTGCGTCCCCTGCGTTGGGAGATGGATTCTTAACCACTGCGCCACCAGGGAAGTCCCTAACTGGCCATTTTTATATCTTCCTTTCTGAATGTCTTACCAACTGCCCCCCCCCCATGCCATTTATTTGAGGGGGTGGTTTGTTTTTATGAGATGTGGGACTTCTTTATATATTCTAGATGCCAGTCCCTTATTAAATGTATTTTGTAAATATTTTCTCTTAGTGTGGCTTGCCTGTTCATTTTCTTAACCATCTTTTGATGTATCAATTTTTCTTTTACGATTATCCCTTTCTCTGAGAAACCTTTGCCTACTCCAAATTTTGAAGATATTCTCCTATATTTCCTTCTAGCAGCTTTATAGTTTTAGCATTTATGTTTATATCTATGGTCCATCTCAGTTTAGTTTTTGTACATGTCGTGATGTAAGGATTGAAGTTCATTTTTCCCCCATATAGATATCCAATTTTTCCAGCAACAGTAATTGAAAAAGATTTCCCTTTCCCTGATGAATTGCTTCCATGCTTCTATTAAGCATGTCATGATAGTGTATTAGGTACTTGGTAGAATAGGTAAGATAGAATGCTTATGAGAGAAAACCATGAATTTAGATCTTAAAGACCCAGTTTGAAATTTTTCTCTATCATTTTGTGGCTATTTTATTTTCAGAAGTTAACTTCTTTGAGCACAATTGCCTTTATTTGTAGAATTGAAATAGTAATTATCTCTAACTTATAGGGTTTGGGGGAGGTTTAAATGAGAAAACATATAATGATAATGATAATAATAGCCTATCTTTTGAGTGTTTATGATGTGATAGTCATTCATTATTTTACTTAGTATCTTTAAAATGTTGTTGCTCTACCTAGTTGTTCAGTCCAAAGAAGTATAGATTAAAGCACCTTCTTTGTAGTAATGCAAACTTGCACAGTAGGCAGGTCTCAGTGTTTTTACCCAGTTGAAGATCTTGAAAAATAACATATTCTTATTTTCATTGGTCCACAACTACACATTTGTTGTATAATCATTTATAGTTTTGCCTGAATAATTTTCTTTCTTGAATTAGATAAGAAATAGAGTATCTTATCAAAAACTATAATTTCAGCTTGGCTAAGGAATGCCACAAATATCCTATTATTGCTAATAATACTTTTAATAGGGTCTATTAGTTTCCTTGGGTGCTGTAACAAATTCCCACAAACTGGGTGGCTTAAAACAACAGAAATGTATTCTTTCACAGTGCTGGAGTCCAGAAGTCTGGAATCAGTATCAACGGGCAGAAATCAAGGTTTTGGCAAGGTTGCACTTTCTTCAGAGGCTCCCTTCAGTATCACTTTCTCGCCTCTTCCAGATTCTGGTGGCTGCTTGTGGCACATCACTTCTATCTTTAAGGCCAGAATCTTCAAATCTCTCTTTTCTGTGTCTTCACATGGCTTTCCTCTTGGTGTGGCCCAAATCTCTGTTTATCTTCATATAAGGATATATGTGATTGCATTTAGGACCCACTCATAATCCAGGATAATGTCCCTCTTTTAAGATCCTTAATGATATCTTCAAACACTCTTATTTTATATTTTATTTATTTATTTTGACATATAAGGTCCATGGATTGGGATTTGGCAATCTTTTGGAGGGCCATTTTTCCCCCTACTGCAGTATGGTTGTACGTTTTTACTAGGATAACAGTAACAACAAATAAAGTAAAAGCACCACTAAGAAACTTAGCAATGAAAATTCCAAATTATAAAAAAGAATCCCTCCAGTGAGTATTTTGTCACTGTATAGTATTATAAATCTGTTAATTATCTTACTGTTTTTATGTGGGAGTTATGGGCAAAATCGAAGCAAGAAGATCAGAGAGAGTATGACCCAACACTTTGTGGTTTCTTTAGTTCATCTGGCTGAATATCTGTTGACATTTTAGAAATAGCAAGGAAAAAATTATGTTTTTTTAAATAATAAATCTATTTAAGTTTTAAAATTCTTGTGTCCACCTCTTCCTTTATACCCACCTCTCACATCCATCCCTCTTTATAAAGGTGCCCCTTACTGAAGCAGTGGATCCAGTGGATTTGGAAGATTACCTCATTACTCATCCTTTAGCTGTGGATTCTGGGCTTTTAAGGGATTTGATTGAATTCCCTCCAGATGATATTGAAGTGGTTTATAGTCCTAGGGACTGTAGAACCCTTGTTTCAGCTGTACCTGAAGAAAGGTAAGGAGACATTTACCTATTTCTGGTTTTAGTGTAACTATAAAAAGGCTACCTTCCATTATTTTATTTAGATTCTATTTCTTGTGGTAGTGTTGTTTCCTATTATATGAACAAGAGCACGGCAGCAGAATTCACAAACATCAATGCTTTCCTGTCTAAATTATAAATATATTTTCTTTTTTAAAATAGTGAAATGGATCCACATGTTAGAGATTGTATAAGGAGTTATACAGAAGACTGGGCAATTGTGATCAGAAAGTAAGTTATATATTCATTATGACATTTAAAAATACTGAGTAGGATCTATAAATGGATTAAGGTAGATTAATACTAATTATGAGACCTGAAAATTCATTTAAAAAGTAGCTGAAAAAGTAAAAGAAGAACCTTTGCATATAGATATTTTTTCCTTAGGAGTTCCACAATTACTTTCTCTTACTTTCCTTATAAAATAATACGTTTGTGAGGATAGTATTTCTATATTATCATAGATCATTAATAACTAATAATAACATATAATAATGATTTGTAGTCTAATTCTTTTGGGAAATCGTGGGTAAATATTGATGAATAATTTGTATTTCTCAAAAAGAATCCAATTTATTAAATTGGTTAAGTTAAATTTATTTATTTATTTTATTTACTTATTTTAAAAAATTATATATTTATTTATTTATTTATGGCCGCATTGGGTCTTCGTTGCTGCACGCGGGCTTTCTCTAGTTGCGGCGAGTGGGGGCTATTCTTCATTGTGGTGTGCGGGCCTCTCATTGCGGTGGCTTCTCTTGTTGTGGAGCACGGTCTCTAGATGTGTGGGCTTCAGTAGTTGTGGCACGTGGGCTCTAGAGCGCAGGCTCAGTAGTTGTGGCGCACGGGCTTAGTTGCTCCACGGCATGTGGGATCTTCCTGGACCAGGGCTCGAACCCACGTCCCCTGTATTGGCAGGCGGATTCTTAACCACTGCGCCACCAGGGAAGTCCCAGTTAAGTTAAATTTAATAGCTAGTTTTCTAGATCAAGCTGTTTGCAAGGTCTCTGCCTTTTATTAACTAACTGAATATTTACAGGTCCTTGACCTGTACATCCAATCAAGTAAGTAGTTGTAAAAATAATGTTTTGTTTTACCACAAAATTTATGTTTCTAATGGATGGTGTTTGAAATATCAAATCAGATTAAGAAATAAAATAAAATTACTCTTCCTTTGCTAATTTGCATAATGAAGAAGGGTCTTCATACTGAATCTTCTTAGCCTTATTTTATTTTTCTAAAAGAAGTATAATTACTGAAGTAGTAGAAAATGTCTGTTATGACATTACAGTTTTGAGAAATGAAGTTATCTGTGCTAAATTGTACCAGTAACAGTGATGTATCCATTGCTTATTGTGTTGCTCTTATGGGCAACTGTCTTATTTCACTGTGTTTCACTCTTGGGGTTACTGCTGACATGCTTTTTAATTTTAGTGTGACCTAATAAAAATACAGTCTGCTACCCTTTATAAAGAAGAGCTGTTTTTGTGAACTTACAATTTTGATAAGTATTTCAATAGCCAGATTTTAGAGATTACTGAAGAAGACTGTTTCTCTGTCAGATAACTCAAAAGTCTTTACCTTTATGCATGTATGTTGGAAACCTGTAATCAGAAATCTTAATAGAAATAGATTAGTTGTAAAATATAATAACCTTAGAATCATGGAGTCGTCTTGCTACTTAATTCTAATCAAGGGATTGCTGACCTTAATTTAAGCCAAGAGGGTCCAGTAGTTAACATTTATGGTTATTTGCTATATGCTGGGCATTTTATTGGATACTTTACACTCATCTCGTTTAAGGTTCCAACAGACAAGGTAGCTCAGGCTCAGAGTACTTAAGTAACTTCTTTGAGGTCCCATAGCCAAAAAGTGGGATAGCTAGGATTAGAACCTGGGGCATCAGATTCTAATGATTGTATTTTTTTCTGTTATACTAGATATTATTTATTACCTTCAGTAGTAAATGGAAGACAAAGGGGTACTTTTGGTAGACTAGAAGTTTTAAAGTATCCCTGAAATATAAAAGGTATGATTGGAACACAACAGAAAACCACAGCACAGAATAATCTAAGATACATGGAAAAGGTTCAGTAGAGCTTTAGGCTCAGTGAATACAGGCAGTGGAAGGGGGACCTGGGGTAAATGTTGGACATTTGGTTACTTTGAAACCTCCTATACCCTTCTTTATGCCTAGAAGTGGGAGCAGAGGTATCTGCCTATTTACTTATTGATTGATTGATTGGCTGGCTGTGTTGGGTCTTCGTTGTTGCGCCTGGGCTTTCTCCAGTTGCGGCGAGCAGGGGCTACTCTTCGTTGTGGTGCGCGGGCTTCTCATTGCGGTGGCTTCTCTTTGTTGCAGAGCACAGGCTCTAGGCACGTGGGCTTCAGTAGTTGTAGCACACGGGCTCAGTAGTTGTGGGTCATGGGCTCTAGAGAGCAGGCTCAGTAGTTGTGGCGCACGGGCTTAGTTGCTCCGCGGCACGTGGTATCTTCCCGGACCAGGGCTCGAACTCGTGTCCCCTGCATTGGCAGGCGGATTCTTAACCACTGCGCCACCAGGAAAGTCCGGTATCTGCCTATTTTAAGAGCATTAATTATAGGGGCTTGAGCTCATAGAATAGTGCCTGGGGTGGGCATACCTTGGAAGAAGAAGGAGCCCTCATACCCAGAAGACTGGCAGACTCTGCCTGGAAGCATGAGGTGCCTCTTCTCCACAGCCACTGGATGTGTGCTTGGCTAAGCAGTTACAGTATTTTCAGACAGATATGGGCTTACAAATTTAAAAATGAGCATTAGAACCTAGAATTGCCAACCATTTGATTAAAACCAGTGCACTTGAAAGAGAATTATCAAACTACAAATAAAAGAACTTATAATCTAGTAAATAGTTAATAGAACACACATCAAGATCCATACATGTAACTAATATCCTCGAAGAGATGTGAAAAAGTTATGGTAACCATATAAAAAATCAACTGGTTGTCTTTGGAAGTGAAAATTTTGTTCAGTGAAAAAAATTTTTATAACTCAGATGGGTTTAATGGCAGAGCGGATGTGACTGGAAAGTGGAATAGTAAGTTATAAGATGAAACCAAGACATTCTTCCATAATTCAGCACAGAAGGGTAAAAGGATAGAAAGTACTTTATTCATTCAAGACATACTTACTGAGAGGCTAGTATGTGCCAGGCACTATACTAAGCAGTGATGATACAGCAGTCAACAAAACTAACTCCGTGCCCTCATGGAGCTTATGTTCTACTTGGGGTTGAGGGCAATAGACGTTAATTAAACAAACACAGATAAATATATAATAGTTGGGAAGAATAGACGGAAGTCTTGTAGAGAAAAAAAGTAGGATGGGGGGATAGGGAGAGCCAAGAAGAGGTGATTCCACTTTGAATAACTAATCGGAAGAGGCCTTTCTGATAAGATGAATTTGAGCGAAGATGTGAAGGAAGTTAAGGAGTAAGCCCTCTGGATATCTGGGGAAAAGTGTACTAGGCAGAGGCAAGAGCAGTACACGCAAAGGCTCCATATTGGAAGCATGCTGGGAATGTTCAAGGAATAGTAGAGAGGTCAGTGTGGCTGGAACAGAATAAGTGAGGGAGAGAATGCCAAGATACAGAGTCGTAGAAATGGTGGTGTTGGATGGGTAATCATGTAGAGCCTTATCATAGCAACTGACTACAGGAACAGAATGATAATATAGAAAAGAGTATTGATCATGAATCATGTCATTCTTCTGAGCTCTCTTGTATTTCATACTATCAATTTTTTAGGACATAAAGGAGAAAGAATGCAACAGTATTCTGGTTTATTAGAGTAGCTTAGATATCTAGTTTTTCAATTAAGGCACTTTTTTTCACATTATCTCATTTTTATTAAAAAATACAAAAACTATAAGTATGTACATATTTATGTATATGTATATACTTATGATTATACATATGCCCAGGAAAAGATCCAGTTAGTTAAATACTAGGAGTTCAAGACTGATACTCTCTGAGTAGTAGAAATATAATGATTTTATTTTTACAAGTCTATATTTTTAAATTATCAACAATGAACATGGATTGGTTCTGTAATAATAAAATGTTATGAAAAGGGTTATGAAAAACCCTTTTTCATATAGAAAAGCAACAGTGTATTCTGTCCTTTAAGGAAAATACAAATGTTTCCCTTGAGGAAAAAAGGTGCAAAGACTAGAAAACAGTTTAGTATCTTTCAAAAATATCTGGTAATGGTTTTTGGCTGCAAAGTTTTGTCTATTTGTCTTTAGTCAACATTGTGTAAAGAGTTAAACGGACCCCTGTTTGAATTCAAACTTTGTCACTTTACAGGCATTTTTACACAAATTAAGGCACTTTAAACATTTCATGAAAGATTAAAATATCTGCTTCTGAGTAATATCTTTCATGTTACTATATTGCGTATCTTTATTTTAGTTATTCCAGAGAAAAATGCTTTCTTTTATTTTGTGATTATGCTATGATGTGAGCATCATGTAGCTGCTATTTCAATACCTTTTGCAGCAAGACATGAGAATAATTCATATTAAGTGTGATTCTTTACTATGTCATAAATTGACTGATAGAACCATATCATCCTCTGGTAATTATAATTGTTTATGCTCCAGTTAAAATTTCCCCCAGTTTGACTATATGAGGTGTGACACAGTAGTTGCTCTTTGATCATAATGTCTCTAATATTCTTGGACATTGGTTGTTAGGAAAGAAGTATACATTAGTTTAAGAGTTGTTCTTAGCCTAATATATATATTATACAACAATATATGTTAATTAAGAATATATGTATACAGTGGTGTAGATCTTGCTATTCTTTCATTTTACAGGCTCTTTTTTTTTGGCTGTGTTCAGTCTTCGTTGCTGTGTGCGGGGTTTCTCTAGTTGCGGCGAGTGGGGTCTACTCTTTGTTGTGGTGCGTGGGCTTCTCATTGCTGTGGCTTCTCTTGTTGCGGAGCACTGGCCCTAGGCGCATGGTCTTAGTTGCTCCGCGGCATGTAGGATCTTCCTGGACCAGGGATCGAACCCATGTCCCCTGCATTGGCGGGTGGATTCCTAACCACTGCGCCACCAGGGAAGTCCCTATTTTTTCATTTTAGAAGCCTGAAGCTTTAGGTTGTTTAAGATTTTTTATACATAATGAGATATAGCAAAATTTTTTTGGCTATTTGGAACTTTAAGGTTCAGTGCTTTATATATTTTTTGCCTTTTAAAAATTTACATTGTTAAGAATGCAGGATATATTTTCTGCTCTCTCATTTTACTCTTTAACCTGGCTTCCCATCCTTTCCTTTTACTGACCAATTTTCTGAATTGAAAGTACAACTTAAATTATATCCACATGATTGTCATGAAAAGGAAGGACAATATGATTTACCTCTGGAAACTCATAAATGCTCTCTAGTTGGATTAAAGGAACTTTGGATGGAAGTTTTCTTAAACCTCTGGTTAAATGTTTAATACACTCAAAACTGCCAGAATATATTCTTATAATGTAAAGAAATAGTGCAGAGAACAGTTGGCTTATTTCATAATGATGATGAAAAAGTGAAAATTTTTCAAACATTGATATTTCCTTAATTATTTTATTTTGAATAGATATCATAAACTGGGAACAGGATTTAATCCTAATACATTAGATAAACAGAAAGAAAGGCAAAAGGGTTTGCCAAAACAGGTCTTTGAATCCGATGAAGCTCCAGATGGCAACAACTACCAGGATGAACAAGTAATACTTTTATTTTTAAATGACTATAAAAAGTTATTTTAAAATAGTTTATTTTTTATTCATTGATTAATATATTTAATGTTTTGCATGACAGGATGATCTTAAAAGACGTTCAATGTCAATAGATGATACTCCAAGGGGTAGCTGGGCCTGCAGTATTTTTGACTTGAAAAATTCACTTCCTGATGCTTTGCTTCCCAATTTACTTGATCGAACTCCAAATGAAGAAATAGACCGTCAGAATGATGACCAAAGGAAAGCAAACCGTCATAAGGAACTCTTTGCTTTGCATCCATCACCAGATGAGGTATAGATAATTTGGATATAAAGAAGCAAATGATTATTAAGATAGATGTTTTGGGAGTATGAATTGTATGTAGCATTATGATAATGTAGGGAATAAAACTTAATTGAAACATAGCTATGCTTTTTATAAATGAAATATAGTTGAGCACACTTATGATCTAATGACTCCTGTTTGAGGATAAATAGGCCATTCTTTTCTGTGTTCACTTGTGAAGACTAAAAGTAGTAGATTAATAAAATAAGTTCTTAAAAAATAAATTGTAAAGGGTTGACATATGGTAAGCATGTTCATTTTGGTGTTGCTTGTCAATTTGTAGGAAGAACCAATAGAACGACTTAGTGTTCCTGAGGTGCCCAAAGAACATTTTGGTCAAAGACTTCTTGTAAAATGTTTATCACTCAAGTGAGTATTTATTTTGTTTACTATGTAACTTTTATTTTCTGGACTAATAGTTTGAATACCAGTATAACAAAATCCTGGTAGATTTTATACTTGTGTTTGTGTCCTTTTGAAAAGTATTGTTCTGTACATAATTTTAAATTCTACTAAACATTTAATCTTGCCTATGAAGCTGAGCTTTAGAGCATTTTTGGCTAGGTGAAGATGACTCTGCCTCAGTTATGTAACTAGTCTTAAAACTTGGAAAAACATTCACTGAAATCTGTAGTATTTGTCAGACACTGTTCTTGGCTTGAGGAATATAAAGACAAAGGATCTTTTTCCTTAGAGATGATTTTATATTTGTTACATGGCAGGCTTTGTTTTTTCTTAAGATTTTGAAGTATGTAGTAATGGTTGATTTAGACTGTGAAAGAGATACATGGAGAAGTGTGTTTCAGGAAGAGGGGCGGTATAGATGGTGTAGCACAGATGTAGAAAAGTACAAGGTATTGAGAGAATTTATTTTTGGAATGAGAATTTCTCGAACTATGTACTTTATTTTTAAACTACTTCATCCTTTTCCTTCTTAAAGGTTTGAGATTGAAATTGAACCCATTTTTGCAAGTTTGGCTTTATATGATGTGAAGGAAAAGAAAAAGGTAAGGTTATATAATTTGAACCTAGTCTTTTGTCACAATCATAGGTTCAGAAACCTGCTTTTAAGTTGTTTTATAAGATAAATAATGACTTTTTGAGAATATTATTAAACATGGATTTTTTAAGAAGAAAGTAGAAATTTAAGACATAAAGTATTTTCTACTATAAAATAGTTCAGTTGACCTAGTTTTTATTTCATTGAAAGAGTTCCAAAAGCTAGTAGCAGAAGCAACTTTCTTTTAGTTTAATAAATAGAAAAAATACAAGAAAACCATTTTAGGCAACTGATGTATAAAGGATTACAATGATGGTGACAGTGAATTTTTGTTGATGTAATTTTCAGATTCTCACTAGCTAAAAGATCATTTATATATATTTCAAATATTCTTGTCTAAAGTAGTGCTCTTAGTTTTGCCATTATATCTTTATTACACTTAGGAGTTTTTCAGAGGGCTGTCTCATACAGCATTTCAGTATTCTAAGCCTAATGTGTAGTAGAAACTTAAAATGCCTTTAGTGACTTCTGCTGTCAACATATTATGGATTTCTGTAGTGGAACTGTATTCCAGCAACTTGTATTTGCTAAATCAAATTTTCTGAGATGTTATTCATGTAATTGTTTTAAAGACTCAGTTTGGGGTAATTCATCTCGATAATAATTTCTTTGTATACTTTATTAGAAGTTAAATTTCTAATTAAAAGAGTGTGAGATATGGTTCTTTAGAATATGTTTTTTGCATTATATTTTTTTTGCTTTGATTTAGACATGTAAAGATCAGTCAGTGAAATATATGGTAAACTGTATGTTAGTATAATCGTTTAATATCTGTAATATTTTAAGACTGTATGATTTTTGTGAGTTTTTATAAAATACACAAGTTTTAAATTTGATATATGAATATGTTTTTTAGATTTCAGAAAACTTCTATTTTGACCTTAATTCTGAGCAGATGAAAGGATTATTACGTCCACATGTACCACCTGCTGCCATTACCACCCTGGCACGATCAGCTATTTTTTCTATCACTTACCCTTCCCAAGATGTTTTTCTTGTAATAAAGGTGAGAATAATGTTAAATATATTTGTTTATTTGTGTTGTGGCTGTATACTTGTGTCCCTATCAATATTGCAAGCTTTTTAAGGGTAAAGATTTTATCTTTAACCTATTTTTTCATCTTAATATTTCTTAACACAATATTAGACGTATACTATAGGTGCTACCTAAATTTTTCTTGAGTGGGGAGCTTTATTAGGGTCCTCCAGAGAAATAGATCAATAGGAGGGAGATACACACACACACACACACACACACACACACAGAGAGAGAGAGAGAGAGATTGATTGATTGGTTTTAAGGAAGTGGCTCGTGTGATTGTGGGGGCTGACAGGTTTGAAATGTGTAGTGCAGGCTGGAAATCCAGGTAAGGGGCGATGTTGTAGTCTTAAGTCTGAATTCCACAGGGCAGCAGACCAGAAACTCAGGCAGGATTGCTGTGTTGCAGTCTTGAGAATCCTTCTTTGAGAAACCTTAGTCTTTGTTCTTTAAGTCTTCAACTAACTGGATGAGGCCCACCCACATTATGGAGGGTAATCTGCTCTACTCAAAGTCTACTGATTTAAAAGTTAATCACCTCTAAAAAATACCTTCATAGCAACATCTAGATTGGTGTTTGATAACCTAGCCATGTTGGCATATAAAATTAAGCATCATAGGAGCTATACTATGATTTTATCACTCAGCTCCTAAATATATAAATACTAAAATCTAAATCATTGAGATCATGGAGCATTATGATTTGACTGTCAGCCAATTAAGAATAAGGATTACAGATTCTAAAATCTGAATATTACTAAGATACTTAGCTTAGGGTAACTTAAGAATAATTTACCTTAACTTGACCTTGACTTGAGAATAGCCTAAAATATATTCTTTAATCATTTTATCTGTATTTATATAAAATTATCATAAAAAGGTAATGAATTTTATAATAAGGTTATAAAGTGGATTGTCATGAAATGAATTTTATTTACCCACAGGAATAATGTCCTAATTTGTGGACAGATTCCTATGAATTCAGGTTAAAATAAATCTTAGTTACAATGAACAATCTTACAAGCAAAGATTTAGCAGCAGTGGTCTTCAGAAACTCACTTAAGATTAAAGTTCTAGATATTAATACAATTGATAAATGTGTATACACAGTTATTTTACATGGGAAAATAGTAAGTTTTCATAAAATAGAACATATTTGAGGGAATGAACTGGAAAGATAGAGATGATGATTGGAATACTAGCTGCTTAAAAATGAGACTATTCATACCATATGGTCCCAATTGTGTAAAATATATACACACACACCTATACACACATAAATGTTTGTATATACATAGAAAAAGACTTTTATATAATTTCAAAAATATGTACAAGTTAAAGTGTTTTACAGACTTTAAAGAAAATGTATTTAGGAGGTTTTCTTAAATCATAGTCCAGCAGGATGTTTTTGTTTTTTGAGAGAAAAATCCCCTTGATCTGTGTATTAGTTAGTTATTGCTCTACAAGAACAAAAAGACAAAATCCCAGTGGCATACAACAATAAGCATTTTTTAGTTCATGCATCTGAGTTGTCTGTGTGGTCAGCCAATAAAGTTGTACTCTCTTAGGTAATTGTGCTCCTTCCAAGTGTCTGTAGGTTGGCTGGGCGTCACTTGATTTAGTTAGAGCTGTTCTTTGTACGTCTCTTTTCTGGCAGGCTAGACTGGCGTATTCTCATGGTGATTGCATAAGTGCCAGAGAGCAGACCCAGTTGCATAGACACTTTTCTAGCCTTTGGTCACATCACACCAGCTAACATTTTATTGACCAAAACAGGTCACATGATAACACAAACTCTAGGAGTTGTGATATATACCTGACCTCTTTATTTGGAGGAATTGCAGTGTCATATAGCAGTGAGGGGGTAAAGGAAGGGTGAAGAGTCATAGGATATTTATATGTCAGCTTTGGTAGATGCTGCCATATTGGTTTCCAAAGTATCTGTGATAGTTGTATTCCCCACCAGGGGTGAATAAGAGTTTCAGTTAGTCACACTTACCAGTTTTTTAAAAAACTGACATATGAAATACATATAATAAGACCTGTATAGTTTACAAATGTGGGGTAAACAGAGTGATGAATTCTTACTATGTATTTTTCTGTGTAATCATGACTAAGCTCAAGCCATACAGTATTTCCATCACCTCATCACCCTGGAGAGTTCTTTTGTTTGTCTTTCTAGTGACCACCCCCTCTGTTCCACCAGATGACTAGTATTCCAACTTAAATCACCATTATTTAGCTTTTCCTCTTCTTGAATTTCATCTGAGCACAGTCATACAATATGCAGTCTTTTGTGCCTGGCTTGTTTCAACTCAATATAATTTCTTTGAGAATCCTCTATATTATGTACAGCAGTAGTTTGTTCTTTTATTTTTATCATCATGTTTTACTTCATTGTCTGATTGTAACACAGTTTATTTATCCTGCTTAGATGAATAGATAGACCTTGGTAGACCATAGGGTTTTTTTTTTTCCCCTAGTGTATATCTGGTTTTCAGTTGGTTATTATGAATAAAGCTTCTGTGTACATTCTTTAACAAGTCTTTTGGTACATGAGTATACATGTGTTTGTGTTTGATATTGCTGGATAATAGTGTTGATATATGTTTAGCATAAATACATGTATCAGTTTCCCAGAGTGATTCACCGTTTTCCACTCTTGCCAGCACTGCTATTTGATAGTCTTCTTAATTGTGGCCGTTCTGGTTTTCACTGTGCAACCATCTTTATATACTTACTGGTCATTGGATAGTCTGTTTGTGAAATGCCTGTTGAAATAATTTGCCCATATTTTTGTTGGGTTATTTTGGCTTTTTTATTATTGATTTATAGGAATTCTTAATCTATTCTGCATGTTATTTTTTTGTTGATTATTTGTATTCACATTTTTTGCCACTCTGTGCTTGCTTTCTCACAGAATGTTATCCTTTGATAAACCAAAGTTTATAGCTTACATGTTGTCTAATTTATCAACCTTTTTCTTTATGGCTATGTTATTTTGTGTTTTGTATATGGAATTTTTGCCTCCCTCAAATTCAAAAGTATATTCTCTTAAGTGATCCCTGGTAAGAGTAATTGTTTCACCTTACACATATAGTTTGGAGTGAAGTTGAGATGAAGATTAATCCCCCCCACATATGGATAACCAAATGACGCAGCACTATTTATTGAAAAGACTGCTTTTTTTCTCCTACTGCTTTTACAAAGTATCCCATGTCATAAATCAAGTGTTCATATGTATGAGATTTTTTTCCTAGAATCTTTTTTGGTTCAACTGGCCTGTTTGTCTTTAATTGGCACCAGTACCACACTGTTTTAATTATAGTAGTTTAGAGGCTTCCCTGGTGGCTCAGTGGTTAAGAATCCGCCTGCCAGTGCAGGAGACACAGGTTCGATCCCTGGTCCAGGAAGCTCCCACATGCCGCAGAGCAACTAAGCCGGTGTACCACAACTACTGAGTCTGCGTTCTAGCGCCCACGAGCCACAACTACTGAGCCCGTGCGCCACAACAACTGAAGCTTGCACACCCTAGAGCCCACACGCCACAACTACTGAGACTGCATGCTGCAACTACTGCAGCCCATGCGCCTAGAGCCCGTGCTCTGCAACAAGAGAAGCCACCACAATGAGAAGCCTGCGCACCGCAACGAAGAGTAGCCCCCGCTCACTACAAGTAGAGAAAGCCTGCGCGCAGCAATAAAGACCCAACGCAGCCAAAAAAAAAAATTGTAGTGTATAAAAACAGTATATTTTTTTCTAGCTTTATTCTTCAAGATTGCCTTGGATGTTCTTTTTTCTTTTTCTTTTTTTTAAATAAAGTATGATTTCCATTTTATTGTCTTTTCAGAGAACAGTATTTCTTCAGTCTTTAAGGACTTAGCTCCTTAATGTGGGCTTTGGTGGAAGTCATGGGGCAGCACCTGCAGGTCTAAATCAGGGTGGAGGTGTTCCGTCCTTCCGGGCTTCCCGAGAACGATTCCTGACTACCTTGCTGTGAATGGCACAACTCACGCAGTAATGTAGTTTCACGTACAGCTTGGAAAGCACATAGGCATCGAAAACACTTGCTTCAGAAATGTCCCTGACGGCTTAGACCTCTACTACGTTCTGAATGATGAGCTTCTTAATGGCCTTGTCCTTGTGCAGGCATCGGGCACAGTTGGTACAGCGAACAGGCTACACGTGGCCGTGGCCCTTTTTGGCATGACCATTGTTCCTACTTTTCTTGGTCATCTTGGAAGTGAGGAGGCGAGAGAGGCTGGATGTTTTTGACCCTTTACATTTTTGTATAAATTTTTGCTTGTCAGTCCCTCCATGCTCCCCCAATACAGGCATACTCTCTCTCAAGAAAGAGCTTGTTGAGATGTTAACTGAGATTGCGTTAAATATCCTGATCAATTTGGAAAAGTTGACGTCTTTAAACTGTTGAGTTCTCCAGTCAATGAGCACAGTATGTTTTTAGGTCTTTTCTCCTATATCTTCCTGGTAATTTGATATTTTTGACCCTGTTATAAATGGTATCATTTAAAAATTTTCATTTTAAATTATATACAGAATTTCATTCGTCACTGGTGTATAGAAATTCGGTTATCTTTTCTTTATAAACTTTTATTTATAGTTAGTAACATGCACAAGGTGTACACTTTCTTTAATTTTTACATACTTAACTCAGTTATGTAACCAACATCCAGATCAAGGTATAGAACATTACCCAACAGCCTTCTTTGTGTCCTTTCCTACTATGCTGACTTATCACCACGGATTAGTTTAACCTCTTTTTCTTCATAGAAAAGGAATCATATATATTCTTGTGTCTGACATTCTAAAGAATTATATGATTCATCATTTTTGCATGTAGCAATAGTTGGTTGTTTTTCACCCTGCATAGTATCTTGTTATATGCATATGACAGTTTGGCCATTCTAATAGTCGATGGACATTGGGGTTATTTCTAGCTTTTGGCTATTGTAAGTAATGCTGCTGTAAACATTCTTATATATGATTTTTGCATTTCTATTAAGTATATAGGTAGATGTTGAATTACTGGATCATAGTGTATTTATAGCTTCAGTTTTAGTAGAAAGAACCAGTTTTCTGACGTGGTTAGTCCAAGTTTCAGTCTCATCAGCAGTGCTTGAGAATTTCATTTGCTCCATTTCCTTCTTAACACTTGATATCATCAGGTTTTATTATATTTTACATCTTAATTTCCTTAATTTTATTTTATTATGTATTTTATTTCTGGTGCATTTGCAGGGTTATGTCAGTTTGGCTTTAATTTATAATTCCCTGATGTCTAAGAATTATTGGCCATTTGGATATTGTTTTGTGTAGTGCTTATTCAAATAGTAAGCTCATGTTTAACTTGTTTGTATACATAAAAAACACAAATTTTAAGTGTATAGGATACATAAGTTTTAAGTGAAAAAAATACAGTTGTGTAATCTTCATTTCATTGGATTGTTTTTATTTTATCAATTATTAGTTGTATTAATAATTTATTAATTTGTAAGAGTGCTTTATCCTCCATTCACTAATTTGAAGTATCAACTTTATTATGTGCTAAATTCTTGCATACACTTCATTTGGTTTCTGGACTTCTATCCTATTTTATTTATATTTCTTTTCCTAAAACATTAAAAATTTTATAGGGGTAAAGTGAGACATTTTGGAGAAAAATGATAAGTAGAAATTATTGTATTGGCCACTTAATATTTTGTGAGTTGTCTTTTTTAATTGTAATTTTGTACTTTGATGTTTTATTAAATGGAGATGACTTTTAAGACTGATTGCTTTTATTAATAGTTTTAATTGAGGTAAAATACACATAACATAAAATTTACCATCTTAATCGTTTTTATGTGTACAGTTCAGAATTAAGTATATTCAGATTATTGTGCAAACAATCTTTAGAAATTTTTATCTTGCCAACAAAACCTTAACCCTCTATACACATTAAGTAGCAGCTCTTCATTTCCCCTTCTCCCCAGCCCCTGTCAACCAGCATTTTGCTCTTTGTTTCTATGAATTTGTCTATTCTAGATACCTCATTTGAATGGAATAATACAGTATTTGTCTTTTTGTGACAGGCTTATTTCCCTTGGCGTAATGTCTTCAAGGTTCATCCAGGTCGTAGCATGTTTCAGAATTTTCTTCCTTTTAAGGCTGAATAATATTCCACGTGTATGTGTATACACAGACAGATACACACTATGTTTTGTTTACTCATTTTTTGATGGACACTTGAATTGCTTCTACCTTTTGGCTATTGTGAATAATGCTGCTATGAACATGGGTGTGCGAATATCTGTTTGAGTCCCTGCTTTCAATTCTATTGAATATATACCCAGAAATAGGTTTTCTGAATTACATGATAATTCTATTTTTAACTTTTTGAGGAACCTCTGTACTGTCTTCTATAGCAGATTACGATTTTACACCATAAAAAGCACACAGGGGTTCCAGTTTTCCATATCCTTGCCAATGCTTGTTATTTGTTTGTTTGTTTATTTATTTAATTGTGGCCATCCTGATGGATGTAAGGTGATATCTCACTGTGGTTTTGATTTGCATTTCCCTAATGATTAGTGATGTTGAGCGTCTTTTTATATGCTTCTTAGACGTTTGTATGGCTTCTTTGGAGAAATGTCTATTCAAGTCCTTTGCCCATTTAAAAATCAGATTATTTGTTGTTTCGTTGTTTCGTTGTAGGATTTCTTTATCTGTTTTGGATATGAACTCCTTATCAATTATATGATTTGCAAATATTTTTTCTCATTCTGTGGGTTGCCTTTCACCCTGTTGATTGTGTTCTGTCATATACAAAAGTTTTAAATTTTGATGTAATCCAATTTAACTATTTTTACTTTTGTTGCCTTTGCCTTTTTTTGTGTCAAATCCAAGAATACATTACCAAATCCAATCACAGGAAGCTTTTCCTTTATTTTTTCTTCTAAGAGTTTAATAGTTTTAGGTTTATGTTTAGGTGTTTGATCCATTTTGAGTTAATATTTGTATATAATATAATATAAGGGTTCAACTTTATTCTTTTGCATTTGGATATTCAGGTTTCTTTTAATATCATTTGTTGAAAAAACTGTTCTTTCCCCATTGAATAGTCTTGGCACCCTTGTAGAAAATCTAACTATTTATAGTTTTCAGATTACAGATCTTTCACCTTTTTGGTTAATTCCTCAGTATTTTATTCTTTTTGATATTATTGTAAGTGGAATTTTTTTCTTAATTTCCTTTTTGAATTGCACATTGCTAAGGTATAGAAATGCAACTGATTTTTGTATGTTGATTTTGTATCCTGCAACTTTGCTGAATTTATTTATTCTAACAAGTTTTGTGTGTGTGTGTGTGTGTGTGTGTGTGTGTAATATTAGAGTTTTCTGTATAAGAGATCATGTTGTCTGTGAATAGAGATAATTTAACTTCTTCCTTTTCAATTTGGATGTTTTGGTTTCTTTGTCTTGTCAAATTGCTCTGGCTCAGACTTCCAGTACTTTGTTGTATAGAATTGGCAAAAGTGAACATCCTTATCCTGTTCCTGATTCTAGAGGAAAAGCTTTTGGTTTTTCAGCATTGAATATGATGTTAAATGTGGACTTTTCATATATGGTCTTTATTATATTGAGGTAGCTTTCTTCTTTTCTAAGTTTGTTGAGTTTTTCTATCATGAAAGGGTGTTGAATTGTCCAGTTCTTTTTCCTGCATCAGTTAAGATGGTCATGTGGTTTTTTTTCTCTTATTTTGTTAATGTGGTGTATTATGTTGATTGATTTTTGTATTTTGAACCATCCTTGCATTCCAGGCTGATTGCTTTTATTTTTAAGCTTAATTAATCTTTACTCTTTTTGTCTTTGACAGCTAGAAAAAGTGCTACAGCAAGGAGACATTGGAGAGTGTGCAGAACCATATATGATTTTCAAAGAAGCAGATGCCACCAAGGTAGAATGTCATGCCTCTTATTTCTGCCACTTTCATAGCCATTAGCAGTCACTCTCCATTCTCCTCAGATCCCCAAACCCAACCCTAAACAACCTCTAATCTCCAAAATTATAATTTGGGAGAATACTATACAGAGCATATTAAAGAATTTTACTACTAATTCATTTTTTTCTATTGGCCTACCCATTTTCTTTATTTCCTTCATGACCTAGCTTGAGTCATGTGCTATGCTATTCTTTAAAATCTCCCTCACCCCAAGCTAATAGATTCCTAAAGAATCAAATTAATTCAGTTTAATTCCTAAATAATGAAAAATTTCCTGTGTTTGCAAAATAGTGATTTTGATGGAACTTTTTCTAGCAAAGCAGAAGTATTCTGGGCCTCTGTCTAGCTGCAGATAATTAGGGAATATGGTAAAAATAGAAAATACAATCTCCATTTTGCCATCAGATAACTAATTTCTAGAATTTGGATAAACTTATAAAGCAAAAATAATTGGTGAACAATCGGTACCAAATTCCAGATACCCTGAGTTAGTTATAAGAATAACAGGTGAGGACTTCCCTGGTGGCGCAGTGGTTAAGAATCCACCTGCCAATGCAGGGGACACGGGTTCGAGCCTTGGTCCGGGAAGATCCTACATGCCGTGGAGCAGCTAAGCCCATGTGCCACAACTACTGAGCCTGTGCTCTAGAGCCTGTGAGCCTCAACTACTGAGACTGTGTGCTGCAACTACTGAAGCCCGCACGCCTAGAGCCCGTGCTCTGCAACAAGAGAAGCCACCGCACCGCAATGAAGAGTAGTCCCCGCTCTTCGCAACTAGAGAAAGCCCGCGCGCAGCAACAAAGACCCAATGCAGCCAAAAAAAAAAAAAGCATAACAGGTGATTTTTGGATCTTTGAACACATGATTTAATATGTCAGACAGCCAGGAGAGGTGTGCTTGAGGAGTATTGGACAAATCACCACAATCTAGAAAATGTTTTGCTTTCTATTTTTCTGAGATTTGGAACAAGAATTGAGCGTTTTCGGCTAATATGGGTACATCGGAGCACATGATATACTCTGATTCCTGGATATCTGGTTGAAATTAGGGTTAAAGTATTCTGGCTTTCCCCAGGTTGTCATTTTATGAATTAAATTGCTCTGTTATATGAAGCTCATAGGTGTATAATTGCAGCTTATTTCACTCTTCTCTTATATATTTACATGCTTGATAAGGGTCCTTAATTCTCTTTAAGTACTCTTAAAGCAAGAACCTATTTTGAAAGTATAATAGATATATTTTATCAGTAAACAGTCCTACCATTTAGCTATTTCTTCATCTTTTCTCAGTCCTGAGTCCCAAGGTAGGACACTGCCATTCGAGTATACCTTACCAATACCCTATATGGAAATAGTATGTGAGAGATTTTAGTGTAGGTTTTCACCCTTGGACCATTGGTTGGCTATTGCAGGCCACCTTAGTGTTTGTTTCAAGGATAGCCTAAAAGTTGAGCCAGCCTCAGGATGTCTTCCAGATAAACACGTGCTATTTGGATCATTAGTCTTTTTCCAGGGTTTAGTCCTCTTGTCATACTTTTTTTGTTTCCTTCTTTTATTACAACTCTGGGCTTATTCATGGTTTATTTGTGACCCCCAGTCCCACCTCATAGTTGTCATAAGTTAGTGATTATGTCAGAATGGCCCAACTGCTTCCATCTTTTTTAGAAAAATAAAATTTAGTAAGTCATAACCTAGAATATTTTGTGGTTGGCAGTTGATGTCTAGAACCTGTTGTCTAGGTTATGTTTCCTTTCATAAAATAGTACTTTTAGTACATAAACATGTTTGACACTTGCTGTCCTTTCTTTTCTCCCAACATAAGATCATCACAAACAGAAATTTTAAAGACTTTCACATACATTTGTAGAACTGGTTGAGGTTGCTTAGTAAAGATAATATACTGTTAATTGATCTCTGAAAGGTACAGATTGTTTTTCCATCTTTGCTGAGAATTGAGAATTCTTAACCTTTATATTTTCCTTTATATATTATGAAATAGCCTTTAATTCATTTCTTTGAACGTAATCATATAATGTATAAAGTTTTGTTTTGCAGAATAAGGAAAAATTGGAGAAGCTGAAAAGTCAAGCTGATCAGTTCTGCCAAAGACTTGGGAAGTATCGCATGCCTTTTGCTTGGACTGCAATCCATTTAATGAATATTGTTAGCAGTGCTGGGAGTTTGGAAAGAGATTCTACAGAGGTAGAAATAAGCACTGGAGGTGAGAATGTTTTATATAAAATATTTCTACATGTATAATTTTTTTCTTTTTCTTATATAATCTTGTTTTATTTGTAAGCTTTGCAATGTAGTGAGACATTAAAAGGGTTTTCTTTTTTTCCTTTAATGGGTTTATTGAGATGTAATTCACATACATACAGTTTGCCCATTTAAGGTGTATAATTCAGTGTTTTTTGTTATATTCGTAAGGTTCAGCAACTGTCACCACAATTTAATTTTAGAACACTTTCATACTCCTTAGTGGTCACTCTTCTCCCCAAGTCCCCAAGCCTAACCAACCTGTAATTTATTTATTCATTCTGTATGGATTTGTCTATGCCAGACATTTCATATTAATAGAATTATACAATGTGTAGTCTTTTGTGAGTAGCTTCTTTCACTTAGCATAATGTTTGAAAGGTTCACGCATGTTGTTACATCTGGGTATAGTCCATTTTGAGTTAATTTTTATACATGGTAAGAGGTAAGGGTCCAACTTCATTCTTTTTATGTAGATATCTAGTTGTCCCAACACCATTTGCTGAAAAGGCTATTCTTTCCCTATTGAATGGTCTTGGCACTCTTGTTGAAAATCAGTTGACCGTAGATATATGGTTTTATTTCTGGACTCTCAGTTCTGTTCCATTGATGTATATGCTTATGCTAGTACTATGCTATCTTTATTATTTTAGCTTTGCAGTAAGTTTTGAAATTGGGAATAGTGGGTCCTCCAATTTTTTTTCAAGATTATTTTGACTATTTTGAGCTCTTGCATTTTCATAAGAAGTTTAGGGTCAGCTGATAATTTCTGCACAAAGGCAGCTGGAATTTTGATAGGAATTACATTGATTTGGTAGATCAATTTGTGGAGTGTTGCTCTCATAACAATATTAAGTCTTCCAATCCGTGGAATGTTTTTCCATTTATTTAGATCTTAAAAATTTATTTAAACAATGTTTTGTAGTTTTAAGTGTACAAGTCTTGCCCCTCTCTTGTTAAATGTGCATCCCAGTATTTTATTAGTTTTTGATGCTATTTTAAAAGGATTGTTTTCTTAATTTCATTTTCATAATGTTCATTTTTAGTGATAGAAATACAATTGGCTTTTGAATATTGATCTTGTACTTTGAAACCTTTTTGAATGTGTTTATTCTAATTTTTTTTTTCTTTTCTGGATTCTTTAGGATTTTCCATGTATAAGATCATGTCATCTGCAAATCAAAATAGGTTTACTTTTTTTTTTTCCCATCTGGATGTCTTTATTTATTTTTCTTTTCTGATTATCTTGACTAGAACCTCCTGTACAGTATTAAAAAAAATGGCAAGAGTGGATATCCTCGTCTTGTTCCTGACCTTAGGGGGAAGGCATTCAGTCTTTCACTATCAAGTATGATGTTTGCTATAGGTTTTTCATAGATGTAATGTAGTAGTTTGAGGAAGTTCCCTTCTATTCCTAACTTTTTGAGTGTTTTTGTCATGGAAGGATATTGGATTTTGTAAAATGCATTCTTTGAGTTTACTGAGATGATTTGTATGGTTTTTTGCCCTGTAGTCTTTTAGTATGCTGTATTGCATTAATTGATTGGTTTTGGATGTTAAACTAATCTTACATTTCTGGGAGAAGTCTCACTTGGTCATGGTATATAATTTTTTAATATGTGTTGTTAGTCTGTTTCCTAGTATTTTGTTTAGTATTTTTGCTTCTATATTCCTAAGGGATATTGGTCTGTAGTTTTTCTTCCTTGTAATATCTCTGTCTGGTATTGGTATCAGGGTAATACTGGCCTCATTGAAAATGAGTTGTGATTTTTTCCTTCTGATTTTTGGAAGAATTTATAAACAGTTGGTATTAATTTTTCATTGGAAGTTTGGAAGAATTCACTAGTGAAGCCACCTTGGCTTGGTCTTTTCTTTGTGGTAAGTATTTTCATTACTAATTAGATCTCTTGTTATAGATCTATTCATATTTTCTCTCTCATCTTGAGAGAGTCAGTTTCAGTACTGTGTATCTTTCTAGAAATGTGTTCATTTCATCTAAATTATCTAATTGTTATCAAACTGTTGACCTACAGTTATTCATAGTATCACAGTATAATCCTTTTTCTCTCTAAGGTCTGTAGCGATGATTTTAGTAATTTGAGTCCTGTCTGTGTATTTTTTTTTAAATAAATTTATTTATTTATTTAATTTATTTTTGGCTGCATGGGGTCTTTGTTGCTGTGTACGGACTTTCTCTAGTTGTGGCGAGCGGGGGCTACTCTTTGTTGCGGTGTGCGGGCTTCTCATTTTGGTGGCTTCTTTTGTTGTGGAGCACAGGCTCTAGGCACGCAAGCTTCAGTAGTTGCGGCACGCAGGCTCAGTAGTTGTGGCGCACGGGCTTAGTTGCTCTGCAGCATGTGGGATCTTCCTGGACAAGGGCTCGAACCCATGTCCCCTGTATTGGCAGGTGGATTCTTAACCACTGCACCACCAGGGAAGTCCCCTGTCTATGTATTTTTTTCTTCATTAGTTTAACTAAAGTTTTAAAAATTTTATCTTTTTGAAGAATCAGTTTTTGGTTTCATTGATTTTTTTTCTATTGTTTTCCTAGTTTCTATTTCATTTATTTCCACTTAGCTGTTGTCTTTTTTGGTATCCTTTCTTTTTTTTTTTTTTTTTTTTTAACATCTTTACTGGAGTATTGCTTTACAGTGGTGTGTTAGTTTCTGCTGTATAACAAAATGAATCAGCTGTATATCCCCATATCTCCTCCCTCTTGCGTCTCCCTCCCCCGCTCCCTATCCCACACCTCTAGGTGGACACAAAGTACCGAGCTGATCTCCCTGTGCTATGCAGCTGCTTCCCACTAGCTATCTATTTTACATTTGGTAGTATATATATGTCCATGCCACTCTCTCACTTTGTCCCAGCTTACCCTTCCCTCTCACCGTGTCCTAAAGTCCATTCTCTAAATCTGCGTCTTTATTCCTGTCCTGCCCCTAGGTTCTTCAGAACCAGTTTTTTTTTTTTTTTTTTTTTTTTAGATTCCATATATATGTGTTAGCATACAGTATTTATTTTCTCTTTCTGACTTACTTCACTCTGTATGACAGTCTCTAGGTGCATCCACCTCACTACAAATAACAATTTCATTTCTTTTTATGGCTGAGTAATATTGCATTATATATATGTGCCACATCTTCTTTATCCATTCATCTGTCGATGGACACTTAGGTTGCTTCCATGTCCTGGCTATTGTAAATAGAGCTGCAGTGAACATTGTGGTACATGACTCTTTTTGAATTATGATTTTCTCAGGGTATATGCCCAGTAGTGGGATTGCTGGGTCATATGGTAGTTCTATTTTTAGTTTTTTAAGGAACCTCTATACTGTTCTCCGTAGTGGCTGTATCAATTTACATTCCCTTGGTATCCTTTCTAATGCTTGCTTTGGGTTTAGTTTTCTCTTCTTTTTCTGGTTTCTTAAGATGTAAGCTTAAGTTACTGATTTGAGATCTTTCTTTTTTTGTAATATAAACATTCACAGCTATAAATTTCCCTCTGAGAACTTCTTTAGTGATACATCATATGTTTGGGGATTTTGCATTTTCATTTTCCTATATCTTAAATGTTTTTAAATTTCCCATTTTATTTCCTCTTTTGTCCATTGGTTATTCAGAAGTGTGCTGTTTAACTTCCACATGCTTATGAATTTCTCAAATTTTCTTCTTTTATTGATTTATAGCTTAATTCCATTGTTCTTGGAAAACATATTTTATATGATTTGAATCCCTTTGAATTTATTGTATTTTGTTCTATGGCTTATTATATAGTTTGTCTTGGAGAATTTCCTGTGTGTGCTTGAGAAGAATGTGTATTCTGCTTTTGCTTAGTGGCGTATTCTATAGATGCCTATTAGGTCTAGCTTGTTTATAGTTTTGTTTGTTTTCTACAACATAGTTGCTCTGTTGGTTTTGAATTATAGGGTTATCTTGCAAAGACTTTGAATGCAAGTTATCTTAAATTCTTTTTCAAACTCAAGTGCTAAGACTGAGGGACCATTATATGGTGACCAAAATTTGCATTGTGTGCATATTTCCTAGTAAATACATAGTTCCTCTGTAGCTGTTCTTCATAGCTTATATTGGGTTATATGTATAATCTTTGTGTGGTAGAGACTTATTTTACACTGGAGAAGTTTTTAAAGAGAACCTGAAGATTTAGGTTTAATGCTTCCTTACAGATCTCCCCAGAAGTGAAATTCTTCTACTGTAGTCAGTATTGCTGAGGGGATAATTTTCAACCTTAGTGGATATTTTCCTGTGTTTGGAAGACTGCTTTAAAACACATTTTAAATATTATGGAAATGAATATCTTACTTTTTTTCCTTGGTAGAACGAAAGGGGTCTTGGTCAGAGAGGAGGAATTCTAGTCTGGTTGGCAGAAGATCACTTGAAAGGACAACAAGTGGAGATGATTCTTGTAACTTGACCAGCTTTCGACCTGCTACTCTCACAGTGACAAATTTTTTTAAGCAGGTATTGTTCTGTCATGGAGGAATGCTAGGGGGCTATTCGTACTTAAATTTCTTGTGATTTCAGAAAAATCATAATTTTCCATGTAGTACATGTACATGTAGTAATTGATTGTGATTTTAACAAGTTAAAAAAATTAAGAATAAAAATAAAAAATATAAGACAAAATAATATTATAACTTTTTTCATCATTATATTTATTTAAATGTTGGCATTGATTAGTAATGCTTCCAAATCAATCATCCACATCTGTATCCTGTTTCTTAATTTTAATATTTTAACTTTTCTTAAGCATTGATATTTTATGGATTTTCTTAGAGTAGGTGTGTGGTTACATCTGTCTTCCCCACTCAAGTTGTTTTTGACCTAACATACCACATCCATGGTATATGGAATAGAAATTTCAGGCTCTAGTAGTGCATTTTTGTGCTAAAATTATTTTTATAGGTGAGTTTACAGGTCCAAAAAGTTCTTGATCAAAGATACTTTGTTCTTTGCAAGTATATTTCCTGTACTTGAGTCAAATCAGTAGTTTTCAAGTGCTGGTCATGATCCAATAATGGTAATGGAAATTTAGTAGATAACACCCAGCTTAAAAAAAACAAACAAACCAGTAGAATAGAAAAATAATAGTGCATTGCACTTAGTGAAGTTAAATATTGCTTCAGTAGGCTTTTTTCCCTCCAATTTTTGTGTGCGTGCATACCTGTCTATATGTGCATACATGGTGTATGTGCTACTGGATTTTGTTGTAGAATGAATTTTATACTCTGAATCAGGATCAGAAAATTTTGAAAGTCTGTCTAAAGTAACCAGAGGACCAGAACATTTTAAGGATGGAAGAAAATTTGTATTAGTGTGATAAACTGGAGAAGGGTACTATGCATGTATTTTGGAGCAGATTAAAGGAAAATGCTAAGTATTGCCTCAAAATTCCTCCTTCTGTGGTGTTATTCTAAATAAGAGGAGAAAATCCTGGCCTAGTGACACCTTATAACTTGAGAGGGCAAGGTGTTTAGGGCAAGATGTGTTATGATTTGACAGCTAGCTGTCTAGTATAATGCTACAGTTATATATCAGTAGCACTTACAGGCAGCTGCTCTGAGAGACTCAAATGGAAAATAAAGCAGGTGAGAAGGGTCTGAAGTGGTAAGGGTCTTTTTATTATGGATAATAGTGCAAGAAAGAATCTAGAAAAGGCCACAGTGTTACTTGGATGAGGTGATAGGCCACATTTGGCTATGGAAACAGGGCAGTAGATTTACTTGTTACAGTGACACAACCTTGTAGCTGTAACATTTCTCTCTCTCTCTCTGTCTTCAGCTGGTATATCACTTCTGCCACTATTTCCACAGCTCTTTTTTTTTTTTTTTTTTCTTCAGCCTGTTTTATTATTGAACTAGTATTATAAACTTAAATCAATAAGTCATCCATCCACCCACCCACCTGTTTATTCAACAAATATTTTGTGAGCATTCATCATGTACTGAACACTGTTGGAGACTGGTAACTGGAAACTGGAACAAAGTGATTGTGAAAACTTAAAAAAAGATGATTGCTGGAAATATGGAGCAATGGAAAGTATTTACACTTGACTTTTGTACAGTTCTATAATTTTTTAACTATTAACATATTTGATTTTTATAAGTATTTTTAAATAGCTAGGATATTATGCATCAGGCAAGTGCATATTAAGTAAAAAGCAGAGATTACAATTTTAATAAAGTAGAATTCAAGGTACAATTTCTCCTAAATGAGATACAGAAGGCAGGTTATTTATTTACTTGTTTGTTTGTTTGGCTGTGCCGGGTCTTAGTTGTGGCATGCAGGATCTTCGTTGCAGCATGTGGAATCTTTTGTTGTGATGCACAGGTTCTTTGGTGCAGTGCGGACTTCTCTCTAGTTGTGGCACGCGAGCTCTAGAACGTGCAGGCTCAGTAGTTGCGGCATACGGACCTAGTTGCCCCATGGCATGTGGGATCCCAGTTCCCCAACTAGGGATCGAACCCTTGTCCCCTGCATTGGAAGGCGGATTCTTAACCACTGGACCACCAGGGAAGTCCCCAGGTTTTTTTTTTTTTTTTTAATGAGAGATTACTGTCCACGATTGGGATATAGTAATCAGGAGTGTTTATGTACAGATTTGAAATGTGTCAGGCCAAAATTATTGGAAATACATAGAGATTTAAAAACAAAGATTAAATCCATACATTAGTCTTAAAGACATTTGTTCTATTTGTTGACATGTATAGAAGTTATCTGTTGCTTCAGGAGTACATAGCAGTACATGCAGTGTGGAGGGATGAGTGTCAGCTAGGCTTATTCACATGTTTGGAGATTGACTGGGGTCAACTGATCTAGACTGACTTCTGCTGGGAAAACTGAAATGATTCAGACCTTTTCCATGTCTCTCAGCTTCCACTCTTATCCTCTAGCAGGCCAGCTTGGCCATGTTGTTATAGCAGTGACAGAAGTTCCAGAGAGGGGGCAAGCTTACTTATGCAAATGCTTTTCAAGTCTCTGTATCATGTTTGCTTACTGATTAGAACAAGTCTCCTGGCCAAGCCTAGGGGAAAGAATTGTGTCCCACCCAACAAAAGGCATGGTAACAGACAGGGAGTAAAGAATGGAGACCATTAATATAATCAATTTAACAAGTGAAGGAGACAGAAATAATTGAATCTTGAGATAATCTGAATGTATTCTAAATAAGGACCATTTGAAAATCTGTATTCATTTCTGTACTCAAAAGGAGAGAATATACTCTTTTAGCAACTGATGGAACATTTACAATAGTTAATTGTATATTAGGTCACTGAAAAAAATCTTCTTGAAGTCAGATTCTCTAACTATAACTCAGTAAAACTAAAAACCATTTATAAAAGTATTGACAAAAATCTCCAACCACTTAGAAAATAAAAATCACTTTTTAAAATAATGACATAAAAGAAGATCAGTTCTGTATCCTGTTTAGAATACAATTGTGAACAAATGAGATCTGGCTCAAGGTGAGCTCACAATAATAAAGGAGGCTTAAATATGTTTATTACCAAATAGGATAAAAAGACAGTATATGAATTACGCATTAAAAATAATAAGATGTCAAATGCAGGAGGTTTGGATTAATAAAATGTAAAGACTGACTTTTGAATAAAAGAATAAAATCAATCTCTACCTATTTTAACTGTAAGAAAAAATATTACATTAAATTGAGAATTCTTTGTTAATTGGACATGGTTCGGTTTTTTGTCTCTTTTCCCCCATTGATTGAGGTCTTTTTAGAGTTTTCTTTCTGGTCTTGTTATCAGGATAGTTGTCTTGTTTTTTTTAAGAGTAGTTTTTTGTTGTTACTTCTTTCTTTTCTTTTTCAAATGTAGCCAGTGCTCTCTATTTTGCATTTAAGAAATTTGATGACATAAAGTTGAAAAGACAAATGAAAACTCAAGTGTAACAAATTTATGAGTGTCATATATATATATATATATATATATATATATATATACACACACACACACACACACACATACATACATATATATGTCTGTTTTCTGTCTATATTCTTGTTTTCTTCTCTTTATCTCCCTCTAACTTGCATCGTTTTTTCTATATTTTAGAGTGCCCTGTAACCCCTTATAAACATAGATAATGGGCTGTAAATAAATCTATAAAATTTAAAAATAGATAGCAATATTATAGGTCTTAATATAACTTGAAAGCAAGAAGGAATAAAATAGGTTAGCATATTTATTTTTAATCATAATTATATTAATTTAATTTTACTTTTCATTCAGACTGAATTGAAGGAAGAAGGGCAGGATTATTAACAGGCAATGTAAACTTATTTTCAATGTACTATATTTTTTAAATCTAATACTTTTTCCTCTATTTTTAAAATCAGGAAGGAGATCGCTTAAGTGATGAAGATCTGTACAAATTCCTTGCTGATATGAGAAGACCATCTTCTGTTTTACGGCGACTAAGACCTATTACAGGTATTTAAAAATTTTGTGTAAACGTGATGACAACTATTATCATCATTAATAATTGCATTTTTTATAATTATCTTTTCCTTTTTTCACTTATCTAGCCCATATGTGTTTCTGTGCTCAATACCTGTCAGCCTTCTTCATTTCATTATTCTGCTCTCATGTAGTCTAACAGTTTGGATGCAGGATTCAGTACCTTTGATAATTTGAGTACGGAAATGAGAATGATGAATAATATTGTGGCTTAAAATTATTTTCTAGAGGGAAAAAAATACATGTAATGGTAGATATTCAGAAATAGATTCATATTATGATCAGAACAAACCATTCCAGAGTAAAACTATTTTGAAATCTACCAAATTTAAAGTAAATCATTTAATCTTCAAAATGTTGGCTTGTTTCTATACTAGATCCCTCTGGTTTTTTTCTTCTTTTTTGCCCCCTTCTTCCTTTCCATTCATTCATTCAGTAAGCATTTATTATTTTATGTCTGTATTAGTAATTTGTAAGTTTGAGACTTGATAAGACGAAATAATTTAGAGGTCTGAGATGATAGCAATTTTGGTTTCTTCCCAGACTTCTTGCAAAAATAGGATCTAAATCCTTCCAAAAATACTTTTAGTGTGAAGTTGTTATTTATTATGTTTACATTGTTTTTATAATGTATTTTTATATGCAGCTCAGCTGAAGATAGACATTTCTCCTGCACCTGAAAATCCCCATTATTGCCTAACACCAGAGCTGCTTCAAGTGAAGCTTTACCCTGACAGTAGAGTTAGACCTACCAGAGAAATTTTGGAGTTTCCTGCAAGGGATGTCTATGTTCCAAACACTACTTACAGGTAGCACATTTTAATTTTGGAGAATTCTGAAATAAGATACTATATATTCTAATATTAATAGAGAATGAAACTCTTCAAAAATCTTTTGTAGCTTTGTTACTTATTCCATTTCTTACTTCATGATTTTATTAATAGCTGTAATGTGTTAAGCTTATTAAGCTATTAAGCTGTGCAAGAGGTATAATGTTAGTTACCTTACATACATTATCTTATTTAATGCTCATAGCTTGAGGTAGGTATTACCTTCATTTTAGAAGTGAGTAAACTGAGGGATAAAGAGGTTATACTTTACTGTGTTGGAACTAGCGTTTGAATTGTGGGTTGTTAGGTTAAAACATTTGAACTCCTAGTTACTGTATTTCCTCATGTGTTCTTATTAGCAGAATCTAGCATTACACATGGATCATATGTATGTGCCTGCACTATGTTCTAACAATCAACAATATTTGGTGATTCTACATTACTCAGAGAATACTTGACACAAGGTTATTGGATAGGCTTTTAGGCTGAACCTGCATAACTCCAGGTGTACCATTTAGATATACTCTTTATGAATGAGGCTCCCTTTATTTGTGAATGCTGAGACCATGGCTTGACATGTCTATTGGGATACCCAACAGGGCCGCTCAGACCTAAGTTTCTACCTAGACTTCCCCATCTTAATGTATTTCACCACCGTTTACCCAGTTCCTGAGGCCAAAAGTTTTGGAATCAAAATGATTTCTCTCCTTTTGTTATTCCTCACATTTACTCCTCTGCGAAGTTTTGTAGGCTCTGCTTCAAAATGAATCCCAAATCCAATACTTTGTACCTCCTCCACCTTTAAAATTCTAGTCAAGTTACCATCCAGATCAGCACTGTCAAATAGAAATATAATGGGAACCACATTTGTAATGTAAAATTTTATAGTTGCTACATTAAAAAAAAATAGAAACAAGTGAAATTAATTTTAATCGTATGTTATTTAACCCAATATATCTAAAATAGTATTTTAACATGTAATAAATGTAAAAAATTCTTTTACTTTTCTTCCACTCCTACTAAAAATCTTCAAAGTCTGGTGCGTATTTTACACTTAAAGCACATCTCAGTTCAGATGAGCCACATTTCAAATGGTCAGTAGTCAGATGGGACTAGAGGCTAATATTGGACAGCCGCTGATCTCGAATTTTGTGTACCTTTTAAAATTTGATCTTATTTCTACCCCTGCCTCAGTCAATTCTCAGCGTTGTAGTCAGAGAGATTTTTAAAAGAGATAAATCAGATCATTTATTCCTCTGCCAAAAGCCCTTCAGTGGCTTCTATTATAAGCAGAACAAGAATGAATTTTTTTATAGTAGTCTATAAGACTATATGATCTGGCTCCTGCCTTTCTCTAACGTCATATCTTACTGATCTCTGTCTTGCTCATTTTAGCCTCAGTGGCCTTTTTGTTCATCCTTGAACAAACAAAATTCTGCCTAAGATTTTTTGATGTTTTTTCTTCTCTTTGCCTATTATGTTTTCCCCCAGATAGTCACATGACTTGATTCCTTTATCAGACATATATCTGCTTACAGGACATTCTCGTCACCCTAACTAAAAAGATCTGCTGCTTTCCTACTCTAGCTTTTTACCCTTCCTTGTATTTATCATTATCTGGCACTGTAATGTGTAGTTATATGATCATTTTTTCTCTTTCTCATTAGAATGTAATTACTGTAAAGGGCAGGGACTTGTCTGTTTTGTTTACCACTTTATCTCCAGCATATAGAATAGTGTACAAGCACATGGAGAGCACACAGTAAATACTTACTCAGTGAGTTAAGAAATAAGACATTGTACAGTGGTGTGAATGGAATTTAGAGTCATGCAGATATGGGTGTGACTTCTGACTCCACTGTTTATTGTTTAAGTAACTTGTTTTAAGTTACCAATTTATTGGCACTCAGTTTTATTAATAAAATGTGAGATGATAATACCTGTCTTCTCTTGTGAGGGTACAGAGCGCAAAGCATTGCACGTGATTGGCACATAGTGTGAGTAAAATTCCTGGAAGATAGGCTGAAGAAAATATATACTGCTTTTTCAAACGAAACAGGTAATATAAGTATTCTCCTATAAATTATGTATATAACTACTTAAAAGGACATGGAATAAAGAAGTGATCCAAGGTTTGTATTGAACAATTTAGAGGTTATCAACTCTCTCTCTTATCTAGTACAGGAATCTCATCTAGAACATTCCTAACTTGTGTTTATCTGTCTTGCCTTTGCTTGGATTATTTCAGAGACAGGGAAAATGGAATTGGGGACTATGAGGGGTCTTTTCTTTCATTTTCCTACTTACCTTTGTTATTTATTTACAAATTTATATTTTTTAAACAAATTATATGAATATACTTAAAGTTCACATAGTTCCATAAGGCTTAAAATTAAAAACAGAGGTCCTTCATCTTATTCCTACCAACTTTTCCCTACACTGATGTCTAATCTTTATTGTCACTCACTAGTAACTCTTTTTGATCCTTCTTTTGGTATTTTACTCTTTGTTTCTAAATAGCATGTTCATGCTGCTATTTCTTGATTCTTTTTCAAGATTTAACTCTGATATCTCCTCCTTAAAAAAATACATTTACTTGCATAAATCCAGAAAAAAAAACTATACTTGTCAGCTCTGTAAAGCTTCTTGCAATACAGTAAAATATATCATATTATCAATTATTTCCTCGCTTGCACCTTCCTTGGTCCCTTTGCAACTAAATTATAAGTTAGTATGGCAGGGGAAGTTTTCTAGGCTCACTAGGCTTACTATACAGTTGTCATCTTAGAGCCTATTCACCATTTTCCTAGAAATTCTGTTTGCATTTCTTTTGCAATGGAGTTCTTATCTCCTATATATTTTTTTCTTTCTTGGTACTCATTATACTGAGAGCCTTTAGTATCTTCCTGGATTAAGGTATAGGAAAGTACCTGCACATATTATATGCTTGATAGAAGTTAGTCATTATTATTATCATTGGCTTTATTAGATTACATTTACCCAATCGTTACACAACTTGAGAGAGATTGGTTTGAAAGCTTAAGGATACTGGGCTTTTGGGGTGTAATTGGCTAAGAATGATTTTAAAAAGGAAGGTTATCAAAGTCACTAGTGGCCTTCTTTGTATTTTTACTTGGGCCTTCAATGTCCAGTGAGACCTGAATACCAAATCGTATAGGTTGCTTATTCTACTTAGTACTGTTAAAAAATTTTAGTCTCAGGCAGCTAATATTTTTTAGGAATTTATAATTTTTTAAAAAAACCTTTCACTTATCTAGAAAATCTAGCTTAGGTAGAAATAATTTTAGAATGATGGAAGGAGATATACTCAGCAGATATCAGCTGACACACAGCTATCATAAAATTTTACATAAATTTCCATAAATATTTGCTGACTGAATTGTTGTATTGGATCACAATAATACTCTTCTAGCTCAGTTTGAATTCTCTCTACCTTCTGAGGCATGTTTCAAGGTAAGCAGTGATTTCTGGTAATACATGTTAGTAGGCATGATGCAATCTATATGTGTACATTTTCCCAGTGAATAATGTTTAAAAAAGAAAGTAAAGTTGACACAAGGACTCCTTTTAGTTTATATGTAGCCGTTATCTCTTTAACTCTCCACAGCAGCCTGCACAGAGCCAATACGATTATCCCTGTTTTATAGATGACAGAGCTGACATTCCATAGGGTTCAAAATTATATCTGAATGAAACAGAAATGTAAGCAACTTTAGTGTGAGGTTTTTTTTTTTTTTTTTTGGCTGCTTGGCCTGCAGGATCTCATTGCCCTAACCAGGGATTGAACATGCACCCCCTGCAGTGGAAGCATGGAGTCTTAACCACTGGACCACCAGGGAAGTCCTATAAGACTCCTTTTGGTTTATATGTAGCCATTATCTCATTAACTCTGCACAGCAGCTTGCACAGAGCCAATACGATTATCCCTATTTTATAGATGACAGAGCTGACATACCGTAGTGTTCAAATTTGTATCTGAAAAAAAACAGAAATTTAAGCATTTTTAGTGTGAGTTTTAAAAAAGTATTTGCACATTGTCTTTATTTTTAGTAGTAAACTTGAGTGTACTTTAAAGGGTTTCAAGGGATAAAAAAGATTTAAAAAATTATTGTCTGAGTAGAGGGAGAATGAATGGTGGACGTGATTGAAGCAAACATTGAAGCAAACAGTTTTTATGTTTGAGATGGAATCTCTGATTTTATATTTTCTGAAATGTCATTGAAACCTCATTTTATAAAGGCTTATTAGGGAGATTGTTAATCCTATTTTCATGACCTTGAACTGCTCATTTCACACCAATTGAGTAATTTTGCCCTATTTGATTTGCCATGAGAACACTTTGGACTTTGATAAAAGGGCCAACATTTGATCACTTTGTAATACATGCGTAAGTGCAGTGTTTGTGGTTGTTAGTTATGGGAGAAGAACAAAAGGACATTTGATTATTCTATAACAGAATGTGGAATATGTAACAATACATATTTGGAATAGGTTTTATAAGGAGGTAAATAGTAGATACTCAAATACTGATTAATGAATACATTTTTGATTAATGAATGAGTTAATTGATTTCCATGAGTTGTTAGGAAGAAAAGATACAAGCGTGAAAACATGCTGATTCTCGGATGACAGCATTTAAATAGATTATACTACAGTAGGTAACTCCTACGTGAGAAATGTATATACTTGCTCCCAGTAAAATTCACACTAGTTCAGAGTAAACTCTTGGTATAGAAATTCTGTAGGAATTCACTAAAATCAAGTAGATTGACTATCTTTGGTGCTCTTGGGGTTTTTATTACTATTTTTCACTATTTTTAGTGTTATGATTTGCCAGATTTATTTTTCTGTCTTGTCTTTACTTGTAAAGTGCCAATTGAAGGGGTCCAGACAGTAATGCTGCAAGGTTTCAGAGGAAGGACCTCCATTTACTAGGATATTTGTGGAATAAGTGAGATCATCTGTGCTACCTTGAAGTATAAATAGCATCTAGCCAAGCAGAAAGGTGTGGAGAGACATTCTAGGAAAATGGAATGGCATTAGGAAAGTATACAGGGGATGTTTCAAAGTGAATAATTTTGATTAGATCTGAGGGTTTGTGTTGGGCAGGAAATCGTTAAAGAAGTATTTTGGGGTCAGATTATAGAAATCCTTGAACACCTGGAAGAGATTTGGATTTTGCTTTGTAGGCTTATGCTCTTCTAATTGGGGTACACATTCTTGTGAGGGCACAGCTAAATGAGATATGCAAGTCATGGTAGAGGAGAGGTGGTACACAAAGTTAATTGCAAAGCCAAAGATGCCTCCTGGGTTCTAAGCTTTTATGACTGGAAGCATGGTAGTGCCATTAATGTATATAAAGAAATAAGGAGGAGAGTGTGAAAAGGTAAAAGGGAGAAGCAGCAGAGGCTGTAAGGTATTGATGAATTTGTTATTTGATAAATTGAGTTTGAAGAGGCTATAGGATATCAAAAGGAGAAATGGCAGGTAGGCAATGGAAGAAGGGAACTGGAGAGAGATCTGGGAGTAATATGTAGATTTGGGAACTTTATTCATGGAAAAAGATGAGTCTGTTAGAGTAGATAGAATTTCTGAGGGTCAGAGTAGAAGAGATGACTGAATATTGTACATTGGTCCACAAT
This sequence comes from Balaenoptera borealis, assembly GCF_965194805.1. Taxonomy (NCBI): domain Eukaryota; kingdom Metazoa; phylum Chordata; class Mammalia; order Artiodactyla; family Balaenopteridae; genus Balaenoptera; species Balaenoptera borealis. The sequence goes on from NC_138860.1 coordinate 140,755,446, forward strand.
GCTAAAGACTAGGATGGATTAGGGCTTTAAAGATGGGTTCAAGTTGGAGATAATCCTTGGAGAGTATAGTAGTATTGTGGAAGCAAACTGAAGGTCAAGTTTGAGAAAATAATATTGTTATTAGTAAGTAGTAGAGAAACCAAAGGGAATGTGGTCTAAGAGGTCACTAGATTTGACAGTTGTGTTAGTGGTACAATTAGAACACTTTTGGCAGACTAGTGAGGACAGAAGGACACAATTTTGTGAACCATAAAGAAAAAAATCCCTTTTCTTTCTCTACCAGAATTCTCTCTCAATCTGAGCTTTATATACAGAAAAAAACTCACTTAGTGTTCCTAAATGGAACAAAATGAAACATATTGTGTGAGAATTATAAAAAATTGGAAAACAGAGACAAAAATTGGTATATTAAATAATGCATTATTTTGCATTTGAAAACTTCCTATTTTAAGCCATTTTGGCATTCTCGCTCTAAAAAGTCAATTTGGACAGCTTGAATGTAGTTCTGAAAAAAAGAAAACTTACTCTTGCCTTTATTCTTTTGTATTTTTTGGAACAAAATATTTATGTAGGATCCACATAGGTCATCCATATTTGCATGTGTCATATATTAAAAATATATATGACATATATTGGATAATTTAACATACAGAATGCTGAATATTTATTGACTAATGTGAGTCACTATGTAGCTTGGGCACTAACCTTTAAAAATTGGATTTAATTCAAGACTTTATTTCTCCTTGGTAGTTTCTTTAAAACGTATTTAAAAATAAATACTGACAAGTGATACTATGGTCAAAATATCCTCTAATAATCCTTGAGGATTTAGAATTTAAATTATTTAAATTAGAAATAACATAAACATACTTCTATTGGATGTCAATAAAAAACTACAAGAATTGGACTTCCCTGGCGGTCCATTGGTTAAGACTCCACGCCTCCACTGCAGAGGGCACGGGTTTGATGCCTGGTCGGGGAACTAAGATTCCGCATGCTGTGGCACAGCCAAAAAAAAAAAAAGCTACAAGAATTTAAATTTCTATAATTTAGGGGACTGAGTCTTTATTGAATTTGGAAACATACATGAACATCTCTCAGACTATTTAAACATTTAGTTACTTGTTATGATTCTTAATTCTGTTTGAAAACCTACACATAAGTATTAGACTCACCCTGTGTCCAAGGGGAATAAATGATAAAACTTTAACTTGATGCCACCAATACATTCATTCTTATTGTATTCTGACAAGATCCCTTTAAAATTATTTGTTTTCACAATATTAAGTGTTAAAATATGTATACAGTACAGATAAGTTAACAAACAAGTTAAGGTACAGCAATACTTGATATTTAAAGTCAATATGACTTAGCAGTTATGATCTACTGTATTTAAGACCATGAACCTATTTCAGTACAGTATTTCATCCTGCTTCATTTGGCTTCATAAATAAAACATACCAAACATTTACTCCAAATTATTTTGTAGCAAAATGAAGTATCAGTTTTAAGATTCATATTATCGATTTTCACATGTACTCTGAACTGACTGAATTTTAGTTTTGAAATTAATATTACAGCATTTAAGAAATGTACAATTATTAGTCCTTTATAGTTATTCAAGTTTAGAATTTTAGCAAGAAAAGTAGTTTTTAAACTGAGGAAGTTGTAAAATCAGCTCACATGATGACTTTGAAAATAAAAATCTCTTTGTAAGTTTTTTATTTAGAAAGGTTATTTAAAAATTCACCCATTGGTTACAATTCAGATTGTGACCATCTAAAATTGATTCGCACGTCACAAAATATATGAATAAATGATCATAAGAATTTTGATTGACAAAGGTAAATGGTGTTCTTTGAGGTGATGTGATGATATGTTTAATATTAAGTTGGTAGTGGCTTTAATATAAAGAATTTACTTCTAAAGCCTTCTATTAGGGATTTAATACCAGATTTTTAAACCACAGTAATTTCGGATGAGTTTAATGTTCAATTTATTGGCTTTTTAATTTGCCTCAGTTCATTCAGAATTTTCTGAATCTGTTGGACGGATCAACATTTTGGTTGATTTGATAGAGTATAACCTTCCATTTTGAGACTTCCAGCATATTCCTCTTCTCCTCTCTGGCTTAGTTTTTGCTTTTGGCTTGTTATATTTACCATTTAGGTTGTTTTCCCCACATACATCATGGCACCACCAACCTCCTAAAAAGGATAGACACGCAGTTTAATAGATACAAACTCATACGTAGTTACTGTTATTATATTTCGCCAGTGAGTATATCTTCATTTCTTATAAATATGACAGTGTTGTATACATATATTCCAATTTAAAAGAATTTATACAAGTCTCATATACCTGACCAAAAATAAAATATCTGAGAAAAGTTAGAGGTAAAATACGTACTCAAACTATAATCAAGTTAACACTTACCTTGAGACGTTTACCTATAGAGAAAATGTTTATATTGGATTCAGATTTTAAAGAGTTGACATTGAAAGATATTAGCTATTACTTTGGGAAGATATTTTGAAGCTTTGAAAATAAAGTATTTATATTAGGAAGAGGATACCTGAATTACTTTCTGGACAGTTGAAGTGTCCTTTTGCTTTGTGATCCCAAGTAGAAAACATCAAATCTTTGTGTTCCGGGAGTGCGTTGGGGACGTTGCCAGCAATCTCAACTAGATGTAGTGTATAGTTGGTTTCATGATCTCCCAAGTGAAAAGAATATTCAATATAATGCTTGTTGTCTTTCCAATCTTCTAGCTCAATTCGTAAGATATAGTTAGATTGCTGTACTAGGGAGTATATCTTCTCTAGACCCAACCAAAATTCTCCTGAAAAGAAAAGTTGTAAAAATCTGTGGATTGTTAACTGCAGATTAGGCAGCGACTATTTTTTTTGAGAGTGTTCTTTTTCTTTTTTGGTGTAAGTAGATTAGATGTTTTAGTCTTGAATCCCTTGGTTATTTTAGAGTCTCGTAAAATATTTCTTTTTAAAACAATTTTATTGAAGATAGTTATGTTAAAATAGTAATAGATGTTAAAATACAACAAGTGTTAAAATAGTAATAGGCCTACCTAAAGTCTGATTATCCTTTCTAAAATGGATATTATCAGGCATATTTCACAGGTGAAACATGTTAGACTATTATAAGTACTTTTAGGGCTAGTCATTGGTAAAATATTATCTAACTTCTGGGTCCTTACATGTACTGGCTTTACTGTCAGCTATTTATTAATATGAATATACTATCAAGAGATTTGTTAAGTATTTCCAGAGACTTGGATAATAATGTAATTTTCCTCAAATATAATCCTGGCCTTTGATATTTGCTTGTTATATATGTTTTCTTTGTAGAAAAAGAAGGAAATAAATTTTTAAAAACATTTTAAATTAAAAAGCATAATTTTTAATAACTTTTCTCTATAATTAAACAATTTTATTTGGAATTAAAAACATAACATTGTAAATACAAATAGATCTCTCTATCACAATTACTCTCTCTTTAATTATCCCTTTTATTAAAGCATTTAAGGAAAAAAAGTCAAAATTTCCCTACTGCTGTTGAATTTGTAGATTTCATTTTAAGAATTGCAAAATACAAATGGCTTACTTTCTTGTAGAAATAAATGAGTACTCTAGACTCTCACTCTCAGAAGAAGATTTGGAGCTACAAAACATATCACTGATTCTACCTTTTAGTTAGGGATTTAACTGGTAGCTTGAATACAGAATTGTTTAAATGATCAAGTAGTACTGAATGTTTAAAAATTCGATATAATAATGGATGTTATCCACTTTATTAATGAGTACATGTACATCACTCATGGATTTTTATAATGTGCTTTTTGGATTTTAAACCTCTGTCATTTTTATTTTGCTTATTTTGTTTTTTACCTTATTTATTTTGTGATCAAAATATAATAATTTTCATTGAATTAAACTAAATGTATTTTAAACCACACATTGTATAGTATACATTTATCATATTTAAATAATTGAAATCTAAACATTTTGTACTGTACATCTGACAGCTTCCTTGTGCCTTCCAACTTCCAAATAGTTAATATCTAAAATGTTAATAAGAAAGTAGAATGACCAGTGATAAGGATGGTTTTCTTTGTAGCCCATTCATAGCATTTAGCACTTATTTGAAGCACTTAGCACTTAATCAAATTTATCTTTGATAATTATAATTATGATAATTAGAAGCCATCCAGTTAAATTGTGATAAGTATACATAGAATAGACATGTAATTGTGAAAAGTATAATTCAAATAAAGACACTTGTAATAAGTTCAGTACTTACAAATGTGTAGTTATTTGTTAATAATTTATATGAAGGCTAGGAGTGTTCCTCATTCATTGTTGTATTTCTAATGCCCAGTCTGTAATAGGCTCTTAATAAATATTTTTAAGTTAACCAGTGAATGAAGTCAGCTTACCATCAAGCCTCCCAAAACCATATTTGTAGTTTTCCCAAGTTTCATTGAAGTTTTGTGATCCATCTATTCGATGTTGAATTAATGTCCATGAACTACCTGAATATAATGAACAGATTGTTTATTTTCAGTAGACTTATGCTGATAGTTGTAACAAAATACGGTTTTTTGTTTGGTTTTAATTGGTGGCTGTACAAGGTATTATTAATGTTGTTATGGTAATAACATTTTATTATTTATTATGAGCCCAAGAAGCTAAGTGAAGGGCAACTAATGAATTTGTCTTAATAAACTTATTGACAAAGGTCATTTCAGATTATTTTATAGAAAAAGATGGAGAATATTGAGTAAATGCCTGAGTAAATACATAAACAAGACAAATATAAGTACTAGATCTGTATAACTACTTGTGTTATATATATTTCATTTTATATGTATTCAGAACAAAAATAACAGGATTAGCCTTACTAATAGGTAGTGAGTAACCTGAGCTAGCTACTGTCTATTTCCTCTTAGGCTCGTTTTACCTGATTTAACATCACAGTAGACATTGAAAACTTGAGAGTTGCTGGGTCTAATGGAATAGATGCCACTTGTATGTTCACCTCTATTATAAATGATGGTACAATCAGCAGGAATGTCTAGAATCAACGAAATGTTATTACGTAAGATACAGTAATAAAGAATGATATCTTTAGAGCTTGAGATTTTACTTGACATTTTATGGAATTGTGGTGACTGTAGCCTTCAGTCTTTTTCAGTAATGTGTTATTGAAAAGGTACTTTATACTAAAGCATTTTTATTAGATGGCGTGTTATGCAAAGAATATCAAAATAGTTATTACCAAACTGATTTATTTTTAAGAAAAGTGACAAAATTAGAATTTTAAACACTTTTTTCTCTTAGATCTAGGAAAAACATAAATAAAATACTACATATGAGATGTTAGTATAGTGCTTGGTGCATAGCAGGTAGTCAACAGATACATGAGGAAAGAGTGAACATACATAGAGGAAACTAACAGAGAACTTTTTTCCTCTATGAATTACATTAAAAATAAATGTGTTTTCAAACTATATCATTTTTTTAAAGCTTGGGTAGGAATGGAGACTTTGTTCCCCCATCTTTTTTGTTTTTCTTATGGAAAGTAGAAACATTGAAGAGAATGCCATAATCTTTTCATCTGTATTCAACAGTTGTTAACATTTTGCCATATTTGCTTTATAAACACAAATACATACAAATATGTATTTTGCTGTGCTATTTGAAAGGAATTTGCAAACATCATGCCCCTTAACCCCTTCGATATTTTGGCATGCATCTCTTAAACATGAGATTATTCTCTTACGTAACTATAATACCATCATTACATCTAAGAAAATTAATAATAATTTTATATTATCTAATATCAAGTCTATATTTATGTTTCCCGATTGTCTTAAGAATGTTTTATAGGGTTTAAAAAAATCACCAGGATCTAATTTAGGTTGACACATTATATTTGTTGGATTTATCTCTTTTTTCTCTTTTAGTTAGTCTAGAACAGGCCCTGAGAATAGAGATTTTTGATGGAAATGTCAAAGAAGAAAAATTTGACGATATTAGTTTCAAGAAGGAAACCCACCAAATTATCTTACCATCATGTTCTACATTTTTTGTTTCATTCAAATGAAGAGAGGGAGTAGTTCTTGGTGCTCTTGGTTTAGAAGAAAGAGAATTTTCTGTGGATTCTTGAATACCAGTTCTTCTTAACTGATAAAAGAATATAAATCTACTTTTAAAAATGGTACTGAATATACAATTAGGGGAAATCTGAGTTCATAATATGTTATTGTTTTTGATGTTAAGAGGGATAAGCAATGCTATACATATTATACAGACTTCCTGTTCTCAAAATATTTAATCAGGCACATAAAGAGTTCAAAAAAATAGAGAAAGACAAGGCAAAAAACAGAAATTGATCAAAAAACAGTAAGATCAAAGGCAGAGACTTTACTTAGAATATTTTAATATGTTCTATTTATTTATATGAATGTAATATATGTTCTGTTCAGTGACACAGGCAGATTTTAAATTTCATAATTCTCAGTTGTAGGTCTTAAGACCTAGCACATAATTTGAACAAGGCTACTTTCTTGATAGTTTTTGACATGTAATCATATCTGTAGAGGTAACAAATTGGCAGTTTTATTTGTGTACTTTCAATATATTCAATATTTCATTGTCTGTTGTGCTGGGTTTGCAATTTATTGACCGATAGCTTTTCTTATTGATGGGTTGAGAAGAGCAGAGTATGTAATGTGTTATTAGTGTTAGTTTTTTGATGTCAGCATAAATGGCATTTCCTAGGATATAATGCATAAAGATCCGTTGTAAAGTTCACTTACTGGATGTTAGTCTTTTCTACTAAGTAACTGTGATCTTATAGTAACTTAACTTTACAGTTTTGGTTTCTTAATTTAAATTTGAATAAGTTGGGTCAGATGATTTAAGGCTTCTTCCAACTTAGAATTCATTGTTGAATTCTTCATACATTTTATTATTAGACAGGATGTATATTATTTTATAATAGTGACATTTTGCTTTTGTGAGCAGGTTAATTTACTCATAATAAAAGATATAGGAAAAGAATTAGAAAAATAACATATAGTAAGAAGGAAATTATAGAAATCAAAACTAGCTGGCAAAAACCCCTTTTCAGACAATTAGCAAAAATAACCTACTAAAATTATGATTCATAAAATTACTGAAACATAATGTGTTTGTTTGGTGGAAATTGGTAATATTTGTTTTATAGTTCTTGGCATCTATTTTTTTTTTATACCAGTTTCTTCAGGTCTGTATTATTTTTGAAACTCTCTTGAACAGCTGTTTAGTAGTATTATTACTAATTAATATTTTTGAACTATGGTACTATATATTGGAAATCTTAGATTTTGGCATAGCTTTATTCCAAACACGTATCTCCCTTGCTCACCTAGCCAGTTATTTACATTGCAGATTAATTATATTTTTGGGTATTAAACTTTAATTATTAGACATATAGCTTCTAATAATAATATTAATCATAGTAAGTTTTTATTGACTTCTTTGTGCTAAATGTGACATTACCTTTATTAACATGTATTTATTAAGTGCCTACTATGTGTCAGACAGAGTTCTATATTTTGGAGCTATAGCAATTTAAAAAAATAGAAGAAACTTTCTGTACTTACAGAGCTTACATTCTAGTGCAGGGACAGGCAAGATAAATAACTCAAATATATATTACGTTAAATAGGGATAAATGTTAAGGAAGAAAAGAGAGTAATGAAGGAGGTAGCAGGTTTCAAGCATGGGTGTAGGGGATTATAATTTCTGATTAAGTTATCTGGGAAGGCCTCTTTGAGAATTTTGTATTTGAGAAAGACCTAAAGTGAGTAAGAGTGGGCCCATGCAGATACCAGGGTGAAGAGCATTCCAGACAGAGAGCAACAAGGGCAAAGACCCTGAGATAGCAGCCTGTTTGATGTGTTTGTGTAACAGTAAAAAGGCCAGTGTGACTAGAGTACAGGAGATGAAGTCAGTGAGATGATTAAGAGTCATCTGGGTCTTATGGGCCACTACGAGTGAGACCGGAAGCCATTGTGCGGTGTTGAACAAAGAGAGAGATAGTCTAATTTAAATTTTAATTGAATCTCTTTGGCTGCTATATTGAGGATATACTTTGCATGAATTAATTCTTTTTTTCTCACAACAGTCCTGTAAGACAGATTCTTTTATTATCTACATAGAGTGCATGAGGAAACTGAGAAGGGGTTAAGTAATTTATTCAAGGTCACACAAAAGTTTTAGAGCCAAAATTCAACCCCAGGTAGTTTATTAGCTTCAGAGCCTGCAAACCTAATGATCATGCTGATGCGATCCTTTTATTCACTATCCAACTATAATTATTTAAAATAATTTTAGGGTCAAGTGTTTTCATAAACCTAAATTTTACGTAAAAGATTGGACATACTATTAAAATATTGACTTACCTGATTTTCTATTTCTTTTATTTGACTATGCTGTTGATTTAATTGTCTGTATTGTTCTTCCACGGTCTGAAGAAGATCTTTGATGCTATTATCTTGCTGTTCTACAAAAGTCTGGACATAGATTATAGATTGGTTAGAAGTTTCTTTCTTTTTCGTTAAATTAGACTTTTTTATTTCCTGTAACACTATCACAATCTAATTTTTTAAACTAATACTGGATTAGAAAACTGGTACTGGCAAACCTTTTCCCCTTGTATTCTTCTTTCACATAGTACATACTTTAGTTTTTGTGTTTTATTTAAAATGTACCATCTCTAAAATCTGATTTCCTGAACTTTAAACTATTTCAATTAAATGAAAAAAAAAACAGTATTTTAATATCTTTTCCATTAACTGTATTACTTTTATATATTTTAAAGATGGGAGAATAGTTACACAAGTTATATTCCTTTAGCTTTTGACTTGCCTCCAGTAATTTGCAATAGTATAATAATTTAGTGTTCTAAATTTCATTGCTTAACTGTCTTGTAATTTTCATCTGAAATGCAAAGTTTAGTTATTTTCATAAATAATGTTAGGGAAACAAAAACCAACTTGAAATTATAATGGGAAAATTTATTTCCTGGAGTCTTTTTTTCATGAGAAAAATATAGTGTTTCAACAGTTCAACAAAGTATTTCAAGTAGCATGTTTTAAAATATTTTTTAAAAAAGATCCACATTGAAAACATAATTATGAACCCTCTTTGTTTTATACTTACTTTGAGTGAAGTTATTTCTGGGTGTTCCTGAATTTCAGGTTGATTTTTAATTAAATTGGTTAATTGGTCCTCCAGGTATCTCACTTTTTGTTGAAGTAGAATTTTTTCTTCAAGGAGACTTTCAAGTTTTGAGTTGAGTTCAAGTGACATGTTCTTTACTTCTTCATTTTTGACTTGCAGTCTGGATGTAGTTCTTCTAAGTTCCTTTTCTTCTTCTTTGATTTCATTGGTTTGCAGTGATAAGTCATAAAAAGACTGATCAAATATGTTGAGTTTTTGAAATATGTCATTAATTTGGCCCTTAGTCTTATGAACAAAGTCTTTAAGACCATGTCCTAACTGAAGTAGGCCATTGGCTAAAATTTTTACATCATCTAACATAGCAAATCTTGATTTTGGCTCTGGAGATACAGAATCAAATGATGAATAGTCTTGGTCAATTCTGGAAGAAATAACTAGAGGAGCAATAAAAAGAAAGAGCTTAATAGTGTACATTTTTATCCTAATTATTCACTTTAAAACGATTTGGAATTTGTTTTTTTCCTGTAAGCATACCGAGACTTCTGAACTCTCTATATAACACTATTTGCCTCATAAACAGTAAGGTTGACAGGTGAATATAGTTAATCATTAAGCTGTTTAAACTTGTATGAATGTAACCTTCCACATTGAGTTAGATCAATGCTAAATGAAGTCAAAGAAATGAACAAAGAATTTAATAGGTCATTTAAAATGATTATTGTATTTAATTTTGCTGTATTATAAACTGCACTTTCAGTGTTATGAGATCTACCTGTTTTTGAAAGCTCATTTTAATTTGTCATGATTTTTAAAGAGATTTACAAGTAAATACCAAATTCTTTTGACTGATAAAGTCATCATTAAAGTTGAGGAAAAATTAATGAATTAAGTATACATTTCCCAAATTGTATTTTAGTTTTTTTTGGAAACAGTGGTCGATTAAAAAAAAATGCCTTCTCTGTGAAACCTTCCTCCACATCTGCAGGTGGTGGTAATGCTGCATTCCCATGGTACTCTATATAAGCTAACATATGATTATATATTTCTTATTATTTGTCATTGTAATTATTTGTTAGTATATCTTTTTGCTTCAGATAATCTATCTAAATCATATTTGTATATTATCACAAAATCCCATACATTAAAAGATGTTTCATCCTTTTTCTCTGTTATAGTCTATGTCTCTATGTTCTAGCCTCTTTTCCGTGTGCCCACTGTAAGACCAATAGGTTATGTGGTTTTCTAAGGTCAACCAGAATTAAATATTGGGTTGACCAAAAGAAAGGTTTGTTCGGTTTTTTCCATAAGATGGCTCTAGTAGCACTTAGTTGTCTTTAACTTCATTCAAAACAATTTTGTTAGATTGTATGTGATAGCTGTCATATCAGTGTGCATTTAAAAAAAGACTTATCAAAATTGGTGAATTTTTGTGTAGCCATTTTAATATTGAAGATGGAAGAAAAAGCAACATTTTTGGCATATTATGCTTTATTATTTCAAGAAAGGTAAAAATGCAGCTGAAATGCATAAAAAGGTTTGTGCAGTGTATGGAGAAGGTGCTGTGACTGATCGAACATGTCACAAGTAGTTTGTGAAGTTTTGTGCTGGAGATTTCTCACTGGACGATGCTGCACGGTCGGGTAGACCAGTTGAAGTTGGTAGCGATCAAACCGAGACATTAACTGAGAACAATCAACCTTATACCACACGGGAGATGGCCAACATAGACAAAACATCCAAATCAAGCGCTGAAAATCATTTGCACCAGCTTGGTTATGTTCATCGCTTTGATGTTTGAGTTCCACATAAGTTAAGTGAAAAAAAACCTTCTTGACTGTACTTCTGCATGTGCTTCTCTACTGAAACATAATGAAAATGTTCCGTTTTTAAAACAAATTGTGATGGGCAATGAAAAGTGGATACTGTACAATAATGTGGAACAGAAGAGATCGTGGGGCAAGCAAAATAAACCATCACCAACCACAGCAAAGTCTGGTCTTCATCCAAAGAAGGTGATGTTGTGTATATGGTGGGATTGGAAGGGAGTCCTCTATTATGAGCTCCTCCGGAAAACCAAACGATTAACTCCAGCAAGTACTGCTCCCAGTTAGACCAACTGAAAGCAGCGCTCAACAAAAAGCATCCAGAATTAGTCAACAGAAAACGCATAATATTCCATCAGGATAATGCAAGACTGTATGTTAAGCTTGCCTGGGAGATTCTGATTCATCCACCGTATTCACCAGACATTGCACCTTCGGATTTCCATTTATTTCGGTCTTTACAAAATTCTCTTAATGGAAAAAATTTCAATCCCCTGGAAGACTGTAAAGGGCACCTGGAACAGTTCTTCACTCAAAAAGATAAAAAGTTTTGGGAAGATGGAATTATGAAGTTACCTAAAAATGGCAGAAGGTAGTGGAACAAAAGAGTGAATACATTGTTCAATAAAGTTCTTGGTGAAAATGAAGAATGTGTCTTTTATTTTTTTTTTATAAACCAAAGGCACTTTTTGGCCAACCCAATACTTAAAATGTCAGAAACTATTTGCCCATTATAAGTTTTTCTAAAGTTTGTGTGCTTGGTAACAATATTCATGATCTAAATTTAACAAAACCAAAAAATTAATAGTATGATTAAAAATAATATTCCACTGTGCTTCTAACTTAGTGTTAAAAGGAAAAATACTAAATGTTTCAGTTAAATTACAAGTGATTATTTTTCTTGAGTGTTCATATTAAGAACTTTTTTGAGAAAATAATAAATACTTTTAAAATGCCTTATCTTGACAAATTAATATAGTAAAATTGTTAAGAGTGTGGTCTTTGGAATAAGACTATGGTCTGGTCCAGAAGCCAGATCTAGCTATCCTGCCTTAGATAAGTTACTTAACCTTCCCACACCTCAGTCTCCTCTTCTGTAAGTTAGGTATTTTTTAGTACATACTTAAGGAGAAGCAAAAGAAGTAATATGTGTAAAGTACTTAGAACAGTGTCTGGCAAATAGGAAGTACTCAAAATGTTAGTTATTATATCCATGAAATGACCTTTTAATTTGTGTGTGTGTATGCGTGTGTGATTAGCCCTATCTAAATGAAATTTTTCATAAATGCAACAGCTCTTTTGCAAAGGGAAAAGTTTTAACATAATGAATTTCAGTTTAAATGGTAAATTATCAAGCAAAACTTTACAAAATTTATCATTTCCAAATTTCCATTCTTAGAAATGCTTCTTCCTGGAGTAAAACAGAGACCCTTTCTTTTGATGATTTTGGATTAGGATTAAGGGCTTTTGGATAGAACAGTTGCAGTAGATGTAGTAAACTACAGTGGTTAAGAGTTTGATTCTGGAGAGAGACTGGCTGAATTGGAATCCTGGCTGTGCTGTTCTTCAGCTCTGTGAAACTACTTAGCTTTTCTGTACCTTGGTCAAATTACTTAGCTTTTCTGACCTCTGTTTTCTTGTCTATCAAGTGAAGATAATGTCTACTTTATAGAGTTATATAAAGATTAAAAATATTTTAAAGCACTTAGAGCACTACCTAGTGTTTAGTAAACACTACACAGTATTATGTATTAGTATTCTTTTGTAATTAAAAGGGCAATGCACTTATGTAATATTGCTGTAATATTTAATTGGTAAATATTATCTAGTCTTATGTTAAGGTGACATAAATTGGGAAGTTTTGCTAGAGTCTGGGTTTTCTGAGTTTTGGTCTCTTGGACCTTGATAAGTACAAGGAATTAAGTCTTTTGTTTAGCCTGTATACTTTTTCTAAGTGTCCAGTACAGAACCACATAAATATTTCTGTTTGTAAGAGAAATATAGAATGCAAGTAAATAAAAATATACAAATACTTCCACTAATGAAGAAGAAAAACAAAATATTTTTCCTTATTCTTCATTTTCATCTTACCTTTACCACTGGTACATGTTATGGAATTATAGAAGTGTATGTTGAACTAGTGAAGAAATTTGAATTTTCTCCCTCTTTTTAAAAGAGATATGTTAGTGTTGTGATCATTGGTCCTGAAGGGCATATTTCGAAACTTCTCCTAACTAAACTGTCTACTTTTCTGGCTTAAAACTATTGACCCTGATATTTCATCCATTTTCTAGTTGAGGGGGAATGGAGATGGGCCAGCTTCTTGTCTCTATTGTACTATAAGCTGTTCATTGGTAAGATCTATATCTGTTTTAAATTTATATCCTATACAGCACTTTAGTATAATGCCTAACCTGCTGGAGAAACCATACATTTTTATTGAATGAGTAAGATAATGATAAAGTCTTAACACTGGAGTTTTTCAAACACAAAATTTGCATATAATAGATACGCCTTTTTGATATAGGAGGTTCTTTTCAGAGAAAGGAATTTGAAAAGTAGTCCCTTCCAGTGCATGAAAGTAACTGGACACTAATACCAAAGAAAGGCTGTGTGAAGGAATTTCCTTCTATTTGGTTACTCTGCTGGAGTATTGACACTTTTTGCACAATTATATATTTCCTCACATGTAACCCTAAAGGATAGATTAGAGGCAGCGGTTGCATATTCTTGGTTTATAGTATATTGTCTCTGGGTAGAAATATCTGGATAATTTTTTTTCTTATCATAGTTTGACATGTTATTGAATATAATTAAAATAAATAATTTGCCTAATTACAAGCTGTGGAAGAGTGTCAACATGGGAAATGTAATGAAAGTAGTAATTTTGTAAATGATTTTTACATCTACCTTTTAATGCCTCCTGTCTGAGTACACATTGTTAAAGGCAGAATCTAATCTTTGCTTGAACTTGTGCCTGTTTAAATAGAACCCTGATGAGATGTAACCAGTAATGTTATAAAAACTTAAAATTTTTATGCCAAAGAAAATAAGAAACTAAGCAAAATTAAGACCTAATTTAAGAATTCCTAGTTTCAAAGAACTAATATACAAAATTTCTTAGCTGCATAGAATTTTAGGACATTTGGGAGCTTTGTTTAAATTCTAAGCAAAGCAAAGTCCTTTATCCTCCCCCAGGTTGTGCAATCTTATGGAGATTTGAGTTCCAAATAAAACACAAGGCATTTTGGGTCTGTTGAATATAGTATCACTAGTAATTTCTTCCTTTTAAACTGTGGTCATTTGTTTTTGAATTAATATATTCGATAGAAAGATTCTAAAAGTAACTGAGAAAAGCATATTTATAAATAGAAATATTTATAGTAACTAAAGAATAATGCCAGAGTAATATCAATACATTAGCTCCCTTTTCCTCTCTTTGTCCAGAACAGCACTGTCCAATGGAAATATAGTGTGAGCTATGTGTGTAAAAAACTGAAAAGAAACAAGTGAAATTAATTTTAATAGTATGTTTTGTTTAATCCAAATCTAGTATGTACTTTATACTTTCAGGATATCTCAGTTAGAACAGGTACAGATCAAGTACTCTATAGTCTCACTAGACCATATTATTGGACAGCAGAGGTCCAGAAGATGAGTGACCTTTGAAGGAGTCATTTTATTTATCTTAGCTTTTTTCTCATGTTCGCTATTAATAAATGTTAATTTGTTATGTTGAAAGTATTTATTGTGGAAACTCAGATATTTGAAAAACCTATACAAAATAAAAATGCTGACTCTTCCCTATTAACATTTTGGGGTCTATCATACCAGTTCCCTTGGATGACTACCTAAATGTAATTTTTTTTTAACACAAATGGGAGTGTGTTATGTATAGCTCGTGTTATATATATAAATTGATTCAAGACCATAACATTTTAAAATTTATTTTCATATGAGTGCCTATAGATTTACCATATCCTTTTAAATGGCTGCACAATCTTTTATTATATGAATGCACCTTAATTTAATCATCTGCTTGTCAATGATCATTTCAGTTGCTTGCAATTTTCTGGTTACAAACAATATGCATAGAAAATGTGTTTATATTTGTGTATAAATATTTTCATATGATAAGTTCATAGACGTTAACTTTCAAAGTAGATTTCTCTTGTCAGATTATCCTTTAAAAGGATTGTGCCAATTTATATCCCTACCAAGAGTATATGAGAGTTCCTCTTTTCCCATGAAGTTTTACCAGTGCTTTAAATGAGAAAGACAAAATATTGATAAACCTAGTAGGCACATATATCTAGTTTATTTTGCTGTCTGTCTTGCTCTCTTTGTGAATTACCTGAGTATTATCTAAGTCTCCCTCCCCCCATCAAACTCCCCACCCTTTTTTTGTTTGTCTCTTTCTGAATAATTTTAGGAATTATTTGCATGTGATGGATACTAACTCTTTGTCATGTGTGTAGCAAACAGTGTTCTTCCAATTTGTCCTTTGTCTTCCACTTGTGTTTATGGTATCCCCTGCTCTGTAGAGGCTTTAAAATTTGTCTTTTATGATTTTTTGTGGCTCATGCTCAGAAATGCCTTCCTCACCTATAAAATATGGTCTCTTTAAAGGTTTTCTAGTACTTTTATGGTTTTATTTTTATTATTTAAAACTTTGATTTAATCTGGAATTTATTTTGAGGAGGTGGTGAAATATGAATTCAGCCTTAAAAAAGGCCAGTCAGCTATCTCAGCAACTCAACACTTTTCATTGATCTACCTTCTCTCTGCTGATTTAAAATTCCTCTGAAGGAGTATTATAAATGCATGGTAAAGACTTACTGGGTTTATGTGGAAATTTATTAGCGTAGTTAGCAGTCAAATGAAAAAGAGTCTGGGCTAAACGCATGCCTTTCACCTTCATAAACAAGTTGAATTTAAAGTTGTATTGCTTATATTAGAAATCAAGCATAGCTTAATGTTCAGTTAATTTGCATTTCATATGAAAATTCGAACTCCAGAAGAGTTAAGTAACTAAATATTATGTGAGTTCTGTACTGTTCATTCATTCATTCAATCATTTATTCATATGAGGAACTATTCTAGGCATTGGAAATATAGCAGTTAACTAGATAGGTAAGGTCCTTGCCCTCATGGAATTTGGGCTTTATTTAAGGAGATACATAAACAAGACATAATGTACAAACAAACAAGATAATTTGGGATTATCTTAAGCAGATTCTTTAAGAGTTGTGAATGGAATAACAAAGTGGTGTTATGTGGGGAGGTAAAGTGAAGCTTTCTAAGACTCAAAAGATGGGAAGGGGCCAGTTATGTCCATATCCACAAAGCTAAAACAGTAGTAATCCAAATGCAGAAATTGAGGGGTGGGGGAAGGCATGATGTGTTTTGATTTTCTGTGTGTTTTGCATGTCTATCCTACTTGTAAATTTCTCACTGAAATTTATGGGCAGATTCTTTAGTTTCAAGTCCTCTTGTGGGCCCCAGTGACATTCTGTGTTCATAGCATTTATCATACTACATTATAAGTATTTGCCTGTCTTATTCTCCCTCCAGACTGTGAGTTCTATCAAGTCAAGAACTTTGTCTTTTATCTCTATATTCTCAGTATCTAGTATACTGCATACTCAATAAATGTCACAATGAGGCATTATAAACATAATAAAGGCCGATCTGTTATCATGCGCTTTGGATCCTGTTCTCTCCCACCATTTCAGGAATCTTACATTCTTGTTCTAGTGTATGCAAACTCTGTCTCAACTAAATTCTTTGCGTTAGGATTTAATCAAACTTAAACCTTTCCAGTCTTAAAAAGCTTCCAGAATCCCTATGTTCTATATCCAGCTATTGCATTATCTTTCTCCCATTCTCAGCTACACTCTTCAGAATTTCACTTATTTCATTTTCTTACCTCCTACTTACTCTTTAAACCTACTTTTGTCTGTTTTCAGCCTGAGATTTCCAGTGACTTTGAAGTTGCTAAATTCAGTTGACATTTTTCATTTCTTACCTCATTTGGTCTGTGAATAGCATTTGACACTTAACTCTTATAATTCTGCTTGTAATTTCTTCCTTGGGCTTCCTTGCCACTGTACTTTCATGGTTTTCCTTCTGTTTCTTTGTGGGTGCCTTATCAGTCTTTGTAGGCTCATCTTCTTCTGGATGACCACATAATCTTGAAGTTCCTTAAGACTCCTTTGTTGGAATAATACACAATGAGAGTAATTAAGTGATATTCTAGTTCTCTCGTAGTTGATGTCCTTGAGAATGGTTCTCAGCACAGGAAAAATGATATATAGGTACAAGAGAGAAAAGAATAAATAAAAACCTTGTATTCTTGAATTTGAATTTGGATTATCACTATGAACTCAGGATATATTTCATGTTAAAAGCATTTTCCCCTAACTCTTTCAGCTTTAAAAGGACTAGAAACAATGAATAACCCACAATGAGTGGCCTGGAAAAACATTACCCATTCAAAAACCCCAACTCCTTGGAGAAATGGCTGATTCCAGGTTTGGGAAAAAAGTGTACAAGAAGAGCCTGGAAGGTCTTGTCGTAACAGATAGTAAGAAGCCGTCAAAGACTATTATGACTGAATCAAAAGGAATCATGAGCCAGTTTGAATCGACCTTTTCACTTGTCAAAGATAGTACAATTTGAACACCAATAAAGATAATAACTGCAAAATATTGAAACCCGTTAATATGTTTGGTCCATGAGTTTATAAGTGATTCTTTAAAAAAAAGACACTATCCCTTTTAGAGGAATGTAATGTACCAACTGATTATTTTGAAAACTGGCAGCTAATGGAAAAGAATCAAGCATTTATTCTTGCCTCTCATATAATGGCTCACTGGCGAAGCAAATAGTAGATAAGGGAAAAGTGCTCTTCATAGAGATATTCCAGCTGTTAAATAAAGAAGCAATGATAGAATATCACCTTTTGGCAATCCTTAATGAGTTAATGGATTTAGGCATTGGTCATCATTGTCTGCTAATTGCACAAAAAATGAAACAACAACCAAACATTTTCCTTCTGATAGAAGGACACAGTACCATTTATGAAGTGATCTTGCCACCAAAATTTGACCAAGGCTCTAGATTCAACTCTCAATTCATAGAAAACACAGAGGAACATGTTAAATGTCACTACAGTGTGCAGTCAGTAAAATCCAGCCTCTGGAAAAATCTACACAAAAATATCAATAATTCTTCAACAAATGTATTGCAGAGGGAGTAGATGAAAAGACTTCTCCATGATCAACTGAGTACCTGTCTTTTCCTCCCATAGCTTCTGCATGCTTCTCTCACAACACAGCATTGTTTTGAAATGGTCTTGTTTATAGGTATTTCTGTGCCATTAGATGTGTGATATATTTTACCTCTTTTTATCTTCTTGTTTTTAACTTTTGACATTTTAATAATAATGTGTCTTGGGGTGGGTCTCTTTGAGTTCATCTTATTTGGAACTCTCTGAATTTCCTGGATCTGGATGTCTGTTTCCTTCCTCAGATTAGAGAAGTTTTCAGCCATTATTTCTTCACAATTTTCCGCAAGTAGGTTAATGCCACTATACATCCTGCCCTGCAACCTTTTTTTCATCCAACATGCTGGGTATCTCTTTCTGCATTAATAAATACTGCTGCATATTGTCATTTTTAGGACTCTGAAATGTATTCTTCTTTTAATATATCTTAATTTAATTAATTAGTCCAATACTGATGAACATGTTTCTTTATAATTATTTCCTAATATAAAAAATGTCATGAATTTCTTTGAACACACCCATTTGTACATATATGCAGTTCTCTCCTTAGACTAGAGGTGGGTTTGTTGTGTCAAAGAGTATGGTCATTTAAAATTTCTATATTGCCCTACCACCTTCTAGAAAATGTAGACCTATTTTCATTGTCCTAGCAGTTGATGAGGAGGGTTTTATTATGCTTGAAGTCTTGTTCATCAGCTCTCAGCAAGCACTAGTCTTCAGGTAAAGTAACTCTCAATCTTTTTCTTTTTTTTTTTTTAAGCCCTCTCTTTTGGTGCCTTTCCTTGAATTATTTCTCATCTCTGTGTTGGCAGCAGGGACTGTTAAAGCTGTGTAAGATGCAACTGGGCATGAAGTCAAATAATTGTAGAGTAATATGTGATTTTCTCATAGTAACTACCTAATACCATTATACCTACCATATTATCATATGTGTTTTTGAATAATAATGTAGAATATTATACCTGTTAAAACCTTGATCACATTTGTACAAAAAGCCTGATTTCTAAATGTCATCCTATTTATATCTGCTTGGAGAAACTAAGATAATATTAGAACTGTCTTTTAACTTCTTAATAATGTTTCTGTTCATACTTGTTTATTTCCCAGAAGCCTCTTCTAGAGGAAAGAACATGCATTTTGAAGTCTGACTGAACTGTATTCTCATTTCAGCTTTGCCACTTATTTGATTGTATGTGAAAATCTCTTAACTTTTCTGGGCCTCGATTCATCTGCAAAAGGGGGGTATATTTGATTGCTATCTGTTTGAACGACTACTCTAAGGATCAAATCAAGCATTGTATGTGAAAATAGCATAGTGTCTAGCAAATGCTAATAACCCAGTATTTGTTCTTCTATTCCTTTTGTGGTGTGTAGTAGTGATACATAGTGTTTTTAGATATGTATTCACTATCATGTATACTATTGCCTTCACAGAAACCTTCTCTACATATACCCTCAGAGTCTCAATTTTGCCAACCGTCAAGGTTCTGCCAGAAATATAACAGTTAAAGTCCAGTTTATGTATGGGGAGGATCCTAGCAATGCCATGCCGGTAAGAAATGTTCTTTACATTTCCTATTCTTTGTATATGGTTCAAATAGACCTTTTTTTGCGGGGGGGGGTGGGAAGGTAATCACTTGGTTGGCAGCTCTAAACTGGAAATTAATGTGATCTTGCAAACAAAATTTCTGACCTCATTACTTCCTGTACAGGTAGTAATGAGTTTATTTGAAGTCTTATTTATTGAGGACTTGGTATATGCTAGGCATTCCCAGAGATACAAAGATGAATAAGACATAATCTAGAGGATATAAGAAGAATATGTAAAATTTTAAAATAATGAACTTCAGAAGAGGGCCAGATCAGAATCACCTAGGGTACTCTAACAGAGCAGACACCTCTTCTCTACTCTTCCACCTGTGATCCTGATTCCCCGCCTTTAGAATGAAAGGCCAGGTAAGGGAGGTGGAAAGTGGTGGGTAGTATTATGGGGTTGTGGTATAGTTTGAAAATGCTCCCCAGGTGATTCTAATTTGTATGATTCTTCCCATCTTTGTTGAGAAACTCTGGCAGTAGTTCTTAACTTTGGCTACATTTTACACTCACTTGGGGAGCTTTTAAAAATACCAATGCCCAGACAATCTCATTCCAATTACATTATAATCTCTGGGGTGGGATACCAGGCAGATATCAGTATTTTTAAATCTCTCCAAGGGATTACATTTTGCAGCCAATATTGATAACCAAGGTATGTGCTAATTATTAGAAGATTGGTAGTATAGGGTTTCAAAGGTATAGGTGTTCAGAGGAAGGAGAGAATGCCTCAGAGGTGGTTAAAATGTTCATAGCAGTGGATCTGTCTAGACTGTGGGGAAAGGAGAGCAATTCAAGTTGGAGAATGTCCTTCAACAGAGGTAGAGTGGTGAGTTGCCAGTGAGCCAGAGCAATGCAAGATAAGTCAGGAATAGCAGATTGAGGCTAGATTGGGGAGGTTCTTGACTGCCCACATTGTCATTTAGGATTTGTGGGACACTAATAAATGCAGGTTCCATGAAAGTAGATTTTTAATTTACGGAGTAGGAGCATATCTATCACTGTAGATGTTCAACCTCTGAAAGAACCCTAGTGGAATGAAAATGAGCTAAGAACAGGTGCACTGTTTACAGAGTTTTATTTTAGCCTTCTATGGCAGTCATTTGAATCAAGTTCTTTTGATTTTCTACAATACTTACTAAGAAAACTATATATTTTCCTTTCCACTGTAGCCTCAGTTTCATCAACATTTATAGCTCTTGATAGCAGCAAGCACAAATTATTCATCTTTGTATTCTTCTGTGGCAGCTGTTCCAGATCCTTGCATGTAATACATGCTGAATAAATATTTGTTCAATAAATGTAGAATTTATTTTGGAGGTTTGGAATGAGCATTTCATGCTTTTTACTAGCTCTTCATTTCTGCCGAGGGAATGAATGTACTAATCATAGTCGATGAAAAGATGCTGGATTGTGAAAACAGATGCTTTGTTATCCTATATGTGAATGGCCATATGAATTTGAACTTATGAAAAACGTAGTATATGTAAAATAATTTGTTTTTATTTTTTGCCTAACAAACTCGTCCTTGTCTTAGCATACATATAGCCTCCTCTACAGAGCCCCAGCTGCGTCCAGCCATATTGGCAGTTAGACCACTCCTTCTTTTGGTGCTACCTTAGTGTCTTCTCACTTCTTTTATGGGCTGTTTCATTTTATGGTTATATGTTTGTTTCTTTATCTCGACCACTAGACTGTGAGCTCCTTGAGGGCAAGGGCCATGTCTTACTCATATCTGTATCTTGCCTATCATAGTGCTTGGCATAATTGATGCTCAGTCCATGTTGATGAATGATTAAAAATACATATTAAATGGTCAAAGGAACACTTTTCACTTTATATCATTGCATGTTATGAAAATAAGTTACTTTTTGAAAAACAGTAGCTTCTCAGAGGGAAAAAAAGGTACTGTATTCCTTTCTCTTGTGTATTATTAGTGATATGAAAATATAATGCTGTATGTTTATGTGAGTGGCTGGTTTGAAATAATGTATAAACACAGACACATTGTATTTGCTTATTTTTTTAAAAATGAAGACTGTTCAAATGAATCTTAAGATAATTTTTGGATCATATAATGTTGATATGATAAAATCATAAACTTCATAATTCTGGCACTGGAACAGCATTTTTATAAAAACATGGTAAGGTAGTCTTAGAAATTGATGAAATTAGGCATATACAGGAGAGTCATAATTATTACACTTTTGCATACCCTTAAAATAAAAGGACCTGCTTGAAATGTTGCAAAAAGAAACACAGATATCTGTTATTATGTTCTTTTTATTTAAGGATGGTGCAACTTAACCCCTTTGTATAAGGAAAAAACTTTGAGTTGTTTTACCAGAGATAGGGAATAGAAGTGTGATGACATGTCCACATACCTATTCATGCATGTGTAGAGATGACTGGCCAGACTTAAAAGTTTAATCTATGCCTAGATAACATTGTAAGCCTGTCACATAGTAATCATAACTATGACCTTGACATCATTAAGCCATTTATGTAATCCGCTGCCCTAATTAACCATAGTATTGCTTGGTAGAATTCGAGAGGCAGATATACAAGACTGTATTATTTTACCTCTAAACCTTCTCCAAAGTATTGTAGTAGTATTGTATTTTTTTTTTAATGTGGTGGATTTGAAAAAAAACAAACACATAGGTAGGAATATAAGAATGGAGCTCCTCTTCCGTTGTAGAGTAGCTTGCAGGGAGTACTGGAAGTAAAGGATACATAGCTTGACCTAAATTAGGGTATTTTAATATCATTTATAAATAATTTATATTTGACATTCAGAATGACTGTTGTTTTAGTGGAGAAGCCACCAATTTATATAGTAGATATATGCCACCATTCTAGGATCGTATTTCTTATGTAAATTCCAAATGATGTGCTACATCTAGATTTTAAAATGAATTCTTTATCTTCTTTAAGAAAAAGGAAAGAAATGTACCTTATTGCCCAATAGATATAAATATAATGGATAGAAACCTTTTGAATGTTTGAATGTCAGATGGGTCTATAGTTGAAAAGAAATTTACAGTTAAACAATTGAACTTATAGGCACATTGTTCTTCATTGGGCTTATTTTGCCCATTGTTCTCAGTTATTAAATCAGACAAATTCTTACATAGATTTGAAACATCCAGCATTTATTACAACAAAGTTTCAACATGCTGTTATTTGTTACAGGTAATCTTTGGTAAATCTAGCTGTTCAGAATTTTCAAAGGAAGCCTATACAGCCGTAGTATATCATAACAGGTACTGAATTCAAATATTTCTTTCAAAGTTACTCACTTCTCAGTGGCATTGTTAGCACTCACGTTAGTGTGTTTACCAAATGCTTTGCTGCACTGGATGTGCAAATTCAAGACAGCTGACATCAAAGTTATAATTTTCAACCTGTAGATGCACATTCTCTCCGTAGACATCTCAAATATAAGACTTTATGCGCAAAACATCTTTTCTGTCAAATTCTCTGATCCTTTCATTTTTATTATATTGTTATTGATTATCATTATGGCCTCTGGTCCTTTGGTCTTTCCCTGTTATTTTCACCTGACACTTTGTAGTTTTACTTAACTCTTTACTAAGCTTGCACTCATTAGTCAGTTAAATTGGTGCAACATCCAATAAATCTTCGACTCAGTGACTTTCCCTTTTACTTCTTTGGGAATTGATTGTTAACTCTGGATAACCTTTAACTTCTGCTTTCTTTCCCCTCCTCCTCCCCCTCCTTCTCCTCTTCCTCCTACCCTCCCTCCCCATCCCCCTCCTTCACCTCCCTCTCCCACTTCTTTTTTTTTGATTATTGAATGCTATTGGAGAAAAAACACAAAATTGTGCCAATCAGGGCTGTCACAAATTGATGTTATTTTATCATATGATGGGGCTACAGTAATTTATTTTATCGTATTTTATCTTCTTTTGGCCCCTCTGTTCTTTGGTAAATTTTTTTGTCGTCACTTTTTTACCTTCTCTCCCATTTGGCGGTAGCTATTTTAAGCTTTTCTTTCCCTATCTCTAACTCCTACTTCTTTTCTGTTTGCTTTAACTCTTAGTGTTCCTACTTTATGAAGTTGATTGAGACCATCTAACTTGAGATCTATCAACTTCTGTGCTCTTCACCTCAAATTGTCTCCATGCAGATCTGCCTTTCCTCTGTTTCAAAGGTGGTAATGGCCCACACCTTCCTCAGTGTGGATCTTTTCATCTCTGCTCTCAAAACGATCTTATCCAGGCTCTTCAGAATGTGACTCCATCAGTTACTCCTTTTCTTGCATCATCAGTCTTCTGTTTCATTGGCTCCATCTCTTATTGCCACAAAATTTGTTTCCTATACTTAAAAAAAAAGTCTTTCTTCAGTGCTGTTGTGTAGCATGGTTTTTCCTTACCCTCCTTAAAACTTTCTTCTTTCTCACCTTTATTTTATGACCCTCTCTTGGTTTCCTTTTATCCCTTTGAACACTTTTTTTTTAATAGTAATTATTCTAATTTTTCTTTTTCTTTAAAACATAGGCCTTCCACACAAAACACTAAAGTTTTGCCTTTAACCTTCTTTTTCTATAATATTCTCTCCCTAAATAATCTTACATGTATTTCCAGAGTGACATTCAATGAAAATACTACTACTTCTACCTTTATGTGGATTGTTCGCACTGTTTATTTTCTCTCATAACCTTCTTTCTGAGATACAGATGTGTATTTTCAGTGGCCTTTTAGGCATATTCATTCGAATGCCTGCTGCCTTCTCAATTTCCATGTATTTGTTCTTGACTCTCTTTCTAAGCCAATCTCTGTCTGACTCTCTATTTTTATTAATCGTACCATGATTTTTCCAGTTGCTCTGACTCAAAATGTAAAACATTCTTGCCTTCCTTCTTAGTTTGTCTAATATACAATCATCTTTTCCATCTTGATGATTGTATTTCTGCCTCATTACCAAGCATATCTTGTGCTGTTCTGTTTCTGGGCCTTTCTTGGATCTTTTTTCTGTTGTAATACTGATTCCCTCTAATTGAACTCCTACTCATACTTTAAGGCCCGTATCATATATCTCTTCCTAAATGACAGTTCCCTGATCTAAAACTTGAAGTAATCTGTTCAGCTCTGTTCTTGAAGCACTTAACCTTATATGCTGTATACCAGGGGTTGGCAAACTTTTCTAAAAAGGGCCAAATAGTATATATCTTAGGCCTTGTGCGCCATCTGGTCTCTTGCAACTACTCAACCTTGCTGTTGTAGTGCAAAAGTAACCATGTACAGTAAATTGCAAATAAATGGGCATGGTTGTCTTCCAATAAAATTTTATTTATGGACCCTGAAATTTGAATTTCATTTAATATCTCAAGTGAAATATTCTTTTGAATTTATTTAAGCACTTAAAAATATAAAAATCATTTTTAGTTTGTAGGCTATACGAATGAAGTAGTGGACTGGATTTGGCCTGTGGCCATAGTTTGCCAACCCCTGCTTTATAGCATAGCTATTGATATATGTGTGTCTTACTTATATTTCTACTGAATTATATATTTTTGAGGGTTATTTTTCTTATGTTCATCTTTAAAACCACCACAAAAGTAACACAGTGCTTAGCCTAATGTTGGGTAATTCAAAATACTTGTTGATGAATAACTCGTAGATGTTTAATTTTCCATAAGAGCCTTTACATAATATGATTTCAGGAAAGAAATGAACTAAAGCACTAGAAGCCAGGAAAGATATTTATAAAGAAGGTTGTATTTTCTAAAAGTATCTCAGTTTGTGGCTAAGTCTTTATTTTGTTGCTCTCAGCATTAGTAGAATTAAAATGATACAGTCTAACATGACTTGTAAATTCAACTTTCTCATAATTCAGTGGTGATTAGTGAGATCAGTAATAAGATCTGTAGCATCTTTTATTCACCAAAGTCATCAAATTCTCAGATGGCTAGCATTAGCTATCTTTCTTATGGGTATTAAAAGCCTTATGCCACTTAATTTTTCTGTGATCAGATCTACACCTGTTAGCATTTTTGAGGCTTATTTGAGATGGAAGAATATTTGACGTATTTAGCATCAGAGAAAAATCCCTAACTGGTGGGATGGGCTTCACTTTAAAGGTAGTTGGAACTATGTGGTTTGGATGTATTTTCATTGAATACAACAGAGAGATACTAACTGAATATGGAAGATGGGGATGCTAAGGTTCTATCCCTTTTAGGTCTATATCATAAATAGCAGCCATGCTATCTTATAAAAATGCTCTTAGGGCCCACTCTCAATGAATATTGAGATGCAAGTGCCATCGGTTTGATCAAATATGCTATTTGTTGTATTCCTTAGTAACTGGGAGCCCTTCTAAACGGTGGGACACATTGCAGTTTGTGGGGGTTCCCTGATTTTTTCTTTTCTTTTTTCTCTTTTCCTTTTCCTTTTTTTTTTAAAGCTGTCAGTCAATACACAACTAGTCCATGTTTAGGTAACATTTATTTCTTTAGCAGTGGAATGATAGATATAAGACATTCCATAGAGAGCCCATCTTGATACCAAGTTGTCTAAAGATTCCTTTTTTCTTTCTTTCTTTTTTTTTTAACAAAAGGATAATACAATTTAGTCTTACTATGAAGCTGTACTCCTATAAAAGAAAAATGTTTTTCTATGGTATGGTTATAAGATATACACTTCTAAAAGCTCATATTATTTTTTTTCTATGTAATATGTATCCAAATTGGTTTATAAATATAGAAAGCCTTGCCCTAGTCTCTTCTCTTATACAGTTTCCAATCTAATGAAGATTTCAGCATCAAGGTGGTGATTATTAATGAATTTTCAAATAGTAGGATTACTTAACCCATTAATAAAAATGGGATGAGAAATTTCAGAAACAGTGGCAGCTCCCTCATCTGGAAGTAGGGGTTAGTTACTTAAGAGTTTGGAAATAAAAATATTTTGGACTAGAAGAAAAATTAAGCATGAATCCTGAAATTAATTTAAAAATTACTCAAACATACAAATGTAATAATTGTTTATTTTGAACACATTACTGACTATTGATCTGTTTTGTTTTGTTTTTGTATGAAGGTCTCCTGATTTTCATGAAGAAATCAAGGTTAAACTCCCTGCTACTTTAACTGACCATCATCACTTGCTTTTTACTTTTTATCATGTTAGTTGTCAACAAAAACAAAATACTCCTCTTGAAACTCCTGTTGGATACACGGTAAGTATATTTTTGTTAAATATTTAGCCCTTTGATCTTAAAAATAATTAACAATATTTAAGATAGTTGGTGTTCATTATTATTTGAGTATTCCTTATCTGATTCCCCATGTTCGTTAGGAAGGGTCATCATAACAAGAAAATGCTCAATATAGTTAACCAGTGTCATTAATTAACTAAGTAATATGTGTAAACACTTAGATGTTGGTCCTAATTATTGTATATTTACCCAACAGTACTGTGTAAATGTAGCAGTTTTAAGGGTTCTTCGGAAGAAAATGGTTTGAATGTAAAATGATTAAAAGAGACCCTTGGCAATTAAAACCCTTTTTAATTGCCTTAATTAAAGCAATTAAAACACCTGAGTAGTTTTTGAAAATCATTACTATTGAATTACAAAAGTAAACCTAAGGTGAATACATCATAGTGTGCTATCACAATTTTGTCAGAAAGGCATGCCTTCACCTAAAAGAGAAAAACTAACATTTGATACATATCTTTTGTCTTCAGCTTATGACATGAATTTTTGCTAAATGTAAGAAAATAAGTTTATGTCATACTTTTTAGTTTTGTTTTCAACATTCTTATCTAATCAAATCTTTCTTTCCCTATTTACATTGACACTGTTACCCCAGTTTAAAATTGATTCACTTTGTGGCCTTTTCTATTACCAACTTTCCCTTGGATAATGAGGACCTGCTATAGATTTAAGTATCGCATACTTAGTTGGTAATAATGTTTTGGGGATCCTCCTTAAATATTGTTGGGGAAACTTCTTTAGAGGAATTATGAAAACCTATTATTATTACCTACATAATTAAATCCCCTTGGTGTTTACTGATGTGAGACGAGTTTGGCTCATACCAAGTTCTTAAAGCAGATTTTCCAAGTAATTACTTTTACAACAAACATATTTAAATTAATATTGTTTCCTTTTTATTTAAAAGTGGATACCGATGCTTCAGAATGGACGATTAAAGACTGGGCAGTTTTGCCTACCGGTTTCACTGGAAAAACCACCACAGGCTTATTCTGTACTGTCTCCTGAGGTCAGTGTCTCTCACATTGAAATTCTCCAGTTTGAATAAAATGGGCTTTTCATTACAAAGATAGTTTTCTCAAACTTGCTGTTTCTTCTCTCTCTAAGTATGTATACAGTGAAGTAATAATATTATTTTCCAAGGGACATTAGCAGCTTTGATGATGACATATGTGACTTGAAAGAAACAAAAACATTGGGAAAATCTCAATCAAGAATCAGTAGCCACTGTTCAAAAACCAAAGTGCCTTTTGAGAGAACGAGTACATGATGATTACCAATGTCTCTTAATGCTTTGACTACAACTGTTTGTAACCATTAATCTGAAATGTGTCTTGTGAATGTTCTCTTGGTGGCATTTATTTTTCAGAATAGAACTTTAAAAGTTTTCACAAATAAATTTGTATTGTTTTTAATTTAAAAAAAAAAAAGGCAATGTAAAGCTACTGCTCTGACCTCCTTTCTCACCATTCTCTGTCACTCTGCCCTGACTATATAGCACAGCGCCTTTGTTGTTCCTCATACATAAAGAGCACATTCCCATCTCAGGCCGTTTGTACTTTCCTTTGCTGACAATGCTCTATCACAAGACCTGCTTCTTATTTAATTCAGATATCCACTCAAATATCCCCTCTTCAGAGAAGTCATCTATAATTACCTTAAGTAGCAGCCTCCACTGCTTTTTATCCCTTTGCTTTATCCTCATAATACTTATCACTGGGACTTCCCTGGCAGTCCAGTGGTTAAGACTCTGCACTTCCACTGCAGGGGCTCGGGTTCGATCCCTGGACAGGAACTAAGATCCCACATGCCGTGGGGCGCAGCCAAAAAAAAAAAAAACAACTTATTACTGACTTTATAGTTCATATATCTTTGTTTATCTGTTTATTGTCTACAGAGTATAAACTCCATGAGGTTAAGGACTTTGTCTTTCTTATGCATTGCTGTATCTACCAGTGCTCAGAATAGTGCTTGGCTCATAGTAGACAGTTAATAAATATTTATTAAATGAATGAATAAAGACCGTAGGAAAGAAATAGGACAGAACCCCCCCAACCCCCAAATCTTTCATTCAGTTTTCCAGGAACATATCTTTTCAGTAAAACAGATTAGTCTTCTGTCAGGGGTAGCATTGTATTTCAAAAGGAAATATTTTAAAAGAAAATATAATTTTATGGAAGTTATGTATTTGTTCTTAATTGATTTGCAAATGCAAGGTCAGCTTTCTAAAGGGGGAGGCTGATGGTTTTCTTCTAGCTACAACGTGTATGTTCATATATAAAGAATATGGTGATAATTTGGATTTGACTATAGATACATAGTATGGCTGATTGATATGTGAGATTAAACCACCTGATTAAGTGCTTAAACTTTTGTATATTTTAATTACTATATTAAAAGTACAGTATATATTCTTAGCTTCATTATTATATTTAAAGAATAGTATATATTAATTTTAGTGCTTAATTTAAAGCAAGTGAGAGATAAATATTTAAATATTTGACTTTCATAGGTCATTGCTTAATGCAATTTTGTATTTACTTTCCTGGTTGAGGTTGAGCTCTCTTTGATTCAGAAAGTCAGAGAACTTCTGATATGTGTTAACTTCAGCAGTTCTTTGGACCTTAGAATATGAAGCTTGCCATATAAGCACACTTAGGTACTGAGAAACTAATTTCTGTAACTAGTGAACTATTGCTTCATTATATTTCACTCAGTGGTCATTTTCAGTGATAAATGGATCATTTTCTTCTTAAAACTGGGTAAAAAGGAAGGTGAACCTTTGTTGGCTTTGTTTCACCACATTTACTTGGTTTTCTGGTATTTCCCCCTTAAGTTTTCATGTTCTTTTCACTCTGAACCTGTAAGCACTCTTCCCAGGCAGGATCACTGACTGCAGTTCTGTGAACAGTGCTCTCAGAGTGGTGTAGTATGTAACTTACAAGAAGACCAAGATACTCCTGACTCCTACTGCTAGTTGATGAATCTTAAATCTGCATCTCTGCTCACTCATTTCTTGCCAGTTATTTGTCTGGTAAATTAAAAAACCTAGTGATGTCTGCGCCAGGATGTTCTGTAGATATCTCAGACATAAAATGTCCCAAACTGGACTCATTCTTGTTGAATACTGTTGGAACTTTATGGTGAGAGGAAAACCTTGGCCACCAATATGCCTCAACAGAGTGATGGTATTCTAGTGAATTTATCTCAGTTCAGTGTCATCAACTTTTCAGGATTAGTGTTTATTGGGCTCCAGGAAGCAGATTCATGCTTACAAGATTCATACAAGATTGACATATAGACTAGCATGGCAGTTTATCATCTCTATTTGCATAGGTATGCAAAGATCAGCATATAGGATATTTTTGAACTTAACAGTGGTTACACCTGAGGATAGTTTACACTTTTCAATTTTTTGTTATTTTATTTAATAATATAATACACACATGAATCCACCACCCAGTCCAAGAGCTAGAACACTGACAATAGTTTACATCACTTATGTGCTCCTCCCTTATTCCACATTCTTCTTCCTTCTAACTACAAAAAGCTAGCCTTTAAAAAAAATTGTGGTAAAATACACATAACATAAAATTTACCATTTTAACTATTTTTAAGTGTACAGTTCTGTGGTATTAAGTACATTCACATTGTTTTGAAAACTAGCCTCTTAAAACTACTTTTTTTATTTCCAGCAAGAGCAAAAGTTTATTAAAAAGTTTATCTTCTTTAGAAATTTAACCAGAATATTCCATTCTGATTAATGGAGAATTTAGTATATTACAAACATCAAAATATTAGGGGCAAATCAACACCTACCAAAATGTCTGGAATGGTGAATGGCCAGATGTGGTTGGAGGTTTCATGTACTGAACTTAAAAAAAAAAATCTTCTGAGTTGGTTATACACCTGTATTTCCAATCATTTCTGGGAAGGTGGGGGCAGGGGGGTGAGCCAGGAATCAGATTTTGAGAATAAGAAACGTAGAGCTGCAAAGAGATATGTTAACAAGCAAAGAAGTAAAATATTAGGGAGAAAAAAATGATTTAAAAAAAGTACTACAGAGTTGGGGTAAAATAAAACTGAGTATAAATGGTCTGTATGGTAAGGAAAAGAATTCCATGGTCATCTCAGCCTATGTGGGCCAGAAATAAAGTGTGTGAGAGGCCATTTATTTTGTTGACTGAGATACTCTCAGACCATTTTTCTGTAAGGTTTTTTTCCCATAGAATCTTTTATTTTTTAAATTTAATTTTATTTTTTTATACAGCAGGTTCTTATTGGTTATCTATTTTATACATATTAATGTATATATGTCAATCCCAATCTCCCAATCTCAATCACCACCCCCCCCAACCCCCCCAGTGAAACTACTTTGTTTTTCAAAAATAAATTTATTTATTTATTTTTGGCTGTGTTGGGTCTTCGTTGCTGCGCACAGGCTTTCTCTAGTTGCGGAGAGCAGGGGCTGCTCCTTCGTTGCGGTGCGTGGGCTTCTCATTGTGGTGGCTTCTCTTGTTGTGGAGCATGGGCTCTAGACGCATGGGCTTCTGTAGTTGTGGCACGTGGGCTCAGTAGTTGTGGCTCACGGGCTCTAGAGCACAGGCTCAGCAGTTGTGGTGCACCGGCTTAGCTGCTCCGCGGCATGTGGGATCTTCCCAGACCAGGGCTCGAACCCGTGTCCCCTGCAATGGCAGGAGGATTTTTAACCACTGCACCACCAGGGAAATCTCTAAAACTACTTTTTAATTGAGGTATATGTGTGCCTAAAGAATACATTGTTTACTTTGCTTATTTTATGAATTTAATGAAAAGGTTATTATGCTATAAATAATCCTCTGAGACTTGCTTTTTTCATTCAGCATTATATTACTAAGATTTAGTGTTTATTATCAAAATAAAATGTTCCTTCGGAATTTCATTGTACTTAGAATATAATCTAGATCTTTTTTTCCTGTGACCTACAGGAAATCTCTAAAAGACCTTGGCTCTTCCACTTCTCCAGCGTCATCTTCTACTGTCACCACACCCCTTGTTCCGTACTTACAGCTTCTTCCAAATTTTTTTCAGCCTCTCAGTCTTTGAATTTTGTCTTTCTTCTTCATGATCTCCTCATGGCTGGAGTCTTTTCATTATATTTATTTCATTATATATTTCAAATAGCACTTCCTCAGAGAGGCTTTCCCTAACTCCATGAATTTTCAACCCTTCCTTCCTCCACACTGCTGATACAGTCTGTCATTTTTAATCCATTTTTATTTACTAAATACTTACCACTATCTGAATTCTTATTTTTTTTTTCTACAGGAAATGGGTAATAAGCTCCCTGAGGGCAGATGTTATGTTTATCCTGAAACCCTAGTACCTAGAAACCTGTGTAGAGACTTCAGTAAATATTTGTTGTATGAATTTAAAGAAGAAAATTACAGGATTATTGGTATTAGCAAAAAGTAAAAAATGAAAATTACCTGATGTCGACCAAGGGTTTGTTTAATTAAATTTTTGTACAGCCATACAGTGGTACGGTAGTTAAGAGGAGTGATATAGATTTAAATATCCCAATGGGACATTTGTAATAAAAATATAAAAACAAACAAATAATGTAGTGACAACCAAACTCAATATGTAGATATATCAGCAACTGGGTGGAAATAGTTTGGAAAATATACACCAAATTTAGCAAAGTTAGCTCTCAAAGGGGTGTGGGATTATGAAAGTTTTTTTGTTGTTGATTTTTTTTCTAATCTCATATACCTTTGAAAGGCAGTATAACATAATATCCAAGATTTCACTTCCAGCTCCCACTGACCTCAGGTGAGTTTCTTATTCTGTTATGGACTAAATTGTTCTAACCCCCAATGTGATAGAATTTGGAGATGGGGCCTTTGGGAGGTAATTAGTTTAAATGAGGTCATGAGGATGGGCCCTCATGCTGGGATTAGTGCTCTGTAAGAAGAGACACCAGAGAGCTTGCTCTCTTGGCTGTGTGAGGACACAGTGAAAGGTGGTCATCTGCAAGCTAGGAAGGGGTTCTCACCAGAAACTGACCATGGTGGCGCCTTGATATTGGACTTTTCTAGTCTTCAGACCGTGAGAAAATAAATTTCTGTTATTTAAGCCACCCAGTGTATGACATTTTGTTGTGGCAAACCGAGCTGATTAAGATAGTCTCTCTGCCTGAATTTTCTTATCTGTAAATTGAGGAGAATAATTAATGCCTACAGTAATTGAGTTATGTTGATGACTGAATGATTAATCGTACGTAGAACATTTAGAATGGTACCAGGCACATGGAAAGTGCTAAAGAAGTGTCTGCTACTATTATGCCATTCCTATTGCCACACTATTTGTTAGAATACTTACAAAGAGAGTAGTTCTTCCTTTAGCATGCATCAGAATCACCTGGAGTGTTTGTAGTAACACCAGTTGTTTAACCTTACTCCCAGAGTTACTGATGAGGTAGGTCTGGGTTGGGGCTTGATTATTTCCATTTCTTCAAGTGCCCAGAAGATATTGATGCTGCAGACTGTTTTTAAAGAAGTATGTGTTCACATTTTATTTGGGTGTCCTTTTTTTTAAAGCTGAAAATGAGTGTTTTGGGTTGAAAGAGCTAGTACTGTTTCTTGTGCTGAGTAGTTTCAATTTACTCCACCAGCGTTTTTTTCTTTTTTAAAGTTTCAATACCTGTATTATTTGCCTCAGTAAAGATATTGCATTTCTTACCTACTTAGTATTGAATTTTGTAATAGGAAACTTACTTTATTTGGTTTTATTTTCTTCATATAATAAAAATATAAAACCATGGGAAAGAAATCCTGTCTATCTTCCTATATATGTATATATATTTTTTGTTTGTTTTGTTTTGTTTTGCTGAGACTTTCTATTTTTGTCATTTGTTTCAAGGATGTTCGTAATTGCTTGTAGAGCTTTTTTTTCTCCCCTGATGGCTTTTTTAAACTCCTTGTCAGATCTTTCCAGTATCTAAATATTGATGTCTGTTGATTGTCTTTTCTCATTTAAGTTGAAATTTTTCTGGTCCTTGGTATTATGTGTGATTTTTTGTTATATCCTGAACATTTTGGGTATTATGTTATGACTCTAGATCTTGCATAAGTCTTGTGTTTTAGCAGAAGGGGGAGGTCCTGTTGCCAGGTGGAGGTAAAGATTCACATTCCCCACTCTGTGTTGGGTTGGGGGTGGCTTATTATTGGGTGGAGGTAGGATTTTGGGCCTCAGTTGACACCTCCCTGGCTGTGAGGGTGAGGGAGAAACTTGTTACTTTTCCCTGCTTGGCCTCCACTGACCCCACAATTAGTGGAGGTACTTTTTATCACTGGACTGGGACCAGTTCCCATCTCTGTCTTCTCTGATACCAGACAATATTTGTGAGGGTGGGGTAGGGATTGAGGAACTTCATTATAGCCAGCTGAGGGTGGACACCTAGGGTCCTCACTCAGCCTATGGAGGTGGAATGGGGCTGTGATTTGTTTCCTTGTGTTTGGCCAGATTAGGGCAATTGTTGCATTTCACTAGAGGGAGCAGGCTTTTCCTGGAGTTTTTTTTTTTTTTTTTGTCTGTTTCTTTTGGCAATTCTGGGTTGCCAGCTTCTCTAGTAACTAGCCCAGGATACATGAGGCAAAACTAAAACCCAGGAAACACTGCCTTATAGTTCCTTGTATCCTGAGGTCCCTAGCCCGTCTGCATCCTTCTCTCCCCTTTCAGTCTTTATGTTTATTTTATGTATCATGTTCAGGGTTTTTAGCTGTACTCAGCAGGAAGAATAGAGAGAACTGATGTACTCCCTTTTAAAAATAATTTTGTGATATGATTTTAATTAACACTGCTAGCAATTTATATCAGAAAAAAATGTTTTCTAATCCTTAAAACAATAGACTTCCTTTGCTTATGAATATTTTAAAGCCCAATTAAAACATAATAGAAGTGTTTAAAATAAAGAAAATAGGATACTGTAAGCCATTAAGATATTGTAGATGTGAATTTATTGGCATGAAAAGAGATTCACAATGCAATAGGTGAAAAACAGGTTTCAATGTAATACGTTTGATATATCACCTATGTAAGGGTGTATTTAAAAATACACGTGCATAAGGGAAGATTTGGAATGATATAAAGGTATATGTTTCTGGGAAGATAGAATTTTGTGTGTATATTTTCTGCCTTTTGCTCCTTGAGCCTTTTACTTCTCTTGTAGGAAACATTGATTTTTGTAATAAGAACAAAATATAAGTTCTACATTTATTTGTAGTGCATAAAATATATTTCCACGGTATTTTTTCTCATTGAGATATTGTAATTTTTTTTCATAATTCACATTTGTTTCAGAATTCATAATCAACTTAAGCATCTGTGGTCATTGTATTCAATATCTTATAGGTTCCTCTACCTGGCATGAAATGGGTAGATAATCACAAAGGTGTTTTTAATGTTGAAGTTGTTGCTGTTTCATCTATCCATACACAGGTAAGTGAGTTTTAATAATTTTTGTGATCAGATTTCACTTAAATGAATTGAACATTTTGTCCAGAACTTAAATCAGTTTTGTCTGCTATAAGATTTATGAGACTATATATCAGTTAAAAATGTATAGGTTTGGAAGTTACTTTTTAAAGGAATCAATAAAATATTTAATATGAACAAAAGCAAATATTTTGCTTTTCAAAATGTTATTGACTTCATTTTGAAAATTAAGTGATTTTTTCCCCTAAGTTTCTAGAACATAGCAGAATAATTAGAGTTGAAAAACCATCATCCAGCTCGTTTTATTTCTCACAGACTTAGATATTTCAAATGGAAAGGGTTCTTAGGGATCGCCATATTTTTCTCTATATTTCTGGAATGTGCCAAGCTCTTCTCAAAGCCTTTGTATTTACTCTTTCTTTAACTGGAATGCTTTTCCTTCTCACATTCATTTGACTTCTCTTCATTAAGGCTTCTCCTTACCTCAGAGAAGCCTTTGCTGGTGACTCTTTTAAACATAGCAGCTCCATCACTCTGTATCGTCTTACCCTGCACTCCTTACTGCTTCTTATTTTCACTTGCATGCTGTTGCACTTTTGCTTTCTGTCACTGTGTGTGTGTGTGTGTGTGTGTACATATAAATGCATTCATATCCTTTGTTTATTGATTCTTTCCCCCATTAGACTGTAAACTCTGTGAGGTCAGGGACGTTGTTACCTGTGAAGGAAAGAGCCTGCCCTTAAAGTACCTTACAGTGAAATAAGGGGAAGTGCAAAAATAATTATAATAAAACTAGTATT
The DNA here is from genome assembly GCF_965194805.1 of Balaenoptera borealis. Taxonomy (NCBI): domain Eukaryota; kingdom Metazoa; phylum Chordata; class Mammalia; order Artiodactyla; family Balaenopteridae; genus Balaenoptera; species Balaenoptera borealis. The sequence goes on from NC_138860.1 coordinate 140,791,921, forward strand.
ATGTTAGATATATGAACTAAATCCTTTCAAGTACAGAGAGAGAGTTGTTTGTTTTGATGGGAACTGAGTTGTTGCATTGGTGAGTAGGCATTTACCATACAGAGAGAGGGTAGACAATGCAATTGATAAAAAGCAAGTGCAAAGAGGCAGTAATCTGCTGAAGGAAGGGTAATTAATCTGGTGTGACTGCAATTTAAAGTATGTGAGAAATCATGGTATATGAGCATAGAAGACCAGGCTGGTAAAAGATTATGAAGGACCTTGGATGCCACAGAATTTAGGGTGTATGGTGATTTCTAACGTAAATAGTAAATGTGAGAGAAGTAAATTTGGGAGCATACTAAGGGAGAGAAATTATGGGGCTATAATGAGTTTATTTTTGAGTTTGAAGTGCCTGTGCACTTCAGATGAAGATGTCCTATAGGCAGTTGTAATTAATTAGGAGTTTAGGATTGGGGGTAACAGAATAAATGTGATAGCTGAAACTGTACTAGTGAATGTGATTTTCCAGGGAGAAATGTAGAGTGAGAAGAGGCAGGTGTTCAAAATGGAATATGTGGGTTCTCCAACTTGAAAAGGCAAGGGGTGGTATGCAGGGGTTTCCAAGGCCACCTTTAAGTTCTGTTATTTTCTAGCAGAACTCACGGGACTCAGCATATAGTCATATTCACAGCTGTGATTTATTTTAGTGAAAGATATAAAGCAAAATAAGGTAGGGGGAAAGAGGTCAAGTCTAGAGGAAATAGGACACAGGCTTCCAAGAGTTTTCTCCTACTGGAGTCATAGAGGATAAGTTGAAACAGCATATGTGAAATGTTGTCTACCAGGGAAGCTCAGTTCCCAGAGTTTTTACCATAGGCTTGTCTCGTAGACACCCTCTACCTAACACATACCAAAATCCTAGATTTGCAAAAGGAAAGCAGGTATTAAGCATAAACCATATTGCTTGCACAAACAGTTTAGGTATAGTGAGCAATCGCCTATCAGTGGGAACCCTCCTGAAATCCAAGTTCCCAGATGCCAGCCAAGGGCCAACCTTGTAAGCAGGCCTTTGAAATGTCTTAAGCTTGCTATGTTAACTCTTTTCTGCACAGTGAGGTAGGGAAAGTAAAAAGACAGGGTGCTCTATATCATGTTTTAAAACAACAGCAAAGGACTTCCCTGGTGGCGCAGTGGTTAAGAATCCTCCTGCCAATGCAGGAAACATGGGTTTGATCCCTGGTCCGGGAAGATCCCACATGCCACGGAGCAGCTAAGCCCGTGCGCCACAACTGAGCTTGCACTCTAGAGCCCGCGAGCCACAACTACTGAGCCTGTGTGCTGCAACTGCTGAAGCCCATGTGCCCTAGAGCCTGTGCACCACAGCTACTGAGCCCACATGCCGCAACTACTGAAGCCCACGTGCTCTAGGGCCTGCGTGCCGCAACTACTGAGCCCATGTGCTGCAAATACTGAAGCCTGCATGCCTAGAGCCCGTGCTCCGCAACAGGAGAAGCCACCGCAATGAGAAGCCCACGCACCGCGATGAAGAGTAGCCCCCGCTCACCGCAACTAGAGAAAGCCCACGCGCAGCAACGGAGCCCCAATGCAGCCAAAAAAAAAAAAAAAAAAAAAAAAAAAAAACAGCAAAAAGGTAGTATATATATTTTATTTAGCAGTATGCAGGTAGATCCTAGTAAAATAATGCTCCAGTGGAGTTTTTACTTTTCTGTTGTTAGATATGCTTATGTTTCCTATAGACCTTATTCTTCTGATAATGAGAAGGTTGACATTATAGTATACTGTTTAAATATATTCCTTCCCTTAATAAAATTATTCTTAATATCACATGATATCTTCTTAAGTATACAAATACATTATTTTTCATGTTTTTTTGAATCCTGTAATCAGTGTTCTCTTTTTCTAGTGTTGGTAATATATTTATGTTTTACTCCTGACTTTGTTTTTATGGAAGCAGGTAGATACATGTATTGTCTTAATGTAACAAAGAAGGATTTGGGGCAAAATATTTCATAGAGATGATTTAGAATCTATAGAATGTAGAGGAAGAATAGAGTGGAAGTGGCTAGTGTGTAGCCCCCTGACATTCACAGTCCTGTGACTGAAACTCAAAAGTTTATAAATTTTACAACGCTGTAATATAATTTTATCATGTATTATAATCTTTTTTAAAGGATCAATTGAAGACAATAAATGTTTTTAATGATGTTTTGTACTTTGCTTGTAGGCGCTTTGAAATTTACTGGATATATAGTTAGAATTCAGTAGAATTATTTTTATTCATTTAAAACATAAAAAATTAGAACAGTATTAAAATTATAAATGTGAAGTTGTTTAGCATTACTGCCTTTTCTTAAAGTTTATTTTCATTGTTAACTAAGTGAAAGTCTTCCCAGAGTTTCAGTAGCCTTTTTCTCACATCCATTGGTCAGAACTCGGTCATCTATAGGTATAAAGGAGGCTCCAAGAGCACGCACATTACTGCTTTAAATAAGATTGTGGTTCTGTCAGTGTAGAAGGAGGTTAAATAATAGCAGTTAGGATTTAGTCAGGAGATAGAAACTGCCAGTAATTTGAGTGGAGAAAAATCTGCAAATAAATAATTGTTAACTAAGTTAAAGGTGATTCACTACTAAATGGGTTAAAAGAGAATTCTGATTGTAACAAAGATAGCAATTGCAGAAAGTGGTAAGGGAGGATGGAACCTAGAAACCTAGAGCAAGATCTTGAAGGATGTGAGTCAGACCTCTGAGGAGAGGACACCGCTGCTACAGGAGCCCAGTGCCTGCCGTGCTGTAGTATTGAGGAAGCTTGGTAGAGAGGTCCTGCTGTGGAACTGTGAGAGCCACCACTGCTGCCCATGTCCCTCACCTCTGAGCCCACAGCATGCACGTCTACTCGCTGCCATTAGGAAAGCAAACAGGAGGAAGAAGATTCCCTTCTAACTCCTCAAGCCTAGCAGACTGTTTCCCATACCCTCTGTGGTCAGAGCCTATCACAAGCCAGCTGACAAAGGACAAATGTAGTTTGAAGAGTCTAGCTCCAGAATTACAAAATGTGGAAAAGATGGTGGGTTTGGATGGAGCTAAGAGGTAATACATTAATAATGGGCTCAGGTAGGTTGCTAACACACTCGCCATAACAATTGAGCTCTAAAACAATAAGGCAGACTCACACTGGGAAAAAAAATCCTAATATCAATAGTTTTTTTGAGTAATCAATAGTATTTGAAGTGGCCACTTTACAATAATAGCTGAGAATAGATGTAGTATTTAATTGGAAACAATGTTTGTATATACTAGTATGTACTTTTTTGTATTATCAATTAATATGAGATATCAGTGGTCCATAGTTTGGGGAATGTATGAAGTTATAATTGTTTAGTGCCTCTGTTCATTCTTTGTTTTAGGATCCTTATCTTGATAAGTTTTTTGCTCTGGTGAATGCTCTGGATGAACACATGTTCCCAGTCCGAATTGGAGACATGCGAATCATGGAAAATAACTTAGAAAATGAATTGAAGAGCAGTATTGCAGCATTGAATTCATCTCAGTTGGAACCAGTGGTCCGATTTCTTTATCTTCTGCTTGATAAACTGATACTTTTAGTTGTTAGACCTCCTGTCATTGCTGGCCAAATAGGTAATTTACCTATGTTGGGGGAATCATGAAATTTATCATTCAACATTTCTAACTTTTACAGAAATAGAACCATGATTCCTTTTTGCCATCTCTGTAAGGAATGTGTTTGACTTTGTGGGGCGTTGTTACTTACTTGTTTCTAATGCTGGAAAATGATAACTTTTGTTTCTATAAAATGTGCCATATAGACTTCTACTCAAATTATGAAGACAAATTTATTTATTCACTCACCAAATATTTATTAAGCACTTAATATGTACCATACAGTGATAGGCACTGACCAAGGCATGGTTTCTGATTTTAAGGATCTCATAGACTAGTTAAGACAACATGCAACTGATAAATCATATTGTGTTTTACATGACTTATAATCTACATTTTCACTCATCTGCTATCCTCTACTTAATATAGCTATTATTTTCTTCGTTGACTCAAAATCTCTATCTTCTTTTTCTTGTGAGTTGTTCTCGAAAGAGAGGTATTCAGGTTTCCTACCTTTTTTCCAAGATTCATTCCTTTACTTTTGCTAACAGCTTCCACCCAATCCTGCAAAGTAGTTGAGCTTGTGAGAAATTTCAGCTAACTTGTTATAGAAATTTTGTATTAAGTGGTGGCACAAAGGAGAGTAGTATTCAACTCCCTGAGTTTTTTTTAGGGACATTGGTAAGTAGAGGTAATTCTTGGGTTGAGCATTTAAAGATGAGTAGGAGTCTGACAGGTAAATAACTAGCCCAAGGGAATGAAACAGTGTGTGTATAGTACACAAACAGATAAACTAACTTGGAAATTTTGGGGGAATTATAAGTAATTAGTTATGAATTGGAGGGTTAGTGTTTAGAGATGATATTGGTCGTAGGGGAGATGAAGTAGGGTCCTTGACACATTAGGAAATTGGACTATTATTCTGTAAGGATCAATAGCCTTTGAAGGGTCTGGTCTTAATTAGAAAAGTAATGTGACTAGGTTGGCTTTTATAAGGATGATTTTGCACGGAGGTAGATTGAAAGTGAGAAAATCTGGAGGCAGGCAGACAGATTTGAAATCTTGAATTTTATACAAAAAACTCTGTGGTCCTGATAAAAGACAGTGATGGTGGGATAGAGAAGAGAGGGTAGTTTAAGAGATACTGAAGAGATGTTGTAGAGAGTAATGTTACCGAAGTCATAGAAGGTTTTAAGAAAAAAAGTTAACATCGTTCATTTTTGTAGATTGTATAAGTAAAATAATCACAATAGTAACAAACATTTCCCCAACACTTAACAGTGTACCAGGAATTGTGCTATGTACTTTATTTATATTAATGTATGAAATCTTTACAACTCTAGGTATAGGTATGAATTTCATGATTTCATGAATAAAATGATGAACATACGCTTAAAAATTTACCTGAAGATTCAAACCCAAGCAACTGACTCTAGAGTCCCACTCTTATCTACTATACTGAAGAAGTATCCGCTGGTGAAATTAACGAGAATAGTCTTGGTCAAATAGTGAAAGTAGAAACCAGATTACAGAGAATTTAGTAGTAAACAGCAGATGATGAAAGGAATGCAAAAAGCTTATACTGTTTTGAGAAGTTTAGTTAGAAGAGGAAGCAAGGTTGATTAGGGCATAAGAGTGGAGAGATTTGAGCATGTTTATATGCTTTGAGAATCTATATAGAGGTGCAAGAGGGTTTAATTAATGAAGCAAGCATGTAGGACAGAAATTAAGGTGGATAGATCATTCTTATGTAGGAGACGAGCACTGCTTCCTTTGGAAAGGAACTAAAAATTGTTTCAGATTCTGATAAATTTATAGTAAAAACTTCAGGACTTTCATGCTCTATAAATTTCTACTCTGAGATAAAAAGGAGGATTTGTGGAGAAGGGAGTAAAGTGGACCTAGTTTTGAGAAGGATTCTGATGGTTTGGAAGAGCTACTATGAGGAAAAGGAAAGGAGTCAAACAGGAACACAGGCAGGATTGCTAAACCCTGCTTAGGTTTCTCTCTTTCTAGTCTCTCTTCTAGTTCAGTATATATAGATTAATCTTCCTAAATGACCACTCTATCTGATATTTCCACTTTTAGGAAAACTTAATTGGCCTCATTATCTGTTCATAAATTCCTGTCTTGATTAAATAAATCATAAAATGTGAGGCGCTGTTGCTCAGAATGGCTGTTTGGATTATCCATTTACTCACTGAGCTACCAGAATTTCCCAATTTTTGCAAAATTCTTGTTATATACTGACTTGGATGGCTGGGTAGGTGTTACTTAGCCTGGCATTTAATGTGCTATAGCCTTACCTCAACCTGGTTTTCTACCCTTTTTTCCTTCTAATCCTTTTACAGAGCTACTTACTTCAATTAAGTTGCTTATCAACTCTTTTCTATTAAGTTAATATTTTTAATAATCTACTTTTATTGGTAACTTTTATTTTATAAACAAAAGTAACATGTGCTCAATGTATGGTATTTAGTTTCTCAGAGTCATCTTTAAAATGAGAAGTTACTTCTCAAAGGTTATATATAAGATAGATTTTTTACTTATCATGTGCTTTGTATTGTTTTACAAAGTAGTGGGTACTGTTTGATGATTCTTTTTTTCTCACTAAGCAAAGCCACATAGTTTTCATGTTAAATTATTAAAATTAGTTTTTTCTCATTTTTTTAAAAGTATTTTTGATTCAGTTAATATAGTATTATAAATAGATACCATAAAATTAATATCAAATATCATCTTTATATGCTTACTGTGTGTAGTCACTATACTTAATGCATATAGTGAAGGCAAAACCTTGATCTTTTTGGAACTTACAGTCTAAAAAAGTTAATGGAAAAATATTTTCCTCCTTAAAAGTAAATCTAGGTCAAGCATCATTTGAAGCCATGGCATCAATTATAAATCGGCTTCACAAAAACTTGGAAGGAAATCATGACCAGCATGGCAGAAACAGCCTTCTCGCATCATATATCTATTATGTTTTTCGCCTACCAAATACTTACCCTAATTCACCATCACCAGGTATTTTATTCTTTTTACTAAGAAACTATCTTGCATAGATTATGTGTTCATAATAGGATTGAAATAATCTTGTAGTCCATGGTGTGATGCATTTATTCAATAGCAGACATTTGTTGAATGCCTGCTAAGTGCCATGGACTATGCTATGTACTGGAGTTAAAAGGATAAATAGGTTATATTTTAAAGCATCATTATTTATACAGCTTCCTTTAAGTTGAATTAGAGAGATCTTGGTTGAATTAATTTTTGGAAATGAACCTTGAAAATAACTTCCGTCTCTGAAAGCATTTTATCATTCCCAGTTAAGATAAATAATCTAGAAAAATGGTACAGATGAACTGGTTTGCAAGGTAGAAATAGAGACACCGATGGACACCAAGGGGGGAAAGCGGGGCGGGGCGAGGTGGTGGTGGTGAGATGAATTGGGAGATTGGGATTGACATATATACGCCAATATGTATAAAATAGATAACTAATAAGAACCTGCTGTATATAAAATAAAATTAAATTAAAAAAAAATTAAGTTGCATCGCAAGGCATTAGGGGTAAAATTGGAAGGAAGAGTATTTAAAAATCCCCACTGAGGTTCTCTGAGTCTATTTGAGGCTAATGCAGTCATCTCAGCTTGATTTATGATTATGTAGTCTGACGTATGAACTGCTGTTTGTAAACAGTTTAGTAAAAGGCTATTGCTCCAAATTCCAAATTAGCAGTGAGGGTGATTTCTATTAGAAAAGACATTTGTGGAGGATTTTGTTCTTGATACTTAATAAAGTGAGTTCTTTTTCTCAGTATAATACATGCTGTTGACTTGTGGCTCAGCTCTAGGGACCTGATGTTGTATTCAAAGAATAAAAACATATCTCTGCTCATTGTTTATTTACTACATTTTGGGGTACATATGGCAAAGTTGTTTTCCTTACAGTTTCCAGTTCAGTTTTTTCTCTTGATTACATGTTAAAAATATGTGCATAAAGTTCCCCAATATCTCAGTTAAAAAAAAAAAGATAAGATAAATAGGATAAATAGAATGTTATATTTGTCATTCAGAGTGCTATTGGACATTAAAGAAGAAATATGATGGCTCAGTAGTTTCCTGATAACCCTGTGAAACCTACAATACTATAAAAGATTATCCTCTAGAAAAGTTCTGATCTCTTCATGGTCAATAAAATCATACAGCCTTTTTGAATATTAGAGCCCAGAGTAGCCACTTGCTTTTGTTTTATATGACATAGGTGGTAGTGGTGGTGGTGGGGGATGTCTTAGTTTGAATCACTCTTTAGTTGTTCAGTTAGTAGGTTAATGATTATGTTGTGCATACCTTTCAACCTGTTTACATATTTGTCTGTATGAGTCATCCATCCATCACTAGTGATAATGGTAAGTGCCCTTTTCAGCTGTTGTCAGTGTTAACATTAATAATGGTGACAAGTAATTATGACATTCACTCTGAAAACTAGGCATAATAGTAATCTCAGTTTTAGCACATTTTATTTCTTAATTGAAAAAGAGAACTAATTGACTCTTATAGTCTTGTTCATAATTTCCTATCTTGATTTCTAAAATTATAGTACTTGAGTCTCTGAGTATATAAGTGATTGTGGACTGTATATAATGCTACTCCATTTACTGTTCCATTCAGTACACTATTAGAATTTCACAGATTTTGCAAAATGTCTTTTTTACATGCTGACCTGAAGACTATAAACTACTTAGTTGACAGGTGTGTGTCATTTGCAAATATGACACTCAGAAAGATTTCTTTAAAAACGAAAAATGGAGATACAATTGCTGGGTATTTTATGTTCATAGATCCTGGTTGAATAATGGTATCAGGCTTGATTTCAGACAAAAAAGGGATTCTTTGCTTTTTTTTGTATAACCTGGGCTTTTAGGAGAATTATCTTTAGTATACATTTATGTATGTATATTATAAAGATGCCATTTTGTTATAGTTAAAATTGTCACTGATAAAGATAGAGACCTAAGCTGTAGTTTCATTTAAGAGATACTGACAGGAAATTGGCTCTCCCTCTTAGTGACTGTGTTTCAAGGGGCAGAGCAGGAGGGGTGGGAAAAAAGGAAAAGATATTAGCTGGAGCATTTTGGGTCTTAGATACCCTCATATATAAGGGAAGGTTACATTTGTGTATGTTTCTTATTACTTTTGTGTTTTTTTGTATATGTAATACATAATCATAGAAACATTGAAGAGATAATGATTGTATTTATAATTCACATGATTTTGTCAGCTGCTGTAAAATAAATTATCTTTGTATAGCTATCACTAGGTCTGGAGTGTTTTTCTTATTTATAGTATTTTCATTTAGAAATAAAAGCAATTTATGATCTTTGTGGAATTTTGTAAAGTGGAAGAGATTTTTTCAGGTCCTTTGCTGATTAATTTTTTGCTTAATTATATGTTATTTTATATACAACTCTAGGTCCTGGGGGTTTGGGAGGATCAGTGCATTATGCCACAATGGCTAGATCTGCTGTGAGACCTGCAAGCCTTAATTTAAATCGTTCTCGGAGCCTTAGTAATAGTAATCCAGATATATCTGGAACTCCCACGTCACCAGATGATGAAGTACGGTCAATCATCGGCAGTAAGGTAAACTGAAGATATGCGTCTATAAATTTGGTTTTCAGTTTGTGAACAAATGAGAAATGTCCAATTGTTTTACTTTATTTTTAATTTTAAAATGTATTTGAGTTAGTAATAAGAAAGAAATTGTGCGTTTCTATTCTGTCAGTGAACACATAAATGTTTGATGTTTCTATTCAATGTTTTTGCTATTACAAACTGGTTTGTGCGCTCTGCTCAAGAATATCTGCCAAATTAAAAAATTTGTGCAGGGTGACCAGTCACATACGACTCATTGTCTGTCTGATTATCATGTGAAAAATGGTTAGATTGATTTTCTAGAGGATTAAAAGAGACCTGTGACTGCTGTGTAGTTGGGACATATTATCAACTTAAAATATGAGCCTCCCTTCTCCAAAAATATCAAGAACAATGATTAACAATTAACAGAGCTACATTTCACACGGAAAACTCTATGTAAGGTGCACCAGGATTAGAAAAATATGATTTATTTAATCATGGTTAGTGATTTTCCCAGATGATAAGGGAGAGGCCAGCCAGTATAAGATCCAGCTGTATTTTATGTAAGCATCCATCTTTATTACCCCCCAAAATATACTTAAGGAACAAGTAGTCATTACCTTTCTATAGTTAAAGTACAAAAATAACTCAGAGTTTGAAAATCAAACTGGAAAAAAAGAACAGTAAGACTGAGGCCAAGAAATCACATTATGTTGGGTTTTGACCAAACCATTTTAAATTGATTTTTTGCTATTAGAAAGAAGGAAGATACCTTTGTTACGGAATCATAGCCAACTTTTCTTTGGCATTTTAGTCTGTTAATTAGGATATGAGGAAGAATTAGCAAACATGTTTTGGGGTCTGTGTTTAACCCTTAGCCTGAACTAAATAGACCTTTTTTTTTTTTTAATGATCTGAGCTTGTTTTTGTGAAATACTTGAATATAGATCAAACACATCAGAATTACTTAAATCTACTCATATAGTTACAGAAATTTTACATTCAGACACTTCTAATAAACTTTAGCATTGCGCATTTTAAAGTACGTTTTACGTAATTTGAAAGTAATTTCTCACAGATCAAAAATACGTTTTTTAAAGTAATTTCTTACAGATGAAAAAAATATTTTGTAGCCTTATAATTTAAAAAATAAACATGAATTTCAATAACTTAAAGATCCAAATAGGTGTTACTCTAATTAAACAAACTTTCACTTTTTGTGAGCTTTCTGAGAGAATGATGTTCAGATGTATTTACATGGATGCTGCAGAGTAACCTGAGTAATACAGCAGTTACAAAAGAGACGGCTTTTCTCCCTCCACGTATCTTGCCATGTCTAGGAAGACAAGGTTTTTTATCCTTGTCTTCATTCTTGATTTTTTTTTATTGTGATGGAGGTAATACTTAACATAATTTACGTACTGTAAGTACAGTTCTTCAGTGGAATGAATCTCATTTGTGAATTATAAGAAATTTTCCTATTAAAGAGCTATAGTTGCCATTTTTCTCAAGGTTCTACTTTTGAAACATCTCTTAATTTCTGTAAGATTTGCATTATGCTTCATTTAGCATAATTCTAGAGTTTTCCTTTATATATGATGTATTTGATAGATTATAACATCAAGATTTAGAACAAAAGTGTACATGTATTGGAATGATTATTTGTCTTTTTTCAAGTGGTTCATAAAATGGGACATAATAATGATGTAAACTTGCTTCTGATATTATGATATACATAAACTTTTGAGAAAGCCGTCATAAGGTGAGACTTTGTCTTATGACAATACAGTCTTGTCCTAATCAAATTTTATTCAAATGGTTTTTGTATGTTCTTTTTTTTTTTTTTGGTTTCATTATTTTTGATAGCTACCTACCTTCATTTTGGACTATCATTTAGTCATAATCGCAAATAATAATGGTGTATAATTTTATCTCATTGAAAAATTATAAGGAATCTGAAGTTTATTTATAGCTACTCTTCATTTATTCTGATTTTATTGGCTTGGAAATTAGAGAAACTCTTCTTTAATGATTTTTGTCTTTCACTCTGCCTTAGCCATGGTCATACCCTTAGTCTTGTCATGATGAATAATTTTAATCCTCATAATCTCAATTTCATGCATCTTGTTCTCTAACCATTAGCTTATATTTTTCTGTCTAGTACCCCAACTCCAACAATTTCTCTGCTCGGCAACCTCCAATCACTTGATCGTATGACCTTTTTACTGTACCTCACGCCCCTAATGTTCTTTCTTCCAATTTAGCCAGCTTAAATTCCATGATCAATCATTATAATTATTACCATTATAAACAAACGTCAATTCCCTTATCTTTCCCTTACTTCATTTTACTTGCTTAGCCAAACCTCAAACCATAGCTGAATTCAGTTGACTGCCTGTGGCCTTAAACATGATTTGAGAAATGCCATGATAACTGGTCTCATTTGAAATTAAAGGCCATGAACCTCAAGAGAGCCCTTAATGCTGTCAAGCAATTATACTATATTTCTTCATTCCATTTACTTTCCCATTCTCCCGGAAAAAGGTTTAATGCCTTCTTTGGTACCTCAAACCCTCTAACAGCTCCCCACCAATCCCCCTCCTCACTTTATCTCCTACTTCATTAAGAAAGTTGAGGCCATCAGAAGAAAACTTTTGTCACCTTTGACCATCACATCTACCTACCCACTACCATCTACTACTACCTACTACTTAAAACTCTGCTATAGATGAACTGTCCATTTCCCTAAGTCCATTCCCTGTTTGTATACAACCACCCATCCCCTTTCACCTACTCAAGATCCTCACTCCAGCAGTTCTTTCATCACTCTCCTACATCATCAGTTTCTCCCCATCTACTAAATCAACCCATCCCATAAAATGGGATAAAAAATAAAAATTTTTTTATTTCTCCCATAAAAAAAAATCTCCTCTCTAGTATTTCTGCTGGTAGCTTCTTCATCATTTCTCTGCTACCTTTTGTAGTAGAATTCCTTAGAAGTGTTTTCCATACTTGCTGTCTCCAATTCTTTTACTCTCGTTCTTTAACTCCTGTTACCCTACTTCAAACATATTCCTTTGATCTTCCTCCCATACTGCCCTTCTAATGCCCCCAGTGCTCTCCTTGTTCTTAAATCCAAAGGTTAAGTCTCAACACTTGGCTGACTTTACCTTACAGCAGCTTTTGACACAGTTAATTCTCCGATTTATTCTATTTACTTAGCTTCTAGGGCACTACACTCTCTTGATTTTCCTCTTTACTGATTACACCCTTTCAGTCTCCTTTGTAGATTCTTCTCTTTCTGATCTCTTAATTTGGAAGTGCCCCAGGCCTCTGTCCTTATTTCTTGTCTTCTCTTTTCTCTACACTCACTCACTTCGTGATCTTATGAAGTCCTGTTGTTGTAAGTATCACTTTATGCTGATATCTCACAAAAATTGTATTTCAAGTACAGATATCTCTCTAGAATTCTAAACTCAGCTGCCTTTTGTAAATCCTTTAGTTCAGATTTGCATATATGTTAAAGGTAGAGCCACTTCTCATCACCTCTAGTACTACCATTTGGTCTGAACTACCATCGTCTCTTACTGAATTAATGTAATAGCCTTAAAGATGGTTTCCCTCCTTCCAACCTACACTCACTTCACAACATAGCAACCAGAATGCTGCTTTAAAAACTTAAGTCACAAATAAACAAAACTTAAGTTGGATTATGTCATATCTCTGAGCAAGATCCTATGACTAACTCCTTTACCTCCTTTAAGTCTGTACTCAGAGAACTACCTTCTCCATGGGGTCTACTCTGAGCACTTATTTAAATGTATAAGTGTGTCTTTCTCCTTAGCCTTGTCCCGGGGACTTCTTATCCCCTTACTCTGTTTCTTTGACTCATAACATTTACTACCTTTTAATGTAACATATAAATTAGTTACCTGTTATGTTTATTTTTTAGTGTTTGTCTCCCTTTATTAGAGTATAAGCTCCATGAAGGCAGAGATATTTGTTCACTGATGTATCCAAAGCAACTATAATATCCAGCATATGAAAAGTACTCAAAAGACATGTATCCAAAGAATGAATGTTAGTAAGCATTGAGTATCTCTAGCAAGAGTAAACAACTTTTTAAAAATTGAATTATGCTTTTGTTTGCCCTCTTGCTATCAGGATTAATTAAATACTTAAAGTTCTTAAGATATTTGGTTTTATGAAAGTTTTGGTTAGACTTCATTTCCTAATACAAAATGCAGAAATCCTGAAGTTCTAAAATACTATCAACAGGCTTTTATTACTCTAGTGGCTATAAAACCATATTTGTGAGTTTTTTTCATAATTATTTTGCCAAAACTGATCTTTCTTTGTCCTAGCAATGTTCTTTTAACATTCAGTTGTGTAAATATATGGTTACATCAGGTTTGAATTTTATTGCTTTTAAGCAAATGCCAGTGCAATTTTACATTGATAATTAGTTTCTTTCTAATGTATCATCTCCTATTTTTTCATTTATTTTTCAAAAACTGAGAGCTTACTGTGTGCATAGCTTACTAAATCCACTATGCTGAGGATTGTATTGAAACATGAGTATTGATGTCAAGTCAGATATACTGTGAGCCTTATTCAGGGAAGGAGCCTATCTATACCTAAGGGACAAAACAAAATAATAATGTTACAGAGATTTGGCAAAAACAGAATAAAAACACTTTCATGCACATGTACACACATTTGATTAATCTCTTCTGTTAGTTGGAGATATGTAAACATAGTTATTATATTAGTAAATATCAGTGATGACTTTGCTTAACTAAGGGCTGTTTGATATAATTCTTAGCTGTATGACATTTAAATTATGGAAATAATTTGCTTTACAAATAAATTGGCCACCAGTTTTCTTTAAACAGTTGGCTTTGACTTGATGTGATTATAACTGTTCAGTGCCTCAGTATTTTGGATATAATGTATAATTAATGGCACAAAGAGATTTATTGTTTATTCTCACATTACTCATTAGCATGTGCCTTAGTTTTAAAGGAAATTATTAAGCAAGAAGTTAAAAAGTGAACTTATGAGTACAGCAAAGTTATTGTTTCTCTTTTTGTAGAAATTTATGGTAGAGAGAGCACAGTTGTAATTTTGCAGAAATTAGATGCTTATATTTTGTTATTTTTGTAACATGAGTAGTGACATAATTTGGGAGACTGAAAATTTTTGTTTTAACTTATCTGAAAAACATATTGTGTGCTGATTTGCTTTTATTTGAAATAATATAATGGGGTTCTGAGAAGTCTTTATTAATACCTATAAAATGGGGTATTTTATTTTAAACAAATCTATTGATTACGTAATTTTATGAGTATTTGAATATTGCCCAATTTACTTTGCTAGGAAGCATTTAAAAAAAACACGTATGGCAAGTTTTTGTTAAAACTATTTTTTAAGAGTTTACTATATTTGAGGCATTGTATTCAGTGATTTACTTCCATTATTTACTTTGATCTTTACAGTATGAGGGAGACATTTATCATTATTCCTATTTTGTAGCTAAGAAACTGAAAAAGAGATTGGGTAACTTACCTTAGATTTTACAGTTAGTAAGCAGTAGAACCTGGATTTGAATTTTAACTCTCATCTTACACATTCAGTGTCAAAAATGAGGGGAAATGGGTAGTTACTGTATCATCCTTTCAACTTCTTTGTATTTTTGGAAAAAATAGGGAGAAAAGGAGGGGAAATATTCTCCCTAAAAGCTAAGCCCTTGAGAGCTAGTAGTTTGTATTCCCTCTTTCCCCCTCCCCTTTCCTCCTCCCCTCCCTTTCCCTTCCCCCCTAGCTCCTCCTTCCCATAATATACATGCATGGGCCTCACTCCCAGAGATTGTTATTTAACTGTTTAGAGGTAGGGCCCTGCACATTTGTGGTGATGGTTGTCCTTAACCTTCCCAGGTGTTACTAATGTCTACATAGAGTTGATTACCACTGTTTACTCTTTCTTTTCTTTTACCTATCCTTCTTTGGCGCTTTCTGGTTTGGGTTCATACTCAGGCCCTAATATTTTTAGTTGGCTTGTCTTGTGTTGTCTTCAGCAGTCCTCTAAAAATCTCTTATACCTTGCTCAGTTCTATTTGTAGGTTCCCAGGGCCCAGCCCATGTTGCTGAATCTGGATTTCTGGGGGTAAGGGCCAGAATCTGAATTTTATAATTCAGGTGATTCTAATGATCAATTTTAAGAAATTGAAGTAAAGCCCCAGTCCCCTTTACCTGGGATCATAATAACCTCTTTCAGAGAAGACAGACATAATTCACTTCTGGTCATACACATTAATAGCATATTGAATTAACTTCAAATTAATGATAGTGATGCTGAAGATACAATTCCTACAGACAGCCCCAGCATAATGTTTTTCATTACAATTTTTATATAAAAAAGTAGCCCATTATGTTTAATTTCAACAAGCACAATAAGACTGAGCACAACTCCAAATCTACCATCATTTTTAGGAAGGAGCAAATATCGGGCATCTTTTTTTTTCTTAATTTTTTACCTAATTTTTCTTATTGGTCCCTAAAAGAGGAGGCAAGTTCAAATAGAATTGTGGAGTATTGCTACACAGAAGTTTTCAGTTGATGACAGATGGAATAAAATGAGTCTTTTAGACAATATTGGAATGTTTTTCTTCTTCCATTTTTTTTTTTTTTTTCTTTTAAACCCTAGTTAGATTTAGAGGAAATTGTCTGTTGCTAACTTGTACCATCTTTGAAGAGAGTTTGGGGGGATGGTGCTGTGGGATCTTTAGTTGTTGATACTTAAAGGTGATCCCTTTATATAAAGAGAAATTACCTTTAAATGCTATACTTAATTTTCTTTGTGATTTTTAAAAAATTATGTAATGAGATAATTTTGATGAACTAATATTCTATAGATGCCTAAAATTTTTGGTTGCTTTAACAGTACTAATTAAAAACATGTTTGCATTGGAAAGTCTGGATTTCTTTAAGAATATAGCATGCCACATGTAATATTTCTTTCCTTTCCAACTGCTTTCTATTATATGCTTAGGGTTTAGACCGCTCCAATTCCTGGGTTAACACTGGTGGTCCAAAAGCTGCCCCATGGGGATCCAACCCCAGTCCAAGTGCAGAATCAACACAGGTGGTGTTTATATTAGAGGTTTCTTTATTGGCTGCTGATGTTTCCCTTTAGAACATTACTTTTTAGTATATACTATGATTTCAGTGGCTTGCTTTTTAATAATTAAAAAGTGTGTATTTTTGTTTACTTAACACATTTTCCAACTGCTATGCATGAATACCACCAATTGCACCAGTAATACTCTCCTTTCCTATTTCCTGTCTCCTTCTCCTTCCCTCCTGTATACCCCATTGATGTTTCAGTGCCTGCTGCTTATGCAATTGATGGCTTTGATAACAGTTTCTACTTTTGGGGTAGCGCATCTTTAGTAGGAATTTAAAAATTTTTTGTGTGGAAAAAACCTGACAGTTTTCCATTCGCTTTTGGTTTAAAGTGTAGCTATTGTATCATTGTCATTTAGCATTTACTATCTTGTCATTTTCTTCATAATCACTGACTAGAAATATTGGTAATAAGCTGAAATTAAATATGAACAGTATATGATCCCCATGCTGTAAGATTAAGTACCAGAAGCAAAAATCTGTTTTAATCTGTACTGTGTTGCAAAGTATGAAATTTGTTGTAACTTATTTGTACTAGGTTTTGCTTACTTAAGTCTAATTGCTTGATAGCTAATACTGCATGATTCCTCAAAATATACTTCTCATCTGTGTATTGGCTTTGGAGGACAATGCTCTCGTTCTTCAAGAAAAATTTTAATTGCAAATTTATTATAAATGATTTATATTTAATATAGTATATGGCTAACCTGAATCGTAATTTTTGATGATAGTGAAACATGAAAGAAATTATTCTAAACTTTTAATTTTTTAATTAAGTATAAAATTCTTGATTTCTCTTTTTGGTCCGAGACCCATGAGAAGTATGTTTTTACTTTTTACATTTTCTTACTAGATACATGCATGTGTATAGATCACACAGATAAAAGTTTCATTCTTTGCAGCACTCTGAATTTATATAATCATTAAAATACTTATCTTTTAAAGATAAAATAAACAGAAGCCATTTTGATACTTCTAATGCATTGTCATTAAAGCAACTTAAAATAGTGAAAATGGGATGAGCAATAAAACAGATGGCTGTTAAAATGACAGTAAAGCTCTGTGTAAAAAATTGTATATAATCCTTGAACTGCATAGTCATCCACAGCAGACTTTAATGGTATCTCGTCATTCATTCATCTTCACTCCATAGGCTATGGATCGAAGTTGTAATCGTATGTCTTCGCACACAGAGACGTCAAGTTTCTTACAAACATTAACGGGACGCTTACCAACTAAAAAGGTAGATTCATATGAAGATAGTCCATGTAGGGGGAAAATAATTCCAACAATTAAATAGATGTAAGGATTCTTTACATAACCAGTATGAGATGTTACAATAATTGCACTGTTTTAAAAAATACATTTGAGCAAGCATTGCTTGTCTGATGTCTTTTTGGGCATACCTCTCCATTGCAAGCTCTTTTACATTATTATAATATTTATATCTTTGCAGATGACTATTTTTAGAGTTTAGTGCATTAAATTTGATCATTAAATTTTAGTACCAAAAAAATTGTATCAACTCTTAATTCTGTTTCTGTAACTGCTTCTGTTTTGTGTTTTAAATCTCCAGGGAAAGGAAGATGAGTTAGAAAAATTATCACTCTTAGTAAGATATGTTGATTTGCTTCCCTTATGCACAGTTTTGTTAGTCCTTTTTCATATTAATATACACTATTGTGCAAATGCTTTGTATGCATATCCATTATAAGGCAGGAAATTTCTGCTATTTTAATAAAAAGACTTTAAATACCTGAAAACTTGAAAATTAATGGCTGATATCAAAGTTTAAATTTTTAAAGGTATTTCCTAAATTGTACCAGCAAAGTTCATGAATGTATTTGCATATGCTGAAATATGTATGTAAGGCACAAGCCAGATTTTATTTGTAACTGTGAGTTTTCGGTCTAGTTTCTTTTTGCACGTACAATTTAGGAGCCTATTTCCCACCTGTCCTTTTAAAATTACATTTTACTCCAAGATAACATGTAATTTTTTCAGCTGTTCAACATGCCACTGTCTTACGTGTATAAATAGCCGTTTCGTTAATGGGTGTCCTCACTGCATCATTGAATGGTTCACATGCCTTATTTTGCTTATTCTCATTATATCTTCATTTGTACTTGCATTATTTGGTTTGTGTTACCAGCAGACCTGACACTGATAATAACTTTGGATTTACTTCTGGATAGCTATTTCATGAGGAGCTGGCTTTGCAGTGGGTTGTTTGCAGTGGCAGCGTTCGGGAATCAGCTTTGCAACAAGCCTGGTTCTTTTTTGAGTTAATGGTGAGCAAACTAAACACATTCTTTGTTTTTCTTATTAAACAATTTTGTGTTAGCTCATGATTTTATCCTAGAATCTTTTCCTATTGCCCATCTTATGGTTTTACATGTGCCTCCAAGACAAAATTACCTTTGCTACATCTCTAAATAAACACTGTGGACAATCAGCACAATTTAGATGGAGTTATAAAGCTAATTTAAACTATGTTTTTAGGGATAGTTGCAGAAGCTAATTGTCTTTTTAAAGGAAACCTGTGATACATTCTTTCTTAGTCTGAACATGCTAGTGTATAATGGCAGTACTATTGATTTCATACCAGATAAAAAGAGCTTTATAGATACCTACTGCTTTTATGGTTAGAAAGCTCTTAGGGAAATGCCAGTCACAGCCAATAAAAAACAACCACACTTTCTACTTAATTCAGTAAATGATATTAAAACAAATAAATGAATTAATATTTTAATAAATATCTATATACACAGCATAAACACATATATACACAAAAGCAATATACATTTATTAAGTACGTACAGTATGGTAGCACAGCTCTATGGGCTAGGAATTACCAAGGCACAGAGAGATTAAGTGACTTGTTTAAGTATACATAGCTTGTATACAGCAGAGCTGTGATTCAAACTTAGGCATTCTGGCACTAGGGACCTTCCTCTCTAGCTTCTAGAAAGCTGAAATCACTGAAACTTTTTCTTCCAAAAAAATTATGTAAAATAATAAATAAGAAACAAAGACAAAACAACAAAAAAGAGACAGAAAAAAGAAAGAAAGAAAAGAAACAATGGACGTTTCCAGAGTATGCCATAGAATCATTCTCAGCATTGAATGTTACTTATGTTGAGGATTAGAAGACATTTCTTCTGCAAGTTAAAACTATAATGAGGTATCGCCTCGCACCAGTCAGAATGGCCATCATTAAAAAGCCTACAAATAATAATTGCTGGAAAGTATGTGGAGAAAAGGAAACCCTTCTACACTGTTGGTGGGAATGTAAATTGGTGTAGCCACTATGGAGTATAGTATGGAGGTTCCTTAAAAAACTAAAAATAGAGCTACCATATGATCCATCAATCCCACTCCTGGGCATATATCCGGAGAAAACTCTTAATTCAAAAAGTTACATGCACCCCAATGTCATAGCGGCACGATTTACAATAGCCGAGACATGGAAGCAGCTTAAATATCCATCGAGAGATGAATGGATAAAGAAGATGTGGAATACATATACATTGGAATACTATTCAGCCATAAAAAAGAATGAAATAGTGCCGTTTGCAGCAACATAGATGCACCTAGAGATTATCCTACTAAGTGAAGTAAGTCAGAAAGAGAAAAGTCAAATACCATATGATATCACTTATATGTGTAATCCAACATATGATACAAACGAACTTGTTTACAAAACAGAAACAGACTCAGACATAGAAAACAAACTTATGGTTACCAAAGGGGAAAGGGGGTGGGAGAGGGATAAATTAGGACTTTGGGATTAGCAGATACAAACTACTGTATATAAAATAAACAACAAGGCCATACTGTATAGCACAGGGAACTATATTCAATATCCTGTAATAAACCATAATGGAAAAGAATATGAAAAAGAATATATATATATAACTGAATCACTTTGCTGTAACCAGAAACTAACACAACATTGTAAATCAACTATACTTCAGTAAAAGATTTTAAAAAAGACGTTTCTTCTAGAGATTTGCTAATCTACAAAAAAAATAAATCAGGGACCATATGTAAGTGATAGGCAACTCATTTTTTTCCCCTAGAGAATAAACACCAAATTGTAATTCATGTGCTTTTAATATAAGATCAAATGACTTTTTTTTAATAGTCTTACATGTAGGTTCAGATTTCTTAAACATGAAATAGTTTGACTTGGCTCTGTTATTTACCAACTGTAAAACCTTGTCATTAATTTCCCTGAATTAAAAAATTTTAGTACCGTTAACACATTGTTGTGATAAGAATCCATATCTAAAAGTATTTGGTAAATTGAAACCACTTTAATTTTTACCTAACATTTTATTCTTAATATCTAGTCATCAATATTTAATGTACACCCACCATATGCCACGAGATGCTAGGTGCTAAAGATACTACATGCAGTCAAGGTTTCTAACCTCTCAGAGCTAACAGTTGGGGGGACATGGAATGGCAGAATTGTTAAGTCATGGAAAGATGTAATTTAAAATAATTTTAAAGGATGAAATTTTTTTCTGTTGACATACCCATAGTTTTTTTCCCACTGATAGCCAGGATAATGTCATGAAGCTGATACAGAGATTGAGTTGTATTGTGTTTGATATTTCTCTAGCACATACAAAATATTGTAGGGAACTTTTTCAAAATATTTGATGAGTTAAAAGTATTTTATCTATCTGTTAAATTACATGGTATGTTGACAAAAATAGCCCTAATGTTTAGAATCTCTGTAACTGTTCATTACATCCATAAGAAATTAAACGAATGGCTTATTTCTTTTTTCAGGTAAAGAGCATGGTGCACCATTTATACTTTAATGATAAACTTGATGCACCAAGGAAAAGTCGTTTTCCAGAACGTTTCATGGATGACATTGCTGCTCTTGTCAGCACAATTGCTAGTGATATAGTTTCACGATTTCAGAAGGTAACGGTAACTTATTTTTTTAAACTAAATCTGTGTTTCAAGCACACGTTAAACTATATTTGTTTTTCTTTTAATTGTTTCCCAGGACACAGAAATGGTTGAGAGACTCAACACAAGCCTTGCATTCTTTCTCAATGATCTGTTGTCTGTTATGGACAGAGGATTTGTCTTTAGCCTTATAAAGACCTGCTATAAACAGGTAATGTATAATTAGTAATAATTAGTAATCAAATAATTTAAATGCTGCGTTTGCTCTTTTAGGGCTGGAGCTAGATATTTTTCAAGAACACATTTATATAGTGATGTTTTTAAAAAGTGGCATATTTTTATTAGTAAGGGAAAATAAATTACATTTATTAGGACACAGGACTATTGCAAGCTGCTGTCAATACAGCTGGCTTTTCATTGAGTTATACTGGCCCACTTATGACTCTTTGATTCTCATTCAGAAGTATGCCATCAAGTCAGTAGTCTAAATGTAAAGCAGCCCCAAGATGCCATGCAAGAGTAGCATTTTTACTGAATGAACAGCTAACCCAACTTTTTCTGTCTTAAGTGATTTTTAAAGCAGTTGCATTTTGCTGTGTATTCCTCATGATGAAGCCCTAGACATTGTAGAGTTTAGAAGCATGAGTAGATGTTTACCCAAGTCACAGATATCATTATCTAGCTTTTTCTAAACTAAAAGTATCCTAGAAGTTTTCTACAAACAGCTGGTTTTGTTTTAAATTTTTTATCAAATGATTAATGAAACCTGGCTTTTAGAAAACATTAGTTATTCGTCCTGATAGACCATTTGGGTAGTGAGCTGTATAATCATCCTAGAATTACATTTTAAGGGAGCTTTAAAAATGTACAGATCTCTGTGTCCCATCCCAGCATTTCTGAGGAGTTTGAACCCTGGTGGCGGGGGTGGGAGTGTGGGAAACAGTGCTTATAAAGTACTCCCTGCTGGTCCACAGATTAGTTTTGGGGAACTACTGGTTAAGAATGCTATTTGGCAGTCTAATACTTAGATTTTTGAAGCTCTGTTCTATTGGATGCCATTATTGTATGTTTCTTTTAATAGAGAAGTTAAAACTATGCGTGGGCACTGATCTCTTTGCAAGTATTTGCAACACTATGTATTATTTTTACTTTTTCCCTGAAGTTTCATGTATTATTGCTCCCAAAACCTGTCCTGTCTTTATTCTTCAAGCATTGGCCTCCTACATTTGCCAAACATTAAACTAGACTCTAGGGATGCTAAAACTATTCAAATAAGTCAGTCTATATATGTCTCCTCAAGTAGCTAATGGGTGTAGTTGGGAAAATAGATAATTATAAATATAGGTTAACACAAGGTGCTGTAAAAAGAATGGATAATTTCTTTTAGGAAGTTATTTTGGTGGTATACTTTTTCTTCATAAAGTATATCTTTGAGAAGTGGAAATATTAATGCTATATTGGAAATATAAGAATGTGGCTTTAAGAATGCACCTAGTCAGTGGATTTATACAGTAAATCTTGTAGTTCCAAATTTTTTATTTTAAGAGTAACTTTGGAAAAAGCCGATAGTGTTATTTAAACCACAGAATTCAAAACTGCTCACTGAGTACTGTTCTTTAATTCTTTAATCCATCATTCTGGTATTGGTAGTAGAGAAATGATATGTTCAATTGGTGTTTTCTTATTTATGCAATGCTTACAAGGTATCTTCAAAGCTTTATTCATTACCAACTCCAAGTGTCTTGGTGTCCCTGAGGCTGGATTTTCTGCGCATCATCTGCAGCCATGAGCACTACGTTACCTTAAACTTACCCTGCAGCCTGCTAACTCCACCTGCGTCACCATCACCTTCTGTTTCTTCTGCAACATCTCAGGTATGCAAAGTGTATGAAAACAAATTTTTTTAAGTCCACACTTGCGGAAAAAGCATTCTAAACACTGGAAAACATGAAGAGTAACACTGTTGAATAATAGCTGTGTGATAGGCTCCATACTAAGTGCATTATAAGTATTAATCATTTACTCCTCACAGGAACTCTAGGAGGTAAGTTCTGTTATTATCCCCATTTTACAGGGGAAAAAAACTGAAACACAGAAACGTCAGTAACTTGCCCAGGGTCACATAGTAAAAACTGGCAGAGCTAGGCTTTGAACCATGGCACGTGTTGGCTTATTCTAGGGCCCAAGTTCTAACCACTTTGTTGTACCCCTCTTACCGATTCATGCACAAGGGAGTGAATTCAGCTACATAAACTCACTCGATGTTTTCACAAGTTGTGTTTGTTTGAGGCAGACACAGACTGAGTTTGGGGGACAAGGTATTTATTAGATGTCAATACCTGTGAAAGGAAGGGGAATGAAGCATAATTTAGCAGAGAAAGAAGTCAAACTGCAGTGCAGCCCTGGCAAAGCCCTACCTGCCTCTCTTGTATCCAGAGAACCCAAAGGAAACTAGATGGGTGTTTATGGGTTTTCACAGGGTGCCTAGTAGTTGCTCTAAAGATGAAAAAGGGTTATCGTAGCAGTTATTATGTGTCCTGTCATACAGATTGAAATGAAGCGATTCTGTGGTTTTCGTATCAGAGAAGCCTGGATGTTCCCTCCTAGTGAAACATCTTCTTGCTATATAATTCCTAAGGCAAACAAGCTACTTCCTTAAGCTCTTAATGTCTAAAGTCAAAGTGGATATGGACTCTTTATAAGTTTATTTTTGAGATATTTAATTCCTGAAAGTAATTCCCTACACTAGATCAATCTCAGATGTTTAAGAAAATTTTAAACTTTACTTAGAAAGATTAGAAAACATCAGAGAACACCCCCAACTTTTCGTTTTACCTTTGCAAAAATTCTTAAGGATCAGCCTATTTCCACATACTTTTACCTGGCTAGGACACACTTCTTCCAATAACAAATGAGGCTAGTCTTTTGCTCCCTTCCCCCATCCTCTGTCAAAGATGTGGCTACACAGTCAAGTACAAATTAATCAAAGGTACAGTTCCTAAAACCTTTAATGAAATACATTTGTTTACACCTGACTCCCTGCTGAACATCTCATTCAGCCAAGAAATTAACAGAATTTCTTCCATTATCTCGTTCCCTACTTTCTCATCTAACTGCAGAATTTTCAGATTCTAATAGATGACAGAGACATCACTCTTTGGGAGGTGGGGGCAAGGATAGTTTTATATGCTTATTAGGAAGATGATTTCTCCATAGAGAAATCTGAAGTCTGTTCTTCTAAGAAACCTCGCATGGGCGGTCTTGAATATGGATTAAGGGTGATGAGATTGAGGACATTCTTGCCTTAAGCTATATCTTGGGGGGGATGCTATTTTACAGTATTAAAAAAGTTTTAAAAACTCAGTGAGTGGACAAAAAAAATAGTAATTTTCTAGAGATAGTGTTTTCCCTGAAAAACAACTTCATTAGTATTTGAAATTTCTCTGGAAACCGATAGCCTTGACTATAAATATTTCTCTTGTACTCAGCAGTGAGTACATAATGTATCATATGGATTTAGTTCCTTTTTTCCCTTCAGAGTATGATATTGAAACATTAAGTGGCTAAAAGTATAAAGGAAAAAGCAGATGAAAAAATTTTAATATGAGAAAAAGGAAATTGAAAATAATTTAAAATGTTATTTCATCATAGTTTCCTATACCAAAAGTAAGAGCAGTTACTTTCTCCAATGTTAATAATAGTAATGTAAAAATAAACTCTCACTTTCAGATAATGCTCACATCTCATTTGTTGTAGTGCTCTGTCTATAGAATGTTTTGTTGCATAGCTGTTATAGTTTTGTTCTACCTCACTCCCAAACAGAGTTCTGGATTTTCCACCACTGTGCAAGACCAGAAGATTGCAAATATGTTTGAATTGTCTGTGCCTTTTCGCCAGCAACATTATTTGGCAGGACTTGTGTTAACAGAGCTGGCTGTCATTTTAGACCCTGATGCTGAAGGGTGAGTAGACCAGTTTTTGCCATGTAGAGTATCAATTTGATTTTGGAAAATGGGACAGAAGTATCCACTTAACTTCCTAGGAATCAAAAGAATACTGTTTACCACTCTTCTTCTACTTCTGTGTTCACTAAGTTCCATACTCATGTTATTTCTATATTTCATCAGTTTTAAGAAAGACATTTTTTGTCATCTCTGAATTTGATGTTTGTCTTGAAATCAACATTGTATCATGGTTTAGTTGGTGGCCTTTTTTTCCTTCTTAGTAGTACATAAAATATTTGTGCATATTAGTAGATGGACTTATAGATTTGCTGATATACAGCAGGCACATTTTAGTTAAGTAGACTGATCTGTTTGATTCCTTGTGAAGAAAATTTTTGATTTGTCATCATACTCTGTAGCATGTACTTCAAAATTTGCTCTATAAACCAATGTACTTAGGTTTTAGAAACTTCTAAAATTGTGTATACTTTTAAAGAATTACTGGAAATTGATATAGTAAGAAGAGTATATTGTCTGATGATTTGAATTTATAGAAATAGCTTTTCTATAAATGTGTTGTGATCTAAGATCCCTTTAGGATTTCTATCTTAACAGCTATTTTCAAAAATCTGAATGACTGTAACTCATTTGGGTAATAATTGCTTTTTTTTTTTCCATAATAGTATCATTAGGAGTTTGTAATGCAGTTTAACCTGAAGTAAGAGCTCCAGAGAACAAAAGGAGATACTTTTGAGCAGGTTTTTTAAGAATTCTATGATGTATTTGTTGAACGAATGAAAAAGGATGCTTTTAAAGTTCTTAGCGATAGGGACATAGTGAATGCTTAGTAAACTGTCAAAGGCTAAAGCTTCTGCAAATGAAAGGCATGAGTTTTTTTCATAACAGCAACTTCTCGCGTTAGGAATATAGTTTTAAGAAGCAGTTTTTCACACTGTGCTCTGCAAAGCTGTAAGGTTCTGAAAAGGTCCTTAATGTGCTTCCATGTAGTATGGGGTTGGGGTGTAGACATTGGAGTATGGAGAGGACAGACTAAGTGGGTGAAACCCTGGGTCTCCCACCCCTGCTTGCCACCACTCTTATATTTTGCCATTGATAAATGAATATAATGTCATTGCGGGGGGGGGGGTAAGGATCCATTGTTTGAAAAAAATCACTCTGAAAACCACTTCTAAACATACTACCTTTCTTTAATAACTGTTATATCTCAATCATTTGACTCTATATTTCCAGTATTTTTACTTGCTACATCAGGATAAGTTTGGTTACCAGAAACAGAAAACCTTTCTTCATACTGGCTGGCTTTATTAAAGGAAGGATATTTATTTTTTCATAACTGGAAGAAAGATAAGGTTTTTAGCACACTATAATCAGCAGCTCAATGATGTTATCAGGGTTCTGTTTCTTTATATCTCTTACTTCTAGTAGAAACCCCTCAGCTTTATCCTGAGGCTAGTGTGCCTCTCATGACTGTAAGATAATTGCTCTGGCAATTGAGCTTAGATTATTACTTGTTCATGTCCAGCAGAGGACAGGGGGAAAAAACCCTCTTTCAAGCATGCAATGCACATCTTTTCTTTGGGCTGATTTGGCTCACTTGCCTATCCGGTACTGTTACAGTCACCAGAGCAATGCCAGGTTCCTGGATGGATTAGATCACTTCTACTCAGATGTGGTGCTTAGACTGGTTTTGGTTCATGGGTGGTTTGTTACAAAGCAGAAGGTAAGGACATCGTGCCTAAATGTAAATCAGCTGTCACGAAAAAGTGTTTAGTTCATACGATATTTTTTTTTGTAGACCTTCTCAGTTAAGGAAGCAATTAGTTAATTAACATTTATCTCTTCTCACACTGGTAATGAAACAGCTTTACTGACTGTCTGCTTTAAGTAGCAGGGCTAGTCTGATTGGATCTATCTACTTCAGAAACTGGGGGAATGGAGTCAGCTTCCCCTGAGTCACAGGGGCAGGAACGTAAACCTGAAAATTTTTACATTCTGTTAGGAAGGAAGACAGGGGAAGGAGATGTTGTGTAGGTGTTCAGCAGTGTCTGATAAAAAATAGAGAATTCTAACAGTCAACTATTTTTGTGATGAGGTTTCTTTCTCACATGAAGGATCAGTTCTATTAAAATAGATACATTTCTGTGGAACGGTATAGGACCTGTGAAAGACTTCTTTACTTCTTTTTTATCTCTTCCAGCTGGTCTTCAGAGTTGGTCCTTTGACACTTGGAAAGATTTTCTATCAAGTCTGAAAGCCGTGATAACTGTGTTCACTGCTACTTTGTCTATTGAGTTAAAAAAGATAACTGGAAGAGCTTTAAATAGTAATATACAGGACTATAAGCTTTTACTGTTGCTTGTTTCCTCCTTTTCTCACTCTTTCCTGCACGCAGTCCATTAGCAGATGCCTTAATACTATCTCCAAAATATATCCCAAGTTGAGCTACTTCTCTCCGTCTTTACTGCTGCTCCCCTAATCATGCTTCCATTCTTCCCTCCCTAAAAT
Organism: Balaenoptera borealis; assembly: GCF_965194805.1. Taxonomy (NCBI): domain Eukaryota; kingdom Metazoa; phylum Chordata; class Mammalia; order Artiodactyla; family Balaenopteridae; genus Balaenoptera; species Balaenoptera borealis. The sequence goes on from NC_138860.1 coordinate 140,819,765, forward strand.
CCCTTTTCTACCCAGCAGCCTACATGGTGTTTTAGAAATGAAAATTAAATTACGTCACATCCTGGCTTAAAACTCTTTAATGTGTTTAAAAGCACACTTAACTTTTAAAATAGTAAAAGTGTGTGCTTTTAAAATAGCATTTAAAATAAAATTCAGACTTAATAATGGACCTCAAAGCCCTATATATCTAGCTCTTGTCTACACTGCCACTCTCTTCCCTCCTCACATACTAAAATCTAGCCATCCTGGCCTTCTTTTTGTTTCTCTAATGGGCCCAACCCAGTCCCACCTTAGGGCTTTTGGACTAGGACTTTTCTCTGCCTGAAGCAAGGCTGAAATTGCCCTAAGATCTCCACATAGGAATTTCCTCCTTGTGACTCTTCAGGTCTCCACTCAAAGAGTATCTTCTCAATGAGACTGTCATTGGCCACCCAATCTGAATTACAGCTGTGTTGCTGTTGCCACAATTATTCTTAACCAGATAAGCCTGTTTTATTTTCTACAAGGCACTTACCTGAAATTTGCTTGTTTGTTCATTATCTGTCCCCTTCCCTTAGAATGTGAGCTCATGAGAGCAGGCACTTTCTTTCTTATTCACTGCTGTATTCCCACTGCATTAGAATTGTGTCTGGTACAGAGTGGACACTTGATAAGTATATGTTAATTCAGTGAATGAATGATTGACTATGAGAGACTCACATCTCTAAGTTTTACATTCTTTTTATATTTACATGGATAAAATACAACATACATAGGTTAGATAGACCCTTAAGAGGATTGTTTTTCTTTTTATTCCTTCTGCTTGCTAAGTAATCAAAAATAATTCCTTGAGTAGCAATAATATGTTCTAATATTGTTTTAAAAATTTATTTATTTTATTTAATTTTGGCTGTGTTAGGTCTTTGTTGCTGCGTGCAGGCTCTCTCTAGTTGTGGTGAGCGGGGGCTACTCTTCATTGTGGTGCGTGGACTTCTCATTGCGGTGGTTTCTCTTGTTGCAGAGCACGGGCTCTAGGCGCACAGGCTTCAGTAGTTGTGGCACGCAGGCTCAGTAGTTGTGGCACACGGGCTTAGTTGCTCCGCGGCATGTGGGATCTTCCTGGACCAGGGCTCAAACCCGTGTCCCCTGCATTGGCAGGCGGATTCTTAACCACTGCGCCACCAGGGAAGCCCCATATGTTCTAATATTGACCAAAGATTTGCTCTCTAGAAATTTTCATTGCAGTTAGAAAGTTACAACGTTGAAACAGGATACTATGGTTAAATGCAAATTTTGTAGTACAGACCTAGTTTTGAAGAAGATTAGCACCTTTATTATAGCATTTGTAAAATTGAATTATTATTTTTGTGTCTGTGTTTCTCTCTTGCTAAAGCAAGCTCTTTAAGAACAGGGACAATGTCTTATCTCCAACATCTAGCATAGGATATGACAGGTCCTGCGTGCGTGCGTGTGTGTGTGTGTGTGTGTGTGTGTATGTGTATAATGGCTGAATGTGATTGAGTAATGTAGACACATGAAAAAGGCTTCATGAAGACCAGTGGGTAGAGTTTAGATAGGTTGAAGTCTGGCGCTGGTAGCTGCTGAGAGATGTTAAATATATACCCAGGTTTGGGAATCATCACTGGTGATACAAGTTGAAAGGGAGAACATAAAAGGCAAATGATCAGAATCTGAGACTTGGGAAGAATGATGGAGAATATGAAGAATAATGGGAACTCTTTGGAGAAAATACTGAGAAGAAAACATAAAAGATGACAAAGTGTCAAGTAGTGAGCTAGAAAATGAAATCTTAGATATGTCCATTAGATGGAGTTCTTGACAGTATTTAAAAATATACTTTCTGAATAAAAACTGAAAGGAAGAAGAATCTCCAGCTAGATTTCATATACAGCTACGTAATATGGTAGATAAGCTCAAGAGCCCCGGAGGAAGAATACCTGGTTTCAAGTCCTAGCTTTTAAATCTGTTGTGTGATCTTAAAAGGGAAAAGCTAATATTTACCGAAAAAAGCAGTGTACAAGGCACTGTGCTAATAAGCATGTTACATAAATTATGTAAATTAATTTTCACAGCCACCTTATGAGGTAGGTTATTACCTTCATACATAGATAGGGAAACAGAGGTTAAGTATCTTTGAAAAATCATTTAGCTATTAAATGATGAAAGGGGTACAGTACCATGTGGTAAGCATTCAAAAACTTTTAGTTTCAGAGAAAGAGAGTAGATATTAGGAAGTAAATGAAAAAAAACGCTGGATATATACTGCACATTCAGGAAGTTTATTACTAGAGAAATCATATAATAATTTATTACTAAGAGAAATACTATAAATAAGCCAGAGCAAACTAGTTTCAAGTGAACATGTATTTTCAAGATAGGAAAGAAGGGAAGAACTTAGTGAGGAGGGACATTGAAGCTATTGAAGAAAGAATTTTTTCTGAGATGAAAGGAAAGATGATTTGGTAGCTATAAAGATGGAGATGTGTTAAAAGACCTGGCCAGAGCAAATTCAGAACGGCTTTTCTTTCCTAAAAGAAAGTTGGAGGTAAGGTCTTCTATTGAGATTGATGGTGAGAGGCTTAAGGAGAGAGAATAAGATCTGAAACAGCTGCCAGGTACAGCATTAAGGGCAGTTGAAGTTGGATGAATTTTTCTTTAGAATGGTTTTCATAGTCAAAGCAGCTTCAGTCTAAGAAGAGAAGCCAGAAAAGTGTGAAGATGAGAGTGATCCTTGATAGTGTATTAGCCAGTTGAAACTCGGGATTGGGAGTCTAGAAAGTTGTAAGGGCCCAAATGAGCAAGGAAGTTCAGTTTAAACAGAAATGTCAAAGGCAACCCTAGCCATGGACTACATAACCCATTAGGTAGAGGATTTTTCTCTTAGATAAAGGAAATAAAAGTTTATTTTGGTTAAATGTGAAAAGATTTTATTTGATGAAATAAAATTTACAACTACTTAAAATTTACTTTTTTTGCTTTAAAGTATAACCATAACTGGTTTTAAGTTATTTAATATTAAAATGCCCTAAGGAGTTAATGAAAAAATATTCGGATTTACTCTTAAGTGAATTTGTATAGTATTTCCTTTTCCCTCAGTTCTTATTTTGTACAGCGAGATATTCATTAATTTTATTTATTTTTTGGACATTGATTAATTTTAAAATGAGAAGTGTTTTATAGGAATACATGCAAATATGTGGCAAAGTTAAGAAGCTGAATAAAGTGGTTCAGTACCATGACTTACTGTTTGCTCTAAAGATATTAACTAATCTCTGTGACCTTACTGCAGCTGCTTCTTCATCTTCTTTTTAAATAGACTGTTTGGATTGCATAAGAAAGTCATCAATATGGTACACAATTTACTATCCAGTCACGACTCAGACCCACGGTACTCTGACCCCCAGATAAAGGCTCGGGTGGCTATGTTGTATCTACCTCTGATTGGCATTATCATGGAAACTGTTCCTCAGCTGTACGATTTTACAGGTACTTAGTATATTTAAGACAAACTAAAGGCAAATCTCAGTGTTTAAAAGTATTAGAAAATATCTCAAAGGTGATCTTATTTTAGGAAAAGAAATATAAGGAAACTTACACTGACATAGGTACACTGTAAATACTTAACATATTTCTGAAAACCTTTTGACTATGAGAAAATTCGCTGCAAGGTTTCTGTAAGCATTTCTTATGACAGATTTTTAAATAATGATTTTATAGGATTTCTATACCTACGTATTAGGAAATAGGGGTTTTTTTTTATGAGTGTATACTTATAGTTCATCTGAAAAAAACAATATGAGAAAACTTGCCAGATGTCCACCACCCTCAGTCTCAATGTTATTCATATACATAAAATTGAAATTAATATTCACCTGAATGACAACAATGATGTTTATTGCTAATACTGGGTTAATAAGTTGAAGTTTTGTTAGTTTTTAAAAACTGGAACCCACAAAGTTTTATTCCTCTTGCTTTCCATTTTTAGAATTTACTTAAATTCCTTCATTTGCCTTAGAGAAAACACTGTAGGTTGCATTTGAACTAGCAATTAACCTGTTAAAGTACTTCCAGTTCAATTAAAAAAATTTTACTGGTATCTAATATGTATTATCAGTAGGTGCTGGTGATACGAATATAGCAACTCCTTCCCTTTGAGAGACTAATAGTAGAGTAGTTTTCCCAGTATTTTGATCACGAAAGCGGGTTTCCTTATCTGAAGGCAGAAATTTATATTATTATTACTATATATTATATCTTCTTTTACTAGCAAGTTAAAGTTCTCTACAAAACTATAAATATTACTATAGGAATGAGTTAATGTTTAAAATATTTAAATTATTTTTTTAAAAGAAGTCAATATAATGATAAGCAGTATATGTTAATAGGTTTTTCTTTAAAGAATAAAGGAGAATAAGAAAGGGGATTCCTTGCTCAATAGCTGTTAATTAAGCTAAACAGAAGTTTTCTTTATTTATTTTTGGGTGATTTTTTTCCAGAAACTCACAATCAACGAGGAAGACCAATCTGTATAGCCACCGATGATTATGAGAGTGAGAGCGGAAGCATGATAAGCCAGACAGTTGCCATGGCAATTGCCGGAACATCAGTTCCTCAACTAACAAGGCCCGGCAGTTTCCTCCTTACATCAACGGTAAAAACAGCCCTCCTACAGAAGTTTTATCTGGAAAGACAGATATTTCCAAGGATATACCCTTTAATAACTGAGATTATTGTACTAGCTGATACAGAAGTACTCTGAGTTTTATTTATTTTGTGGAAACATTAAGGTTTTGAGAATATTGCCTATCTTGTACTAAGTTGTTTTTAAAATTATTAATTACCTCAAGCTTTATGGTATAAAGGTCTATATTCTGTCATTTAGAATTTTGAAAGTTGCCTTACTTATAGCCTATTTTCTTCATTTTTAAAATCCATTTTGTTCTTTGTCAGCCCTAAGAAATAGTCTCATTTATTTAGCAGTTGAGAATATTTATTTTTAATCTGTGAAGATTTATAATTTTTCATATTTAAATAAATTGATATTCATTCAACCCTGTAATTTTCCCCTCTTAAAGAGGGAAGAACAGGGAGACAGAGAGTAAACAAACTGTTAATAGAACAAGATCAACTTCTAAAAGTTTTAGATGACTTCTTTCAGAAAACTGCAATTGTATTTATGGAAGCTAGCTTACTAGACAACTTTTTAAAAAGTTTTATTGAGATAATTTACATATCAAAAGATTCACCCATTTTAAACATACAATTTCATGGTTTTTAGTATCTTTACAGAGTTATGCAGCCATCACCACAGTCTAATTTTAGAACATTTCCATCACCCCAAAAAGAACCCTGAAGCCTATTAGCAGTCACCCTCTATTTCCACACAGCCCCAACCCTAGGCAGCAACTAACCTACTTTCTGTCTGTATAGATTTGCCTGTTCTGGACATTTCATATAAATGGAATTATACACTGTCATCTTTTATGTCTGGCTTCTTTCACTAAGCATAATGTTTTTGAGGTTCATTCATGTTGTGACATGCATCAGTACTTTTTTTTTTAATGCCAAATAGTATTCCTAAATATTGACAGACCAGATTTTTATCCATTTATGAGTTGATGAACAGTTGAATCATTTCCACTTTTTGGCTGTTAAGAATAATGCTGCTATGAACATTTGTGTACATGTCTTTGTGTCCACATATGTTTTCATTCCTTTTGGGTAGATACCTAGGAATGGATTTGCTGGGTCATATTGTATCTCTATCTTTAACATTTTGAGAAACTTCTAAACTTTTTCAAAGTGGCTGCTCCATTTTAAATTCTCACCAGCAATGAATAAAGGTTCCTATTTCTCTAAATCCCCATCAACACTGTTATCTCTTTTTTATTATATATACTTCATACCTTAGTGTGTATGAAGTGGTATCTCATTGTCGTTTTGATTTGCATTTCCCTAAAGTCTACTGATACTGAGAGTATATTTTCATTTGCTTATTGGCACATCTTTTTGTATATCTTATTTAGAGAAAAAGCCCATTCAAATCCTTTAATGTTTTAAAATTGTGTTATTCATCTTCTTGTTATTGAGTTGAAAGAGTGTTTTATATATTCTGGATATAAATTCCTTATCAGATATGTGATTTGCAGATGTTTTCTCCTGTGGATTATCTTCTCCCTTTTTTTTTCCTTAAATATTTATTTATTTATTTTTTTGTCGGGTCTTAGTTGCAGCATACGGGATCTTTCATTGCGGCACATGGGCTTCCAGAGCGTGTGGGCTCTGTAGTTGTGGTGCATGGGTTCCAGAGCACGTGGGGTCTGTAGTTGTGGCGCATGGGCTTAGTTGCCCTGCAGCATGTGGGATCTTAGTTCCCCGACCAGAGATCAGACCCGTGTCCCCCTGCATTGGAAGGCAGATTCTTAACCACTGGACCACCAGGGAAGTCCCTCTTTTCACTTTCTTGATGGTGTCATTTGAAGTGCAAAAGTTTTTAATTTTGATGAATTCCAGTTTTTCAGTGTTTTCTTTTACTTGCTTTTGCTATTGTAGATACAAAATAATATATAAAGTACATGTATAGTTAAAATATAATAATAGAAGAAACAACAGTGTACCTACCACTCAGCTTCAGAAATAGAACATTGCAATTTCCATGGAAGTTCCCAGTTTGCCATCAATTCAATCCCTTTCTCCCCTCAAAATGACCACTATTCGCAGTTTTGTTGACCTTGTTATTCATTTTTTAAAACCTTGCTTATCTGAAATATACCACAGATGAAAAAGTACATGAAACATAAATGTAAATGTTTACAAAAGATTTTAAAATGAATATCTTTGTAACCACAATTCAGGTCAAAATATAGAACATTGACCGCCTTCCAGAAATCCTTAGCCTGCTGTTTCCCACCACAGCTATCCACCAAGCCACCCACTATCCTAACTAATGAAGTAATTGCATAATTTTGTTAATAGTTTCACCATCTAAGTTTATATCACTAAATACTATAGTTTAGTTTTACATTATGTCTTTAATATTCCTCCATGTTGTAAAAAATAGCTGTAATTCACTGATTTTTCATTTCGGCATGATATTCCATTGTCCGACTATAGGTCAATTTATTTACCCATTCTGTTGATAGATGCATAAATGGTTTCTGATCTTTGGTTACAAATAACAGTCTTATAGATTCTTCTATATGTTTCCTGTCTGCATGTACACACTTTTATTTAGGGTATTTCTTAGGAGTGGAATTTGCTGGGTCATATATGTGTACCCTCTTCTATACTAGATATGCCATGGTGTTTTCCAAAAGGTTTGTCTTAATTTATATTTGCACCTGCCGTATGAGAGTTTCCGTTCCTTCATATGTTCGTTCATCTGCACTTAGAATATTCAAACATTTAAATTTTTGCCAATTTGGTAATATATCATTATATCTCATTTTAGCATTCATTTTCCTGATGTCTCATGAGGGTGTGCACTTTTTCATATAAGTGGCTATTTGGATTTTTTCTTTTGAAGTATCTAGAGTTTTTTTGCCCATTTTCCATTGGATCGTCTGCCTTTGCTTGTAATTTATAGTAGTTTATATGTCTGGATCAAACCCATTGTCAATTATAAGTGGTTCAAAGATTTCTTTCTTTTTTTGTGGCTTGCTTTTTCATACACTTAATTGTGAATTTGGTGATAAGTGTCTTATTTTAAAGTAAGATTGTATTGAATCTATGGATCAGTTTTTGGGAAAATTAATATTTTTACACGCTTGAATCCCCAAATCCTTGGATATGTTAGATCTCCCCACTATTTAGGCTTTCTTTAATGTCTCTACACATACATAAACTTTTATAGCTTTCACCAGAGGCCCAGAACATCTTTTGTAGGTGTATTGTTGGTCATTGATATTTTAAAAATATTTTAGTAATATTATAAAATTATATAATATGATAATGTATAATACACATAAATTTTATATATATAACATTATATTTTTATAGTCTCATAAATGTCATCTTTTTCAAAAATTGTTTTCTAATTGTTGATTGCTATTTGTTTTTTGGCCGTGCCACACGGCTTATGGGATCTCAGTTCCCTGACCAGGGATTGAACCTGGGCCACCTGGGCAGTGAAAGTGCCAAATCCTAACTATTAGACTACCAGGGAACTCCCTAATTGTTGATTGCTTTTATGTGGGCATAGAATTGATTTTGAACAATAATGTTTATTTCCAGCAGAATTGCTAAACTAATAACAGAGGTATAGATTTTTTTTTCTACATACACAATCATATCATCTGGCAGTTTCATTTCTTCCTTTCTGTTTTTTTTTCCATAACTTACTTACTGGCTAGAACCTTGAGTACAGTGTTAAATAGAAGTAGTAATAGTTGGCATCATTAAAGGGGAAACTTGCAACATTTCATTCTTAAACATAGGTGCTAAAGGTTTTGGTTTTGGGGTTTGGTTTTTTTTTAAGATACCCTCTGTTATATTATGGAAGTCCCCTTCTGTTCCTAGTTTGCTAAGAGTTTTATTTTTGTAATTATGAATAGTTGTTGAATTTTATCATGCTTTTTTGCACCATTGAGACTGTCATTTTATTTTGCTTTGTAATCTTTTACTGTGACCCCTTTCAGTTGATTTTCTAGTGTTAAACCTACCTTGAATTCCTGAATTAAACCCAACTTTTTCATGATTGTATATTAATAGATTTGGTTTGCTGTATTTTGTTTAAGATTGTGTATCCGTGTTAGTAAGATTTTTTTCTTTCTCATAATGTTCTATTCAGATTTTGGAATCAAGGGTAGTTTAGCCAATTAAAATGAGCTGGGGAATTTCCCTTTTTATTCTCTTCCCTGAGAGTACTTGTTTAAAATTGAAATTATTTCTTCCTGGAATATTTGGAGAACTTGTGAGTGAAGCCATCTATACCTGCAGTTTTCTTTTTTGAAAGTTTTAAAATTACCTGTATAATTTCTTTAATGATTGTAAGACTGTTCAAGTTTTCTATTTCTTTTTACACTGGTTTTTATAAATTTTATTCTAGCAGAAATTTATTCAAATTTCTTGGCACACAGAGTTGTTTCAAATATCTTCTATGATCTTTTTAATGTCTATAACATCTATAGTAGAAGTAAACATTTTTATTTCTGTGACTGGCTTTTTATACCTTTTGTCTTAAATCAGTCTCAACAGAAATTTGTATATTTCTTTAGTTTGTGTAAAGAACCAATTTGGGGTCAATGTTGATCCTCACTTTTGAATGTTTATCTTTATTATTTACTGTCTTCTACTTTCTTTTGGTTTTATATTGATGTTCTCTTTTCTTCTTGAGATGGATGCTTACTTAACTCACTAATTTTCATCCTTTCTTCTCTGATACATATTTTAATCAAAAACATTTTCCTTTAATTATTGTTTTAGTTACATACCACAGTGTGTAGGTAACATTTTAATTAGTCATCAAAATATATCTAAAGTTCATTATGATTTCTTTTTAGACTTTTGGGCTATTAAATTGTTTTTGTTTGAGAATTTCCAGTCATACGAAAATTTCTAGTAATCCTTTTGCTTCTGATTTTGGCCTAATTGAATGATCAGAGAACTTACTCTACATAATTTGTTATATTTATGGGAGTTGGTTTTATGGTCTAGTACTTGGTCAGTTTTTGCAAATATCTCACATATTCGAAAAGAATGCATATTCTTCATTTGTTAGTTATATGTTCTATATTTATCCATTACATACATTACATCAAATTTGTTAATCCTATTGTTTAAATCTTCTTTCTCTTTACTGAATTCTGTTCACTTTTTCTAATATCCCACTACAACTGTGGTGGTGTAATTTCTTGTAGTCATTCTGTCAGATTTTGTTTTATTTCCTTTGAGGCCTTATTATGAATTATCTAATTTAAAATTGTTATATTTTTGATGGATTGTACCTTTTGTCAACATGAACTGTAATGCTTACTTTTTATTTGCCTTAAAGTCAATTTTGTATAATACTGGTATAGCTATGCTAGGTTTCTTTTGCTTAGCGTGTATGTGTGTATCTGTGTGTGTGTATGGCCTGAGTTTTTCCATCCTTTTACTTTCATTGTTTTTTCTCATATTTTAAATGTGTCTTTTATAAACAGCATATGGTTAGAGTTTGTCTTATATTTGTAAAATCTGGTCTATTCATCTTTGTCTTTCACTAGAGTTTTAAAACCCATTTACATTTAGTATAATTAAATTAATGTACTTAACATTTTAATTTTACTTCATGTTTTCCCACCCCCATTATGTATTTCCTTTTGTCTCATTTATTATCTTCTTTTGGATCATTTTTTTCTCATTCTATTTTTTCCGTATTCCACTTTTTCCTCTCTACTAGGTTGGAAGTCATACATTCTGTTTCTATTCTTTTTGTGATTGTATTACAAATAAGAATATGCTTTCTTAAATTTCAATCTAATATTAATCATTACCTTTACTTTCACATTGGTTAATAGAAGGATCTTAAAACAGGTTGACTTCATTTACCTTTCTCTCTACTTAAATGCTATCTTTAGTTTTATGTATCATTAAACCCCACAAGACATCATCATTATTATTTTTTTATGGCTATATAGAATCAGTTATCATTTAGATTTGCCCATGTGTTCACCACTTCATTTGCTCTTGATTCTTTCTCAAATTTGTGACTTCTATGAGATGTTTTTCTACTTTGTGAAATACATCCTTTAGAATTTTCTATTCTGTGGTGATGAACTCTCTGTGTTTCTTTGAAAAATGTCTTTATTTGACCTTCATTAGGATTTCTTTTTTAAGAAATAGCATCTGAGTTTCCTCTGTTTTCTTTCAGCCTGCTGAGGACATTGTTCCCATTGTCTTCTCATTTCCATTGCTACTTTTTGAGAAGCCAGCTGTGGTGAACTGTTACTTCTTTGAAAATAACTTGTCTTTTTTTCTGTTGTTTCTTTGATAGTCTCCTTAAAATTGGCTTTCTGTGGTTTCAGTTGTTGAGTCTAATTTTGTTGAGTCTAATTTTGAATTTCTTTATGTTTATTCTGCTTGGTAGCTCTTTTGGACTTCTTAAATTTATGATTCAGCATCTTTCTTCAGTTCTATGAAATTCTCAGCTGTTATGTGTCCAAATATGTCCTCTTCTCCATTCTGTCTCTCCTCTTTCATATTCCAGTTAAACTTATGTTAGTCCTTTTTATTGTATCGTCTTTGTCTCTACTCTTCTGTGTATTCCATCTTTTTGTTAGCCTGTGCTTCATGCTGGAATGTTTCTTTTGATCTATCTTTCAGTCTACTAATTCTCTCCTTAACTATACCTGATACTACATTACACCAACCCACTGAGTTCTTAATTTGGTTATTGGGTAAATTTTTTTCAGTTTTCTAAATTGTGTTGTTTCTGCTATTTCTTTTCAATAAAACATTTCTCTTTATATTTTCAAGTTTCCAGTCAAGATTTTTAATCTTATTTTTTGGGCAAGGGTGCATAGAAAGTGTGGTTATTTTATAGTCTCTGATAATTTCAATACCTCAAGTCTTAATGTACCTTTTTCTGTTATCTGTTTTGTCAGTTCTCACTCATGATGTGTTGCTTCTTTGTGTGCCTAGTTCGTGACTGTGTACTGGACTTTGTATTTGCAGTATTACTTGTATGTATAATAAGAGTCCTGGGGTTGTGGTTTCTTCCTTCACAGAAGATTCATTGATGGGTAATACCAAACCAGAATTATCTTTTTATTTTTAATGTTTTGAGAGAATGGAGAAAACAGCCCCTCAATTTTTTGTAGGGCTTAATTCTCTCATAGAAACTTGATTGAGAAAGACTGTTCTGGATACAAGTCTCAGGTTGGTTTTTTTTTACATTTTAGTGTAGTGATTTTTTTTTTTAATATCTTTATTGGAGTATAATTGCTTTACAATGGTGTGTTAGTTTGTGCTTTATAACAAAGTGAATCAGCTATACATATACATATATCCCCATATCTCCTCCCTCTTGCGTCTCCCTCCCACCCTCCCTATCCCACCCCTCTAGGTGGTCACAAAGTGCTGAGCTGATCTCCCTGTGCTATGTGGCAGCTTCCCACTAGCTATTGGTTTTACATTTGGTAGTGTATATATGTTGGTTTTTTATGCAACAAATTACTAATTTATGGTGTGCTTTTTCTGTTTATCTATTTATTTATTAATTGAATGAACAAGCACACATTCTCAATTTCAGTGTAAGCAAATATGATCATCTTTTTGTGGTTTATGGTTTATGCTTTTTATGTATTATTTAAGAAATTCTGTCTTACTCCCAAGATTATAAATATGTTCTTTTATATTTCCTTTTAACATTTAAGTTCTTTCTTTGTCTGGAATTTATTTTTTGTACAATAGTGCAAGGTAGGAGTCTACTTTTTTTTCCCCTAGGGAAGTCAGTTATCTCACAGCATTTATTTAATAATTCATCCTTCCACCACTGATTCATAGTGTCAGCTCTGTTGTATGTCACAATTTCATATATGCATAGGATTTTTTTGTGTGCTTCCTATTATTTCATTAGACTATTTGTCTATCCATATGCCGATATCAAGCTGTCTTAATTATTCTAACTATTTAGTAAATGTTGCTATCTGGTAGAGCAAATTTGTCCCCCATCCTACCTAGTTCTTCCTCAAGAGTGCCTTGGCTATTTTTGGCCCTTTGCTTTTCCCCATTAAATTTAAAATTAGTTTGTCAACTTCCAGGAAAAACCTGGCTGGTATTTTGATTGGAATTGCATTGATCCTATAGAACAATATGGGGGAAACCTGACATCTTTGCATTACTGAGTCTTTTTCATGTTTGTCCAACTTTCTTCAGAGTGTGTCACTGTGTTATTGGCAGTTTGTGTGGGGGTATAGGAAACGTTAGTGTGTACCTGTTTGTCGAATTCGGTATAATTTTAAAATTTTGTTTTAAAAAGTCAGTCATTGAGAATTTAGTCAATATATTTATGCATACCTGAAAGTTCTGCTGTAGAAAGTGCTTACTTTTAAAATAAAGAAGCATTTTCCTTATGAGAGAGACTGTGGATTTGGGGGTGAGAGTCAAAGCTATTTGTGTCCAGGTCAGGTGCAGTATAGCATAGTGGTTAAGTGAGTTTATGTACGTGAATTTATTTACATGTGCATGCATCCATTAAAGGCAGTAAACATAGTGGATACGAGCTTGGTTTCTGGAGCCACATGTTCTGCATTTGAATCCCAGTTCCACCATTTATTGCAAAATACTTTCACAAAATATTGATACTTAACTGGTTGTCTCAGTTTTCTTGTCTGTAGAATGGCGTTAGTAATAATATTTCTCTCTTTAGATGGTTTCAGGGGAAACCATCATGGATGATAGAGGGGAGATTAGGGTAGTAGTTGAGGTCATGGCTTTCCTTTGTAATTCCTCTCAACATCCTATCCACTGCTTTCTTGTTATAATTTAGTATATTTATTAACCAAATATTAGAATGTAGTATAATGGTGAAGAGTATAAGCTTAGGCATCTGGTTAACCTGGACTAAAATTGTGGCTTTACTTTTTCTTAGAATGTGATTTAGGGCAAATTACTTAATCTCTAGCCTTTAGTTTCCTTACCTGTAAACTAGAAATAACAATAGTTAATACCATCTCATAAAACTGTTGAGAGAGTTAAATAAGAAAAAGCAATTAGCATAGTGTCTAGCACATTTCAAATTTTGTTATGTTTTGCCATCATCATTATTTGCCATCATCATTATTATTATTGTCATGCTGCATTCTTGTCTGTAAAATTGAGATGATACAACCTGCTTAGTAATGTTGTTGGAGGGCTAAATGAAATAATATATGCAAAGAGCTCAGTATGATGACTGGAAGAGAGTAAATATTCAGTAAATGGTACTGTAAACAAATTCTTAGTTTTAGTTTTTATTTGTATTTCACATACTGTATACTAATACAAATCGAAGGTTGGGACTATTACCTTAAATTTATATGCTCTAAGTAAAAATACATTTCACTTATATGTGGTCTAAGACTTTTTCCTTTTGTCAGTGGCCCTTGATAGGAAATAGTGATTCTCTAAACCTGATAAACATTTTGTTATCACATAATACTCTTAAAATAGTCTTATATAGAGTCAATTTTTTTTCCTTTATTCATATCGTGTCTGATAGTCTTTGGTAGATATCTTAGTTTTTAATAATAGGACCTTTTAGTTTTTCCCTTTATGTTTTCTGTTAACGTTTATAGTCTGCTGGAAGCCCTGTCATAGATTAAAACAATCTTCTATTGCTAGGAAAGGTTCATTAAATGTCAGGACCTTAAGTTTAAGGTTCTATATGAGTTACACAAGTATTGTCTAAATCAAATGGTTCTTTTGAAATATTTGATTTTAAAGTAATTATTGTTGTATTGCTTTTAGAAGAAAACAACTAACAACTGAAAAAAAGAAATGGTCTTTGATCATTTTGTGTCTTATTCTACTGCTTTTTATTTTCAGAGTGGCAGGCAACACACTACCTTTTCAGCAGAATCAAGTCGGAGTCTTTTGATCTGTCTGCTTTGGGTTCTCAAGAATGCAGATGAGACAGTTTTACAAAAGTGGTTTACAGATCTCTCAGTCCTGCAGCTAAACCGGCTATTAGATCTGCTTTATCTTTGTGTATCTTGCTTTGAGTACAAAGTAAGTGATCATTGTGCCATTGCAAAGATGAACAAGAGGGGAAACATAATGTGGAAAAGAAGAAGAAAATTTCTTCAATGTGTCTTCTTTTGTGATGTTTAAATTTTAGGGAAAGAAAGTGTTTGAAAGAATGAATAGTTTGACCTTTAAGAAATCAAAGGACATGAGAGCAAAGCTTGAGGAAGCTATTCTTGGAAGCATAGGTGCTAGGCAAGAAATGGTGCGCCGAAGCCGAGGACAGCTTGGTATGTACACAATATCTTCTCCTTCTGGTGAGAATTTTTTTCAGTTTCCTTGAACACTATCACAGTGATCATTTTTGCAAGTCTTCAGTGACAATTCTACACTTTTAAAATAGTGTTTTAAATGTAACTGTGAATTAACTTGAATAGCCATTTCTTTGCACGTTAGAATTCCTATTTAAGTAGGGTGAGCATACTTACAATTTGCTCTGGATAATCTCAGTTTGTTCCTCTTGCCCTTGTGTAATTATTAATAGCATCCCTTATTTTTAAAAATAGATTTTTTAAGAGCAGTTTTAGGTTCATAGCAAAATGGAGCTGAAGATACAGATATTTCCCATATATCCTCTGTCCCCACACATGCATGGCCTCCCTCGTTATCAACCTCCCCTACCAGAGTGGTACACTTGTTACAACTGATGAACCTACACTGACGCTCATTATCATACAGAGTCTAGAGTTTACATTATGGTTCTCTTGGTCATCCATTCTATGTAGCATCACTTTTTACTCTTAAAAGTTTCCTAGTTTTGTAATGATTTAATATACCCTGTATATAAGGCAAAGATATTGCCCATTAAACTCAAATATCAGCAAGAGAAGACAATTTAGTAGCATTTGAAGCCTGTTTCTAATCCCTGGTCTGCTACCCAGTAACCGTATAACCTTGGCCAAGTCACTTAATCTCCCCACTTTCCCTTTCCTCTTCCACTTGTGATTGTTTTGAGATTTTAAAAGGTAGTGTAACTAATTGATCTTATCATCTTTGTAGTGACCATGTGTGTGTAAACATTTCGCAAATTCTAAAGTAATATTGTTGCTGAGAGCTCCTTAAGGTCAGGGACATGGCTTAGTCATCTGTGTACATGACATTTGCTAACAGCTCGACATATATTTGTTGACTTAAAATGTGAATGTACATTTACATGAATATTTTTTAATTATTGTTTTTGATAGACCATTTAACTTAATGATTGTTTATTTAAGTAAACTTAAATATCTTTTATATGCTATGTGTGTTTGGAATTTAATAATGAATAAGACAAAGTCTTTGCCTTTGGAATTAATAGAGCCCTGTTTGTTCACTTCAGTTATATACAGTTTACAATGTACCTATTGATTTTCTTTTAACTCTTTTAGTATGTACAACAACCCTCTATTAAGTATGGAAATTAACTTTCTAGGTCATTTAATTATTACCAAAGTCTAATGAATAATTATCCTCATCTTTAAGATAAAATAAAACTCACAGAGGTGAATAACTTGCCTAAGATTATAAACTGATAGAACCAAGATCTTTTGACTGCCAATTTAGTGTTCTTTGTATTATACAGTAGCTCTTTCTGAGGCTTACTGTTGGAAAGAGTGGGGCTGTTACCGATATGTTTGTTACATTTTTAAACTTGTGGCCTTTGGACAGGTACCACTGTTTAAATGTAAGAAGCGAAGTTCTATATGTGGAATCTTAAAAAAAAAACCCACCCCCACCCCCCAAACTCATAGATACGGAGAACAGATAGGTTTTTGTTAGAGGTGGGGGGTAGGAATGGACAAAATGGGTGTAGGGGATAAAAAGGTACAAACTCACCGTAATAAAATACTTAAGTACCGGGGATGTAACTTATAGCACCGTGACTCTAGTTAACAAATGTATACTTGAAAGTTGCAAAAGTGAGTACATCTGAAAAGTTCTTATCATAAGAGAAAAATATTTGAAGCTATGTGTGGTGACGGTTGTTAACTAGACTTGTTGTAATGATCATTTTGTAGTACGTGCATATATCGCATCATTATGTTATACACTGGAAACTAATATAATGTTATATGTCAATTGTATCTCAATTTAAAAAAAAGAATTGAAGTTCTTGTCTTTGAAAAATTAAACCTTTGCAATTCTTATATATTTGGATACTTAATAAGCTAGGTCATCTAATGATAGACATTCTTAACTAAGGAGATAAGAGACAATTTCATGGAAAAAAAAGTTAATGATAAAAATGAAAATAGATCACAGTTGCTTATTTTGTTAACTGTCTTAATACAGACATATCTTTTTGCTTTCTTTCACAAAATTTCTTAAAGACAGACGTTTCAAAATCAAAGAGGTAAAGAGAGAAAGAAAGGGAACAGAAGGGAGAGAAAGCAGGAGTATCCAGACATGTCCTTTATTGTGTGTCAAATTATATTTGTTTCTCAGTATTTTTAAAATTTCTATTTGAACTCTGAATTTTTACTTTCATTTTTCTTTCCATCCTCCCAGCCAATTTAAAGTCTCATGGTTTTCAAAAAGGAGCATTAGTTTTCTAGTTGAAAGCTTGAAGTCATGACTTGATTCTATTGTTTATATTTCTCCACAATTCTCAATGCCTTCTCCACTTCTGCTGGATTGGTATGAATCAGTTCTGTTGCTGCTGCTGCCCCTTAAGGAGCCCGTACCATTCATTTTGCCTTCCATCCTAGAAACCGCTTGGGAGAAAGCCCCTATCTTCCACCTGTCCTGCCTTCTGTGGACCAAAAGAAATAATTACTTTATGAATCCTTTTTTAAAAAAATTTATTTATTTGTCTATCTATCTATCTATTTATTTATTTTTGGCTGCGTTGGGTCTTCGTTGCTGCGCGTGGGCTTTCTCTAGTTGTGGCAAGCAGGGGCTACTCTCTAGTTGCAGCGAGCCGGGGCTACGGACTTAGTTGCTCCGCGGCATGTGGGATCTTCCCGGACCAGGGCTCAAACCCGTGTCCCCTGCATTGGTAGGCGGATTCTTAACCACTGCACCACCAGGAAAGCCCCTGAATTCTTCTTAATTTGTTTACTTATTAAACAAAAAGTTATTGAGTTCTCAGGATGTGCCAGACACTTTGTCAGTACCTGATATAAAAGGATGAACAAAATGGACATAATCTGTGTTCTTAAGTAGCTTATATTCTTGTGGTCATAAGTGCTATGGAGAGAAAGTAAGTTAAGAGGAAAGGAAGTGGTAGAGAGTTGAGGAAGGCCTTTCTGCAGAGGTGATGAATAATTGGCCAGTGAAAATTTGTGGGAAAAACAATCAAGTAAAAGGAACAACCACCATTGCGCACATCCTAAATCAGTAGCATATGTAGTGAAACTACACACCCACACACACACACACACAATAATGATAGTGTAAACAAGAGTGGGAGGAAATAAGATCATATCATGCATGGTCTTATAAACCATGGTTAAGATTTTGGGAAAGTCAGTATTAGAAAGTTTGCTTATTTAAAAGCATGTTTGGTTTTTTTATATTACATTTAGCAAATATATTTCTTCTGCAGCTGTCATGAAAATTTTTAACAAAAAGCACCATTGTCTGGTTTTTCCACTTGTACTGAGGATAAGGTGGCTGTGTATAAAATTAATAACATTATGTAGGATTTCTTATGTGTTTGCAAATATACAAGTATGTGGTCTGACTGAAATAACATTAAAAAAAGGTTTTGAAATTTGTTTGACAGAGAGAAGCCCATCTGGAAGTGCCTTTGGGAGTCAAGAAAATCTGAGGTGGAGGAAGGATATGACTCACTGGCGTCAAAACACTGAGAAGCTTGACAAGTAATATAACCTTCTTTTTTATCTTACTGATGAGTTTGTTGAGTTTCAAATACAGAGGAAAATGATTACTTTTAGTGTTATTTTTTATATATTAGGCATTCAAATCTTAGAAGACAAAATAGTTATATTTTATTTTTAAATTTTAGATTAAAAATGATTTGAGGGAAGAATTTTTCATATGGTGTAGTAAAACAAAAGGTTACATATTGTAACAAAAGGTTACAAATGTTACTCTGTTTTCCCCCAACAATCCCCTTTGGAAAATGCGTTTGGCAACTATTTTTTAAATATATTTTGGGTGTCACACTGAACTAAATATTTCAAGGATTACAAAAAATTAGAACACTAGTCTTTGCCCTCTTAAAGCTTGAAATATAAAGAAAGACAAAACACTACAAGTCTTCTGTTTCTAGCATGGAGGCAAACTAGGTACACTAACTGACCACCCCACTGCCAAAAACAATCCTAAAGGACTGCATCTTCAGCCTAAGGGGAGCTGGAAGTAAACCCTTCTCACTGCCCAGGTAACCACAGGTAAAGTTGCTCGGCTTGACACTTGGCATTTCAGGTGTTATGGGGCTAACATTTTTTCCTGATAATTTGTAATTACAAGTTAGCCCTCAAGTTACTTGATTGGCCCCCACAGCTTTGAGCATATGGTGACCAACTCATTTGGGTCTGCCTAGTACTCCTCATTTTAGTAGTGAATGTCCCATGTCCCAGGGAACCTCCCAGTCCTGTCCTAAAGTGAACCTGGATGGTTGGCCCCCCTATCTGAGAACCGTCTTCAGCCCAAGCTTTAGAGGATTCTCACAGATGAACTTCAAGAAATATT
Source organism: Balaenoptera borealis (assembly GCF_965194805.1). Taxonomy (NCBI): domain Eukaryota; kingdom Metazoa; phylum Chordata; class Mammalia; order Artiodactyla; family Balaenopteridae; genus Balaenoptera; species Balaenoptera borealis. The sequence continues at coordinate 140,839,106 of NC_138860.1, forward strand.
AGCTCTCAGACAGTAAAATCATGAAACACAGGAAGCAAGTCCCTGTGAGAGTCAGCAGAGAGAGAAGCAGCAGGGTCAGTACCATACAGATGAGTTTGGAATTGTCAGAAACTGTCTTAGTCTCTACAGGCTGCTATGACAAGATACCACATGCTGTGTCACTTTTAAACAACAGAAATTTATTCCTCACAGTTCTGGAGGCTGGGAAGTTCGAGATCATGGCACCAGCAGATTTGGTGTCTGGTGAAGGCCCTCTTCTGTGTTACAGACTTCTTGCTCTGTCCCCTTATGGTTTAAGGTCAAGCAAACTCCCTGGGGCATCTTTTATAGAGGCACTAATCCCATTCTCGAGGGCTCTGCCCTGATTATCCAATCACCTTCCAAAAACTGCACCTCCTAACACCATTACCTTGGGCATTAGGTTTTCAACGTATGAATTTGGCAGGGAATGCAGATACTGAATCTCACTGTGTTAAAAATTCTTAAAGTTTGAGTTTCTGCATTTCTGTCCTCTTTGTCCATGTTCGTTTCTTTTATTATTTTTCCACATGTTGTGTTTTTTAGAAATCAAAAAGCAACAAGATACTATGCTATTAGTATGTTGCTTTATTTCTGCATTTGTATAATGTGTTCTCTTTGCTTATCTTACTATGTTTTGAGGGAGCCCTTTTTTTTTTTGGTATTTTCCTGATTCTTTTTGTTTAACCATCTTGTTTTGTCATGTTTCTTCACAAAATCTTGCTGGAATTTTAAGTTTGAACATTATATATTTTGTTGTCCAATTTAATTCTAACTATGTTGTATTTTCTCCTTAAATTTAATTTGTAAAATGTAATTTCATAAACTGTTCTCTTTAGTGACAGTAATAAAGATTCAGACTTTAACATCTAAGAACTTTGAAAAGTTAGCATTTAATATATCCTTTTATTTTTGCTTTGATTTATGTGTTTTTTGTCTACTTGGATGTAATATATAGTTTCTGCATATGTATTGCAACTAAAACAAATGTCGACTTTACTCATAAATCATATATAGTTATTAAGTTTTTTATTTTCATTAAATAATACTTTTGTAAATATTAGTATTCAAGTAAACCACTTCATTACATCAAGTTGTTTTATTTCTAATGAGTGATTCCATCCAGTCTCACTGAAGAGTCAAATCATTTTCTGTATTAAAATTTTTGTATCAAAAATTTGGGGAAATTAGACAAAACTTAATTTTTAAAAAAGATCTTTTATCTTAAATAAATATGTTGAAAATCCTTGAAATAGTAATATGAATACTAAACATTTTGAATGCTGCTTTACATGAAAGCAGCCCTAAATACAAGCCCACATAGCACCACCTAGTGTCTACGTACCATTCAGAATAAAACAGTTTTTCCTGTGTTTGCTGCATCTCTGAAAACTAAATATTTATGCCTTTAGTGGCACTGTAGCACTGTAATGGGGTGAGAAAGTCTGTATTGGCATGGTTGAAAAAATGTAGGTTAAAACAAAACATTTTAAAATATGCAAAATACTGTCTTTTTCCTTATTCTCTTGTAACTTTGCATTCAGGCAAATATTGAAAAATGGTTCCCCTGAAAAAGCAAAATGGTTCCAAGGTTTTTTATTTCTGTGCATCTTTAAGTCTTTTTTGAATTGCAGATCTATTGGCTTTTCTAAAAGATAAATATAATTTCTTATAATATTTTGTATTAGGTCAAGAGCAGAGATTGAACATGAAGCACTGATTGATGGAAATCTGGCTACTGAAGCAAATCTAATCATTTTGGATACATTAGAGATTGTTGTCCAGGTAAGAACACAAATTAGAGGAATTTAAAGTAGTATAGATTTGATAAGTTAGGGTTGGGGGGAAAAAGTATTTATTGAACCATATGGTTACATTTAAATATCAGTAGATCCTAGAAATTATGTCCTTGCTCCTCTTCTTTTCTCATTTAAAACCTATTCATTCTTCTCCACCTCTTTTTTTTTATCCAAATCCGTCTCAGCTTCTTTTCCTTGAGGTCTTCCTAGATCTTACATTGTCTTTTTCCTATTAAAATTTTTATTTGTTACTTATACATATTCTATCTCTCTAACCAAATTGCAGTTAACATCTCTATTTTATTTATCTATTTTTAAATTGCAGACAGTTTCTGTAACAGAATCCAAAGAGAGCATCCTTGGCGGGGTGCTGAAAGTGCTACTACATAGCATGGCCTGTAATCAAAGTGCAGTTTATCTACAACACTGTTTTGCTACCCAGAGAGCCCTGGTTTCAAAGGTGGGTTATTTTTGTACCTGCTGTCTTGTCAGACTTTGCTTTCTTTATTAACATTGTCTAAGATCATTTGACACATACATTGATCATATTTTAAATATACTTATAGTTAAAATTTTAGTAATAACCTAAGACTCACGATTCTTCTTTGCCTTTTCTCTACTGCTTACCTTTTGGAATTTCTAAGAGTAGTTCTGATGTGGAGAAGGGCCTGAAATTACTAGCTTATTTTATTTTATTTATTTTTTAAAATAAATTTATTTATTTTATTTATTTATTTTTGGCTGCATTGGGTCTTCATTGCTGCATGCGGGTTTTCTCTAGTTATGGCGAGGCGGGGACTACTCTTCGTTGCGGTGCGCGGGCTTCTCATTGCGGTGGCTTCTTTTGTTGCGGAGCACGGGCTCTAGGCACACGGGCTTCAGTAGTTGTGGCGCGCAGCCTCACTAGTTGTGGCGTGCGGACTCAGTAGTTGTGGCACATGGGCTTAGTTGCTCCGCAGCATGTGAGATCTTCCTGGACCAGGGCTCGAACCCGTATCCCCTGCATTGGCAGGCAGATTCTCAACCACTGCACCACCAGAGAAGCCCAATAGCTTATTGTAAATATGGGGCTTTTTGTGTTTTCTCTTCATCTTATTTTGGCTGTTCCTTATTGACTTGATTTATCAAGAATTCAATGTATAGGTTGTTCAGTCTGTTGAAATTAGCTTATCCTATGGTAAATGGAAAGGAAGGTGCTTTTGCTGTTAGTTCAACTACTTCAAATATTTATTTCCTATGTTTGTTTTCCTCTGGAAATGTGTATTCTTAATTCTTGAAGGTAGCTATTTCATCTTAGTCATCTTATAAGATGGAATGCAGAGCTGTTGATGAAATTTAGCCAGTGAAAATAACTTATATACTATTTTGTGATAATAAAAACATTTCACAGAATTATTATGTGTTAGTTACTATAGTAGTAAGTGTTTTATGCACATTATCTAATCTAAGGTAGTCATACAGTCCCACATAAATAACATTATTAGGCCCATTTTAAGGATGAGAAAACATGTCCAAGGCCATATTACTAGTGTAATCCATACTCGAACCCAGTCTGTCTGGCTCTGTGGGCCATGTTATTAACCATTAGTAAATATTGTCCCTTAACATTCTTTTAATTCCTGGGCTACACCAACAAATCTCCACATCAGGCTATATTGACATATCTCTGGAACTTTTACTGCATAAATTCAGTGTTGGTGTTGTTTCTTTACAGTTCCCTGAACTCTTGTTTGAAGAGGAGACAGAGCAGTGTGCTGATTTATGCCTCCGGCTTCTCCGGCACTGTAGCAGTAGCATTGGTACAATACGGTCACATGCTAGTGCCTCCCTTTACCTACTTATGAGACAGAACTTTGAGATTGGGAATGTAAGTGTTTCATCTCAGGATTGTATCTTCGATTCATTAGGAAATATAACTGCTGTAGATAACTATTAAATGGGTTCGGGGGGGAGCATGAAATTTTTCTGGTATGTTTTGAGTCTAATATTTGTCTTTCTATTTCTCATTCTGTGGACATCTTATAAAAGTCCAAATCTTCAGTTTTACTTCCTATACTAAAAACAGTGTGTAGTAGTACAGATTTAAAATATAAATGTTGAGCTATTGTAAATTTTAATTATTATCATTAAGTGAAATGAAAATCATAAGGAAAATTAAAAGTTAAATATCTTGGCTTGATATTTTATGATTATCTGCCAGTCTTCGAAGAATTCCGTGTTTTCATTTATGTTTTTACATTTGATAATAGATTTGTGTTGTATTTTTCCTAACTTTATGAGTCAAATGTTTAGTTCATTTATTCTTACTCATGTAAGTATTTAAGGTCTAGAATATTCCATTGTGCACTGTTTTTGGTATCTCATTGGTTCTGATATGTAGTATTCTCAGTATTCTTGGTTTGTAGATATTTGTAATTTCAGTTTATATTTTCTTTTTAACCCAAAGTTTTAAAGTTTTGATGATAATTTTTAGTTGTTTCTTTTTTTCTGGCCATGCTGCAGCTTGCAGGATCTTAGTTCCCCAACGAGGGATTGAACCCGGGCCCTCAGCAGTGAAAGTGTGGAGTCCTAACCACTGGACCGCCAGGGAATTCCTGATAATTTTTAGTTTTATTGCAAAGTGATCATACAATTAACATACTATGTCTCCTTTTTGGTACTATGGATGTGTGTGTTTGTGTGTCCAATCATATAATGTTTTTATGAATGTTATGCAAGCATTTAAAAAGAAGGGGTATTTATTATTATACTCTTTATTTTCAGAGTATTGAGTTAAACAGATATACCTTTTAATTACATTATTCTGTTTTTCTTTATTTTTGGTCCATTTGGTGGACTGAAGGAGATGATTTAAAGCCTACACACTGTCTATTTCTCCTTTAGGTCTTATTTGGTAAATTGATATTCATAACTATTTGGTATATTTATAACTACTATTCATAGCTATTATATCTTACTATGAATTATTCCCTTTAGAATTGAAAAAGACCCTGAATTGGTTTCTTTTAAAATTTTTATATTTTTGGCCTGAATTCTGCCTTGTATGGTATTAAGATACCTCTGCTTTCTTTCTAATTTGAACGTGTCTTCGGTTACCTTTGCCTATCCTTTCGTTTTCACTTTTTTGAATCACTTTATTTTAAACGTGCCTCTCATATACAACATAGAGTTGGGTTTTGCCTTGTAATCAAGTCTCTAAGTTGAATTAAACCGTTTCATACTTGTTATTCTATCATATATGTCCTAGAGTTGTGTTGTATTATTTTGTTATGCTTCCCCACCTCTCTCCTTAAAAAAATTTGTTGGTTGTTTTCATCTTGCACTTATGGTCAGTTCACCTTATTTTTTTGGTGTAGTCTTTATTATATTTAAGAAAGTTTGTATTGTTCTAATGATTACCTTTATAATTATATAATACCTTCAGCCCTCTATTTCTTTAATCATGCATTCTCAGTGGAGGCAGTATTACCACCAAGCTAGTGAATATTGGTTCTTGGGGGGTGAAAGAAAATCTTAGCTATCACAGTGGCTTTCCTTGAGTTCTTTTATTTCTGGCATTTTTTTTTTTCCCTTTCTAAAGTGAATGGCTTCATAAATTTTTTATAATTTAAGGCAAAATATTTTGTTAGAATTTTCATCTGTTTCATGACCATATTTTCCTATTAAGTGTTTCTTACCTGGTGTTTCACTGATCTTCTTTACCTTTTTGTTACTCTACATAGAATGAGATAGTTTATATTGGCCCAGGTATTTATAGGACATTCCTTCAGTAATGTGTCTGTCATGGGATTTTGCTGTTGTGTACACATCTTACGTAACTTCCTAAAGTTTCTGGTCAATCTATTTCTAGCCAGTCCTTCCAGATTTTTAGGTCATTTTGTTTCCAAGACAGATAGTTTTTAATCACTTCAAAGTGAGTTTCTTATTTAAAAGAAGTATTTTTCTCATTATTTCTTAAATTGCACCCTAGGATTCCTCACTATTTACTATCCCCTCCTTGCCTTCCATTGAAACTGCTTCCTATTTAGCTTGTCTTGGCAACCCTTATGCATTTTTCTAATATATGGATTGTGTATCAGTCTCCTCATTTTGCTGAAATAGAGTTTATGGATTTTTTTCTGTTCATCTTTTATTTTTATATGAAATCCAGGAGAAGTAGGAACTTGCTGTCTCACACTATCCTATTTTTACTGGAAGCCAAGTCCTCTTTCCTAATTCAGAACAGAAGAATCTAGTTACTTTATGGTTCTTGTTTAGTTTTTTAAATAAAGTCCCTAAAATTTGACTACACTTGGAGTTTTCTTGATTCAGTCTTCTGTTATTTTAGGAAAGCTTTATATAATAGGATGAAAATAGGTGATTTATCATCTTAGTGTGAGGTAGTGCCTCTAAAAAGGAATAGGTAGTTTATAACTGGCAGTGATTTTATATAGTTGATAGAATCAAGAAATACTAGTAGAAAAGGAAGAATGTAAGCTCTTATAGGCATCACTCCAAAGATTCTACCTTTAAGTTTCTTTATACAGGATGTGAGTTAAGTTACTTTTTCATAGCAGTGGACCTAATGAAAGGGGCTAGAATGCAAAGACCGTGTCTAACACTGAAGAATTTTGTGATGTTGGTCAAGTTCTTTAACCCATCTGTAAAAATGGTATTATTATTAATAACATATACCTCATAATAGATCAATGTAAAGTCTAGGCACAACTTCTAATTCAAGTCTAACACACAATTTTTATTTTTTACCCTGTTTTGTAGGCTATTATTACAGCAAGATTCTAAGCTTTATGTCCTTTTAAAAATAAGATTTCAATATAAACATTTCATTAGTTTTTCAAAAATATTTTGCATAGAATGGTATTTTTTTTACTAACCTTTTCCTTTTAGGAAGTAAAAAAAAAAATACTTTTTCACTTTAAGCTTTCCTGTATTAAATGTTTACCTGGCAATTTCTCTGTTACAGAACTTTGCCAGGGTTAAAATGCAGGTAACCATGTCACTGTCTTCCTTGGTGGGCACATCTCAGAATTTTAATGAAGAATTCTTAAGACGTTCTCTAAAGACTATACTGACATATGCTGAAGAAGACTTGGAATTGAGGGAGACAACGTTTCCTGATCAGGTCAGAAATGCTACTTTTTAGAGCATTAATTGAAACAGGAGTTGTAAATAGGCATTTTCCAAATTGTTAGATCAAACTTTGGTTTTAACTGGAGGAACCTATATTTTTCTTTCGTCCATGTGTGTCATAGATAGGGCTGAATCTCTTTGTTTTAATAAGCCACCCTCCCTTCTCAGAATGGTTAATACTTTTGGTGTTTAATTCTGTGAATTTGTACCAAAATAATATTAGACTTAGGCAGTATGGACAAACAAAAAGCTTTTTGATGAAACTATTCCCACTGATTAATGTAATTTGCCTCAAAAACTAAAGTTTCTGCAAACTACCTTTTGGGAAAATCTGAAACATAGGAGAAAATTTCCTTTTGTGTTCTTTTCCTGTATTCCCTATATCCCTATATGTATTTTATTTCTACTTACAGTTCTGCTTGTTTCTGGGTGAGAGAACTGAAAAAACAAGTCTGCTGAGCAATTTGTATAAAGTTTACTACCCTTCACGCATCTTACCACAGCATACCCAGACTCTTTAGAACTATATCAAAATCATATTATTTGTTTTGAAATCTTTAGATGCTTATCTGAAATATCTTCCAAATGAATTTAATGATTGTGAATGAATAAACAGTTGAAGGATGCTTTTCATACAATTCTCTGCTACAGGTCCAAGATTTGGTTTTCAATCTCCATATGATCCTTTCTGATACTGTTAAAATGAAGGAACACCAGGAGGATCCTGAAATGTTGATTGATCTAATGTACAGGTAACATTTGTTTGATTCACTTATACTTTGTATAATGGGGCTTAAATTAGTACGATACACAGAAAACATGAGATTAAAAAAATACAAAAATTATTTGTCGTTTTCTAACGGTAATTGAAAAGTCAAAATGTGCTTTATCAGATCCCCTCACTTCTTCTTTTAAGAACTATGAATAATTGTTTGGTATATTTATTGATTATCAAAAACAAGAGGATTATTTAAAATAATGACACATTTAACACCTTGGCATCCTGGGCCCTAGATTTCCTAGGAAGGCCCAAGATCCATATTTTAAATGTAAAAATCAGTTCTTTAGGAAGAAAATACAGTGTATTAACATTTTACTACAATATTAATTTTGCTGATTTTAAATATGGTTTTGCCTATAGGATAATATTTATAGGGTATTTTGAGAATTTTGTAATTCCTGTTGTATCTTAAAAGATGTAAGTAAAACTTGACTTCTTCTTTGCCATATGACCTTCTCTTTTTACAGTTTTGGAGTTCCTTAAAGGCACAAATAAAACAAAAACAAATATTTTCTTTAAAATAAAGATGATACAGTGAAACAATCTTTTATAAATTTTTTTCCTTGAATACAAAACTTGTTTATATTCCCATAATAAACATGTAAATTCCCCCAGTTTTTCCCTTACTGACTGTTTCCTTAGTGGCCAGATTTTCATATAAAATGTCCTTTTTTTAGCCCCCCACTGCAAAAAACTGATATTACCCATTCCATTGGCCCACAGTTATTTCTCTAAGCATAGTCAAAGACATTTTCATACCACCCAAAAAACTTGTCTTAATAGGTTGTGTTCAATAACAGAAACCTAAACACTGAACAAGCAGTTTGAACTCCCTTCCAGCTTGGGAAGCAAATGCTAATTGAGAAGAATTTCTGTTCTAACTAGAATTGCCAAGGGGTACCAGACCTCTCCAGACCTGCGGCTGACCTGGTTGCAGAACATGGCTGGCAAACACTCGGAACGCAGCAATCATGCTGAAGCCGCCCAGTGCCTCGTTCACTCAGCAGCACTTGTTGCTGAATATCTGAGCATGCTGGAGGACCGGAAGTATCTTCCTGTGGGATGTGTAACATTTCAGGTAGGAATCTGCCAGGTTTACATTAAATCAAGGTATGTCCTTTTTTGGATTTAAGTTTTCTCACTGGTGTTTAGATTCATTCAGCTTGTAAGGAAAGCATAACGACTGAAGGTGATACTTCAGTAGATGAATTAACATTTCACTATCACTTTCATTAATACATTTTTAAAGTGTATTTCTCGTTAATTCTCTTCCACATTTTCTTACCTCTGCATTATCAGTGCTGTGTATACTTAGTCTCTTTGCCTATACTGCTGTGGACCTTGTAGCATCTATGAAATACATTCAAAATATTGAGAATCAGAATTCAGTGGAAACTCTTAATTGGCTTTTAATTAAAATACCAGGTAAACGAACATTCTCCATTCCCTGTATAAATATGCTAATGTATGACTCAGAGATGATAGTTTATGCTCTAGTACGGTTACATCCCCCTTACCCACTAGTTGAATTCTTTGCTTACCAAGAGTTAGTTATGCTTTGCTTTTCTTAAAACCTGTTAAGGCCAGGTTTGGGAAGTTACAAAATTTAATTAAATATTATGTTCTCTGATAAATCTAAATGCAAAAAGAAAGTGAGTTATTGTTTCTCTGAAAACTAAGTTGAAGGTTTTGCAAAGAGATCAGACAAAGAAAGAATGGGGGAAAAGCTCCAAGAAGTCTAGGATAATTTGATAATCTTTTAAGTTCAAGTTTTTACTCTAAAGAAACCAAAACTGGAAATCTTAAATAAAGGTTGCATTGTGGGTATTTAGTCAAGAGAGATTACATGGAACTCTGATCTCGAGACCCATACACAAAGAAAAGGCCTTAGATCTACTTCAGGAAATTGACAAATGAGTGTATATCTACTGTGAATATTTAGGTTCAAATCAAATATTTAAGGTATGTAGGTATCATTTCCTTTTTAGAAATAATGGCTGATCCCAATCTCATTGGGTAAGAGGGCTTTTAATATACCTGAGTTTTCTCATTAACTTGATGTATGTTAGGCAAGCCAAGGGACCATTTTTGTACCTTATTTTCCCCGAAACAGAGTTTTAGCAAGATCAATTAAATTAAAAATAAAGATTGTTTAAGTCTCCATAGGTGTTCTATGTGATATTATGATTTTCCTTAGCCCATGATTTTTCTTAATTTTCTTTCTTGCAACTTTTTATTAATGGAAAAGTTATCTAGCAGTGGTGTTACACTTTATTGTCATCTTCACAATATAAAAAGTTTTTGGAGATTTGTCTTTTGTCTTTGCATGGACTACCCTTTTTTTTTAAACTTAAACTGGTAGCTATATTTCATCGTCAGTTACTTCTTCATATACATCTTTCATGTTAAGAAATTAATTCCATTTCACAAGCCTTAAACATTTTTTTCCTCCTAGAATATTTCATCTAATGTTTTAGAAGAATCTGCAGTCTCAGATGATGTGGTATCTCCAGATGAAGAAGGTATCTGCTCTGGAAAGTACTTTACTGAGTCAGGACTCGTGGGATTACTGGAACAAGCAGCTGCTTCTTTCTCTATGGTAGATGACTCTTATTCATTTCTTCCCACAATTACATACTTCTTAATTATTAGTGACATGTATATTTATGCTTTCTGCCTACGACCCTGCTTTTCCTTTATGATAGTTTTCTCTAAGTACCTTAAGAACCATCTAGTAACATATTTTCTTTCTAGATTCATCATTGCTTATTCCTTTTTATTTTAATAGTCTGTCACTTCCTCCAGTGTTTTTCATCTGCTTGTTTGTGAACCAACACTTAGTCTATAAGAGATTTTTTTTTTTTTTTTTGCTTTACAAAACTTTACCGCCAAACATTTTCTAAAACTTCAAAATTTAAAAAAGCCCAGCAAAACAGAAAGCCTGTGGTGCTCAGGAAAATTATGGCCACTCATCCCGTTGGTTGCATAGTGAGTTCTATTAGGTAGATATTGAAGTGTTATCAGGAGCTTTATGAACTACATCCTAGATCCCTTGTCTGATCTACCCTACCATGCTATAACTCTAATCCTTTCCCTCCCCATCTGTATGTGAAGAATTAAAGCAGTCATGTGGATCTGAGATGGGATGTTTGTTGGAGAAGGAAAAAATAGCCAGCCAAATCCCTGCTTACTTTCTTGAACCATGGTGATAGGGTCACCTACTTTCTGTGAGTTTTCTGCTGAGTGTTTAGTATCCCAGCACCAAGGTTTGGGAGACAGTGAGGTTCATGTTAAGGTAAAAGGGAAGCTTGATGTAATATACAGTGCTTCCCACCTTCCCCATTGTACTATTATTAGGAATTGGTTATTGCTTCTCCTGGCCTTAACCCTCCCCAGAAATATATTGGTTATGGGTATAGACTTAGAAGGCATCAGAATTCAGAATTCAGAAATCAGAAGGCAGTCAGAATTCAGATCCTGGCTCTGCTACCTTAGTAGTTAAATCACTTCAGGCACAAGTTACTCAACCTACCAGTGCCTCACTTTTCTTAACCATTAAATGCATCTAATAATAGTACCTACTTCAAGGAATGTTGTCAGGGTTGAATGAGTTAACCTATGTAAAGTGCTTATCACAGTGCCTGGCTCCAGGTAAGTTTTAATGTGTTTGCTATTATCATCCTCTCATCATTATTGGCACTTAGAAGCAATTCATTTAATAATGATTCTGAGACTCAAAGAACGTTAGGCGTTGGTCCACTTTAAAATTTCTTGTTTTTGAAGACCTTGATTGTCCCGATTCCTACCCCGGATCTCTGTCCCTTGAGTTTCAATTTAAGTGATCTGAACTAGCAGGGAAGAAAAGTTTTTTGGTATTAATGGAATATTTTAATAAATATACATTCTCTGTGTATATGCGTTTAATTTTAATAATTCACAGCAGTGAATTTTGATTGGGGTACAGTGGCCTATATTACAGAAGCCTATATTTTGCAAGAACATATAATTGTGAATTTCATTCTTTTTCAATTAATCTATTTAATATTAAGTAAAATAATTATTGGGCATTTTAGTTACATAAATATATTTTACTATCACAGCTACATGATTGCTTAAATATACTCCTGAGAACTGACTAGAAAATATGAGAACCATATGTTATCCTTGGGAAAATAATGTTTGCTGATGTGTAAGGCAGTGGGAACTCAGTGGCTCTTGGAAAATATCTCTCCTTTCCTTCACTACAGCCATCAATCCATTACTAAAGACAAGAGAGTGGGTAGCAGTGTAAACACATTTTGTCCCTTACTCTGATTATAACCAGAGCAACCCTTGGCCACCTACTGACCAACTAGCCCCTACTTGAATAAAATCTGGTAGTTCAGAACCTTCTTATGTTTTGTTAAAAATCAGTGATTTTTCCATAGGAGAGTTTCAATAAGATTTGCTGTGCCAATTTAATATTTTGGAAAAGTTAATAATTTTAGTGTCCTAGGAGGCCACAGGTTATCTGATATTTGCGTATCTGTGACCAATGTAATAATTGGGTTTCTTTTATTCCTCTGCTCAGAATTAGTTTCTGCAAAAGTTTATGTGCATATATGAGGACACACACATACACACATTTATTTTAGTTAAGTAATTACTGGGTAGATAAAAGCAAAATGTCCAATTCAAATTATATAGAAATATAAATATGCATATATTATGTGTGTGTATTTTAAATGCACAGACACAAACACACATGCATACATATCCATTCATCCATCTAGAAGAGATAATATTATATTGTGCAAAATTATTTTATTAGGCCTTAATCAAATTAAAAATTAGTAGTGTTTGTTTTTATGTCCTATTGGAAAACAGTAGTATTGTCTTAGTAGAAATATTGTGAGTTCATAAATTGTAATTCACTTTCTTATTGATGTAAAAGAAAGCAATATCTTATTATTCTTATAGGCTGGCATGTATGAAGCAGTTAACGAGGTTTACAAAGTACTTATTCCTATTCATGAAGCTAATCGGGATGCAAAGAAACTATCCACGATTCATGGTAAACTTCAAGAAGCATTCAGCAAAATTGTTCATCAGGTAATGATTGTACTTTCTAGCTTCAGTATAAATGGAGAAAACTGTCTACAAGCATTATTGTTGCTTTGTACTAATGTCAAACTAGATCTCATGAAATGACCATTTTAATCAGGTTACAAATGAACAGTGTCAAAATGATGGTTCATGGCCAAAAGCAAGACTCATTAACAAAACTGAATTTACCTAAAGTAGATTATGATCATCATAACCTTTCCACATAGCTTCTCTTTTTTTCCTTCACTTTTTTTGAATTATTACTAATTGCTAAATTTTTTTAAATTGTGAGTTATTTTGTGTTTCACAGTGTGGGTTATAGTTATGAATCTGATTTTTAAATTGATTTCTATTCATTTGCTGCCAAAAAAGTTTTTATGTTTAACTTTTTATTAAATGATGTGAAAGTTTAATAAACTCCTAATATTCTTAATGATTTCAACTGAACTTTTAACTGTTTTTCCCGTATATTTTTATTCAATCATCCTTTGACATATTTCTAATATGAAAATAATGTTTAGTGAAAATAATGAATAAATGGTTGTCATGTTTATTCAGTTATAATAGTATGATTTCAGTACTTGTTTATAGTTCATGGAATCCACATATTATCACTAAAATTAAAATTAAAATAAACTTGGTTTAGAAATGAGGTAGACTACTAGCAGTTGATTTCCCTGAAGCTAAGTCACTGGCTCCATTGAAATACTCTGAAGTATCCTGCTGAGGCTCCTCTGTCTCCACTTTTCTCTTCCCTTCCCTGTGCTACCCGTGCTGTTGTCTGCTACTGCCATCATCAAAGAAGGAAGTGGAGTACGGGTTTTCCACTTTTTCCTTCAGTATTAGTCCTACTTTATTGTCTATCAACTTGACCTCCTCTTTCTTGCCATGGACTAAGCTGTTCTGGATGAATTGATGTAATCTGAAAAATTTTAAGTCTTAAATAGGGCCACTATACTGTTAAGCTAGAATTTTATTATTGTTTACTAAAATGTTGAAGTTGCAAAAGATCATTAGGATTCTTGATCACAACAGTTGGGTCTTTTTATAATCAGTTGTACATATACTGTTAAGGAAATCTCATCCCAGCTTCCAGAGCTATAAATTGCAAATTACACATCAGGTCTAGAACATCTAGAGCTAGTAGCTTCCAAGAAACTTTCATCCATTTGTATCAAAGACATTAGAGTGAAATTTCAATGTCTATTCCAATTTACCTGCGGTACTTCAGTGAAGTGCAGCTCACATTAGTTAGTGATCTAATTTAGACACAAATGAAACAAGTAGTTAGCTTTCTTTCCCCCAAATTTGTACTTTTCACTTATTAAAGTTTTAAAAGGTGAAATTTTAGCTTCTAGGTTTTGAACAAGCAATTTATAAAATTATCACAGGTCTTAAGTGAAGGAATATGGTGTTTAAAGTACCCTGGTGTTTTCTATACGAAGAAGAATTTATGGTATATGGTGCCTTACACTACTGAACTTCTTTTGGCTTTTTTTTGTTCTTTTTAAATAGTTTTTTTTTTTTATGACTTGCCCTTTTTTTACTTTTTATTATACAGAGTACTGGCTGGGAGGTAGGTAATGTTTTAGTTAGTTAAAGACACTAATAGATTGATTTGATCAGATTTCTTATGCCAATGCTTTGCCCACATGTGCTAGCTGTGGGCATTCTGTTGCTGTCTGCTGTCAACTGAATTCATTAACCAAAGAAATTTTGTTAAAATACTGTAAGTTATGTTAAGATATTTATTATTAAGAGGTTGTAGGCAGTGCATGGAAATCCATATGTTACACTAATGAGATTCTTTGGTAAATGAGCCACTTTGTCATCACTTAGTTTGTTTTTATCCTTTGAAGCATTTTCTTTCATCAACATTTACACACAAATTTCTTTTTTTAACCATATTGTTTCACCTCATTTTACAGAGGTCGATTTATATGTTATTGCTCAGAGGTGTAAATAAAAAAATATTTCATCTGATCTAAGATGCCATCAATTGTAAGACATCCCATTATTCTCCATGCCTTTAAGAAAGAAAGAAAAAAAAATACCCTGTGTATTAAACTACAACATCCTATCAGTCGAAAGATGAATGCCAACTACAGAGATACTAAAATATGGGCCAGAAATGTGCATCTTAGAATTGATGAAAGAATGTGTTAATTTGATCCTGAGTCACTTCACCTTGAGTATAAGCACTACTGAGGAGAGAAATTCACTTTTGTCATTTGAATTTTGTTGGAGGGAGGGATAAAGAGATTGAGACAACTGGAAATTTAATTTGACCTCATATTCTGACAATGTTTGATAATTAATGTTCGATGAAGACTATGTGTGCTTCCGTTTATGGAGTCGTTAGGCTCATGAAGTTATATATAAGTCACATCTTACCTGAAAAGTGCCAGGAAGAATTGATTGCCTTTGTTTTAAATCCTTCTGTAAAGGAAAGAATTCTATAAAATATAAAATTCGACAAAATAATTTATTTTGATGAGGTATAAAATAAGGTATTAATAAACCAGGCTTATTTAAAGCTAAGTGTATTTGTAAAGTTTTCTGCTTTGCCTCTCACTTTGTAGTCAGGTTTATGTTGATTAAACAGCTTAGGCTTTCTCTGTTTGGTTTAGCATTTCAATCCTTGTTTTGAGATCCAACTAGAAACCTTCAAAATAAATGTTACTATTGCATTCTCTTCCATTTCTGAATTAGTTGCCACCTTTTGTTTTTCTTCAGATGAAGCCAGTACTGTTACATCTATCTTAGTTCTCCAGATTAAATGTGTGTGACCTTATTAATACCTAGTATAGAACCTCTCATTTCTGTGGCTCAATTAAGACGTCTATAAAGAGACTTTACATGGTTATCTATGAGTGATAAAGTTCCTTATGGATTTCCTACCATGAAATGGAATTAGGTGAAAAGTAGATAAAAGAAGATACATTGAAACCTCTGAGCAGTTTATTACTAGTCTGCTTGATGCTAAATCGACCCCTGAAAGGTATAATTTTCACTGGTTATGATATTAATATTCTGTCATCATGTTTATTGCATGGTAAAAGTCGCACAGACTTTATTTTCTTGTTTATATTCTTGTCACTACCTTTCACTGGACCTTTAGCTTTGTAGCTTCTAAAATTGTTGCACGTTTGTTTTTTGCTTTTCCCTTGTAAAACTTAAATGGATGCTTGCATTTTAAAAATATGTTTGCTACCATTTGCTGCTTATTTGTTTTGAAATTTCCCTAATTAAAATGCTTCTGTTTTCTCTTCTCTCTTGCCCCTGGTTGCTGACCCTACTCCCTACTTTTACTATTGTCTATTGTGGTAAGTTCCTATCTTGTGAATATTTTTCTTTTTGACTCTGGGAAAACTTCAGTAATTTCATTTTTTCTAAAAGCTATGTTTCCTAGCTAATTTCCTAGTATTCTCAAAGAACTCTCACTGGATTGAGGTCTAATAAGGATAACTGATACACTATAGAAAGGCTCTTTGAATTGATACTCCCTCCCTGACTTAGAGGAACGCTATCTGGGCTTATATATTAGCATTGTATTTCATTTTTTACCGTGCTCCTTGATTTGGTACAAATTATTTGAGTTGGCAAAGCTTTTTAGGGCTGTGTGTGTGGGTTTGTGTGTGTGTGTGAAAGATAACTCTAAAACTTGATATTTAGCAATTTGGTAAAGTATTTACCATCCAAAATAACAAATCATGAACCCTTCTTAAATCATGGTGACTGTTATCTGCTCTGCCAATTCCAGTATCTTAATGACTGTTTAGTATTTACCTTTATTTTCTCTTTTCCCAAGCCCATTTATTTTTCTAAAAATAATAGGAAATAAAGTGTGTTTAATAATTTCTCTCTTATGATGGCATTTTAAAATTATTTTTAGAAAAAAGAGAAATATTGAATTTCTGTATGGAAACTTACAGCCATTTCATATTTTGTGTCTATATATTTTATTTTAAAAGATACATTTATCCGTTTATCAAATAGTGAACAATTTGTATTCAGAAGTAGATTAATGCAAGTTTATATTCTTCAGAACAATCATTCCCCAACCATTGATAACATAATACTGTCTCCATTTTTTTTCCTTAAAAGATTATAACATATTTCACCATCCTAGGGGAAATATCACCACCCTAGTAGGCGTATATTATAGTCTCCAGAAAGGCTTGAGAAGGTGGGCTTAGCTTTTTTAAGCTGCATTCTCTCTACTAAGTCACTAAAGAAAAGTGGGGTACCCTAATTTATGAGATTGAAGCATGCAAAATAACTGTATCATAACTCTTGTTGTATTGGATGGACATGAATATGTCCATATTCATGTCCATCCAATATTTTGGTTTTTATATGCTGAGAAATACTAGCCATAGTTCTGGTGCAGTGGCTTCTGTTGAATTTTATAAGCTTTAATCCATGCTAAAGCTGCGTGAGATAAATTAACTCATCCAAGCCAGTAAAAGAGCAGAATGAGAAACAGCAAATTTTAATAGGTGATTGGGCAGTGGGGGGCTGAAAGAAGCGCATGAAAAAAAGTTCCAGGAGCATAGTCAAAACAAGTACTTTTACAACAAGTAGTTGAGTGGAAAAATGTGACACTCTAAAGAAGAAACTAGACCAGTGTAGGTATAAAACATCCATGAGTGTTTACCTCAGGAAAGGTGAAGCGGTGAAGTTAGATATGAAGAAAGTTAAGGAAATTAGGGAAAGTGAGAAGAACTTCTCTGTGAGGAGGTACTTTCTGATAGTTGGTGACTCCCTAATAATTGGTATAGACCCATGACTGAGCACCTGGACGATGCTGGGCCACTGATTAGGTTTGCCCTTTATGTTACTTTCGATGAGAAAAAGATACAGACAGCAAACATTTACTTTGTAGATGATACTGGACATGATTTGTTTTTTTCTGGACTGGAACATATAATGGTTAAAATTGAACTTCTGATAAGAAATGCAGTAGGATATATCAGAAGAATATATCTGGTAGGTAAACCACCAACCTAATTTTCATACTGAAGTTTACAGGAAGGAGATGCAAACATGCAGTAACAATTACCGTAGAGGACAGCGTTGTAATATAGAGGAAGACAAAACATAGGGAGGGAGATACCCAGTAATCCTCAAACAGTTACTCAAGGAAGTTCTCAAAAGTTCTCAAGGAAAGCATCAGAGAAGCAAAAGATGGTTCAGAGATCATACTTATGTTCTAGTGTTTGTATACCAATATATAGAATATGGGGATTAAATAGCTTAATTAAGAGCTTGGACTCAGGTGTCAGATATATTGGGATTTAACTCTCAGCTCTGCCGCTGACTAGCAGTACGACCTCGGGCAAGTTACTTTTCCTCATCTATAAAAAGAGGGTAAAAATAATGGTATCTCGTAGTCGTGATAAGAATTGACATAACTCATGTAAAGTGGATAACCAGTGTCTAGCACATAGTAAGTACTTTAAAAATGTTGGAGATTATTATTTTTATTGTTGTTATTATATCATCGTCATCATTATTATCATTACTGTTACTTGAAATCTTAACACAATTTAGCTGTGAAATCTAAGAGGTGTTATGTTCCCAGGTCGAGATCTGTGATTAAATAAACTGATAAAAGTATATGTTCTTTAAGAGGAATAAATCTAATAGAAGAGAAGGAGATTACCACTGTGTGAAATACTGGTGTGCCTATCTGGCAATCAGTTAACTTGAAGGAGGTGTTACCAAGTCCAAGCTCGCTCTGCTCGCCACACAACAGGCCAGTAAATCGGGAGACGAGGTGTTGAGGCAAGGAATAGCGACTTTATTTGGAAAGCCGGCAGACAGAGAAGATGGTGGACCTGTGTCCCCAAAAACCATCTTATCAGGGTCTGGATGCCAGTTTCTTTTATAGAACAGAGAGGGAGAGGAGGTTATGAAGTAAAGTGAAAAGGCCATTAGTTTTGCAAAATATCTCCTGGCTTGGCCAGCATCAGGGAGGGCATGTGTTAATTTCTACTTTTCTGCAGCTGTTCACAGGTGGGCAGGGTCAGATTGTCTCTCTGTGAGCTGAACAGAGGCACTTTAGTTTAACATTCATGCACAGGGTCAGGGTTCCTTGAGGCAGGCCATTATGTATGATTATAATAACAAAAGCAACAAAAAGCAAAGGTTAAAGTAAAAGATCCAACATGGAGTCAGAAGCATAATGGAGAGCTATGGGTGAAGATGAAAGAAGTTTTAGAAGTGATGTCATTGTGGAAATATACAACTAGCCCAACTGAATGTTTCCTGCTAAATAAAGATAACAAAACTAGAAAAGACTTAAGATAATTTGTCATAAGCAATTTCACCCACTAGAGACATGGATAGATGACTAGATGGATTTCCTTGTCTGGGACATAGTTTCATCAAATACAAGATGGTGGACCCAGTAAGTAGAACTGCTAAGGAAGAATAAATTGGAGTGTGGGAATGATGTGAAGTTCAGAAAGAATTCATGACATTAAAGGAAGGTAATGCTAGAAAAATATAGGCTAGATTGTAGGAAAGTGTACTTTTTTTTAATTCAAAGGAAAAATGGGTATCATCCTGTGGTCCGAAACTCTGAAGAGGAAATAAGATGAAGTGATGTTTTTCTTGAAGGTACAGCTATATGATTAGTCGTTCATGAACATGATAGAGTCAATGGTTTTACACTAGAGAACTCTTTGTAAGTTGAAAGTAAATTTAATCACTGTTCCCTCCCCCATGCCACTACACACACATTCATTTTCAATTCCAGTAACTCCTCTCTGATCTTATCTCCGCTGATCTTCTCCCTCTTGCACACTCTGCTTCAGCCACTCTGGCCACCTTCCTATTCTTCAAACACATGAGGTAGGCTTCTGTCCTAGGACCTTTGCACTGGCTCTTTCCTCTGCCTGGAATGCACTTCCCCCAGAAGATCCACATGAATAACTCTCACACCTCCTTCACATCTTTGCTCAGATGTCACCTTTTTGTGACACCTGCCCTGACCACTCTGTTTTGTTCACTGATTTATCACCAATGTCTAGAACAGTTTGCTGACACATAGTAGGCGTTCAATAAATATGTGAATGGATGAATGGTTTTCCTCATATACATTCTGTTTAATGACTTTTTATCTTTTTTTCCTTCCCATCCCTCCATTTCCCGCCCCCCCCCCCCCACTGCCTCTGGAATATCCTTTCCTTCCCTCCCACATCCACTTAGCCATTCTTTTAAGTTGTAGAATCCTGCCTGTGTGTCACCTCTTTTGTGGCCTGGCTCCAACAGGATTTATCTTTCCTTTCTCAATACACTTTTTATTATAGCATATAACCTTTTGTATTGTAATTATTTGAATACATTTTTTACCCTCTTGGGGAGCTAAGTCTTATTTATTTTTATTTTCCTATTCCTGAGGATGAACAGTGGCTAACACATTATAAGCACTCAATAATTTTTTTTCCTTGAACTGAATGTCAGTATGAGAAAGTAAATAAAAAGAGTTTAAAATGGCTGCTCAGTAACTAGTTCCGTTTTAAGCTGCATTAATAAAATTTAAGTCAACATCCAGGGAGGCAGTGAGCCCACTGATCTCTACACTGATCAGATCACATCAGCAATATTGTGTTTATTTCTGGGATACCACACTTTAAAAGGTGGCATTGAAAAACTAATAAAATGAAAACAGCATAGTAATTCCTATCATATGAAGATGATTGAGAACTGGAAGGTTTAAGGGAAACAAGTTCTGATAGCAGTCTTCAAATATTTAAAAGATCATAATATTGAAGATTTAGAATAGGGTTTTAAATTGGAACACTCTGAGAGGAATACAGCCAGAATAACAATATTTTAATATTTGTGGTTTTAAAAAATAAATAAATACGTACATTTATGGCATTTTTGGAAAAAAACGATCACAAATTGTTAATTTTCTCAAATGCCTTTTTTATTTTCCAGGTAGTGGGGTCTTCATTTCTTGATTATATCAGAATTTGCTATTATTATATTGTTCCATTGGCTTATTGATGGTTTTAATCAAAATTTTGATTGAATACATTTCAGTCAAATTCATTGAATACATTGAATCTCTAGAGAGATTTCATTTGCTATAGAAATCAGTTAATTTTTATGTCTGTTAAATTTTGAAAAATTTAACAGACTGAAAAAAATTTTTACTAGCAACCTCAAGTTTCTTTAGCTCAAAGACATTTTTCTTTAAAACTGTATTTCTTCTGGACAAAAATGTGGGGATATTTTTAGTCACTGTATTTTTTTAATTATTATTATAAGGCTGGTAAATTGAGGATTAGAATTTCCCATTTTGCTTTATTATCTGTTTCAATTGTAACTTATTTTACATACCCTTTTGCCTTTGCAGTAAGAAGTCAATATAGGAAAAATAAGTATCAAACTTACTTAAAGAGAATTCAGAGATATATAAACACTCGTGTGGCTGTGTATATGGGCGCTACCCCAAAATCCTTCTGAAACATCTTTGTATCTAAATTGTAAGAATTGCATAGAAAGCTTCCAAGTATTTTATCTTTATTGAGGGAATTTGTTTTCAAATGTGCTGTGTAAGAGTTGAGGTGACCTTAGTGCACATTGTACTTGGGATGAATGTGTGGTTAATGTATGCAGTGGGTGGTTTGGGAACTTTAGAAAACCAACTCTTCTCAAATTTTTTTTCTTTTTATCTTTCATTTATACATTTTTTTCTTTCAATTCCATTTTTAGTTACTCTTCCACATATCAATATTTTTATCACCAGAGGGATACTAATTGTAAATATTTTGCTTCAGTGCTTCTGGATGGTCTTGACACTTACTGACCGTCTGCTCTGTGCCAGGTGCTATACTTGGCTCCTAACTTTTATGATCTCATTTAATATATGTAAAGGGATAATATAAAGGCTAATGGTAACTAAAAATATTAGTGTTGTTTTTAAATTTAACTTTAGTATGCTCTAATTTCAGGATAATTAAAACAGTTTGTTTTATACCAAGCAACTTTTCTTGCAATAAGGAAAATGAGTTAATTTATCTCAATTGTATGGACATAAAAAACATAGACCTATGTGAGGACATCACTTGGTACAGTCCCTGAAAAACATATGCCATATATGATTCGGTAAAAGCCCTAATTGCACAATGTTATTTGTTAGAAATAATGAAAAAAAGAAAGATTACTTTGCTTTTATTTTCATTTGAGAAATAATAAAATACTGTAGTTTTGAATTAAAACGTTTGCAGTGTTTTGAGAATTTTATACTATAGCAATCTAAACAAAATGTGTAAAACAAAAAGACTTTGTATTAAAGTTTCTTTATTTTCCTACACCTAGGATGGTAAGCGGATGTTTGGCACCTATTTTCGTGTTGGTTTTTATGGAACCAAGTTCGGGGATTTGGATGAACAGGAATTTGTTTACAAGGAGCCTGCAATAACCAAACTTGCCGAGATATCTCACAGATTGGAGGTGAATGCTGTGGTGGTTCACAAAATGTCATCTTTAATTTGTATTTTCTGTGGTGAATAGACTTTCAGATCCAGATCTAATCATTTAATAAGCCAGATCCTGCCAAATAAAATACTCCTTTAGAGTATAAGGATTTTTGATAGGTACAGTAATAGTCTTTTGAATTTTTCAAATCCTTTATGGCAACAGTAAAATAATATTATTAACTTGATTTTTTTTTGAGGGTCTATTTTCACACATATTTTAGAAATCCTATATCTTTCAGAATTACTGTGATTTGTGGAGAAATGTATAGTATTATCCACATTTTGAAAAAGGTATAAGGTATTAATAAGCATGGAACTAGAATTAGAACCCCAAGGTATTTCTGACCCAAGTGCATTATCTTTTTGGCATAACTGATTCCCAGTGAGATAATCTTTAGAACTTAAAAGATTGAAATTTTACTTTAAAAACACTGCTTAGAATCCCTTAACCTTTATGCAGCTACTTAATTTTTACAATAAATAATTTTAATGTTTATGAAACTAACCAATCTTTTCTGCTATAGTTATCCTTTCCAACTTTTTTCTCTTCTTGGTTCTCCAAGTGTGGTCCATGGGCAGAATCTTTATTGACATCACCTGGGAGATTGTTTGAAATGCAGAATCTCAGACCTTACCCCAGACCGTCTGAATCAAAATCTGCATTTTAACAAGATCCCCGGATGATTTGTATAGACATAAGAGTTTGAGAAGTAGTGCTCTAGGCTAGTTTTTATTCTCAGCTGATGTTAATTTCTCAATGTTGTATTCTTATTGATGATTTCACAGGGCTCAACTTCCATAAATTGGTTTAAGCTGGACTTCTTGTTTTTCAAGAGCCTATTAAGTAAGTCTTGGGAAATGTTGAGACAGTATTTCCCAAACTTAGTCATAAAAATTATCTTAGAGGGAGGAGTGGCTGTTCTCCTTTGAGGACTGAGATTTAATTTTTCCTTTTGAATAGCTCCATCCTTTGCCCATGCTGCTACTCAGTGTCATATGGAAAAGTCAGTACATTCTTGACCCAGGGTTACCTTTTCAAAATCTGAACTTTTACAAAACTTCAACAAGTCAATGCTTTTATTTGAAAATTCTCGAACATTACATTAATCATTCAGAAAAATGAATGGTTGCTCATTGACTGCAAGAAATTAGGCTACATCAAACTCAATAAAAGTTAATATCCTATACTTCAAGTATAATGAGTTTCTTTTGTCTCTGCTTTCTATTCCCTTTTTGGTTTTTTTTGAGGACCTCTTGTGGAATCCTGTATTTTCAGTGGTGAAATTTTTTTTTTTTTTTGTATTTTGTGTTATTTAAAATGAGTAAATGGGAATAATATCAAATAAGTATGGACTAAGGCCATGCTAATTTGATAGGCTAAATTTAACTTTTGTGAATGCAAATAATTATTATTTTGTAATTATTGACATGGTTGTACAAGAACTTACTAAATGGCCTGCTTTTGCTCAGGAGTCTCCCTCAGAGACCTCCTCTGTTTTCTACTACTGTTAACTTCATGTGAAAGATTTCTTTTTCTTATTTTAGGGATTTTATGGAGAAAGATTTGGAGAGGATGTGGTTGAAGTAATCAAGGATTCTAATCCTGTAGACAAGTGTAAATTAGATCCTAACAAGGTATGGTTGATTAGACTGTAATGACACATAGGTATATCTTTGAGACTGATTTTTTGGGGGAAAGACTGAACGATGATTTCACAATGAAAATGAAGGACTTTTTCCTTTCCCAGGCATATATTCAGATTACCTACGTGGAGCCATACTTTGACACATATGAGATGAAGGACAGAATCACATATTTTGACAAAAATTATAATCTTCGTCGTTTCATGTACTGTACACCCTTCACTTTAGATGGTCGTGCCCATGGGGAACTTCATGAACAATTCAAACGGAAGACCATTCTGACTACTTCTCATGCCTTTCCTTATATTAAGACAAGGGTCAATGTCACTCACAAAGAGGAGGTAAGTCTCCAAATAGGGAAATAGAATTAGTGGAGCAAATACATTGGAGCCATGTGAAAACAATGTGGATATAGCATTGTGTATCATTCCTCACGTGGTAACATACTAGAACTTTACCCATTTTTAAGTCATTAATTTTCAGCGTCTTTTCTAAGTCCCTAATTCACCCTTAGCTTATGCTTTAAAAGGTTGATTTTTTTTCCTTTCATTTAGTGATCCAAATTTTGGAATTTTATTATTAGATAATAGTTTACAATTGGTCACCACTTTTTTCTTATTTTAATTGATTGTATGTAAAGCTCACTAAATATTTTTCAATCAATACACTGACCTAATAGATGTTATTTGACCCAGATCATCTTAACACCAATTGAAGTTGCTATTGAAGACATGCAGAAAAAAACGCAGGAGTTGGCATTTGCAACACATCAGGATCCAGCAGACCCCAAAATGCTTCAGATGGTACTACAGGGATCTGTAGGCACAACAGTGAATCAGGTTGGAGCATTTGCTAATACTGTGCGATTTAAGTTATAAATGGAATTTTGAATGATTTCATTATTATATTTTACAGAGATCACAAATAAGTGTCAAAGCAAGTGAAAATGTTAGAAGTAGTTGCAAAAGTTAAACTGAAAAACAAAATTTTTAGTATAATCTCAATTATTGAAAAATTTTCACACCTGACTTCTATACTGCCTGTTTTTCTATCTGTTCTGAAACATTCTATTAAGAAGGGATAGATTTCACCAAAATGGCCTTTCCTTTAAAAGCTTGTACTGAAAGAATGTGATCTAAAAAGAAGGGCTCATTTTCAGAGCTACATGTTACACGCATGTGTGTGTATCTACTCTCTTAGATACTCCCTGATGTTATCTGCTCCAGGTCTCCTTCACAGTGAGCTGAGAATAGTAAATAAGTAATGTGAAACCATTTTGAAAATTTTAATGATGTACGTACACAAGATATTGTTGTTTTGTCATATGCAGATTAGAAGCCATCCCCATTATCTCCTTGTAATGGGTTCATTCAGCTTCTTTTGCTGATGATTAGTGAATAGTCCAAGGTAAGGGAAAATCCAAAAAAGCTTCAAGTAAGATTTCATGTAATATATCTTACCTTTTTTTGGGTTAAAGAAATGAAGCCAAAAAATGCCCTACCAAAACTGAAATAAAGATTTTAAGACCTTTACCGCCTAAAAGTATACGTGATTTGGAGGTTTTACTTCCAAATGACATAACTTACAAAAGATCACCTTTAATTCGTAGTATTAAGAACACATTTGGAATGCTGAGGGAAGCTGTTTTAGTAAAATCAAGTGTCTAATAATCAGTGAACTCACAACTGATTGTCAGTAGCCTGACAACTTTTACATCTAGGATAAATTAAAGAATATAAAAAATATAAGGCAGAATACATTAATGAATACAGGAGTCAGTCCTTTAGCTCCTACTCTTTCTCTTTGAAAAATGAACTAATAAGTTAATTGCTGTGGGCAAGAATATAGCTTTGACATTAGGAAAAACTAAAAATGTATTGTCAGAATCCATCTCTGAAAAGTTTTAATATAGGCATAGACATATATGTATCAAGCTTAAATGCAGCTGGTTCGGTGCTAAGAAAAATGGCTTTGGCAAATTCTATCTCTGTGAATATATAAAAAACAAAAGCACACTTTTTGTTTTCTTACTTTACAGGGGCCTTTGGAAGTTGCCCAGGTTTTCCTGTCTGAAATACCCAGTGACCCAAAGCTCTTCAGACATCATAATAAATTGCGACTCTGCTTCAAAGATTTTACTAAAAGGTATTCAAGGTTTCCTACGTAAAGATATTCAAATTGAGACTGTCCAATACACAGTTTGATGTGAGAGTCTTCAGGGACTATTGAAAAGAGAAACTATAGGAAAATGGTTCACAATGAGAGGTTGTCTGTGTATAACTTACTATTCCTTATGTGTATATATATCCCCGCCCCCCAATACTGTATATAATGCCATGTTTTAAATTTTAAAGATTAGAAAAGCCTAGACTCAGGAAATTTTTTTAACTTGAAACTATTATTAGTTTAACATTTAACTTGTTAACTTGAAAGCCGTTATTTATTGTGAACATTCAATGTGAGAGTTTCTGTTTCCCTTCCCTCAGAAAATATACAAGCAGCAAACTTGAAAGCAAAAAATTTACATTCAGATTTTATCCTTATCATTTTATGTCTCTTTTCCAGGTCACTTAATCATTATGATCCTCAGTTTTCTAATGTATGAAGTAAGGATAATAATATTTACCTCACACAGGGAGGTTGTGCAAATTAGGTGAAATAATACATGGGTGTCAGGGTCCCCAAGAACACCCCCAGTTTTGATGATTTGCGAGGAGGACTCACAGGACTCAGCATATAGTTGTAGACCTGGTTATGATTTGTTACAGTAAAAGAGTGCAAAGTAAAATCAGCAAAGGGAAAAGGCACAGGGGGTGAAGTCTAGAGGAAACCAGGTATAGGCTTCAAAGGGTCCTCTCCCAGTGCAGCCACATAGGAGGTGCTAATCGTTTCAGCAAAGAGTTGTGGCAGCATGTGTGAAATGTTGTTTACCAGGGAAGGTCAGTAGAGACTCAAGTGCCAACCAGGATTTTTATTGGAGGCTGGTCATGTAGGCACCTTTTCCCTGACAGGTACCAAAATTCCAGACTCCCAAAAGGAAAGCAGGTATTTAGCAGAAACTATAGTGTTTGTATAAATAGTTCAGGCACAGTGAGCCACTCTTATCTTCTGGGTATGATAGGAACCCTTCCCAAATCCAAATTCCCAGACAGTAACCAAGGGCCAGCCTTGCAAATAGGACCTAAGGATAGCAGGCTCAGGCCTGCTGTTAACTCTTTTCTTCACAAATAATACTTGGCATGTAATAAATAGGTATTCAGTAAATACTAAATTTTGAAACAGTAGGGGAAAATAGTCATCAACTTGATACTGATTCCTGCTTTACTAACACTATGAGCACAAAAGAGGGAATGATAATTTTATTTGATGATGTCAAGGAAGATTTCACACAGGAATTAACATTATATATGAACCTCGAAGGATGAATATTAGTTTTTCAGGCAGAAAAGAGGGGGAAGGGTATACTAAAAACAAACAAAAAAACCAGCATGAGCAAAGTTCAGAATCTGTTCTGAGAAAAATGAATAGTTTAGTGGAGCTGGAACTGTGCAATCGATGAAAACAAGTAGTCAAACACTGGGAAAGTAGGTTGGAATTAGATTGTACGGGCCTTGTGTACCATTAAGTAAATGACTTGTCACTTAACAAAGCAGCATCAGAACCATAGTCAGAATCCAGTCTTTGACTCCCTATTACGGTTTCTCTTATCAAATTATGAACTATGGTTTCCCTTATCAAATCATTCATTGAAAGGGTTTATTGGGGTAGACATAATTTTACTTTATATCAGTTTTGTCGTCAGGAAAATATGAGGCATGCTAACTTGTTCAAGTCTCTTGAGACAGTATTTTCCTTATTCTCACTGCAATAGCTGTCATGAATTTCTGTCAGTTTCTCCTGCGTGAACATGGTAAATGTCTTTTAAAAACTTCAGATAGCTTCATTGGAAGTCTGGGATTTTATAATCTGATTATTGAGCTAGACAACCTTATAGGTTTGGTTATAGGAAACATAGCTCCTAATGTATGGTATAGATGAGCTGCCGTAGTAAAAGAAAGAAAGCTGCTTTGTACTTGTAGAATTGACTGACTTCTATTGGGAATGACATATACATACTACTGTTATATAAAACAGATAACTAATAAGGACCTACTGTATAGCACAAAGAACTCTACTCAATACTCTGTAGTGGCCTATATGGGAAAAGAATCTAAAATAGAGTCGATATATGTATATGCATAACTGATTCCCTTTGCTGTACACCTGAAACTAACACAACATTGTAAATCAACTATACTCCAATAAAAATTAAAAAAAAAATTGACTGATTTCTAGCATTAATTTTATTATTTGGGAGGTTTCAAATAAGAACCAAAATATCCCTGCTGTGCTTGTGAGCCAGATGATCTTGAAACAATACATACTTCTTTAGGTCATAGACATTTAATAATAGATGCTTATTTTCTTGCTATTGTTTTGGAATTTTTACCATGACTACGATACTAAAACAAATGTCCTCCTCTTTGTGTATATTTACTATAGGGTAATGAAGTCCTGTAGTCTGCAGGTCTCCTTAAGGGTTACCACAGAGAAGGTTTTCTCCTTTTAAATTACAAAAAGGCAAAAAACAAAACAAACTACATGACATAAACCTTACAAGTCATAGCCAATACTGCCTTTTTAATTTTTTTGTGTATATACTTTTATGCCAATACGCATATATATTTTACCATAGCTCAGTTATACCTATTATCTTAAATTCTTATTTTTCAATTAAAGTTAAAACTGTTATTCTAATAGTTATATTATCTCATCAAATGTCTGAATTTATGTTGAATTTAAGTGTGGTATAGTTAACAAATGTATCTTTTTTGTTGAATTAAAATATTAAGCATGAGATGACTGAGCCAAAGTACATGAACATTTTTAGTGGCCCCTAATATGTAGTCTATTCCAAAAAGGTTCTAAATATTAACAGTGCCAAGAATGCTAGTCACAGTACACCTTACTTTAAGTAATGCCATTTAAATAGGGTGTCTCTTGTTAATCAGTTTAAATGGTACTTCAGTTTGCATTCTTTTATTCCTAAAAACAGTAAACACTTTTTCTTGTATTTACTCTTTATATTTTGGGGCTTATCTTTTAAAACTTGTTTTCATTAAATCTTGAGTAGATTCAAAATAGTATTTATAACATTTGCTATTAAAGAATAGGGAGAAAAAAGTCATGTACTTACCACCCAGCTTTTACGAAAAAGAGCATTATCATTGCTTTGAGAGATCCCTCCTCACATGCCCTTTTCTGATATTATCACCCTCCCTTCCTTCAGAGGTAACCACTACATGAATTTCATAGTTGTCATTTTCCTCATTGTTTTCATAGTTTTATCATAAATGAATATATCCCTTAATACACTATTTAATTTTGCATGTTTTTTAACTTTATATAAATGGAGTGTACATATTCTTCTGTGACTTGCTATTTTTAATGTTTGTGAGATATTGCTATAATAAATTTTGCTTTATTTATTTTATATGTTTCATTGTATGGATGTGCCATGATTTATTCATTCTTCTGTTGATGGATATCTTGGCTGTCTCCTGGTTTTTGTTTTTTGTTGTTGTTTTTTAGTTACAAAGAATACTATTCAAATATTTCTTTACCTACCTCTGGATGTACAAGAGATAGTCTAGGGCTTATATACCTAAGAGTAGTGTTGTTGGTTCATAGGTTCTACTTCAACCAGATAATGTCACATCTTTTTCCAAAGTGTGAAGCCAGATTTACATTCTCACCAGTAATGTTTGAGAGAGTTCCTATTGCTATGTAACCTCACCAATATTTGATATTGTCTGACAGTTTTTTACCAGTCTGGTGGGTGTGAAATGATTATGTGATTAGGGATTAAATTTGCATTTCCCTGATTACCAGTGAGGTTGGACATCTTGTCATGTGCAAGATGTAAAGTTATATGTTCAAGGTTTTTTGTTTTTTGTTTATTTTGCCATTTCCTATTGGATTCTTTTCCTTATGGATTTCTAAGAGTATTTACATATTCTTGGATATGTAATGCTTTATCATTTGTAAATATCATAGACACCTTCTCTGAATTTGGGGCTTAGCACCTTTTTTTTAATCAACAGAAGTTGTTAAATTTAATATAGTTAAATGATTCAGTCTTTTCTGTTATGACTATTGCTTCTTGTGTCTTAAGAGATTTTTTACCTGAGGTCAGAGTAACATTCTATGTTGACTTCTAAAAAGTCAATATAATGGTATCTCTAAAATTCAATATAGCCTAAACAAAAGGGCAAGAAGGCAAAAAAGGCCTTTTTACTTTTTAAAAAAATCAGCTTAAATTTGATTTTTGAATATGGTTCAAGG
Source organism: Balaenoptera borealis (assembly GCF_965194805.1). Lineage (NCBI taxonomy): Eukaryota > Metazoa > Chordata > Mammalia > Artiodactyla > Balaenopteridae > Balaenoptera > Balaenoptera borealis. Next base: position 140,869,447 of record NC_138860.1, read on the forward strand.
TAGGGATGTTTGATTTTTGTCTATACTGATGACTGAATATGATGTAAGATAGGGGTCAGATTTCTGTTCCCATATGGATGTGCAGTTGACCCAGCACCACTTATTTCAAAGATTAGCCTTTCTCCACTGCTTTGCACTATTACACATCAAGTGCTCATTTTGTGTGCATCTGTTTCTAGGATCTTTGTTTTCTTCCACTGTTTACTTATCTCTTCTTGAACTAATATTATGGTGTTTTAAAATTACTGCAGCTTTATAATAAACTTTCATATATGATAGAGCAATTCCTCTCATTTTGTTCAAGGACTACTTTTGGCCCTTTTCCTTTTGATGATATAAATTTCAAATTTTAGAATCAATGTATCTCTCCCTCTACCCCACCCCAAATAATAACCTGAATCTGAATCTATAGATCAATTGGAAGAGAATTGACTCTTCCAGTCTATGAATACGGTATACTTCTCCGTTCACTTAGATCTTCTGAATGTTTTTTTTTTTTTTAATTTTTTTGTAGAGGTCTTACGTATCTTTTGACTTACTTTTTGGTATTTAGTATTTTTATACTTTTGTTAATGGTATCTTTTAAAATTATATTTTCTGTTTGCTGGCATACAGAAATGCAGTTGAACTTTATATGCTTTACATGAGAATACTGCCAAATTCACTTGTTAATTCTAATAATTTGTCTGTAGAATCTCTTTCTTACAGTAATGTTTAGGACCTCCATTACTGTGTTGAATGGGGATGGTGATAGAGGGCATCATTTTCTTGTTTCTGATCGAAAAGAAATTTTTTCGGCATTGAGTATAATGTTTTCTTCATGTTTTTGTAGATATTTTTAATTAGGTGAAAAAAGTTCCTACCTGTTTGTAGTTATGCTAAAAGTTTATCATGACAAATTTTAGATTTTATCAAGTGGGTTGTATGTGGGGAGTAGGGATGTAATATGTTGTTAGAACAGTTTCGTAGTATTTTGTTTGGGAGTTTTACAACTGTTTTCATGGGTGAGATTGAATTACAAGTATTTTCTTATAGCCCCCATTAGGTTTTGGTATCCCAACCTTGAAAAATGAGTTTGAAACTCTTCTCAGGAATAGTTCTTTTTTCCCCCTATACCCTGGAATAGTTTTTTATATACTCTGGAATAGTTGTGTTACAAAGGGATTATCTGTCCTTAGAATGTTTAGAATTTGCATGTTTATGTTTTCTTTGTGGGTAGATTTGTGATTTGACTGATTTGATGGTTTTAGGATTATTCATATTTTTCCTTAATAAATTTTATTCATTTTTTTGCTTAATATTTTTGGTAATTGATCTAGAAAAGTAGAATTTCAGATTTATTTGCATTAAATTGTACATAATATCCTCTGTGCCTTTATAAACTTCTGCTGTATTTGACTTTATGTCCCATTTTTTATTTCTAGAAGAGGATACTTGGCCTTTTCTCATTTATTCTTGCCAGAGCTTAGTCTATTTTTTTAGATTCTTCTGACAACCAACTTTTGCATTTTTTAATATAGAGCTATCATACTTTAAAATTTTATTCCCTTCCTTATACTTTGAGTTTATTCTGTTCTTTTTAAGTTGCTTATTAGCGCTTCAGTTTTAGTCTTCTTTTCTTAATATAAGCATTTAAGGCTATATGTTTTCCTCTAAGTATCACTCTAGCTGCATTCTACAAGTATTGATATGTATACTTCTTTTTAAACGCGCTTTTTCCATTTATCTATTGGAGTCCAGATATTTTTCTTAAATATCTGAATAAGTTGAATAAAAGATATCAGATCTATTCAGTTGTTAAGGCAAACCACTGTACGAGATGCCATTGTTGCTACATAAATGAGTACGGTTACAACCCTTAAAGAACTTTTAGTCTAGTGGTGATATGTGGGGAAAAAAAGGGTGTCAGATTTAATATTAAAGTATATATAATTTTCAATTGTGAAAATTGGAAGCAGATGTTAGATTTTAAAGAAACTCTGTTGATCATCTGTTCCCTGCTTTAAACCTAATAGCAAGAGAGGATGTTTTACATACAACCGAAAAACTGAATGTCCTCGTCATGGTGAATATATATATATATATGCATGCCCTAAAAGTATGCCAGAAGAACTCTTTTGATAACACACTGTTTTTCCTAGGTGTGAGGATGCCTTAAGAAAAAATAAGAGCTTAATTGGGCCAGATCAAAAGGAGTACCAAAGGGAACTAGAGAGAAACTATCATCGCCTTAAAGAGGCCCTACAGCCTCTGATAAACAGAAAGATCCCTCAGTTATACAAGGCAGTATTACCTGTTACCTGCCACAGGTATGCTTATTTTTTCTATTACTTTGGATATCTTCAGAAAAATGAAATCTGCTTGAACTATTTAAAAGTGAATTTATTTAACTTTTATTAAATGGTTTCAAATATTGTCTTCTGAAACCTAACAAGTTCAACTTATGTAAGCCTTTCATCATCTATACCTGAATCAATCAGCCTACAAGATAAAAGTCAGTTCTTTCTGTAATGAAGAGAATAATAAAGTTGTTTTAAGAACTCATACTAACCAGGACACCACACATAAGTCTGGCCTCCTAGAACTGTTCCTTTTAATGTCCTGTCACACTTTCTGGTATTCCTATGAGAGAATTTGCTAGAATGTACTTGAAGCCAGGTATTCATTTCCCTTATCCCTGACAGTAAATAGTATATAGTATGTTCTTCTAGATTTGGATTAAAACAGATAACCCCACTGAGTATCAAGACGACTTCACTATTTTTCTTCACTTTCTAATTGTGACAAATAAAATTAGAAGTGGAAGTAACTTGGAATTTTCTACAACTGACCATAATTCTACTTGAGCAGATAATTTAATCTAATTTTAGATTTCTCCTCTGTAAAATAATACCTTGAAGAGGTTGTTGTGGAAATTAAATGGCATGTAAAGTTCCAAGGACAGTGCTTATTAACATCTTTCCTTTTAACCCCTGAATTCCGGACAGGGCATGTTAACTGCTAAAAGTAAACTGCCTTCTTTGCATTTTGAAATCCAAATGTACATACATCTATTGAATTGTTGTGGCACCAATATTTTACCACCCTTTTCTTTGAATTATGGCAGTGAAGCTATTAAATTGTACTTACCTGATCAATTAATATCTGGAAGGTCTTTGAAGTTGCTTATATAAATGGAATGTAAATGCAAAGTATAATATACTACAAAAGAAAGTTTAACTATTTGATCAAATGAGAATATTCCCTGTTCTTCAGTGATCTAATATTTGTGTACTTCTAGGCCTCTGAAAATGTATACCAAGTGCCTGCTGTATGTCTTGTCCCCTACAGGGAGCATGTAGACAGACCATCTACAGGAACAGAAGGAGACCAGGAGGCCTGTTTTAGATCCTTTCTCTGGCAGAATATATTATATTTTGCTTCCACCATCCTTACAATGATGCAAGACACCCTGGGTGGTTTCCTCTTGAAATTCTTGATGGGAAGCAACACTAGTTCCCTCCACTTTGGGCTTCCCTTTCAATCTTTTTGGAATTTCTTACTTCTTGCTGCTCTAGCCACCTCCACCAATCTTACAGTCATTGGTCAGAGGTCCTGGGATGGGGTGCTGGGTCCCTGAAGTAGTCAGGAAGTCTCCTAATGGTAGTCTCACTTCCATCAAATCTCTCCAACTCCTTTCAATGGAAAGACAGTATTGTTCCTATCTGAAGGAAGCTTTCCATTACACCATTACCCTGAGTTTTGCCTTCCTCTCTGATGGTTATTCCTCCAAGCTTTAGTTCTTAATATTTGCAGGCAGTTTTTTGGAATTTAGAAAATCCTTTTTCTTCAACACTCTTTTAAGACTGCTATTTTCCAAAAAAAACCAAGCTTCAAGATTCAAAGCTGAACATGATCTCTATGTACGTGTCCTCTCCTTTCCTGGAGATTGGAAACCTTAAGAGACTATTAACGTTAACGGCAGGAAAGATAAGCAAAACAAACCAGCTTAAGGAAGAAGGAAAATACCTTAGGAGGTTTTAAGATGGTGGTTCTCACAGTATAATCTGGGACCCATGCGAGGGATCCCTCGGACCTTTTCAGGAGGTTCCTGAGTCAAAACAAATTATCATATTAATGTCAAATATTATTTTTTTCACGCTCATTCTCTCATGAGAGTACAGTGGAGTTTCCCAGAGACTACGTGCCATGTAAAAGATTGAATGCAGAAGCAGATACTAAGAATCTAGGCTTTCTATTAAGCCAGATGTTAAATATGTAAGAATGCCACTCTTCTAAAACTGTTGCAAATTACTTTTAATAAACAGTGCTGTTTACAGTAACATGTAATGGGTTATTTTATAAAATAATTTAAAATGTTCTTAGTTTTAATTTCTAATATGGTAAATATCAATATATAATCCATAAACAAAAGCTTCCTTGGGGGTCCTCAATTTTTAAGAGTGTATAAAGGACCTAAATCCCAAAAATATGAGAACCACTGATTTAAGACTTAGAATTTAATATTTTAAGTAAAACACTTGCATTTTGCCTTTTAATAACCCCAAGTAAATCTTTTCCTGAAATCTCTCCCATTATCCCTTAGTTGTTTAATCACAATATCTAATGTATTTATTGGACAGATGAATAAATGATCAATGGACTTGGATAGAGTGGTTACTATAAAATACTTCTAATCTATAGAGAACTCTACAAGTTAGAATAACATAAGGCAGAGTGTGTAGGATAAGCATGTAACTTGAAGTGTTAAAAGAGCTTTGGTGGCAAAAAAGTTTTAAAGTCAGTAAGCTTTTGGTGGCAAAACTTTGAGATAACTGGCAGAAAGAAAGCATGTAAACATATTTTACAGGATTATATAAAAATTGTTTACTTATAACTATATCCTTTCATTTTCTCTCCAGGGATTCCTTCAGTCGAATGAGCCTGCGCAAAATGGATCTCTAATATAAATGCACTTGTTTTTATTCATTTGAGAAAAGCCATGTATTCAACATTGAGTGTGAAAAGAATTTAAGAACTTTTGAAAAAGACTTGGGACTTAATTCTGGAAATTATAGCATTAATTTACTCATGGAAGAATGCAGTGGCCAAACAATATCAAATGGCGATTGCTGAAGTTTGAGAATCATGGCTGTGGTTTCTAATGTTCTGGTAATATGCTGTTATCTTTTTTAAGACATTTTAATGACTCAAAGGTACACTTACATTTACCATTATTTATACCATAGCTAATGTTAATTTACTTTAAGTTTGTATTTTTTAATTTATATTACCATTTATAGATTCATTTTGGAACCATTTTAAATGTAGTAATGCTTATTTTAAAGGTACTATTAAATATGTGAATGTTTACACTAATTTTACTGAGACTTAAAAAAATTTTTTTACTGACAAAAGCAGAGAATAAGTTAGAGTTGATTCAAGAAACAGTTCCAAAACTAGCAAAATGAAAATCATAATTGACAGTCACTTTATGGGCCCGGATAATAGCCCCCAAATTAAATGAATAAATTAATGGGTAGAAATAAATTATTGATAACTGGTTTGTAAAGTCTTAAAACTGGTTTCTAAGGTATTTTCCATTTAGGCACGCAAAAAAGGGATTTAGAATTGCAGAAGTAACTTTACCTGATAACTTCTGTCTATAAATAACGATTACATATTGGGATAGCTAATACCAGTGACAGTAGTTTGACTCTCAACCTTATTATAGTAATGATAGTAATATAAAAGTTGACCCTTAGCAACTAAAATGAATGACTCCTCTGTTTTAAATTAGACAAGACAGTCACTTCATCAATTTTTAGTGTTCTAAACTGGTAAATTAGAAATCCGCTTTAAACTTATCTTACATCACCATAAAAATAACAGAGCTGGTGTTTGATTTTAATCTACCAGCTGAATAAGGTATATTTTTTGATACTTGTATAGATTTTACAAAGTATATGTATAAAAGGTAAAATTAGCTGTTAATTAAGAGCTAATTAATTTAAAATTGTAACTTTATGATATGAAAAACTAATGCAGGTTTTTTTCCAACATGTATTTCAATTATTTGGCAAGTCTTTCCAAGGAAGTGCATATTAATCATTTCTGGAAGTGTTTGTTTGAACATTTTTTCTTTGTGCAGTATTGTAACTTATAGAAAGGTATCACTTGTAATCTATCCCTTTGATCTACTGACCACTTACATGAATCACTTAAGAACTGATCAAATATAATATGGTACCTTCATTCTCCTGAGAGCGTAGATGTGATGGCTGATATTCCCCGCTCCAGCCTACCTTTACAACAGGCAGTTTTATCTCAGATTCCTCTTATCTACATCAATTCAAAGACCGAATCACAGAAAGGTTTTTCAGGTGAGTCTACAGGTGGACCAAAACAGGTGAACTAGGGAGTCAGAAAAGCATAACCTCAAAAATATGTATTTGGGAACAGAGGATCCAGATGGTCAATAAGGAAAGGCAGTCAAGAACGGAAACTCTTTAAAGCAAACAAAAAAGAAAAGGTAACTTATTTACATACTCTCTCCCTCTTTGGGGTGGGGGGAAGAATATTAAGTAATTAATTCCTAGGTGATTTCTCATAAGGTTACACCTGTGTAAGAGTTTGGATTGTCACCTATCTCAGGGACAATATCAAGAACTTTAAAATTTATATAATTACGATTTAATTATCAGACAGTAATCATCTGACGTAAAATCAGAAGAGGATTCCTCTCTTAAAACACTGGTGTAACTGAACAGTTAATTCCTAACTTACCGTGTTCTTCAATTTTCTTAAAACAAACTTTCTCATATCAGGAATCCACACTAGTTCTTAACTAGTATAGTTCTAGGCTGTCTCTTGAGTGTTACAGAAGCCCAAGTTCTATCCTAGAACTACTCCATCAGCTTACGAGTAGTGCTCAAGGCTGTTTCATTTTAAAAGTTCTATTAGTGACTCCTACTCCCTCAGCTGCTTATGGGTAGTGTTCAGGGCTGTTCCTTTTTAAAAGTTCCATTAGTGATCCTGAACATAGAAAGTGGCAAGAACTGTGACTTTTTATATCACACCATCTTGTGAAAGAATGTGTAAGAAAGACATTAACTGTGTAGTTTATTAGTTGACAGGTACTCTTTCTTATTTGTTGAAGTGGTGTATAGCAGTGTTATTCCAAGAGTTAGTTATATATTCTTTGGAATTATATTTCATATTCTTAATACCAAGAATGTCCTTTAACAAGTCATAATCGATCATTTACCAATTTAATATATTTAAAGTGAAAATATGACCAAGTGTTTTGTGTGCCCAAAGCCTCACCTTAAGTTCTCCAGTTTTGGATTCCATAGTTATACGTCTAAAGGATAACTAGGTATGACAATTTAGATGGACTAAGCACAATTTCTCCTATTTGAAATTCAATTTCTTCGCCTCCAAATGTCAGAAAGTATTATTAAAGGTAATTATGCATGTTTATTCTCTTTTATGTATATATATGTGTGTATAGTATGTGTGTATATATACACACACATGTTGTTTTTTTTTAAGAGAAGCCAGCTATATTTATGGTAAAAAATATGCAAGTAAAAAAATCCTCAAGCATTTGTATACATAGTTGTTAAGCAGTTTAAATTTTATTGACCTCCTGGTTTTTTAAAAAAAGTTAAATTTAAGGTCACACCTCTAAGTTCGATGCATTATATACAGATCGTGCAGAGTATGACTATGAAGAGATACAAATTAGTCCACGCCGAAAAAGATTTACTAGGGTACAGAATCATTTTCATAAATACATATAAAATTCTTGTGAAGATAGAAGAGGACTGACTCTTCAGGTTTTCTGAGACACTTTTCAAAGTGATTCAAGGCACAAAATGTGCACTATTGTGAATACATACATGTGCCTCTAATACAGCCCATCAAAGATTTGGCTTCATGACTTACAAAACTAAATGTACTGAAATGAGATTCTGCTTCTTAGCTGAAAAACCACAGAACCTATAAACATCATGTAGATAATTACTCCAAAATATGGAGATACAAATACAAGCACTTTATTTGAAAAAGCAAACACAAAAGATAGGTGTGAATTCAAAGTGTTTAAATGCTTCCATTCTGAATAATTCAGTTAAGAACCTATACAAGTTTGTTCCCAGAAGCTAATGCATCAATCACTAGTCTCCACTAAGGAAAATGAATTCTAAAAATTAACATGGTTTTCAACAATTCAAATTTCACTATTTATATAAAAACCTAGAGAGACCAATAATATCCAATAGCTTCAAAAGCTAAGCTAAAGACTTTCTGATGTAATCAATTTACCGATGTTTGTCCAGGTCTGTTTAATATATACACAAGGAAAATACTCACTATAATTTCTTATAAAATAGCAAATAAGGAGTAGATGTAGGAGATGTAGAAGGGGAAAGAGAATTCAAAAAGTCCTTCTCTTCAGTAACTTTCACTTCAGAATCATCAAAAAGCAACCACTTCCCCTCATACTCCTTTAAGCTTTGCACTACATATGAAATTTTGTTTTCAAAACCACTCATGTTAATGCCTGTTTGGTCACTGGATTCCTTGTTTCTATCAGATTCATGGGTCCCATTAGTATTGTTAGCCTCAGAATTTCTATTTTCAGCAAATGCTGTACTGGCAACTTTATCAGGATTAGATGCTTTGTTGTATAACTCATAATCTGCTTTACTCTTTTGTCCTCCAAGAAGTCCAATAGCTTCTACATTTTTTTTGTTCAAAACTTTACTTGGCTGGGTATTTCCACTGACTCTAATCGACACTTCATCGTCATAGTTTTCGACCACACCCCTTGCTTCCTCCTCATTCAATGGTTCTGGCTTACCTATCTCACACATTTGGTCGATCACAAAATTTTCCTTATCTAGTTCTAAACTATTAAGGTCAGTGACTTTAACAGAAGCAGTATAATGCCCACTACTAATTGTAATGCCACTATGCATCACAACTGCAAATAATCCATAGCTGTCATTGGTTGGCTTTGTGCTCCATTCTTCTAGTGACAGTTTAAGAGGTGTCAGTAAAGGAGTGTTGATCTTGGAAAGTCCACCACCATAACAATCAAACCTTTGGAAGGGGGGAAAAAAAAAAGGTTTTCTGGGATTCCACTTTATATATATTCAGTTTTACACCCAATGTGAAACCAAGTAAGTCTGAATGAACCCATATTATTTACTGCTCATATGAATAAAACACAAAGTAAAAAACAAGACCCCAATTTTGTATAATACTTACACAAAGAATACTGAAATAAGTACTAATATTCAGGTGCTTCTGTGAAGGATATTTGGCACTTCCCCCCTTAATTTTCTTTATTTTCCTAATTTTGTGCAATAAGAAAATAAATGGCATTAAAAAAAAAACACTGATCTTCAAAATCCTTTTCCTTTATATTTAGTAAGTCATTTTAATGTGAAGTCTGTCTCTACAACCAAGATTTGGGGACAAAAAATAAAATTGTACTGTAGCAAAGGAAAAGGCCACTGAAAGAAAGGACCATGTCATCTTCTGGCAAAAGAAAATGTGTGCTCTCGTGGTAATTTCAAACAGTTCATTAATATAGAAAGGAATAAAATCTACAATGACATGTATACATGTCAGAAAAAGACTATCTAAAATGTAATTGGCATTTTTATATTTATTATTGCTTTCAGATATTTAAATTTTCAACTACAGAAGAATCAAATTGTTCAGACTAGTTTTATTTCCTGGCTTACTTACCTTAAAACTAAAATAATTTTGCTTTTTTGCTCCCCTCAAAAAAATGTTGATGTATGTATGAAATTTGTTCCCTGCTTTAATCAATTAATTAAAATAATCAAATAAGGAATGAAAATGAAAAATGTGTGAACAAATCATACACATTCATACCAGAAGGATTTAAACGGATGCGTTTTTACAGGGAAACTGTTAATAAAACAATAAACTTTTCTAAGGCAATATTTGTAAATTACTTCATTTCAGTAGTTTCTGTTACACTATTGTACTGTTTCCTTACTATCATAGCATTTTGAACAAAACTTTAGAATACTCACTCCAAGCCACTAGCAGCAAAGCACTTCAAATGAATAGTTATAACTTCAGGCATTTTGTCAAACAAAAGACTTCGTTCAGCTTCAGTATAATGATGGCAATTTTCACAGAAATATTTATCTTCTCCTACAATCCTCTCCACTGAAGCAAACTGTGAAATTGCCCATCTCAGGGTCTTCATTTCTGTTTTTGGCTCTGGAGAAACTACACAAGAGAATCCTGTCACTCACAAATGAAAAATCTCTCAGAAATTAAAAACTTAAGCCACAAATTTTTATGTTAAGAATTAGCATACCATTTTAATTGACTAATCCTTCCCAAATAATAACTTAAGAGATTTTTTTTAGTTTCAGAAACTTGTAAGTTCATCTTCGACAGTGCACATACCTCTAAATATTTATATCTGGTCAGCCAAAAAATATTGAGGTCATAGGGACAGCAAAATCAATATAAGCCCTACCCTCTGACTCCATGTGAGAAAGACTTTATATTTAATAGTCAATTTACAATATCTGAACAAGTAAACCAGTCTCATGATCACTTCCCATGGCATTACTACACTTTTTGTGGTTTATACAAGAAAAAACACTGGCTCAAATATGGTGTTAACAAAAATATCCTCAGTAGCTCTGAGATTCAGGTACCCCAAAATTAACTTAGTAAAACATTTCATTTTCCCATTATAACATACTCTACACATCAAAATAAAGATGCCACAATTTTCCAAATGCTAGTAACTATTGACAAGTGTAGCTATATAGGCAGAAAGATTTTATTATACCAAAGACACTAAAAGAGTTTTTTCTCAATAATTATACAAGCTACTTATTAGACTGTTTTGTTGAGGAAAACTCTAATTATTCCATAGTCCATGCAAGCCTCCAATTTTGCTTACTTTCAGAACTCTCCTCTACTTTGGAAAGCTCATCTTCTTGCACTGGTACACTGATGTCTTGAAAATCTTCTCTTCTTTCTGTTAAACTTTCACATTCTAAGCAACGAGTCCTTAATACCAGCTGACCTTGAAATAATTTCTCCACTAGCTCAAAACCAATTTGCTCTGTACCTAAAACAAAAAAAGGAAAACAAATCTATACAGATGAATTTTTCAGTACAGCCCAAATAAACATTATTCCATTTAAAGTATATCATGGCTAGAAGGCTGATTTTCGTATCTCAAACTTGCTTATTAGCATTAAGAGGTGACTTACTCATGAAATATAAACTCCCTGTAAAGATAATTTTGAATATGAATTACTGTTATCTCTAAAAAAAGTTTCAACACATGTGTGTCTTCTTAACTCCCTTCCTAAAGATACCCCAAAGGATGAAATTTAGTCATGTAAGTTCTACAAATTTTCCCTGAGATCTGTGTGAACCTCAGCAGAAATCCAGTATGGTATAACTACTTAGCAAATGCAATTTCTTTCATGAGTTTATGTCAAATACTGCATATATAAAGGGGTAAAATATTCTCTTGCCATTAAGATGAATTGAACTCTCCTAGTTTATAAACATAAACTACTATTACCTTAAAATTAGTGAGATTTATACACACACACACAAAATACATGTAAGTGTAGTGCTTGAAACTCCAGTTCGCATTGTGTTAAATTTCTCTTAAAACTTTAGCCAGGTATTATACTGTATATGGATCTAAGAAGAGAAAACTCAATTCCGCAGCTGTTAATCCTACCTATCAATGTCCAAGAATAAATTATACTTACCTTTGTTTATGGGTTTAACTTCATTAACAGGCATAACATTATTCCCTGGAGATTCAAGTCCACAACCATTAGCTGTAGTATCATTCTCATACTTCCCCAAGTCCTCTTCAAGATCATATTCATTTTCTTTAGATTGTCCTTTGGATTCTTGGTTTGTTGTTATTTTACCCAGACTACAGAATTTAGAAATAATGCTGGGTTGCTTAGCTGCAGACTTTAACCAGTTTATTTTAACTCTTGATTTCTTTTGTGAGGGTCTTGCACTTTCATTTTCAGAAATGTACTTGGGGATTATTTTAGCAGGAATATCTAATGAATCAACTGTAGCTTTTCTTTTTGATCTGGTTTGTCTCTGGTTTTCTTCCAAAGACTGGTGTTCCTTAGAGACTTTAACTTTTTTCTTCATGTTACCAAATTCAGTGTCACTTTTTCTTTTCCCATTTACTTTTGGCAATTTTTCTTTATAGTCTTCAGAATGCCTCATATTGTCCATCTCCATGCTGTTATTACCACTCATTTCCTCTTTCTGATGTTTTTCTTCTACCTTAGTAGATAACTCTGCCACATTTTTTTCTTTTTTTAGGAGTTGGCATGTTTCTTGAATGTTTCCCAAAATACACTGTAATACTTCCTGTGCATCATGCTGTAGATATCCTTCATACATAGGGTTGAGTTCCCTATAAATAAAAATTTCCATTTCATCTATTCCAGTTTTGAAGATATAATACCAAAACAAAAACCAAAAACCACCTTTCCATACAGAAATGAATTCATTTATAGGGATATCATAAATTATTTAAAAGTCCAAAAACATTTATTCAGCTACTAATTTGAAACTCCTTACCTAAACATGTAACTAAAAACAAATTTAACCTGATTTTCATTATCACAAATACTTTGCTCTTCTAAATATTATTGTTAATAGCTAATATGTATATAGGATTTACTGTGTACCATGCTTTATTCAAAATGCCATATATATATAATTTTTTTTTTTTTGGCCTTGCCACATGGCACGTGGGATCTTACTTCTCCGACCAGGGATCGAAGCCCAGCCCTCAGCAGTGAAAGCACAGAGTCTTAACCACTGGACTGCCAGGGGATTCCCTCAAAATGCTTTTTATATTATTTGTATAATTCTCACAATAACCCTATGAGGTAAGTACCATATCACCACTATTTACAGATAACTTGCTCAAGGTCACAGAGATGCAAAAGTCAGGATTCAAACCTCCTGGACACCATGCTACACTGCCTCTTAACAAATGTATGGCAATGTATTACATCTAGGTCTATTCCTAACCTAAACGATTAAATAATTTTTTAAAGACTTAAACCCTGTAGTATTTTGGATAAAGCTATTCTGTATATAGGATAAATTTTCATTTTTTAAGTAATACTACAAAGAAATCTAATCCAGTTAACTAATATTTCTCTTCTAAGTACATACAACAAAAATAGAATACTTGCAATTTACAGTTCTTTTATATAACGTATTTTGAATACAGACCTATAATTCCTATCTGAAATCCTTAGGACCAAATGTGTTTGGTAATTCAGAAATTTTCAGATTAAAAAAGAATCTGGCACATAGGTAAAATATGTATCACCAACATAATAGGGGCAGTATCCCATAATTACACACGTTACTTCTTCTACAGAAAAGAGTATGAATATTCACATTACAGATAAATATGAATAAAGACTATAAACAGCCTCACACAAATTCAGATTTAATGAATTTAGTACCAATCATAAGAAAAAATTTCCAGTCTTTGGAGCCTCTGGGATATTAAGGACTGTAGATCTGTAGTGTCTATTTTCCTTGCCCTTTATTCCCCCCATTTGTTCACATGTCACTCTCCTCCAGAGAGAGCATGACCTAAACTGGAATCCTAAAATTATATAATAGACTATACCTGAGTGTGTTAAGTAGTCGCCTTGGCTGAGTAGCAAGTTCATCAGTATATTTCTCTGGATTTAAGAGAAAACTAGCCTGAAGCTGTTCGACTGAAATGATCAAGGACTGTAAGCTGCATATTAGTTCATAACTTGCTGAAGAATCTTCTTTGCAATTTCCCTGTCAAGAAACACACAAACATTTTAATTTTTGAACAAATTAAGTACCTTCCCCCTTCTTTATCTCACTAGACAACACTAGCTTTTCTAAATCTAATTTCATAACACTAATTTTCTGGAGGTATACAAAATAAACTTAAAAAAATTTTAAGCATATTTTTGGTTACTTTCTATTATGTGGGTTATAATGGTTTTCTAACTACATAAGTCAAAGGTTTCTTTAAATTTATTTATATAGTAAAAGTGAGTCAACTTGAAAACAGTAGATAAATAACGGGGTAAAAGAGTACAATATGTTGTGATAGTGGTGTGTGTGACAATGTTTACTGGTAAACAGTAAATTAGAGGACTGGAGAAAACACTATAAAAGGGGGTAATCAAGTTAGCTGCTTACCCCATAAGAATGAAAAATAATTGCCAATGAGAAATTTAATTCTCAGATGTAATTTGTTAAGAGAAATAATCTTTGTCATTCTCCTCCCAAATCCTCTCTGTATTTATTACTTTTTCATTTCTAAGCAAGTGAATTTCCATTAATTTTATTTTTTTACCTTATCTTTTTGACTGGCTTCATCTTTTAGGGCTTCTTTCTTCCTTGAAATAATATTAAATAAGTGCTTCACTCCAGATTTAAAACCAGGACAAAAATATAATACCTATAAAGTGAGATTGTCTTGAGTATTTACTGAACAAACAATATACCTAAAATCAGTAAAACACTATCATGCTTTTTGTAGAGCATGTTCATATGTGCATTACTTTAAATTCTGAGATTAAGATGTGTCAAAAATTGTTCTCTATTTCATCATAGTAGCCTGCTATCTTCCCTCAGTGCAACAAAGCACTGAGCCTGACCAGATACAAGGGTACAACATGAATCAGATATAGTTCCAAGGGTTAAAATACATATCACCATGGAATCAGGAATCAGACAGAAAAACTAAAAGTTTGGTATCTTCAATTTAATCAACATCTACTCAATTTTGCTATCCCAATTTTATTTAATATATCATTTTCTCTTACCTCAACTGAAATTTGTAACGTGCAATTTAGAATCATGATTATTTTACCCAATTCTGGTTTATTTACAAAGACAAAGACAGTATTATGGACAACTGAAATCCTCCAATAACCTGAATTCTCAGAAAATATTAAGTGTTACATCATTCTTTGCCTACTAAAGTTTTATTATATAGCAAAATTGTCAACTTACCTGAAGTATACTATTAAGATAACAAGTATTGCCGAGATTATTCAGTCCCACAAACGGTAACAAGTTTTCTCTCTTCTCACAGTTGACAGGTGAGGACTGTGCTGCAGGAACAACTTGATCACTATTAAGTACAAAGAAGAGAAAGGGATAAGGAAGTAGAATTAAAGTGGAAATATTACTTCCCTAGATTTAGTCTTTTCCCAAAAACTGTATGATCCGAAAAGTATATGGATTTTTATTCAGATGGCATTTTAAGACAATTAATCTGTACAGGTGCAAAAATTGCTATACACACAGAATAAAAGTTTTACAATCACTTTAAAAATAGTACACTCAACAAGCTTCAAAACAATTCCATTAAAGGACTGTTAATCCCATTTTACAGAGCAGAAAATTGCAGAATTGGTACTATGATTTGTTAAGCCAACAGGACATTTTAATCAAGTAGTTTAACTCTGAATAGAAACCTGGGAATAACCTGAATATGACAATATTTGGGAAAGGCTGCACTATCTAAGTCAGATTCTGTTCACAAAAGATTAAGAGGAAACAGAGTCTATGAAGATACTTACACAGCTGTTCCTCACTTAAAAATGAATTGTTCACGTTTATAATTCTTTTACCTCAGTTTAACAAACAGTCCTCACAGAATTTTTATTTATTTTACAGCTGCTAGCTATAACTCTAATACCTCAAGGTATTTATAGGCACGAATGCTGGTAAGCAAAAGGTTCACACACAATCTCCTAAACTGATTATTGGTAAATATTAGGAAATTATACAGGGGAGCAAATCTACGTTAGACCCACAGCAGAGTGCCTACGTGCTGAATACGGAGCAAGTGTAGACTCCAACTAGAGCAACTATTGGTGGAGTAAAGCATTCCATTTTGTTCTGATTTCAGTCACTGAAGGATTTATTTGTATAAAAAGCATTTCTTATTTTTAAGTTTATTTTAAATATAATTTGTAATTGTACACCAACAGGTTTGAGAATTCATATACTAGGTATGACTACAAAGTTTATGTCAGGTAACTGTCCCCCATGAATTTCTTTACCCTTACATAAAGTGTGTTGCACTAAAATCAAATTTAAATTGAAAAATAATTTTAGTCAATTAGTATTTCTCTAAGTTAGCCTAATCGGCTGAGCACAATTTAAATGAGTTATAATGTGAACTGTGATGACTGATCTCTGTGGGGAACCACCAGTTTAATCCTGTTTCTACTATTACACACTGCTAGACTTGTCTCACTAATGTGTGCTTTTTTATCTCCCTCTATGGACTATCAGGTCAGAATGACTGCAGATATCAATCCAAGTTCACTGCTTTTTCACTGATGTGGAATTTTTAAAAGTACAGAAATATACTGAAAATAACATACATTTCAGATCCTCTATATTCAGAAGTTTTTTCTTCATTTTCTTGAGAATCTGTGAAATCCAAGGCTCTCTTGGTTTCCTTTTTCTGAAAAAACTTCAAGGAAAGTCTGTTTTTTTTTGATGGACTACCTCTTGAAAGCCCATTACTTTCACTAGGTATGACACCGGGCATTTTCTCTTCAAATCCCAAGGAGTTGACAAAAATTAATTTATACAGGGACCTTGTAATCACCAATCATATCTGTTAATCAGAGAAAAGGTTATTAGTTTTCAGTTATCAGCTGTAGGCAATAAAATCATCATTTCTGAAAACAAATTTACCAAGGAATGGTATTAGAACTTTGTATTTGAAAATCTAATGCCTGCCAATAACAGGCAGTCAGTGTTTATTGCTTAAATGAAGCAGTTGCCATGTGTCCTTAACTTTCTCAAACAACAAAAAAAAAAGATACTGAACTTTTATTAGCCTGCTGCTATTAGATTAAGGGTCACATCACAAAATACCTCATTTTAGTAGTAGACCCCATTGTACTGGTAGTAGTAGTAGTAGTAATGGTAAAGTAGTATCATCAAGGGGTAAAAACTTTATTATCTATTAGTTCATTCAGGAAACATTGAGCAAGTACCATCTCTAATTCTGAAGTACAAGGTGGGAAACAGAGGGATGAATGGGAAATCAAAGGAGTGCGAGAAGTGACTGAGTTCTCCTTCCAAGGTCTTTTTCTAGTTATACAAAATAAGGTCTATTTAAAGTATAATCTGCATACAAGGAAAGGCCTAGATCTAGTGTTAAGTTTACACCTAAAAACTTGTGTGAAAAGTAATAAACCATATGCAAAGTTGGGATAATGGTGTAAAAAATTGCTGCACTTTGTGTATATCAAATTCTTATGCACTAGAAACCAAAATATACTGACTTTTCAAACTTCTTTAACTAGAATTTTTTAAGATACTGCTTTAAGCAGGAAAGAAGAAAAGTTTGCCTTGTGCAAACTTTCTTCCCTGTTTTAAAATAAAACTTTTGGACTAAAAAAAAAATGGCTCTATTTGTGTTAGTTATTTTACACTTTAGTCCTATTTTTCATTAGGAAGATATTACTATCTGACTCGAGTATTACCAGAAAATCACCTAAGAGTCCAAAAACTCAGCAATGACTTTAAAATATAATATAGGTAGAGACTAACAGGATGAACTAAATTTCATCCTTAAGCATAAGCGAAAACCCGGCTGCCTCTGAACTGGGAATTCACAACACTGAACTCGGCAGTGAAACCACCTTTTTGAGACAACTCAGGAATAATTGGAAAGCCGACCAATTTCCCCATCCCCCCTCCAACTCAATTTACTCTCCTGGCCACTAATGCTGATGAAATGCTATCATGAACGATAAACCAGCCTGCACTGAAGTGTCAGGGATCTCTAAGCATTAGCGATTTTTGTAAAAGGTTTTTTCTTGGGAGCCAATTCCAATAAATGATGGAAACTGGATTCTCTAAGAGACAGAATAACCGGACTTAAATAAATATAAAAAAAAAATGACCAAGCAGCTGAAATAACATTATCAATCCTAATCAATAAACCACCCCTCCGGGCTCCTCAAAGCAATGATTAAACATTAACATTACCTAAAATATAACATTTTACCAGGTGCCGTATCTTCTATACCATTTCTTGCTCCTGGCTGTCCTTATCACTGGGGGTTGTTACATCAAAAATGTTTCTCCCGTAACTCTAAATCAAGTTTCGCAGAAAAAACAATAAGTAGAACATTAAATGTTCTTGACAAATGACAGTGTGAACACTAAGTCTCATTAGTTTCAAGTTTTTTCCTCTGTAAGATGGGACGACTCAATCCCAACTTTTCACGAAAAATGTAAAACAAGAATAACATCCTCGACAAAGGTTTAAGACACGTGCCGTTCTAAATACTTGTAGAAAAAGTAAGTTAAACTGCTCGGTAAAATTTAGCAATCACCGACACAGAACAACGTGAGCGCAAACATTTCTTCTCCCTACCCCGCAAACTCTAGGAACGGAAAAGAAAGTGAGAAGATGACGGGACGGTGATGATGTCCGTGCCCGTCAAACGCGGCACCGGCCCGGCGGGAGGCGTCTTTAAGCAGAACCACAGCTCGCGGAGTTGGCCTATTTACTCCCAGCCAGCACCTGCCTTGAGTCCCCAGCGGCGGCGGGAGGGGGCGCCGCCCGCTGCGCGGACGGCTTGGCTGGCAGCTGGGCGGGGGCGCAGCACCGAAGGAGCCGGGGTCCTCCCCGCGGCCCCCTCGGACTCCTGCCGAACTTGCCGCGGCGCCCAGGCACCGGCCCCTCCTCCACGGGCCCTTCTTACCTGGTCATGGCCCAGAGCGAGGTCCGCGGCAGTGACGCCGACGAGTCTAACCGGGCTGACGGCGGGTGCGACAGGTGAGCCCCTGCCCCGAGCCCGCGGGGGCCCGCGACCCACGGAAAAGCTGGCCGGATCGCCCTCCCCGCAGGGGAGTGACCATTCGCTCTCAAGAGCGGGAACCCGGGCTGCCGCTCGGTCCTGCCTGGCGCCGGCAACGACTACATCCCCGAAGCGGCGCCCGACCGAGCCCGCCCCCGTCCCCGCCCCGGGACGGCAAGGAGCGCCACAAGCGGCTCCGCTCGCCCGGCGCCCGAACCGCTGGGGTCTTCCTCACTCCACCGCCGACGGGAACTTGGCGCGTTTTCCTCAGTCTCAGGACCCTTGTGTTTTAGCCTCCGCCCGCGCCAGCGCTGCGATTGGAGGTGGCGTCCTACGAAACTGCCGGTTCTAGTCTCCAGGCTGCAGAGACGCGAAAGCCTAGAGCCACATCGCGACCGCCACTCGCCCTCCTGGCACGCACGGGCTCCGGAACCAGCCGGAACGGTAGTTGCCCCAAGCTTGTAACGGGTTTTGCAGTTTCAAACAGCGCAGGCAGTGTCACGGGCAGCTCGCATGGGTCCTCGCTGAGGGCGCGCGCTAGGAGCTAGAGGCCTGGCTGGCGGGCTCGAGCCTCTAATCCTTTTTTTTTTTTTTTTTTTTTTTTAACCATTCGTGCGCGAGAGTTGAGGGGATAGCGTACGGGTCGGGAGACGGGACAGAGAGAAGATGGGACGGGCTTCTTGCTCGGGAAGTTACCGCCAGGTGCTCAAATCCACCAATCCGTGATGAACAATCCCCAACCCTGCCCCCCGCAGCCCAGAAGGAGCCAATCAGAAGTACCTAGACAAAAAAAGCCCACCTGGTGGGCGGGGAAAGGCAGTCCAGCCAATACCAAAAAGAAGAGGGGACGGCTCCAGCCAATCATTGTTGGACATACAGAGTGTTCCTCAGGCGCGTTTCCCTTCCTTCCGCTCTCATTGGCGGTAGACTGCGCGCTTTCGCTGCCGACTGTTAAATCTCGCTCTGCGTTTTGTGAATCCTCGAGGGTAGGACGCCAGCGAGGGTGCGGTTTCCGGAGCGAGGCCTTCACAATAAGTCCCGCCCCCGTTTCATGCGTACACACTCGGGCGGGGTTACCCGGCAGTTACTTTCGGAAAATGGCTGACCGCCTTGCCTGCTCCTCTGCGCTTGAGCTTTCTGTACCGAAACGCAACCTCAGACGCCAGGCCATCCAGTAAAAAGAAGCACCGCCATAGATAACAGTAAACTCTCAACCGAATGCTGCGGAGCTGAGGCTCCCTCCTCAGCCCCTCCACGCCTCATTTTCTCGCGTTTATCCCTTCCCCTTCCCGACCGGACAAGGAAACGAAAAGAGCATTCTTAGGGCCCAGCTCTGGCTGGGGGAACTGCAAGGGGTTCCTGTACGAGCCCTTACTAACGGGCTCAGAAACGGCGAGGCAGGCCTCACCTGGTTTCTGCTTCCGTCTGTTGTTGTATGCCTACCTCGGTGAGGTGACCTCACAAAGCAAGGGTGGCAGTGAAGCACGATAAGTTCAGTCCAAATTCATTTAACCAAGCGTGTTTTGAGGTGCCTAGTGTGTGCCAGGCATTCCCTGCTCCATAGGGGCTTGACATGAGTGACAGGGAGAGGAAATAAGGAGTATGCTCTCTTAGGTACGTAGTCTTGACATTTGAGTAGAGAGCTGAATGAAAGTGCAGCCAGCCTTGGAGGAATCAGGAAGAACGGTCCAGACAGGGAGAAGAGCAAAAGCTACCAAAGTCCTCAAGGTTCACGTGTTTGGTGTTCTGGGAGGAAGCAAGGAGCCAGGGTGCTTAGAGCACAGTGAGTCTAGGTGTGATGATTGGGAGATGAGATTAGTAACATGGTTGGGGCTCTGATTAAACAGGGTAAGGAAGGGACTTCCCTGGTGGCGTGGTGGTTAAGAATCCATCTGTCAATGCAGGGGACCGGGGTTCGATCCCTGGTCCGGGAAGATCCCACATGCCATGGAGCAACTAAGCCCGTGCACCACAACTACTGAGCCCGTGCGCCTAGAGCCCATGCTCCCCAACAGCCCATGCTCCCCAACAGCCCATGCTCCCCAACAAGATGGGAGTCATTTGATGGTTTTGACCTGGGAAGTGGCGTAATTTGTAAAGCGGCTGCCTGTGGTGGTAGACTGCTGACCTTCAAAAGTGCAAGCTGTAAGATCCCCTAGGAGGCTATTCCAGCAGCCCAGGGAATAAATTAGGGTGGCCTGGAATAAGGTGGTAGCAGTGGAAATGTTGAGAACGGGTAGGATTCAGGATATATTTTGAAGTAAGGCCAACAGGATCTGCTGATGGGAAAAAAGAGAGAAAAAAAGACAAGGGTTTTTTTGTTTTTTTTTTTTAACCAAATCAGTTGGATAGTGGTTTGTCCTTGTTAAAATGGAGAACATTGAGGTAATGATGGGTTTGGTGGGAGGGGCCATTGTTCTTAGACGTAAAGATTGAGATGCATATTTCACATGCAAATAGAGATACTGAGCCAACAGATTTCAAGTTTGGAGGTCAGTAGAGAACTGAGATCAGGAGATATAATTTGAGAGTCACCAAATGGTATTTAAATACACAAGACTTTAAGCAATCACCTAGAATGATATTTATCCTAAAAAATCTGCAGGGCATTGATGACCTCTACCCTTGCCAAGCCAGGAATTATAAACCCAGAAAACTGCTCCTTAATCTACCCATTTTAGAATCAGTATCCATCCCAAATGCTCATTTTAAGAGAGACTTATAAAGCTCCTGATGACATATTTAAGATCATTTAAAAAGCAAAATGAAGTAACTAGGATTCAAGCAACCAAAATGGAGCCGGGTGGCCATTGTGGATGTGGTTTCAGACATGTTCCTGCATCACAGAGAACTTGAATTTTCTGAACTGTAGCAAACGCAAGGACACCACATGTTTTCAAAATAATATCTTCTAGCAGTTGCCAGCTGCTACCTTATGGTCTCAAGTTCTCCCCTAAGCAATCCATGCTTAACAAACACCCTTCTTGCCAGCTCAACCAATTGGTAGCCCTGATGGCAGCTGCTATGCTCAGATGTGGCATATTTGCTAGGGTAGACTAATACAGCCCCAGGTATTTGGTACACATCATTGATGTAGTGAATGCATTCTTTTCTGTTCCAATCATAAGAAAAGATCAGAAACAGTTGGCATTCCCATGAAACAGAAGTGTACATTTACAGTTTAGCCCAAGGCTATGTTAACATTCCTGCCCTCTGTCATAAAATAGTCTGGAGAGATCTGGACCTTCTGGACATCCTTCAGAACTTCACATTAATCTATTACATCAATGACATCCTGCTGATTGGGCAGGTTGAGCAAAATATAACTGTATCAGTAGGATTAAAGGACTAAGAGTGTACATGTGCGGTGGAAGTGCAGAGGAGTGTGCTAAATCCTTACCTTCCTATTGGGAAGTCAGTAGATGATGGCTAACCGAAATATCAAGAAGTAGAAATATGAACATGTTATCTAGACAGGTGGAGGTAAATACCAAAGAATGAGCTAAAAATTGAAAGTGGCTGCCTTGAGGGAACGGGAAGTCTTGTTGAAACTAGTTAGCTCTTCAAATCATGTACAACTTTGAAAAGAGCAAAAAACTTACATTTTTTAAAAAAGAGTGGTAAATGAACTGTTTTCTGATTTCATGCCCTGGGAAAGGTCAGAGCAACCAGGCTCAACAGGAGTTCATTATGTGGGTTTGGGTTGACAATTCTTGCAGCCCTCACCTTCTGGGTACAAGGTAAAGGAAGGCTCAGTATGTGAACCCTTGGCCTTTATCCAGCATCTTTAGTAATCACAAAAAGCAATCAACCTCAAAACAGCTGGTAAAACCTCCATCCAGTAGTTAAATTTAAATTAAAAATATTCCCACAAGTTAAAGTCTATTTAAAAGGTAAAATCCACTTGGCTTCAGAATTTTAAATCCTCTTCCACAATCTAAAGCCCCAGGGTCAGGTGGGAGGTCCTCCCATACCTATGAAAGGAATGCCTTGCCCCACTTCCTTAATGTTTGGTAGCAATTTAGTAGATGAATGTCCGGTAAGTGGGTGGGTGCAGAGGAGGTGGCAGGAAGATTCATGAGCCTATTTATATTTCACGGGGAGAGAGTCTTGTCTTTCTCATGCCACTAAGATTCTCTTATCTTTTGTATGTTTAACCCATCCTGTAAAGAGCCCTACGTGTAAACTTCAACAACAATATTTTTCCTTCTCTGAATAAAATTTACTTGAATAAAGTACTAAGTATTTGAAGGGAAAATAAGTTCTAATTCTTTTCTTTTGAGTATCATTATGGACTCATGGCTTTTTACAGTCTTTTATTAAATTAAGCATAATTTTTATTTCCTTTTCGAAGCAAAACCTGTCACACTTTTAACCTGTGTGGACTCTTTTTAAACTGACTTCCAGGTCCTCTCAACATTTCCAAAAGCATCCTTACCTCCTGGAAAATTCCAGGTCCCTCTTTAAAAATATTTTCTGACTAACTTGAATATACCGTATAATACATTGTTTTACCACAATATTATTAAAGGTTTATAAGCTTTAATTTTTTAAAAAAATCTTATTTATGTCCTAAACTATTCACCATACATTATTTTACCATTTCATTTCGGGCTTTGAAAAGAGTCCATGTATTTTCAATCAGACAAGAATACAGGTGGTTCTAACGGGGAGAATGTATGATAACTGTGACGTAGTTTCCCCTTCTTTCAAACCAGCTAATTTGGAATTAGATTTTAAACAGCCCTTGGTATGGCACCACCCCCAAACTTGGTGGCCTAAAATAACAACTTCTTATTTCTCACCATTTTATGGCTTGGACACTGGCTCTCCTGCTGGGCTCCCTTGGTGGCTGCACTCAGCTGATCAGACGACTGGGGGCTGGGCCCAGCAGGTCCTGTGGGCCGCCCACTTCCTGTGGTCGCTTCTCCTCAAAGAAGCTGCATGGGGCTTCCCCGTTAGGCGTCTACAGCAGCGTTCCAAGAGGGCAGGACCCAGTGTGCAAGCGTGTTAACAAGCTTCTGCCTGTATTACTGCATTACACTCCCTTTGACCAAAGCAAATCCCAAGACCAAGCCCAAAGTCAATGTAGGGCAAGTCTTCACAAGGGCATGGATATGGGTGGGGAGCCTGAATCTTTGGAGTCATTAATGTTACAGTCTACTCCACTCTTCTGTGAATATTATCTTAAAGTATAAATCCTACTTCTCATGGACGTATCAGACAGACGACCTAATATTGATACACAATTTTATATTAGATTTGGTCTAAATATCCCCTTAACTATAGGTGGTTTTTATATACAAATATATATTTCCTAGGGTCATTTTAAATCTTTTATCTAAGGCAGTTCATTGTTGAACATTACCTTTAAGAAGTCTTTATACATAGATGTGTGTGTGTGTGTGTGCGTGTGTGTGTATTTCATCTACAGCCCCAAAAGCCAATAAAGGATTTTAAAAGTAATTTAATTAATTTAACAAAAAACTAGCAAACAGAATCCAACAACACATTAAAAGGATCATACACCACGATCAAGTGGGATTTATCCCAGGGATGCAAGGATTCTTCAATATATGCAAATCAATCAATGTGATACACCATATTAACAAATTGAAGAATAAAAACCTTATGATCATCTCAATATATGCAGAAAAAGCTTTTGACAAAATTCAACACCCATTTATGATAAAAACTCTCCAGAAAGTGGGCATAGAGGGAACCTACTTCAACATAATAAAGGCCATATACGACAAACCCACAGCAAACATCATTCTCAACGGTGAAAAACTGAAAGCATTTCCTCTAAGATCAGGAATGAGACAAGGATGTCCACTCTCACCACTATTATTCAACATAATTTTGGAAGTCCTAGCCACGGCAATCAGAAAAGAAAAAGAAATAAAAGGAATACACATTGGAAAAGAAGAAGTAAAACTGTCACTGCAGATGACATGATACTATACTTAGAGAATCCTAAAAATGCCACCAGAAAACTACTAGAGCTAATCAATGAATTTGGTAAAGTTGCAGGATACAAAATTAATGCACAGAAATCTCTTGCACTCCTATACACTAATGATGAAAAATCTGAAAGAGAAATTATGGAAACACTCCCATTTACCATGGCAACAAAAAGAATAAAATACCTAGGAATAAACCTACCTAGGGAGACAAAAGACCTGTATGCAGAAAACTATAAGACACTGATGAAAGAAATTAAAGATGATACCAACAGATGGAGAGATATACCATGTTCTTGGATTGGAAGAATCAACATTGTGAAAATGACTATACTACCCAAAGCAATCTACAGATTCAATGCAATCCTTATCAAATTACCAATGGCATTTTTTACGGAACTAGAACAAATCATCTTAAAATTTGTATGGAGACACAAAAGACCCCGAATAGCCAAAGCAGTCTTGAGGGAAAAAAACGGAGCTGAAGGAATCAGACGCCCTGACTTCAGACTATACTACAAAGCTACAGTAATCAAGACAATATGGTACTGGCACAAAAACAGAAACATAGATCAATGGAACAAGATAGAAAACCCAGAGATAAACCCAAGCACCTATGGTCAACTAATCTATGACAAAGGAGGCAAAGATATACAATGGAGAAAAGACAGTCTCTTCAATAAGTGGTGCTGGGAAAACTGGACAGCTACGTGTAAAAGAATGAAATTAGAATACTCCCTAACACCATACACAAAAATAAACTCAAAATGGATTCGAGACCTAAATGTAAGACTGGACACCATAAAACTCTTAGAGGAAAACATAGGAAGAACACTCTTTGACATAAATCACAGCAAGATCCTTTTTGATCCACCTCCTAGAGTAATGAAATAAAAACAAAAATAAACAAATGGGACCTAATGAAACTTCAAAGCTTTTGCACAGCAAAGGAAACCATAAACAAGACGAAAAGACAACCTGCAGAATGGGAGAAAATATTTGCAAATGAATCAATGGACAAAGGATTAATCTCCAAAATATATAAACAGCTCATTCAGCTCAATATTAAAGAAATAAACAACCCAATCCAAAAATGGGCAGAAGACCTAACTGGACATTTCTCCAAAGAAGACATACAGATGGCCAAGAAGCACATGAAAAGATGCTCAACATCACTAATTATTAGAGAAATGCAAATCAAAACTACAATGAGGTATCACCTCACACCAGTTAAAATGGGCATCATCAGAAAATCTACAAACAACAAATGCTGGAGAGGGTGTGGAGAAAAGGGAACCCTCTTGCACTGTTGGTGGGAATGTAAATTGATACAGCCACTATGGAGAACAATATGGAGGTTCCTTAAATAACTAAAAATAGAATTACCATATGACCCAGCAATCCCACTACTGGGCATATACCCAGAGAAAACCGTAATTCAAAAAGACACATGCACCCCAATGTTCATTGCAGCACTATTTACAATAGCCAGGTCATGGAAGCAACCTAAATGCCCATCAACAGACGAATGGATAAAGCAGATGTGGTACATAAATACAATGGAATATTACTCAGCCATAAAAAGGAACGAAATTGGGTCATTTGTTGAGACGTGGATGGAGCTAGAGACTGTCATACAGAGTGAAGTAAGTCAGAAAGAGAAAAACAAATATCGTATATTAACGCATGTATGTGGAGCCTAGAAAAATGGTACAGATGAACCGGTCTGCAGGGCAGAAGTTGAGACACAGATGTAGAGAACAAACCTATGGACACCAAGGGGGGAAAACCGTGGTGGGGTGGGGATGGTGGTGTGCTGAATTGGGCGATTGGGATTGACATGTATACACTGATGTGTATAATATTGATGACTGATTAAAAAAATAAAATAAAAGTAATTTAATTTTAATAAATACAATAAAATTAATATTATAATTAAAAATTAGCACAAATATCACAGTTTAAAAACTACCCAATAAGATTAAAGAAATGTTGTATTTTATATTTTTCATCTGGGACTTATAAGAACTAATTTAATATTGTTAAAATGACCATGCTACCCAAGGTAATCTACAGATTCAATACAATCCCTATGGCAATGCCCAATGGAATTTTTCACAAAAGTAGAACAAATAATTCTAAAATTTGTATGGAAACACAAAAGACCTGAATAACCAAAACAATCTTGAGAAAGAAGAACAAAGCTAGAGGTATCACACTTCTTCATTTCAAACTATACTACAAAGATTCAGTAATCAAAATAGTATGGTACTGGCACAAAAACAGACACATATATCAATGGAACAGAATAGAGAGCCCAGAAATTAACCCACAATTGTATGGTCAACTAACCTATGACAAAGGAGGCAAGAATATCCAATAGGGAAAAGACAGCCTCTTCAATAAATGGTGTTTGGAAAACAGGACAGCTACATGATAAAGAATCAAACTGGACTACTTTACCATACCATATACAAAAATAAACTCAAAATGGATTAAAGACCTAAATATAAGACCTGAAACCATAAAAATCCTAGAAGAAAACAAAGGCAGTTTGCTCTTTGACATGGGTCTTAGCAATTTTTTTTTTTGATATGTCCCCTCAGGCAAGGGAAACAAAAGAAAAAATAAACAAATGGAACTACATCAAACTAAAAAGCCTTTGAACAGTGAAGGAAACTATCAACAAAACAAAAAGGCAGCTTACTGAATGGGAGAAGATATTGCAAATAATAAGTCTGAAAAGAGGTTACTATCCAAAATATACAAAGAACTCATACAACTGAACTTCAAGAACACAAACAACCTTATTAAAAAATTGGGCAGAGGACCTGAATAGACATTTTTCCACAGAAGGCATACAAATGGTCAACATGAAAAGATGTTCAACATCACTAATCATCAGGGAAATGCAAATCAAAACCATGATGAGATATCACCACACACCTATCAGAATGGCTGTTATCTAAAAGACAACAAACAAGTATTGGTGAGGATGTGGAAAAAGAACCCTCTTGCATTGTTAATGGGAATGTAAGTTGGTGCAGCCACTATGGAAATCAGCATGGAGTTTCCTCAAAAAAATAAAAAAATAGAACTATCATACAATCCAGTAATTCCAATTCTGGGTATTTTCCCAAAGAAAACAAAAACACTAATTTGAAAAGATATATGCATCCCTATGCTCATTGCAGCATTATTTACAATAGCCAAGAGATGAAAGCAACCTAAGTGTCCACTGATAGATGATATATCTATATCTATATCTATATCTATTCATTTTATACCATATAAATATATGATGGAGTATCACACAGCCATAAAAAAGAATGAAATTTTGTCATTTGCAACAACATGGATGGACCTAGAGGGTATTATGCTAATTGAAATAAATCAGACAGAGAAAGACAAATAGAATATGATTTTACTTATGTGTGAAATCTAAAAACCAAAACAAATGAATAAACAAAACAAAAACAGACTCATAGATACAGAGAACAAACATGTGATTGCCAGAAGGGAGTGGATGGGGGGATGAGTGAAATAGGTGAGGGAAATTAAGAGGCACAGACTTCCAGTTATAAATAAATAAGTCAAAGAGATGTAATATACAGCTTAGGGAATATAGTCAATAATATTGTAATAACTTTGTATGGGGACAGATGGTAACTAAACTTATCATGGTGGTCATTCTAATAATGCATAAAAATACTGAATCACTGTGTTGTACACTTGAAACTAACATAATATTGAAAGACAATTATGCTTCAATAGAAAAGAATGAATTTATAAGAGAATGGATATATGGATTATATTACATTTCAACTGTAATATGTTTACCTTTACTCTTTTTACCATCATAAAATGTTTAAGCTACTTTAGCTTTAGGAAAATATCCTGATCTTTGCGAGGAATAAAATAAACCATGTCTGTATTCCCAATTTTATATTTTGTAGGATTTATACTTTCCCTTCAGGTGTGAACCATAAGGTCACTTTTAAAAAATTAAAGTTCATTAAAACATTTTTTTACCAATATATTTTCTTTATAATTTTACTTATTAACATTAAGTAAGGAAATTTCCACAGTAAGAAATGTTAATGTTCCTAGATTCATTATGTCATATATTTTATTACCTTTGAACTTCAACATTTAATATGAAAGTTCTAAAATTTGTAATTAAAATTTACATCAAAAACAAACCCCCCAAAACTCTTTGAGTTTTCCTCTCTACCAAAAAAAGATAAAGGAATAGCTTAACTCCCTTATTATCAGCCCAGAAACCAAGGTCTTTGGAATCAAGAGTCAAAGTGACACCTTTTTTTCTCACTTAAGAGTGAAGTATGGAGGAATTTGTTACCAGATGTGTAGCTAAGTGTGTACACATGTGGGTATACAGGCATTTTATAATTATTACACCATAACATAATTTTTTGTCTGGATGCTGCCACTGTTTTGGAGCTTAAAAGTTCATGCTGAACTTTTTATGTAGGGTTATGCTGAAACACAAAATTAGTAGTTAAAACAATTTAATTCATACCACCTTAGGATTATGGATTTATTACAATTTAATCACAATACCAATAAAAGTTGTATCTTTAGACTTGTGCACAAAACACAAAATTTGCTTATGCATGTTCATTCTTGAAAATAGACATTTAAAAATACTGTGTTTTTACGTCTTTTAACAGTAGGAGATTTGTTTTCAATTAAGGATTTTATTTGGCTGCTTGTAAGGAACATTTCCTAAGCAATAATTTTCGAGATCTTGAGACATCTTAAAAACCTCTTAAAAACTCAATTAGTTTGCAGAACATTTGCACGAATTACATGGCTTTTAGGTCATGCCTCCTCCTTAAAAGCAAACAACTTATTAACTTATATTAAAAGTTACTTTTAAGTATAATTTTTAAAAAATTTTTCCTCATTTTGAATTATAAAATCTGTAATAATTTCTGCCATCTCTTTGTCACTCTCTTGTCTTTTTGTCAGTGGGGTATAAGAAGTAGGTTGGGCTGACTTACCCAGTTTTGCTGAAGAACTTTGACCCTGGCTGTTTTATTCTTTAAGTCTCCCCAGCTGAGATTTCTACAAGTACCTCGTTGTTTTCTCATACATTAAAAAGTCCAGTCCATTGGGCTTTCCTGCTCCCTTGAGTTTCAAGTGCATCCCTAAGATAGCAACATCTCATCACAAATTACCTATGGTATGCCAGTTTCCAACATTCATGAATCAAGAACATTTATGTATACATGTAATATGTTAATGGACATGTCCTTGGAATTGCCCTCTGTCTCAGTTCTCTCTTAGAACCTTGGACAACTCAGCCTTGGTTTACCCAGGGTATTTCCTCAATTCTCACAGGGGAACAGCACACTCAAATTGAGTCTGTGATCTGTCCGCAAAAGGCATGATCCTAGACTAGAGTTAGGCTGTCAGGCGGCTGTCAGTGGAAAGACCCCAAGAATGATTTCAGAGGCTTTTGATGTCAGTGTTGAATATTCATCCAACTATCCATCTATTAAACAAAGTAACTCAAATCAAGGGACCGTAAATTATTGAAATATACCAGGCTTCACACTGTTTGTTAAGATCTGCTGCTGGGCAGTAATTTAATTTGGCCAGCACTTCAATAATTGCTGGGGAGGGAATGGAAAAGATTAGGACTGAGAACATCTGCATAATCAAAATTGTCTCTTACTCCTAGAGGCAAGACAGACACATTTTTACAGTGAAAAAGTCACATAAGAGGAATAGTTTTGACATTTTTCCACTTCAGTTTTTTTTCTCCATTTCAATCTTTTTTTCTCCATTTCAATCTTTTAAGTAAGCATGAGATAATCTGAAGCTTACAACTATCACAAGCATTGCCATCAAGCAGCTATATTTATTAGAAATCCCTCATGTTCCTCGTACAAGCCTAAAAGACCTAAAACAGACCTAGAACAAGTTTAGCTAACACAAATTTAGCTAGAGTTTGTTTGAGAGAGGAAGATTCCACACAAATAAAAAATATATGTGGTAGAGCAAGAAAAGTTTTGGGGAATTTTCAAAAAACTACCCATAATAAATTTATGCCCACTCTAGTAACTTTTGTTACCATCCTAGACTACTTCTTTCTTACCCACTGAGTCAACTTTCCAAATATCTTTTATTGATTAAGAACTATTTGAGAGATATGGAAAAATACACAAGGCATAAAATGTAAGTTATGAAGCATAATAATAAAATGAGCACCCACGGAACCACCAACCAACCTAAAAACTGAGCATCATAGCACTGAAGGCTCCCATTGGACCCCTTCCGTCTCCCATCCTCCTGCCTCCCTCCTCTAGGTAATCACTATTTTAAGTAGATTTTTTCATTCTTCTCTTATCTTTATAATTCTGTCAAATATATATATATGTGTGTGTGTGTTGGGATAAACTATTACATTATGTTTGATGTTAAAGATTATATAAGTAGTAACATTTTCTGACTTGGTTTTTATATTAGCTTTATGTTTGAGGAGTTCAGCTATGCTGTTGCATGTAGCTGTAGTTGATTTATTTTTCACTGTTGTGCAGTATTCTGTTGTGCGACTATGCCATGATTTATTTATCCATTCTCCTGTCAATGGACATTTGAATTATTTCCAGTTTTTTTCCGTATTATCACATATATCCATATATGACTACTGATAGACATGTGCATTTCTTTGTGGTGTATGTCAACTTTACCAGATAATGCCAAACTATTTTCCACAGTGTTTATACCAGTTTACACTCACACAAGCAATGTACAAGAATTCCTGGATCTTTCATCCTCACCAACACTTGATATTGTCAAATTTCTTTATTTTAATTTTCCCTAAACTGGAAGATATAAAACAGTAACTTACTGTGGTTTTAGTTTGTATTTTCCTAATGATTAATTATGCTGAGCATCTTTTCATGTGCTAATTTTCCATTTGTATATATTTTCTTTAATGACATTTCTGTTGTAGAATTATGCCCTTTTTGGTCTTCCCTGGTGGCGCAGTGGTTGAGAATCTGCCTGCCAATGCAGGGGACATGGGTTCGAGCCCTGGTCTGGGAAGATCCCACATGCCACGGAGCAACTGGGCCCGTGAGCCACAATTACTGAGCCTGCGCGTCTGGAGCCTGTGCTCCGCAACAAGAGAGGCCGCGATGGTGAGAGGCCCGTGCAGCGCGATGAAGAGTGGTCCCCACTTGCCACAACTAGAGAAAGCCCTCGCACAGAAACGAAGACTCAACACAGTCATAAATGAATAAATAAATAAATAAAAGAACGTGAATTTCTTTAAAAAAAAAAAAAAGTGATAAAGGTCTTAAGCTATTTAAAAAAAAAAAAAAGAATTATGCCCTTTTTTTTTTTTTTTTTTAAATGGCTGTTTTTCTTCCTATGAGACTTCTTTTTATATTTTGGATACAAGTCTTCATCAGCTATGTTTTGCAAATATTTGCTCTCATCCTGTGGCTTCCCTTTTTATTTTCTTAACAATGATTTTGAAAACAAAAATTTTAAATTTTGATGAATTCCGATTTACCATTCTTTTTCCTTTATGGGTCATGATTTTAGTGTTTTATCTAAAACATCTTTGCCTAACCTAAGGTCAAAAAGATTTTTTCCTGTGTTTTCTTCTAGAAATTTTATAGTTTTAGTTCTTATATTTAATTTTATTTTCTATTTTAAGTTAATTTCTATATGTGATGTGAGATAAGAGTTGAGGTTATCCAATTTTGCATATATAGATATTATAGCACCATGTTTTCAAAAGACCATCTTTTCTCCTTTGAATTACCCTGGCACCTTGATTAAAAATCAGTTAACCAGGGCTTCCCTGGTGGCGCAGTGGTTGAGAATCTGCCTGCCAATGCAGGGGACACGGGTTCGAGCCCTGGTCTGGGAAGATCCCACATGCCATGGAGCAACTGGGCCCGTGAGCCACAACTACTGAGCCTGCGCATCTGGAGCTTGTGCTCCGCAACAAGAGAGGCCGTGATAGTGAAGAGGCCCGCGCACCGCGATGAAGAGTGGCCCCTGCTTGCCGCAACTAGAGAAAGCCCTTGCACAGAAACGAAGACCCAACACAGCCAAAAATAAATAAATAAATAAATAAATAATAAAAATAAAGGAATTCCTTAAAAAAAAAAAAAAATCAGTTAACCATATACAGTTGTCACTTGGTATCTGCAGGGGATTGGTTCCAGGACCCCAGTGGATACCTAAATCCGTAGATGCTCAAGTACCTTATATAAAATGATATCATATTTTATGTAATCTAACACACATCCTCCCATATACTTTAAATCTAGTGTAAATAAATCTAAATACTTTTAAATCTCTAGATTACTTATAATAACTAATATAATGTAAATGCTATGTAAATAGTTGTAAATAAAATGTAAATGCTGTGTAAATAGTTGCTGGTACACAGCAAATTCAAGTTTTTTACTTTTTGGAACTTTCTGGAAATTTTTTTTTAATATTTTCCATCCAAGTTGGTTGAATCTGCAGATGCAGCCCCTGCAGATACAGAGGGCTGACTATAGATGTGGGTCTATATCTGGACTCTATTAATCTATATGTTTGTCCTTACACCAATATTACATTATCTTGATTATTATAGTTTTCTATTATGTACTGAAATCAAGTAGAGTCAATCCTCTGGCTTTGTTCTTTTTCAAAATTATTTTAACTATTCTAGAGTTGCTTTGCATTTCCATGTAACTTTGGAATCAACAGATCAAATTATAAAAACACAAAAATACCTATGAGACTTACCTTTTCACTCTTTTTATGTTTTGTTTTGTTTTAATGAACAGATGTTCCTAATTTTAATATGGGCAAATGTATCCATCTTTTGCTTGTTTGTTTGTTTGTTTTATACTGCATGTTCTTATTAGGCATCAATTTTATACACATCAGTGTATACATGTCAATCCCAATCGCCCAATTCATCACACCACCATCCCCAGATCACCGCAGTTTTCCCCCCTTGGTGTCCATATGTCCGTTCTCTACATCTGTGTCTCAACTTCTGCCCTGCAAACTGGCTCATCTGTACCATTTTTCGAGGTTCCACATACATGCATCAATATACGATATTTGTTTTTCTCTTTCTGACTTACTTCACTCTGTATGACAGTCTCTAGATCCATCCACGTCTCAACAAATGACTCAATTTCGTTCCTTTTTATGGCTGAGTAATATTCCATTGTATATATGTACCACATCTGCTTTATCCATTCGTCTGTTGATGGGCATTTAGGTTGCTTCCATGACCTGGCTATTGTAAATAGTGCTGCAATGAATATTCGGGTGCATGTGTCTTTTTGAATTATGGTTTTCTCTGGGTAAATGCCCAGTAGTGGGATTGCTGGGTCATATGGTAATTCTATTTTTAGTTTTTTAAGGAACCTCCATATTGTTCTCCATAGTGGCTGTATCAATTTACATTCCCACCAACAGTGCAAGAGGGTTCCCTTTTCTCCACACCCTTTCCAGCATTTGTTGTTTGTAGATTTTCTGATGATGCCCATTCTAACTGGTGTGAGGTGATACCTCATTGTAGTTTTGATTTGCATTTCTCTAATAATTAGTGATGTTGAGCATCTTTTCATGTGCTTCGTGGCTGTCTGTATGTCTTCTTTGGAGAAATGTCTATTTAGGTCTTCTGCCCATTTTTGGATTGGGGTGTTTGTTTCTTTAATATTGAGCTGAATGAGCTGTTTATATATTTTGGAGATTAATCCTTTGTCTGTTGATTCATTTGCAAATATTTTCTCCCATTCTGAGGGTTGTCTTTTCGAATTGTTTATGGTTTCCTTTGCTGTGCAAAAGCTTTGAAGTTTCATTAGGTCCCACTTGTTTATTTTTGTTTTTATTTCCATTACTCTAGGAGGTGGATCAAAAAAGATCTTGCTGTGATTTATGTCAAAGAGTGTTCTTCCTATGTTTTCCTCTAAGAGTTTTAGAGTGTCCAGTCTTACATTTAGGTCTCGAATCCATCTTGAGTTTATTTTTGTGTACGGTGTTAGGGAGTATTCTAATTTCATTCTTTTACACGTAGCTGTCCAGTTTTCCCAGCACCACTTATTGAAGAGACTGTCTTTCCTCCATTGTATATCACTGCCTCCTTTGTCATAGATTAGTTGACCATAGGTGCGTGAGTTTATCTCTGGGCTTTCTATCTTGTTCCATTGATCTATATTTCTGTTTTTGTGCCGGTACCATATTGTCTTGATTACTGTAGCTTTGTAGTATAGTCTGAAGTCAGGGAGTCTGATTCCTCCAGCTCCGTTTTTTTCCCTCAAGACTGCTTTGGCTATTCGGGGTCTTTTGTGTCTCCATACAAATTTTAAGATGATTTGTTCTAGCTCCGTAAAAAATGCCATTGGTAATTTGATAGGGATTGCATTGAATCTGTAGATTGCTTTGGGTAGTATAGTCATTTTCACAATGTTGATTCTTCCAATCCAAGAACATGGTATATCTCTCCATCTGTTGGTATCATCTTTAATTTCTTTCATCAGTGTCTTATAGTTTTCTGCATACAGGTCTTTTGTCTCCCTAGGTAGGTTTATTCCTAGGTATTTTATTCTTTTTGTTGCAATGGTAAATGGGAGTGTTTCCATAATTTCTCTTTCAGATTTTTCATCATTAGTGTATAGGAATGCAAGAGATTTCTGTGCCTTTATTTTGTATCCTGCAACTTTACCATATTCATTAATTAGCTCTAGCAGTTTTCTGGTGGCAGTTTTAGGATTCTCTATGTATAGTATCATGTCATCCGCAAACAGTGACAGTTTTACTTCTTCTTTTCCAATGTGTATTCCTTTTATTTCTTTTTCTTCTCTGATTGCTATGGCTAGGACTTCCAGAACTATGTTGAATAATAGTGGTGAGAGTGGACATCCTTGTCTCGTTCCTGATCTTAGAGGAAATGCTTTCAGTTTTTCACCATTGAGAATGATGTTGGCTGTGGGTTTGTCATATATGGCCTTTATTATGTTGAGGTAGGTTCCCTCTATGCCCACTTTCTGGAGAGTTTTTATCATAAATGGGTGTTGAATTTTGTCAAAAGCTTTTTCTGCATCTATTGAGATGATCATATGGTTTTTATTCTTCAATTTGTTAATATGGTGTATCAGATTGATTGATTTGCGTATATTGAGGAATCCTTGCATCCCTGGGATAAATCCCACTTGATCGTGGTGTATGATCCTTTTAATGTGTTGTTGGGTTCTGTTTGCTAGTATTTTGTTGAGGATTTTTGCATCTATATTCATCAGTGATATTGGTCTGTAATTTTCTTTTTTTGTAGTGTCTTTGTCTGGTTTTGGTATCAGGGTGATGGTGGCCTCATAGAATGAGTTTGGGAGTGTTCCTTCCTCTGCAATTTTTTGGAAGAGTTTGAGAAGGATAGGTGTTAGCTCTTCTCTAAATGTTTGATAGAATTCACCTGTGAAGCCATCTGGTCCTGGACTTTTGTTTGTTGGAAGATTTTTAATCACAGTTTCAATTTCATTACTTGTGATTGGTCTGTTCATATTTTCTGTTTCTTCCTGGTTCAGTCTTGGAAGGTTATACCTTTCTAAGAATTTGTCCATTTCTTCCAGGTTGTCCATTTTATTAGCATAAAGTTGCTTGTAGTAGTCTCTTACGATGCCTTGTATTTCTGCGGTGTCTGTTGTAACTTCTCCTTTTTCATTTCTGATTTTATTGATTTGAGTCCTCTCCCTCTTTTACTTGATGAGTCTGGCTAATGGCTTATCAATTTTGTTTATCTTCTCAAAGAACCAGCTTTTAGTTTTATTGATCTTTGCTATTGTTTTCTTTGTTTCTATTTCATTTATTTCTGCTCTGATCTTTATGATTTCTTTCCTTCTGCTAACTTTGGGTTTTGTTTGTTCTTCTTTCTCTAGTTTCTTTAGGTGTAAGGTTAGATTGTTTACTTGAGATTTTTCTTGTTTCTTGAGGTAGGCTTGTATAGCTATAAACTTCCCTCTTAGAACTGCTTTCGCTGCATCCCATAGGTTTTGGGTCGTCGTGTTTTCATGGTCATTTGTCTCTAGGTATTTTCTGATTTCCTCTTTGATTTCTTCAGTGATCTCTTGGTTATTTAGTAACGTATTGTTTAGCCTCCATGTGTTTGTCTTTTTTACGTTTTTTTCCCTGTAATTCATTTCTAATCTCATAGCGTTGTGGTCAGAAAAGATGCTTGATATGATTTCAATTTTCTTAAATTTACTGAGGCTTGATTTGTGACCCAGGATGTGATCTATCCTGGAGAATGTTCCGTGCACACTTGAGAAGAACGTGTAATCTGCTGTTTTTGGATGGAATGTCCTATAAATATCAATTAAATCTATCTGGTCTATGGTGTCATTTAAAGCTTCTGTTTCCTTATTTATTTTCATTTTGGATGATCTGTCCATTGGTGTAAGTGAGGTGTTAAAGTCCCCCACTATGATTGTGTTACTGTCAATTTCCTCTTTTATAGCTGTTAGCAGTTGCCTTATGTATTGAGGTGCTCCTATGTTGGGTGCATATATATTTATAATTGTTATATCTTCTTCTTGGATTGATCCCTTGATCATTATGTAGTGTCCTTCCTTGTCTCTTGTAACATTCTTTATTTTAAAGTCTATTTTATCTGATATGAGTATAGCTACTCCAGCTTTCTTTTGATTTCCATTTGCATGGAATATCTTTTTCCATCCCCTCACTTTCAGTCTGTATGTGTCCCTAGGTCTAAAGTGGGTCTCTTGTAGACAGCATATACATGGGTCTTGTTTTTGTATCCATTCAGCCAGTCTATGTCTTTTGGTTGGGGCATTTAATCCATTCACTTTTAAGGTAATTATCGATATGTATGTTCCTATGACCATTTTCTTAATTGTTTTGGGTTTGTTTTTGTAGGTCCTTTTCTTCTCTTGTGTTTCCCACTTAGAGAAGTTCCTTTAGCATTTGTTGTAGAGCTGGTTTGGTGGTGCTGAATTCTCTCAGCTTTTGCTTGTCTGTAAAGCTTTTGATTTCTCAATTAAATCTAAATGAGATCCTTGCCGGGTAGAGTAATCTTGGTTGTAGGTTCTGCCCTTTCATCACTTTAAGTATATCATGCCACTCCCTTCTGGCTTGCAGAGTTTCTGCTGAGAAATCAGCTGTTAACCTTATGGGAGTTCCCTTGTATGTTATTTGTCATTTTTCCCTTGCTGCTTTCAAGAATTTTTCTTTGTCTTTAATTTTTGCTACTTTGATTACTATGTGTCTCGGCGTGTTTCTCCTTGGGTTTATCCTGTATGGGACTCTCTGCACTTCCTGGACTTGGGTGGCTATTTCCTTTCCCATGTTAGGGAAGTTTTCGACTATAATCTCTTCAAATATTTTCTCTGGTACTTTCTCTCTCTCTTCTCCTTCTGGGACCCCTATAATGCGAATGTTGTTGCGTTTAATGTTGTCCCAGAGGTCTCTTAGGCTGCCTTCATTTCTTTTCATTCTTTTTTCTTTAGTCTGTTCTGCAGCAGTGAATTCCAGCATTCTGTCTTCCAGGTCACTTATCCGTTCTTCTGCCTCAGTTATTCTGCTATTGATTCCTTCTAGTGTAGTTTTCATTTCAGTTATTGTATTGGTCATCTCTGTTTGTTCGTTCTTTAATTCTTCTAGGTCTTTGTTAATCATTTCTTGCATCTTCTCAATCTTTGCCTCCATTCTTATTCCGAGGTCCTGGATCATCTTCACTATCATTATTCTGAATTCTTTTTCTGGAAGATTGCCTATCTCCACTTCATTTAGTTGTTTTTCTGGGGTTTTTTCTTGTTCCTTCATCTGGTATATAGCCCTCTGCCTTTTCATCTTGTCTATCTTTCTGTAACTGTGGTTTTTGGTCCACAGGCTGCAGGATTGTAGTTTTTCTTGCTTCTGCTGTCTGCCCTCTGGTGGTTGAGGCTATCTAAGAGGCTTGATGGGAGGCTCTGGTGGTGGGCAGAGCTGACTGTTGCTGTGGCGGTCAGAGCTCCAGTAAAACTTTAATCCACTTGACTGTTGATGGGTGGGGCTGGGTTCCCTCCCTGTTGGTTGTTTTGCCTGAGGCAACCCAACACTGCAGCCTACCTGGGCTCTTTGGTGGGGTTAATGGCAGACTCTGGGAGGGCTCACGCCAAGGAGAACTTCCCAGAACCTCCGCTGCCAGTGTCCTTGTCCCCATGGTGAAACAGAGCCACCCCCTGCCTCTGCAGGAGACCCCCCAACACCAGCAGGTAGGTCTGGTTCAGTCTCCCCCAGGGTCACTGTTCCTTCCCCTGGGTCCCGATGCGCACACTACTTTGTGTGTGCCCTCCAAGAGTGGGGTCTCTGTTTCCCCCAGTTCTGTCGAAGTCCTGCAATCAATTCCCACTAGGCTTCAAAGTCTGATTCTCTAGGAATTCCTCCTCCCGTTGCCGGACCCCCAGGTTGGGAAGCCTGACGTGGGGCTCAGAACCTTCACTCCAGTGGGTGGACTTCTGTGGTATAAGTGTTCGCCAGTCTGTGAGTCACCCACCCAGCAGTTATGGGATTTGATTTTACTCTGATTGCGCCCCTCCTACCATCTCACTGTGGCTTCTCCTCTGTCCTTGGACGTTGGGTATCCTCCTTGGTGAAGTCCAGTGTCTTCCTGTCGATGATTGTCCAGCAGCCAGTTGTGATTCTGGTGCTCTCGCAAGAGGGAGTGAGAGCACGTCCATCTACTCCGCCATCTTGGTTCTAGTTTCTTTTGCTGTTACAGATTGAATGTATCTTTGTTTACTGCTCACTTATTTTGTCCCTAGGGTCTTCATGCTCTATTAAATTTGTGAAGTTCTGCTTCTCCTACTTTGCAATTAAATATGAAAATTTCATCTACCTGACTTCCAACAGGTAACCCTACCAGGTCTCCTCTACTGCTCCAAGTCCTGTCATCCACTAGCAATAGTCCTGTTGCTATTAGTCTATCCATCTTTTTTTTTATGGATTACTTTTTTTCTTTTTCTTCTTACATTTTGTCCAAGAAATCCTTCCCTAGCCTGAGATTTAAAATTTTTCCACAATATTTTCTTCAAAAATTTTAAAAGTTTTTATATTTGGCTTTTATCAGTTTTTGTATATGAACCCAATTTTATTTTATTTTATTTTTCATATGGATAAAATGTTATCCCAGCCCATTTATTGAATAGTCCATCTTTACCTCAGGGATCTTTGGTACCCCTCTGTCATACATCTAGTTTACATATATGAGTCTGTTTATGGATTTTCTGATTTATTACCTGTATAAATACTATAATTTTGAAATAAATCTTTATATCTGGTAGGGCAAGTATGTATATCCTGTTTTACTTCAAGAATGTCTTGTTTACCACATGAAAAAAATGCTCAACATCACTAATCATCAGGGAAATGCAAATCAAAACCACAATGAGATGTCATGTCACACCTGTTAGAATGACTCTTATCAAAAAGACAAGAGATAACGAGCACTGGTAAGGATGTGGAGAAAAGGGACCCTCCAGCACTGTTGACGGGAATGTAAATTAGTGCAGCCACTATGTAAAACAGTATGGATATTCCTCAAAAAATTAAAAATAGAACTACCATATGACCCAGTAATTCCACTCCTGGGTATTTATCCAAAGAAAACAAAAACACTAATTTGAAAAGATACATGCACTCATATGTTCATTGAAGCATTATTTATAATAGCCAAGATATGGAAGCAACCTAAGTGCCCATCAATAGATGAATGGATAAAGACGATGTGGTATACATACACAATGGGATATTAGCCATAAAAAAGAATGAAATCTTGCCATTTGTGATAACAAGAATGGACATAGAGGGTACCATGCTAAGTGAAATAAGTCTGACAGAGAAGGACAATACTGTATGATTTCACTTACATGTGGACTCTAAGAAAATGAACAAACATAACAAAAACAGAAACAGAGTTATAGATACAGAGAACAAATAGGTGGTTGACAGAAAGGAACTGATGGGGAAAGAAAGAAATAGGTGAGGGAGATTAAGAGGTACAAACTTCCAGCTGCAAAAAAAATGAGTCATGGATATGAAATGTATGGCATGGGGAATATGGTCAATAACTATGTAAAATCTTTGTATGGGAACTAGACTTATGGTGATCATTTAAAAATTCATAGAAGTATCGAATCATTATGTTGTGTAATAGGAATTAACATAGTGTCGTAGGTCAACTATACTTCAAAAACAAGCAAACAAACAAACAAACTAATAGAAAAAGAGGTCAGATTTGTGGTTACCAGAAGCAGAGGCTGGGGGAGGTGGAGTTGGATGAAGGTAATCAAAAGGTACAAACTCCCAGTTATAAGATAAATAAGTACTAGGAATGTAACGTACAACATGATAAATAGAATTAACACTGCTGTATGTTATAGATGAAAGTTGTTAAGAGAATAAATCCTAAGGGTTCTCATCACAAGGAACATTTTTTTTCTATTTTAAAAATTTTGTATGTGTATGAGATTATTTTCACTAAACTTATTGTGATAATCATTTCATGATGTGTGTAAGTCAAATCATTATGCTGTACACCTTAAACTTAAACAGTGCTGTATGTCAATTATATCTCAATAAAACTGGAAGGAAAAAATAAATTTTAAAAAAAGAGTGTCTTCTCTATTTTTGGCCTTTATACTTCCATATAAATATAAGAATCAGCTTGGAAAGTTCCACTAAAAACCCAGAGTAGCTTGTGTGGGTTCTATTTTGCTCTCCTCTTGAATCTGGTCTGGCCCTGTGACCAATTTTGCCTGATAGAATGTAGTAGAAGTGATACTTCATAATTTCCAAGACTGGTCTTTAAGAGATCTACAGCTTTTTCCTTTGCTGTGTAGAACACTCTCTTTTGGAATTGAGCCACCCTCAAAGGGAGCTCAAACTAGCTACGTAAAGAAAGCCATGCATATTGAGACAAAGAGGTTCTAGTCTTCCAGCCAGCCCTGCCAAAGCATCAGACATGTAAGTGATGCCATTTTGGATGCTCCAGCACTAGTCATCATCTGACAGGCAACATGAGCCAATGTCATGTGGAGCAAAAGAACTACCCACCCAAGCTTTGCTCACATCCTTGACCTACAGAATTATGAAGAAATAAAATGGTTGTAGTTTTAAGGCATTATGTTTTGGGGTGGTTTTTATATAGTAAGTAAACGCCTGCCTGAAGAGCAGTATTTGGCAATACTGTCATCTGTAGTACATGAAAGATAGAAAACATACCTGATAAACTTGTCTTATTTCTACACTCCATGTCTTGTAATTTCTTCTTTATATTTTTCACAGATTTGACATCCAGCCTGTATTCTGCAAAATTTCTTCAGTCTTATCTTTCATTTCATCAATTCTCTCTTTAATTGCATCCAGTCTGCTGTTTACCCTAGCACTGAGTTTTTCATTTCCTTTGTGATATTTTTCCTTTCTTAAAGCTATATGTATATGTATTTTAATCTGCCTGCATATTTTGTTGATCTTTTGCTCCTTAATCATGTTTTAAATTTATTTTTCACTTATCTAAATATATAAAATATTGTTTAAATATTTTTTATCCCATAATTCCAATATCTGAAACTTTTGTGAGTCTAGTTCTATTGCTTTTTCTCTTTTTTGGTTGACTCTTGCTCATGACCCTTGCTTTTCTCTTACGTGGGTTTTTTGATTTCTTGTTTTGTTTTGTTTGCCTTTTAAAATTGTAAGCTCATATTTGTTGCAACTATATCTGTAGAAAATATTTTGAGGCATGGGTGAGGGTCCTTGTGGTAGATAGAATAATGGTTGCCCAAAGATGATGTTCTGTTGCCTGAAACCTATGAATATATTGCCTTACATGGAAAAAGGGACTTTGTAGACATGATTAAGGTTAAGGATCTTGAGATGGGAAGATTATTCTGAATTGTCCAGTGGACCCAATATAATAACGTCAGTTCTTCAAAATGGAGAATTTTCCCCAGCTGTAGTGAGAGAAGGAGATGTGACTACAGAAGAAGGGTCAGAAAGATGTAAAGTTGCTGGCTTTGAAGACAGAGGAAGGGGGCTATGAGCCAAGAAAATATGCTTAGCCCACAGAAGCTGAAAAAGACAAGGAAGTAGATTTTTGCCTCGAACCTCCAGGTAGGAATGCTGAGACTTTGATCTTAACCCAATGAGACCTATGTTGGACTTCTGACCCAAGGACTATAGGATGATAAGTCTGTGTTGTTTTAAGCCACTACATGTTTTGGTAATTTGTTACATCAGCCATAGAAAACGAATCAAGTATTTTTCCCAAGGAGGATTTCTTCAGTTTATCACTTATGCCCAGAGGTATTCCAGACCTGCGTCCATTTTAAGTAATGATTTTTGTGGGGAGGAGTGGGTTGAGTTTTTAAGACCTTCTTAAGTTCTTCTTAAGGTATTCTGGCCATATCATGTGAGAGCTGGTCAGTAACTAAAATTCTCAGGGGAGACTTTCTTTTTTTAAACTTCTCTCCAAGCCAAGGCCAAAACAAACTACTTTCCTCATTCTCTACCTTTGTGAGAAAGATTTCTTCCCCCTAGCTTCCTGGGTATAGCCTTTCCTGTGTCCTAACTTTACCTAACATGGTCTCTCTGCTGTCATCTGGCCTGGGTAGGCCCGGCCCAAGGCTTTATTCCCAGCTCCCTCTGTGCAGTGGCACCCCTGCCCTTGGTCCTTGTATGCCTATAGGATATCTGAAGGCTTTATCATTCACATCCCTCACTTATTTCATC
Organism: Balaenoptera borealis; assembly: GCF_965194805.1. Classification (NCBI taxonomy): domain Eukaryota; kingdom Metazoa; phylum Chordata; class Mammalia; order Artiodactyla; family Balaenopteridae; genus Balaenoptera; species Balaenoptera borealis. Next base: position 140,913,086 of record NC_138860.1, read on the forward strand.
TGCCTTTCCTAACCGCATGCTCCCCTCCCTGGCCTTAAACTCCCAATTTCACCCCTAGCTTCATCAGGTTTCCCTTTCCTTCCCATATTTCATCTAATCACGTAAAGGAGTGAGAGAGAGTGTGTATTAGTATCTTATTGAGTATTTTTAGACAATATCCAGCAGAAGAATTTCAGAATCTCTAGTCTTCTATATTGCCAAAATGGTCTCAAATATCTTTGGAGTCTGTCCCTTTCTCTCTGTCTCCAGGGCCTTAGTTCAGTCTGCACTCTCTACTTGTACACCTTCCTGCCAAATTTCTCTCATTTAGTCTCCTTCCCACTCCAATCCAGCCTCTCCATTGCCATTAGAATTGTCTTTCTAACACACATATCTGTACACAGTAGTGTCCTAACTCCCATGTATGGCATGCAAGGCCTCCCATTATGTGTTTGTTTTTTTTTTCCTGTTTCTCCAGCCTAATATCCCATTAAGTCTCTGTTCCTACCCTACATTCCAAATATAGCAAGTAATTTGCAGTTTCCCGATGGCCTATGCTGTTTCACAAATCTATCTTTTTCCATGTGAATTCCTTTGCTCAGATATTCTTCATTGGCCTCTTTTTTTCCCCTCAATCCCCTCTTCCCTTGTAAACCTTTAAAACTCCTTCTTAACTTTAACACCTAGCTCAATTTTCTCCTTGATGAACCTTCTTGGTCCTTTCCCTCCCCTGAGCGCAATTCACCCAGCCTTGATTGGTGGCTGTGTTGCATGTCCTGTGCTGGCCCAAGGGTTACAAAATAAATAAGACCAACTTTCACCCTCAGGGAACTCCTATTCCAGTAGAAGGACTCACTGAGGAGTGGGGTTAATCATGCCATCTTTATGTTACCACTGCACATTGTACTTACTCCTATTATAGTACTTTACACTGGGCATTGATTTCTTTGTATGCATGGGTAGATGATGTTTTCATTTCTATTCCAAACTACCAAAGTTTATTCTGGTTTTATACAGAAGGGGGGAAATAAATAATTTGCTTATACTTCTGCCTCCCCTACTAGGCTGTTGGCTCTTTTAGAAAATGAACCCTATATGATTTATCTTTGTGCAAACAGTAGGCACTTAATAAGTGAATGGACAAATGAATAAGTTCCCACCTGTTCTGACATTCTGTAGTTCAAAGGTTACCTCTGTAGACTCTCACACAGAACTGACTGCTCCCTCATCTCTTTTCTGGTGTGACTTCATATAGACTTCCATTTTAGCACTTAACATTTGATCATACGTATTTTTATATTGTTGTTCTCTATTGAGATAATTTCAAAAACTCTGTTTCCCCCATGTCCAGTGCCTTCCTCAAAGAAAGTGTTCAGTGAAAGTAGAATTGAAGTTATATGTTATAGCTCATAAATACAAGCCCACTGAGCTCGTCTTAGAAATAATTACTTAAATCACTCAGAGTTAAAATAATTTAAATTTTAAAACTTCTTAAGCAGTTAAAAGACAGAGCTTTCCAGTTAAAAGGGGGCCTGTGCACAAATAGTTGGCTGGTTAACTAATTAACTAGTTAAAAGTTAAAGGGAATTGTTTAAGTTTTAACTTTTTAACTACCTAACTGAAATAAGTATCATCTAAGTTTCATCCATCTGAAGGAACAAGTCATGCCATGAACCAAACTGAGACATTAAGATTACCTGAGAGTGCCTTTAAGTTTCTCAGCAGTAGGTGGCACTCACATCATAGTGTTGACTGGTCTTTAACCTGCTGCTTTTCCAAAAGATATTGACTTGGCAATGAAAAAGTGTGGTTCCCTGCATTCATAATGGAAGCTAAGGGCAGAGTAGGTAATCGCTATAAAGATAAAAAAAAAAAGTATTATATTAAAAAATAAGTATTGTTAATATTTTACCCAACCTCTGTTGGTTAGTACTCTAGACACTCCAGCAAGTTTCTTTGCCTGAGTGGTTTCATCAAAAATCTGCTTAGAAGAGATAAAGGCATTAAAAGTGGCAACTGAGCATGACGTGAAGTCATTTAATGAAGTGTTTGAAAGTTTGGAATTAGGCAGATCTACACTTACATAAAATGGGGATATTAATACTACTCCACACTATTTTTAAAGCTAATGTGTGTTGAGTGCATACTATGTACGGGCACTAGGCTTAACCCTTTGTATGGATTATGTAATTTAATCATCACAACAATCCTGAGAGGTAGGAGCTTGCCAGTTTACCAGTTAGAAACAAATCCTTCCTTATTCTGGTCCAAGATGGTGGAGTAGGAAGATTCTGAGCTCACCTCCTCTCACAGGCACACCAGAACAACTATTGATCAGAAAGACCAGAATCTACCAGAAAAGATCTTCTATCTAAAGATATAAAGAAGGAACCATGACGACACGGGTGAGGGGGCAGAGTTGCAGTACAGTCAAGACCCATACCAGGTGGGCACCCCACAAACAGGAGAATGATTATAATTGCAGAAGTCCTCCCCAAGGAACGAGGCGTCTGAGTACCACATCAGGCTCTCCAGCCTAGGGGTCCTGCACCAGGAAGATGAGTCTCCAGATTGCTTGGCTTTGAAGGCCAGCAGGGCTTACTTTCAGAAGATCCACAGGGCTGGGGGAAATAGGGACTCCACTCTTAAAGGGTGCACACAAAATCTCATACTCTCTGGGACTCAGGGCAGAAGTAGTAATTTGAAAGAAGCCTGGGTCAGACCCATCTGCTGATCTTGGAGAGTCTCCTGGAGAGGCAGGAGGCAACTGGATCTCATCCTAGGGACACAGGCACTTGCAGCAGCCATTTTTGGGAGCTCGTTCTACCATGTAGATACTAGTGCTGTCAAATACCATTTTAGAATCCTCCCTCTAGCTTATCAGTCTCGGGACTCAGTCTCACCCCTGCCCACCAGCCTATAGGCTCCAGTACTGGGATGCCTCAGGCCAAGCAACTAGCTGGACAGGGACACAGCCCTACCCACTAGCAGGCAGGCTGCCTTAAGACCCCCTGAGCCCACAGCTACCCCTAGACACAGCCCTGTCCATCAGAGGGCCCAGGACCCAGCCCCACACACCAGTGCGCAGGCACCAGAATAGGAAACCCTAGGGCCCTGCAGCCAGAGACCCTGGGACTCAGATCCGCCCACCAATGAACAGGCACCAGACCCAGGACCCTCTGGGCCCTGGCCCTACCCATCAGCAGGCAGATACCAGGCCCAGGACCACTGCAGCCCCACAACCTGCTATGGCAGAACCCAGCCCACCCACCAGCAAGCAAACACCAGCTATGAGATACATGGAACTCCCCAGCCAGCCACACCAGGATCCCTAGGGCCCCACTCATCAGTGGGCCAACACCAGCTTTGGGACACCCTGGAACCCATAGCCAGTTGTGTCAGAAAACAGCCCCAGCAGACCAGTACAAGATCAGGAACCCTGGCCCTGCAACCACCCACCCCAGAACTAGGTCTGCCCATCAGTGAGCCAGCACTAGCATTGGGACCTCCTGGGGTTCCACAGCCAGCTGCCTTATGATCCGGCCCTGCCAACCAGTAGTTGGCAGCTTCCATACAAGGCACGGCCTGGCAACCAACCAGACCAGCCAGCCATGCCTACCAGAGAGCCCACAGTAGTCAGTCTGCCACAACAGGAAGAACCACACAGCCCACATGGGGAGCACCCCTGGAGCATATAGCTCTGGTGACCAGAAAGGAATGTGCTGCTGGGATGCATAGGGCATCTCCCACAAAAGGTTACCTCTCCAAGGTCAGGAAACATAACTAACCTACCAAATACATAAAAATAACGAATTAGCAAAATGAGGCAACAGAGGAACATGTTCCAAATGAAAGAACAAGATAAACCCCAGAAGAACTAAGTGAAGTGGAAATAGGCAATCTACTCAATAGAGTTCAAGGTAATGCTCATAAAGATGATCAAAGAACTTGGGAGAAGAATGGATGAACACAGTGAGAAGTTCAACAAAGAGTTAGAAGATATAAAGAGAACCAAACAGAGCTGAAGAATACAATAGTTGAGATAAAAAAACACAACACTAAAAGGAATCAACAGTAGATTAGAAGATACAGAAGAACAGATCAGTGAGCTGGAAGACAGAGTAATGAAAATAACTGAAGCTGAGTGGGAAAAGGAATAAAAATAAATAAGGACATTTTTAGAGATCTCAGAGACATCAGGCATACTAACATTTGCATTATAGGGGTCCCAGAAGGAGAAGAGAAAGAGAAAGGGGCAGAGTGCATATTTGAAGATATAATAGCTGAAAACTTCCCTAACCTGGGAAAGAAAACAGACCTCCAGGTCCAGGAAGCACAGACAGTCCCATCCATGATCAACCAGAAGAGGAACACACCAAGACATATTGTAATTAAAATGGCAAAAATTAAAGATAAAGAGAGAATATTAAAAGCAGCAAGAGAAAAGCAACAAGTTATGTACAAGGTAACTCCTATAAGGCTATCAGCTGAGTTTTCAGCAGAAACTCAACAGGCCAGAAATGAGTGGCACGACATATTTAGTAATGAAAGGGAAAAACCTGCAACCAAGAATACTCTACCTGGCAAGGCTTTCATTCAGATTTGATGCAGAGATCAAAAACTTTACAGACAAGCAAAAGCTAAAAGAGTTCAGCACCACCAAACCAGCGTTACAAGAAATGTTGAAGGGACTTCTCTAAATGAAAAAGAAAAGGTCACAACTAGAAACATGAAAATTATGAAAGGAAAAAGCTCATTGGTAAAGGCAAATACACAGTAAAGATAGTAAGCCAACCAAGTACAAAACTAATAGGAAGGTTAAAAGACAAAAGTAGCAAAATTATCTGTATCTGCAACAAGCAGTTAAGAGATACACAAAAGAAAAAGATGTAAAATATGATGTCAGAAACAGTTATTGTGGCAGGAGGGAAGTAAAAATGCAGGGTGGTTAAAACGCATTTGAAATTAAGAGACCAGCAACTTAAAATAATCACGTATATATAGCGATTACTATATGTAAACCTCATGGTAACCACAAACCAAAAATCTATAAAAAGAGAAAGGAATCCAAACATAATGGTAAAGGTAGTTATCAAATCATAAGGGAAGAGAACAAAAGATGAAAGGAACAAAAAAGGACTACAAAAACAACCTAAAAACAATTAACAAAATGGAAATAAGTACTTATCTATCATTAAATGTAAATGAACTAAATGCTCCAGTCAAAAAACATAGAGTGGCTGATGGATACAAAAACAAGACCCTGCCTACATGAGACTCACTACAGATCTAAAGACACACACAGCCTGAAAGTGAGGGGATGGAAATAGTTATCCCATGCAAATGGAAATCAAAAGAAAGCTGGAGTAGCAATACTTATATCAGACAAAATATACTTTAAAACAAAGACTGTAACAAGAGACAAAGCAGGACATTGCATAGTGATGAAGGGATCAATCCAAGAAGAAGATACAACAATTGTAAATATAGATACAGCCAACATATGACCACCTAAATACATAAAGCAAATATTAACAGACATAAAGGAAGAAACTGACGGTAACACAATAATAGTAGGGGAATTTAACACCACTTACATCAATGGACAAATCATCCAGACAGAAAATCAAAAAGGAAACAGGGGTTTAAATGACACATTAGACCAAATGGACCTAATTGATATTTACAGAGCATTCCATCCAAAAGCAGCAGAATACACATTCTTTTCAAGTATGTATTGAAAATTGAAATCATATCAAGGATCTTTTCCGAACACAATGCTATGAGACTAGAAATCAACTACAAGAAAAAAAATACAAAAAAACCACAAACATGTGAAGGCTAAACAATATGCTAGTAAACAACCAATGGATCACTGAAGAAATCAAAGCAGAAATAAAAAAGATACCTGCAGACCAATGAAAATGAAAACACAACAATAAAAAATCCACGGGACACAGCAAAAGCAGTTCTAAGAGGGAATTTTGTAGTGATACCAGCTACTCTCAGGAAATAAGAAAAATCTCAAATAAAAAATCTAACCTTACACCAAAAGGAACTAGAAAAAGAAGAACAAACAAAACCCAAAGTTAGTAGAAGGAAATAAATCATAAATTTCAGAGCAGAAATAAATGAAATAGAAACTAAAAAAAACAATAAAAAGGATCAATGAAACTAAGAGCTGGTTCTTTGAAAAGATAAACAAAATTGATAAACCTTTGACCAGGTTCATCAAGAAAAAGAGAGAGAGGGCCCAAATCAATAAAATCAGAAATGAAAAAGGAGAAGTTACAACCAACACTACAGAAATACAAAGGATCATAAGAGACTACTATTAGCAACTGTACAACAATAAAATGGACAACCTAGAAGAAATGGACAAATTCCTAGAAATGTACACTCTCCCAAGATTGAACCAGGAAGAAATAGAAAATATGAACAGACCAATTACCAGTAATGAAATTGAATCAGTAATTTAAAAAACTCGCAATAAACAAAAGTCCAGGACCTGATGACTTTACAGGTGAATTCTACCAAACATTTAGAGAAGAATTAACACCTAGCCTTCTTAAACTATTCCAAAATATTGCAGAGGAAGGAACACTTCCGAACTCATTCTATGAGTCTGCCGTCACCCTGATACCAAAACCAAAGATATCACACACACAAAAAAGAAAATTATAAGCCAATATCACTGAGGAACATAGATGCAAAAATCCTCAACAAAATATTAGCAAACTGACTCCAACAATACATTAAAAGGATCATACACCATGATCAAGTGGGATTTATCCCAGGGATACAAGGATGGTTCAATATCACAAATCGACCAAATACCACATTAACAAATTGAAGAATAAAAACCATATAATAATCTCAGTAGATGCAGAAAAAGCTTTTGACAAAATTCAACATTCATTTCTAATAAAAAACACTCCAGGAAGAGGGCACAGAGGGAACATACCTCAACATAATAAAGGCCATATATGACAAACCCACAGCTAACATCATACTCAATGGTGAAAAGCCAAAAGCATTTCCTCTAAGATCAGGAACAAGACAAGGATGTCCACTTTTGCCACTTTTATTCAACATAGTTTTGGAAGTCCTAGCCACAGCAATCAGAGAAGAAAAATAAATAAAAGGAATCCAAATTGGAAAGAAAGAAGTAAAACCTTCACTGTTTGCAGATGACATGATACTATACATAGAAAATACTAAAGAGGTCACCAAAAAACTACTAGAGATCATCATTGAATTCAGTAAAGTTGCAGGATGCCAAATTAATATACAGAATCTGTTGCATTTCTATACACTAACCAAAAGAGAAATTAAGGAAACAATCCCATTTACCATCACATCAAAAAGAATAAAATACCTAGGGATAATTCTAACTAAGGAAGTAAAAGATCTATACTTGGAAAACTATAAGACACTGATGAAAAAGATTGAAGATGACATAAACAGATAGAAGGATAAACTGTGTTCATGGACTGGAAGAATTAATATTGTTAAAATGACCATACTATCCAAGGCAATCTACAGATTCAGTACAATCCCTATCAAAATACCATGGGCAGTTTTCACAGAATTAGAGCAAATAATTTTAAAATTTGAATGGAAACACAAAAAGACCCTGAATAACAAAAACAATCTTGAGAAAGAAGAACAGAGCTGGAGGAATCATGCTCTATGACTTCAGATTATGCTACAAGGCTACAGTAATCAAAACAGTATGGTACTGGCACAAAAACAGACACATAGATCAATGGAACAGAATACAGAACCCAGAAATAAACCCACACATTTGTGGTCAATTAATCTATGACAAAGGAGGCAAGAATACACATGGGGAAAAGACTGTCTCTTCCATAAATGGTGCTGGGAAAACAGGACAGCTACACGTAAAAGAATGAAATTAGAATATTTTCTCACACCATATACAAAAGTAAACTCAAAATGGATTAAAGACATAAATGTAAGACCTGAAACCATAAAAATCGTAGAAGAAAATGTGGGCAGAACACTCTTTGACATAAATCATAGCAATATTTTTGGGATATGTTTTCTAATGCAAAGAAAACACAAGGACAAATAAACAAATGGGACCTAATTAAACAAAAGCTTTTGCACAGCAAAGGAAACCATCAACAAAATGAAAAGACCACCTACTGAATGGGAGAAAATATTTGCAAATGATGTGACTGACAAGGGCTTAATTTCCAAAATATACCATAGCTCATACAGCTCAATATCAAAAACAAACAACCCAATCAAAAAATGGGCAGAAGACCGAAACGGACATTCCTCCAAAGAAGACATACAGGTGGCCCACAGGCACATGAAAAGATGCTCAACATCGCTAATTATTAGAGAAATGCAAATCAAAATTACAATGAGGTATCACCTCACCCTGGTCAGAATGGCCATAATCAAAAAGTTGACAAATAATAAATGCTGGAGAGGGTGTGGAGAAAAGAGAACCCTCCTACACTGTTGGTGGAAATGTAAATTGGTACAGCCACTATGGAGTACAGTATGCAGGTTCCTTACAAAACTAAAAATAGAGTTACCATATGATCCAGCAATTCCACTCCTGGGCATATACCTGGAAAAGATGAAAACTCTAATTCAAAAAGATACAGGCACCCCAATGTTAATAGCAACACTATTTACAATAACTAAGACGTGGTAACAACCTATATGTCCATCGACAGATGAATGGATAGACAAGATGTGGTATATATATACAATGGAATATTACTCAGCCATAAAAAAGAATGAAATAATGCCATTTGCAGCAACATGGATAGACCTAGGGATTATCATACTAAGTGAAGTAAGTCAGACAAAGACAAGTATCATATGATATCACTTATATGTGGAATCAAAAAATGATACAAATGCACTTATTTACAAAATAGAAATAGACTCACACATAGAAAACAAATTTATGGTCACTAAAGGAGGAAGGATAGGGAGGGATAAATTAGGAGTTTGGGATTAACAAATACACACTACTATATATAAAAGAGATAAAAAAACAAGGACATACTGCATAGCACAGGGAACTATATTCAATATCTTGTAATAACCTATAATGGAAAAGAATATGAAAAAGAAAAAAATATATGTATATAACTGAATCACTTTACTGTATACCTGAAACTAACACAACACTGTAACTAAACTTCAGTTTTAAAAAATTGCAGTACTACTCAGCTACAGAGAAGAATTAAATTTTGCCATTTGGAACAATACAAATAGACCTGGTGGGTATTATACTTAGTGATATAAGTCAGATGGAGAAAGACAAATACTGTATGTCATCACTTGTATGTGGAATCTAAAAAATAAAACAAATGAATGAATATAACAGAACAGAAACAGACTCACAGATATAGAGAAGAAACTAGTGATTACCAGTGGGGAAAGGGATAGGGGAGGGATAAAATAGGGGTAAGGGATTAAGAGGTACAAACTACTACGTATAAAATAAATAAGCTACAAGGGTAATTGCACATCACAGGGAATATAGCCAATATTTTATAATAACTTTAATCAGAGTATAATCCATAAAAATTCTGAATCACCATGCTGTACACTTGAAATTAGTATAATATTGTAGGGAATTCCCTGGCAGTCCAGTGGTTAGAACTCTATGCTTCCAATGCTGGGGTCCCAGGTTTGTTCCCTGGTGGGGGAACTAAGATCCCACAAGTCACACGGTGCAGCCAGAAAATAAAATAAAAAATAAAAAATAATTAAAAATTTAAAAGTATTGTAAATGAACTATATCTCAAAAAAAAAAAGTAACAAACATTTAAAAAAATTTACAGTAACAGCATCATCCACAGATTTAAAAATGCTGTATCTCAAACAACTTAACTGGAAATGAAGATGATATGCTCTGGAAAACTGTGTTAAATGACTTACGATTCAGATGGGAGTATTAAAACAAAGTTAAAAAAATTTAATTAACTGTTTTAATTTTTTAAATAATATTAAAAAAAACAGGGCTTCCCTGGTGGCACAGTGGTTGAGAATCCGCCTGCCAATGCAGGGAACACAGGTTCGATCCCTGGTCTGGGAAGATCCCACATGCCACGGAGCAGCTAGGCCCGCGAGCCACAATTACTGAGCCCGTGTGTCACAACTACTGAAGCCTGCGCGCCCTAGTGCCCATGCTCCACAACAGGAGAAGCCACCGCAATGAGAAGCCCGCGCACCACAACAAAGGGTAGCCCCCGCTCGCCACAACTAGAGAAAGCCTGTGTGCAGCAATGAAGACTCAATGCAGCCAAAAATTAAATAAATAAATAAATAAATTTATTAAAAAAACCAAAAAACCAAATCGTTCCTCAAAACCCTGCATAACTCTCTAGAGGCTGCCCTTTCCTATTCTTCAGAGCCAATTAAGATTTGTTAATATTTACTGTCCCTATTTCCTCACCTCCCCCTCACAACTCTACTCTCTTCAGTGTGGCTCCCACCTCCATTACTCCCTCAAAACAGTTTTCTCTAAGGGAAGTGTTACCCTCCGTGTTTTCTTTCCACACTGAACCTCCTTATAACACTCCTTCCCGTGGCTTCTGATGGGCCCATGATGCACGGATCTTCAGCAAGACTTGAAGTGAATATAAGGAACGTTATGAATGCTGCTTGTTATAGAAGGAAAAGGAAAGTCAGGGCAATCCATAGTTCCTTTGCTTTAAGTCCTTCCTTACTTAGGAAGGTGAAGGTGAAGCGTGTTGGTAGAATGTGTGTGTATCATGCAGTGAAATAAAGCCAGTTAGGTTCGTTTTGTGCAGCATTTCCACTGTCCTGGTAAGAACAAAATACACATTCATGTGTGAGCTTTGAAACATGAATAGGGTGATTTCAGTGATTTCACATATGAGTTAAATGTTCTTAAATTTGCATTTAAAACTGCCATTGTGCAATATAAAGATGTATGGTAAAATTCATGCTAATAATTTAAATTTTTAATTTTTCTTTACTTGAATGACATGAAATAGCAAATTAAAAGTACCATGGCAAGTGTAGAGAGAGACCTTGGAAGAAAGGAAAAATCATTACGTTTTTAGGACCTTTAACAGCATATTATTCCTGCTTTTTGAACAAGGAGCCTTGCGTTTTTATCTTGCACTGGGCCCTGCAAATTATGCAGCTGGCCCTGTTCACAGCCTTGACTCAGGAGCGCTAAAATGTAACTGTGTGTTTGAATTCGGACTCTGAGCCCCTATTCTGCCTAATGCAAAAATCTGATTGCTCCCATTCAGGGAAATTCAGTTCAATTCAATAATTTCTTTGTCACGTTATGTTCAAAATACAGTTAATTCTGGGTTCTACCCATCCCAGAGTGGCATCCTTTGTCCTCCTAGGTTGGCATCTGAGCATCAGGGATAAGAGATTTCTAATTGGTTGTCATCTTTGGCCAGTATCTGCTGCTGATGCCAGTCTTGTGTCTCATCTTTCTTTATTTGGCACTGTATCTACTTCATTTGATGAGATAATGACAACTAATTGAGGCTCTTTTCTAAGTTCTTGACTTATATCACTCATATAATCTGCATAAAAATTCTATGAGGTAGGAACTATTATCACATTCATTTTACAGGTAAGAAAACCAAGGCACAGAGAGGTTAGGCAAATTGCCCAAGGTCACACAGCTAGGAAGTAGCAGACACACTGGCTCCAGAACCTGCTGTCTTAATTATACACTAGGCTACTTCTCTCAGCCTGGTGTTCCCCAAAGGCCCTACTTGGTCATGATAAATGTTTTTAGTTTTTTGTTTGTTTGTTTGTTTCTTAATGTAGTGTTAAACTTGACAAAAATTTTTTAATTTAATTTTTTTAATTCATAAGAGAAATTGGCTTATAATTTTATCTTCTTAATTATTTGGATATCAAAGTTGTACTAGTCTCATAAAATAAATTGGGTATTTTCCCTATTTTTCTACTCTCTGAAAAAACGTGTAAGAGCTTATTTATCCTATAAAGTTTTGGGAGAGCTTATCTGTAAACTGTCTGGGCTGGTGACTTTCCCAGTGTGGAGAGAATATATCTAACTAGCTTCCCCCAAGAAGACATGCTGAACCAGACTTGAGCCTCATGCAGGGAGCACTGACTGGCATCTTCCCCCTACTGTCCAAAGTGCAGAGTGCAGGTGGCAGAGGTGATGGCTGTTAAGTTTCAGCTGGGGCGGTCCATGATGTGGTTAGGCATTTTTTCTGGTTGTATGGGGCCCTGACCACTTCAGTGCTGGCCACATGGTCTACAAGCCTGGCTCTCTGGCCCTCTTGGAGAATCAAGGAGGTACCTAATATCTTATTAGTTCCTTTCTGCTTAAATTAGCTTGAGTAGATTCTGTTGTCTGCCAGTAGGAATAAACTTTGGGACATAATACATGGTCACTCTTTGTATATTTATACTCTGTTTATTTAGTACTAATTTTTTAGTCCATTTGAGCTATCATGTCTGATAGGAGTATATTAAAATATAATGTGCACAATATTGAAAGAGAAGAACAAAGTTGGAGGATGGATACTACCCGACTTCGAGATATGCTATAAGGCTACAGTAATCATGTCAGTGTGTATTGGCAAAAAAAAAGAAAAAAAAAAGAAGACAAATAGATCAATGGAACAGAATAAAGAGCCCAGATACAGACCCCCATAAATATAGTCAACTGATCTTTGACAAAGGAGCAAAGACAAAACAATGAAGCAAAGACAGTGTTTTCAGCAAATGGTGCTGGAACAATTGGACATCCACATAAAACAAAAGAATCTAGACTCAGACCTTATACTCTTTATAAGAATTAACTCAAGATGGATCACAGACCTAAATGTAAAATGCAAAACTGTGAAACCGTTTTTTTGGCTGTTTTTGGCCACGCCGTACAGCACGTGGGATTTTAGTTCCCCGACCAGGGATCGAACCCTTGCCCCTTGCAGTGGAAGCGCAGAGTCTTAACCACTGGCCTGCCAGGGAAGTCCCAAAACTGTGAAACTCTTAAAAGATAACATAGGAGAAAATATAGATGATCTTGGATTTGGTGATGACTTTTTCGATGCAACATTAAAGGTGCAATCCATGAAAGAAAGATAGGCTGGCCTTCATTAAAATTAAAAAGTTCTTCTCTGTGAAAGACACTGCCAAAAGAATGAAAAGACAAGCCACAGGCTTTTCAAAATACAGTCTGAAAAAGGACTGTTATCCAAAATATATAAAGAACTTTTAAAACTCAGCAACAAGAACACAAACAACTTGGTTTAAAAATGGGCCAAAGACTTTAACAGACACCTCACTGAAGAAGATATAAGGATGGCAAGTAAGTATATGAAAAGATGGTCCACATCATATGTCATCAGGGAAGTGCAAATTAAAACAACAAAGGGATACCACTACATGCCTATTAGAATGGCCCAAATCCAGAACACTGACAACACCAAAATGCTGGTGAGGATGTGAAGTAACAGGAACTCTCATTCATTGCTGGTAGGAATGCAAAATGGTACAGTCAATTTGGAAGACAGTTTGCTGGTTTTTTATAATCATATTCCTACCATAAAAATCCAGCAGTCACACTCCTTGGTATCTACCCAAAGGAGTTAAAACTTATGTTCACACAAAAACCTGCACATGGATATTATAACAGCTTTATACATAATTACCAAAACCTGGAACCAACCAAGATGTTTTACAGTAGGTGAATGAATAAATAAGTTGTGGTACATCCAGACAATGGAAAAATGTTCCTCATTAAAAAAGAAATGAGCTATCAAGCCATGAAAAGACATCAAGCATATTTAAATGCTTATTACTAAGTAAAAGAAGCCAGATCTGAAAAGGCTCTCTACTGGATGAGTCCAACTATATGACATTATAGAAAAGGCAAAACTACGGAGATAGTAAAATAATAAATAGTTGACTGGAGTTAGTGGGGAGGGAGGGATGAACAGGTGGGGCAGAGGATTTTTAGGACACTGAAACTACTCTGCATGATACTGTAATGGTAAATACATGTCATTATACATTTGTCCGAACCCATAGAACGTACAACACCAAGAGTGAATCCTAATGTGAACTATGGACTCTGGGTGATAATGATGTGTCAGTGTAGGTTCATTGATTGGAGCTAATGTACCACTTTGGTGAGGGATGTTGATAATGGGGGAGGCTATGCATGTGTGGAGGTAGGGGGGTAAATCATTCAATTTTCTGTAAACATAAAACTGCTCTAAAAAATGAAGTCTGTTTAAATACATATACATATTTATATAACATACTATGTTAATAAATGCCTTTAAGTTCACGATTTTGGGGGAGGCAAAATGTTCCTTTTATTATCAGGTATTGCCCTTCTTTCTCACTGCTTATTACTTTTAGCCCCCAATTCTATTTTATCTAACATATAATTTTGTAATTTTGCTACACAGGCTTTTTAAAATCACTTATTTATATTAGTTAGAATTAGGTTCAGCTGCAAAGAACTGAGAACCAAAATAACAGTAACCTAAGTGAGAGAAGATTCTTCTCTCCTACATGGAAGTCCTGAGATAGGCAGCCCAGGGCTGACACTGTGGCCGTTTCCCAGGTCCTTGGGGACCTAGGTGTTCCAGGGTTGCTACTTAACCATCCACACAGCAGGCCCTTACCCTCATGGTCCTCCGCGAAGCTAGAAGCCTTCTCAGCAGAATTTAATAAGGCTCCCTCACTCTGGCAGTATCCTGCATCCCTCTGCAGGATACCTTCCTGTGGGTTTAAGATAGTGTCTGGGCTCTTCATCATCTCAACTATAACTTTCCAACTTTCTGCCTCTCATGTCCCAACTCAGCAATCTTTCAACTCCACTGAAGCCTTCCATCGAATTGATTGATCATCCATTGCAGCTGACATCGTCAGTCTGCCCCCTGCCACTCTCCATGAGCATACAACTGAACAATTCTCTCTTCCATTTTCCATCTTCTCTTGATCCCAACTCTCCCTCCCCCTGCCCCAACTACTGTCCCATTTCTTTACTCATTTTTGCATCAAAATACTTGAAAAAAGTAGTCAGTTCTCACTGTCTCCAATTCCTTCTCCCCTCATTCTCCCTCCCACCCACTCCGTTCAGGATTTGTCCCAGGTCACCACTGAAACCTCTTCCACGTTGTTAAGTCCAGCGGTGGATTCACAGTCCTATCCGCTGGGAGATCAGGTTCCTCTGGGGCCGGAAAAGGTGGAGCCGTCCCCACGGAGCCAGCAAGTTCTGGGCCTACCTGAACCTTCCCACACATGTCAGTGTTCATCCCGCCAGGGCAGTTTGGTTTCACTGACAACAAGTATTATCAGTTAATTATTTTGTAAGTTACACGGCAGGGTCTGTGTTTCTGACTGCCCACAGGCCTGCGTGTATGGAGACCGTCACTGGTGTACTCACATGTCATTCTCCCTCCAGGAAAACCTGCACAGCGACGTGGTGACTTCAGCGGCAAGCACTTCCGGGAAGCCCAGCCTCATCGGAGGCTCCTGCTCCAGCTCACGTGATACAATCAACACTGAGCTGGGGGCGGAGGAACGGAAGATGGGAGGAAAGATGAATCATTATCATCAATTCGTCTCACGAACAGAACAAAAACTTAAGAGGGCTGGACACATTCAGATCCTCTGCATTTGGAATCTGAAATAATGTGAGAATGAAAATTGGGAGCTTCTTTTTGCAGGCTCTATCCTTTTATTTTATTTTTTTCCCATAGCCGGGTGTCACGCAGGATCCTAGTGTCCTAAACCAGGGATCCAGCCCACCAGGGATCGAGCCCACGGCTTCGGCCTTGGAAGCGTGGAGTCTTAACCACTGGACCACCAGGGAAGTGCTGGCGCTGTTCTTTAAAAGCATTCATCAAGTAAAACAATAGTTATCCAGCTGGGCCCACTTAAATCCCACTCTCTATCCCAGTCACTCCCAGCCCAGTGCTGGATCTGTGGTTTGAGCAGTCTGACCTCTTTCTTCGAACAATTGATAGATTCAAGGTACCCAATGTTTTACCACAGGGCTCCCAAGTTTGCCTCTGATAGCTGAGGCTATTCGAATTATTCTCAGTCAATTTTCACTACAGTATTTTCAAAGGTGGTGGAATAGTTGATTATTAGGGTCGTTAAGGCATACCCACAGAATGCAAACTTATAATGGAAGTCCATTCATTAGCACTGAGATGTTACTCCAGGCAACTGCTATGAACACAAGTAGTCTCACCACCAAGTTGGTCCTGGAAGCAAGTACAAACCATCCCTATCTTATGCCTGGGTGAAAATTTCATACACAAGGTGTTCCCCCACTCTCTGATTTTTATAAACCTGGACAATTACTAATAGGTAAACCTGGGTCCCTTGTTTCTACCTTCGCTTCCTGTGCCATGACTATTAATGGGTCCTGATATGATGCAGGCTTTGTAGGAATTATTTTTCCAGCCATGAACACAACAGGGAACAATCCACTTTTCCATTTCACTCAAATTTTAATAATCGAATAAAATATATTAAAAAATACATTCTGAAGAGACCAGTAATCAAAACCAACTTTCTCTAGAAGAGCATATCTCAACCTTAAAAAAAATATTTTTTTTTGCTATTTCCCTCCTAAGGAACTTTTTAAGTGAATTTTCCAAGTCACCCTTCTCCCCATAAAATTTTAATATCACAGATATACTGTATATCTGTTTATGTACTGATAATTGATTGATCATGTTGCTGCCACGAACCATTGTAACATCTAAGATTTTGTCACTTTCATTTGAGAACACATGCTCTAGGACAATTGGCTAAGAAATTAGGAAACTAGGGAAAAGATTATTCAACATGACATCGTCATTTTTCATCCATAGCTCCCATTTCTTTATCTGGCGTCCAGAATGCAGTTGGTACTGTGGCTCCCTTCTTCAGCCAGAGTCTCTAGAACACTTACCCCTCCAGGTGACTGGCCAGGGACTAGTGTGACCTCGAGTCCCCTTGTATACTAGGGGCCAGGGCTACTATCCTGGCACTATTAACAGCTTCTTCTTCTCAGGTCTGTGTTCACTTATCTCCACCTTGAGATCCTGCTAGCCATCTTTGTTTGTCAGATTTACAGTTTAAAAATGTGGGACACACTAACAGTTTAAAAATGTGAGAGGTTGATTGGGGGTTGGGGTTAAGTCCAATATGACTGAGAATGTTCCCTGTATGAATTGGGGCTATAAAGTCTCTTCAGGAAAAAAATCTGAACCTGCACATACTCCAAGGCTGTTTCCTTTAGGGTACCTCTCAGCCAATTTAGTACTCCTAACCCCAAAATGGAGCTAATCCAGCAGAAGAGCCCTTGTGGTCAGCCTAGAGGGGAACCAGTTCAGAGGGGAGTGGGAGGCTAGAGGGACTCAGGAGGCATGTAACCAAGAAAAAAATAAAGCAGGTCAATTGCCTCATGTGTTTGAACATCTTGAGAGATTTACACTTCAGTACCAGAGTTTGAAAATAAAAAAGTGATGGTTACCTACAAAACGAAACAAACAAAACCAAGGCAATTATTAACGAGAGAAAACCAAAAGCTGTATAATAAAGTTAATTATAATACATAGTTCTAATAATGTTAACACTCAGTATTGATGTTAGGCTGGAGTGTCTTTTTAACCCCAGTATTTCTAATTCCTAATCTCTTCCTCCAGGGATACTTGAATACTATTTAGCACTTGCTGATGTTTCTTATACAGAAATGATGAAAACTGGCCATTTATTCCCACTACCACCCAAAGAGTCACCATTATCTTTGAATGAATGCCATCATTGGTGAAGGAGAATCCTCCATCAGGGGCTTTCTCTCCAAAAGGGGACCCTTCCTCATATCAAAAATACATCCACTCCAGAACTGGGAATCAGCCCATGAAGAGGGACAGCTATGCCCATTGCTGAGACACAGTATGGTGTCCCTGATAGAGACTAAAGTCTGGATGTGAACAGCCCTGAAACTTCCAGATTTGGAAGGGGGATCTCCTGCAGTAAAAATGGTATCATTGGACAGGGGTGAGGTGGGGAGTTGTGGTCTCATTAAGATTATTTTTGACTGGGGCTTTAGGATCCTGAAAGAATCATCTCAATATTCTCTTGCCACATTTATAGTTTCCCGTGTTGCTGCTGTAACAATTTACTAAAAAAAATAGTGGCTTAAAACAACACAAATTATGTTATAGTTCTGGCGGTCAGAAGTCTGAGATCAGTTTCACTGGTTAAAGTCAAGGTGTTGTCAAGGCTGCATTCTTTCTGGAAGCTGTTGGGGAGAATCCTTGCCTTTCTAGCTTCCAGAGGCTGCCCACATTCCTTGGCTTGTGGCCCCCTTTCCTCTTCAAAGCCAGTAAATGCATCACTCTGACCACTGCTTCTGTTGTTACATCTCCTTCTCTGACTCTGACATAGCTGCCTCCCTCCTATAAAGACCCATGTGATAATTTTGGGCCCATCTACCTGGATTATGGAGGAAAACCTCTCTAACTTAAGATCCTTAATTTAATCACATCCGCAAGTCCCTTTTGCCTTGTGAGGTAATATAGTATCTGGTCTGGTGGATTAAGACGTGAACATCTCTGAGGCATCATTATTCTACCTGCCACAGTAGGGGCCCTAGGTAGTGGGTCTGGTGGGGGTGTGTTGAAAAGGGTGGCATCAAATGGAGCGGCTGTGACCACAACCCTCTCAACCCTAAGTCTAGAGAATATACTCAGGCCAACCGTGGCCTAGGGCTTCCTTCACACCTTACTTCCTAAATAGCTCTAGCCCAGGTGTTTGGATGCCATTCATGACCTACCTGTGTCCTACCTGACCCAGGGAGATATGCTTAGACTTGCAGTTTCACCATCTCTGCAGATCTGCAGTTGTCCAAATAAGCTTCTGGAGCTATGCCTCAGCCTGTCAGCATACCGTAGAGAGTCCTGGAGATTGGCCTGGAGGATAGAGACATTTAATTTGACAGCTGCCCTGTGACACCCTCTCCTTTTTTACCCCACCCCCCAAGCTTGCATTCACTATGGGTTGTTGAGACTTAAAACCCCCGTTCTCCTACTGGTGGACTGCTTGAACTTAGGGCATACTGTGCTATCCAAGCTAGATCCTCCTCATCCCTGGGAAAGTCTCAGTGTCTTGGGGGCACTTGGCCCTGCTTTGGGAAGGCAAAGAGCCACAGGGGAAGAGGGCCATGAAACCTTTCTTGCTCACCCTCCGTGCAGAATCCCACCTCCTCTCCTTGCTCGGCATTTGTGTCTGTGTCCTCATTTTGGCACCGGAGCCATTCCTCCAATCATATCCCCTTGTGGTAGACCAATATGGGGGCCCCGTGATGCCAGGAGAAGTTTTGTATTTGAAATCTTTCAGGCCCCAGGGTGTTGGGAGGGTTCAAAGTTCCTGCAGCTGGCACCTCTGCCACGGGATGTACTGTAGTCCTGGTAGAGAATTTCTCTCTGAGATCTCCTGGAGTGGGGAGGAGGCTTGCCTTTGAGTAAAGCTTGAATGTTGCATAACGTACTGGATAATTTTATTTCTGAATTTGTTTCTGTGTTCTACGGGGTTTTAAGAATGATCAGAACAACTCCCTGAGTTTTCAAGAGGTATGGGAAGAATTCTCCCTCTGAATCCATTTAAAGAGATGGTAGAAAACAAAATTAAGTTGCATTCTGATTACGTGCCACAAGCTGGGCTTGTATTGCTCAACATACCCAATACGTGAATTTCCTTTATGAGGGCTCAGCGTGAGTAAATTTGAAGTGAAACAAACAGTTCACTTACCTGCAGACTCACTAAATCTTCTCTGAGATATTATTTCTACTATCACTCCTTTAAAATTTTCCCACTTTATGCCTCTTGGGAAATGTACTGGAAACCTAGTTCAAGTGACCTCCCCTTCCAAAGAGCATCCCCCATTCAAGGCCACTTTATTCACTTTAATGGGGGACAGGGAATCGATTTGGAACTGGAAGGATTTCCTCCTTGGGAAACAATTGGCCAGTGTGGGGACACAGGCCATCTGGGGCCAGTACAGAAGCAGCTTTCTTCCCAGAGGACTGCTGAGCACATAGGCACCCTGACCCTCACTGTTTCAGTTATTAGGACCCTCTGTTCCAGAGCCCTGTAATGGGACCTGCAGGTCAGCCCTGCTCTGTGGCTGCTGAGTGGAACCTGGGTCCCTGTGGCAGCTTTGCATTTTCAGACTGGGGCTTGGCACTATTTCCCTTTACGCATCTCAGCCTGGGTCACTGGCAAGGGAGCAGGAAGATTCCCATGTATGTGACTATCTGGGGGGCAGGCAGAGGAAGCAGGACTAGGGAAGTCCTCTCTCCTTTAGCGAGCACTGCTGCGTACCAGGCACTGTGCTGGGACTTGACACACTCATGTACTTTCACCGAATGCTCTCAGTAGCCCCGTGAGGTGGGTGTTACAATCCCCATTTTGTAAGGAGACTAAAGTTCTCTACTGTCAGGGATCCAGCAGGAAACGGATGGTATACTCAGGGGGGTTAACTGAAGAGAGTTTAAGGAATGGACTATTTACAGAGGTGTGAACAGAGTTAAAGGAACTAACAAGCGATGATGAAACCACGGGGGATTAGCAACAGCTGGAAGCCTCTATCACCCCAGGGTCTAAAGGGAAGGAGGGGGAGAGACTGACCCAGACAGGAGACAGCTGGAGCCAGGAGAGGGTCAGAGGGCCAAAACACTGCGTTACAACAGGGCAGGGAGGTCGGGGTGGGGGAATTGAATACCCTGTTCTCTCTTCTCCCACTGCTCCACCCGCTGGGCTCCCACCACTGGCTTCCACGGGCCAAAACCAACTGGAAGCCAGAGGACAGGGACGCCTGGATGACGCAGCCTATAGAGGTAAGCCTCGTGAGGGGCACATGAAGACCAGCCAGCCCATGCTCTGAGAGATTAAATAATTTGACCAAAAGTCTTGGGCTGAAATTTAAACCTTGGTCTTCCTGAATCCAGAGTACAACACTGCTGTCCTCCCATTGTCGACATTATCAAGAAGAGCAGCTGGAAATTGGAAGAAAAGATAGACAAGGAAATGAAATTTCAACTTGTAGGCCAGTCCTATCCAAAGCATAATCCAAAGAACCCTAGGCTTTTGTCGCCAGAACGCTTGACAAAAGCTTTGTTTCACACCCCCCCGGATGGAGCTCCAAAATGTGTTTTAGCATATTGAAGATTCTGAGAGGTAATTAAACCTAACTAATTTTTACTCTTTTCTCCAACTTCATTGACCATGATAACTTTTTTTTGTTCCTATAACACCAATTACATCACACAGACTGTATTCTTGGAAACACACTTGGGGAGGTACTGCCATGAGCAGTGCAGCGGTGGATAAAGATAAATGTAGCTGCAGTGTAGAGGGTGGCTTGGAAGAGGGCAATGTGGGAAAGAGGCAGACCAAATAGAAGACTCCTCCAGTAATCCAAGTAAGAGATGAGAAGGGCTTGAGCCTGGGAAATTGCAAGAGGAGGGAGAGGAAGAGCAGGTTTCTTTTTGGTGATTGGGATGCATGGTGATGTCATCCACTTGGAGGAGAAATCAGACAGGGACTGCCAAATATTCAGGCTAGGTTGGGATACATTGAGCATAAGGTGCTTTGGGATAAACAGAGATATTTGAGTTGGATATTGAGGATATAAGATTAGGGTTTTGGAGAATAATTGCTGTTCAAGGTACACATTTGAAAACCATCAACATACGGTGACCCTTGAAGCCCAGGGAATTGTTGGCATCCCCCAGGCTGAGAAAGTAGAGCGAGGGGTCGAACGTGCCTTCAGGGTGTGAGGGAACCCTGAAATTACTTAAAATATTGCGTATCCATGAACATAGGCAATTTTTTTTTTTTTCAGGAAAGAGTGTCTCATAGCTTTCAACATATTTTCGAAGGTGTTCTTGAAAAAGAGAAGTTTAAGAACCACTGGTATAGACTGAGAAGAGAGGAGGATTAAGGGTGACGTCTGAAGGAGAGTCACCAAAAAAGTCTGACCCCTTTCAGCCAGAGTGGTGGGAGCAATGCAAGGTGCAGGGGCCTCAGGACCCATGGGGGCTGCAGGACCCACAGCAGCAGGAAAGTCCAGCAATTTCCAATGAGCAGAGAGGTCCAGTATGATTAGGATAATCATACTTTACCTACAGATAATCCTTTGGATCTGGCAATTAGGAGCTTATTGGTGGCCTTAACAAGAACAGTGTGAGTAGGGTACTGCGTGGGTGAGAATAGAGAGGGTGGAAGAGTCAGCGACTTGGAAGGAAGTAGAGGGTAAGAGAAGAGACAAACTCCTTCAAGATGCTTGTGGTCAAGGCAGGACTAAGATTGTCTGTTTTGTTTTGAGACTGAGAGCAATAAAAGCAGTTTGGTAATTAGGGCCCACCCCTGAAGACACGGCTTTAAAAGGAAAACTGGAACTCACATACTGAAAGACAAAACACTTTCTCTGCATGAATAACACATATAACACATGGAACCCACTGACGTACACACACACACACACACCTACAGACACACACAGACCAGCAGCCAGTGGAAGTAGGGAGAGTAGGTCACAGTAAGGATAAATGTTGAAGGTCACAGTTGAGAGGACTTGCTTTTGACTTGAGCAGCTGGGTGGATGGTGGTGACTTTGACAGGACTGGGGAAGAGCAGGTTAAGGGTCAAAAGCACACGTTCCATTTTGGATTTTTTTTTTTTTTTTAACTTGAATGAGTTTATTTTTTTCCAGCTTTATTGAGATATAATTGACATATAACATTGTGTAAGGTTATGGTGTACAGCGTGATGATTTTTTTTGCAATATTTGCATGATTTTATTAGCAAAGATAAGCAATGATCTATTCTCGATGTGATGATTTGATATACACATATATTGCAAAATGATTACCACAGTAAGGTTAGTTACACATCCGTCACCTCACAGTTACCTTTGCGTGTGTGTGTTAAAATCTGCTCTCTTAGCAACTTTCAAATATTGTTAACTATAGTCACCATGCTGTACGTTACATCCCCAGAACTTATTCATCTTATAACTGAACACTTGTACCTTTGACCACTTTCACCTCATTTCTTCCCCCACAACCTCAACAATCACCAATTTACTCTCTGTTCCTATGATTTTTAAAAGATTTTTTTTAGGATTCCACATATAAGTGAGAGCATATGCTAGTTGTCTTGTTCTGTTTGACTTACTTCACTTAGCATAATGCCTTCAAGTTTCATCCATGTTGTAGCAAATGGCAGGATTTTCTTCTTTCTATGGTTGAATAATATTCCAGTGTGTGTGTGTGTGTGTGTGTATCACATTTTCTTTATCCATTCATCCACTGATGAACACTTAGGTTGTTTCCATGTCTTGGCTATTGTAATGATGCTGCAGTGAACATGGGGGGTGCAGATATCTTTTTGAAACGGTGAGTTCATTTCCTTTGGATATATACTCAGAAGTGGGATTGCTGGATCATATAGCACTTCATTTTAGTTTTTCAGGGAACCTCTGTACTGTTTTGGCACATAATGGCTGCACCAATTTACATTCCCACCAATGATCTACAAGGATTCCCTTTTCTCCACATCCTCAACAGCACTTATCTCTTGTCTTTTTGATAACAGCCATTCCAACAGCTGTGAGGTGGTATCTCATTGTGGTTTTGATTTTCAGTTCCCTGATGATTAGTGCTGTTGAACACCTTTTCTTGTACCTGTTGGCCATTCGTATGTCTTCTTTGGAAAAATGTTTATTCAGGTCCTTTGCGCATTTTTTTAAAAATTAATTTATTTATTTTTGGCTGTGTTGGGTCTTCGTTGCTGTGTGCAGGCTTTCTCTAGTTGCAGTGAGTGGGGGCTACTCTTTGTTGCGGTGCATGGGCTTCTCATTGCTGTGGCTTCTCTTGTTGCGGAGCACGGGCTCTAGGCACACGGGCTTCAGTAGTTGTGGCTTGTGGGCTCAGTAGTTGTGGTGCACGGGCTTAATTGCTCCGCAGCATGTGGGATCTTCCTGGACCAGGGCTCGAACCCATGTCCCCTGCATTGGCAGGCGGATTCTTAACCACTGCACCACCAGGGAAGTCCCTTTGCCCATTTTTAAATTGAATTATGTTTTACCACCGAGTTATATGAGTTCCTCATATATTCTGGGTATTAACCCCTTATTATATATAATGTATTTAGCAAATATTTTCTCCCATTACACTGGTTGCCTTTTCATTTTGTTGATCATTTCTCTTGCTGTGCAGTTTTTTAGTTTGATGTAGTCCCATATATTTATGTTTGGTTTTGTCGCTTGTGTGGATATCTTAAATTATGTTAGTTTCAGGGGCCTATTAGATGTCCAAATGGGAATGTCAAGATGGACATAAGATCTGAAGCTCAAGGAGAGCATAGTGCTGGAGGTAAAATTTAAGAGTTATCATCTTTAGACGGCATTTGAGCTATGGGCCTGCATGAGATCACCTTGAGAATGAGTATAGGCAGAGAAGATGCTCAAAGACTGAGGTCTTGGCACTCCTGCCTGTAGAGGTTCAGGAGGAGGAGAAGGAGACTTGCACTTGGCCAAACCCAATTGTACCCCCCTAGGAAGAGTACTCTGGGAGAAGTTGCTTTCTAGGCACAGTACTCATAAACTGTATATTCATAACCACTCTAATAGCCACTGGGGTACAGTCATCTTAGCAGTATTGCCTGTTCTGCATTTATTGGCAGCCCCAGTTTGCACGTGATGAAGTTAAAGCTTAGAGAAATGAAATGAAGGTCAAAGATCAGAGGAGCTTATTTAAATTTCAAGGCCCATGCCCATTAAAGGCATATGGCCATGCAGGTGGTGCCCAGCACAACTTCAAAGGCACCACTTCCATAAACAATAGTGTGAGTGGCGCCCCCTGGAGTTGTGCAGTACACAATATGCACAGTCACACGAAGCAGCCTGTACCCTTTCTTACTCTGTCTTACTGCCTTGGCATCTTCCCTACAAAGTTCTGCTACTTTTAACATAAATAGCTAAGTCCCTTCCAAAGCTTCCTGGTAAAAGGTTTATCGCAGTGATTGCAGGCTTGAGCTTTGGAGTAAAACAGAAATTTGTTCCAGTCATAGCTGAGTCTCTTACTAGTTGTAGCCCTTTGAAGCTTTGGTTTCTTCAACTGTGAAATGGAGGAAATAAGAGCAGCTACCTCAGAGGGTCATGCAAGCGTTACAAGCAAGAAGGCATGAAGAAAGTTTAGCAGGCTTTACTTAATACTTTTTGCCTGGTATTATTAACTCACTTTTGTTTCTAACTGCAACTTCCTCAGCCTAGACCTTGGTTCTCAAGAGAGACTGAAGGTTTTATGGACAGGATGGGAATCAAAGTGGGTTCAAATCCACAAGCAAATTAATGAAAACGGCAACGTGGATCCGGAATAAGTGTGAAGGACAGATATGAAGCTTAGCATGTGAAGAAAACAATTTGGGTGGCTTTCTTTGCATCTGTTACTCTTCCTGTTCAGAAAAATGCTTGTTTTATTTCAAGTTTTTAAAAAGTCATTTGTCATGAATTTGGCTTTGTTTCTATTTAGTCTGTGCACATAAGAAATTCCAGAGTTGTGTGAAGAATGAAATTTTGAAAACCTCTTGAGATTGAGGATATTGGCCCTGTCATTCCGTTGTGGGGCGGGGCATTAGGAAACTAAAGGCAGGGTGACCCAAGGGGTTTAAATCTATTTACAACCTAGTTACAGTGTATCCTGTTTTCTCCCTGCTGTGCTGGACTGAGCATCTAACAGAAGACTCTCCCACACATCTGAAAATAAAATGAGGTTCTGACTACAGTGTCTGTGAGAAATTGACACAGTATGTTTTTATTTTACTTCTGTCAAAGGTGCATAATGTTTTCCAGGTTTTTCTGCTCTTCTCGGTTCTTTAAAGAAGTGAGAGGAAAGACACTGGTCCTGAAAAGGTGGGGGGTTGGTTCTGGCCAAGAGCCCAGGATTGTCCTTCTGGCCTCAGAAAGGCATGTGAAGATGGTTTGAGTTTTAAATCATGTTAGGGGGAAAAAATTTGTGTTCTGGAGTCTGACATCATGGTCCTCTGTGGCCTTCCACCCCCACCTCAAATAACTGCAATAAGTTGATGTTGGAAAAAGTTGCTTTTGAATGTTTATTCAAATCACTTATTTTGAAACACCTCAATATGGTGAAAGAATAAAGCAGGGTCATCCTGCTTCTGCCATCTCCATGCATAGCTCATCCCACAGGAATGAGAACAAAGGGTGGCTTCCTTGGCCACCTTCAAGAATGTGCAAGGTAGGGACTTCCCTCATGGCGCAGTGGATAAGAATCCGCCTGCCCGTGTAGAGGACACAGGTTTGATCCCTGGTCCGGGAAGATTACACATGCCCTGGAGCAACTAAGCCCGTGCGCCACAACTACTGAGCCTGCGCTCTAGAGCCCACGAGCCACAACTACTGAGCCCACGAGCCACAAGTATTGAGCCCACGTGCCACAACTACTGAAGCCCATGCGCCTAGAGCCTGTGCTCTGCAACAAGAGAAGCCACCACAACGAGAAGCCTGCGCACCACAACGAAGAGTAGCCCCCGCTCGCTGCAACTAGAGAAAGCCTGTGTGCAGCAACGAAGACCCAACACGGCCAAAAAAAAAAAAGAAAAGAATGTGCAAGGTGAATCCTTCCAAGAGAGGGGATGATCAATCCTTTTTTTTATTTTGGAAAAATTTTACTGTATACAACAGTAGAGAGACTGGCATAATGAGACCCCTTGTAACCATCATCCAGCTTAATAACTATCAATTCATAACCCATCTAGCTTCCCTCTGTACTCTCTACTCCCCACAAGCCAGATTACTTTGAAGCAAATGTCAGGTATTATATCATTTTTCCATAAATAGGTGTGAGTATTTAAAATATAAGAACTATTTTTAACACAACCAGAATGATTTCTACACTTTTAAAAAGTAACAGTCCTTAATATCATTATATATTTAGCCTGTGTTCAAACTTCCTGATTGTCTCATAATTGTTTACTATTTTTAGTTAGAATCAGGATCCAAATGAAATCCACGCATTGAACAGTTGATATGTTTGTCTATTTTAACCTAAAAGTCACCTTCTTTCCTTTTTCTTCTTTTCTTTGCAATTTATTCATTGAGGAAACTGGGTCAGTGTCTTATAAAGTTTTCCATATAGTCTGTATTTTCCTGCTTTCATCTTTCTCTGACCCCTGTATGTCCTGTAAATTTGTGGTTAGATCTAGAAACTTAATCAGATTCCAATTTGAGTTTGTTGGCAAGAATACTTCCTGGATGGTGTATATTTCCATCAGGAGATGAATAGTCTGGTTGTTTCTTTGTTTGTGATATTAGCAGCTACTGATGATCATTATATAGATACATTAAGAAGTGTAAGTTGGCAATAGTCAAATTATATCATTCCTTTACAATGTATTTAGCTGAAATACTCTATAATCTATAAAGAGAAACTTCTCCTAATCCACTACTTGGCTGAATTACAGATTGTACAGCAAAGAGGCTAAGTGCTTGATTCTTTTCCTTTATTTACAAGTTTTCAAAATAATGAGTTGATTCCCTAGGGTCCACCAAATATGACCAGTGCACTTTTTTTTTTTGACCAATGAAGACTTAAGCACATCATAATAAATTCATGGATTTTTAATATGTTTGATGGTTTCCATACATTACAGTGATTATTCTTATTAGTGCTCAAATTGTCCCATCTTTGACTAGTGGGATCCTCTTTAAGTTAGCTCCCAAGTCCTTCTGACATAATCTTAGTGGTCTTTAATAGTTTCCTTGCTTTCTAGCATGGAAACACAATCCAAGCTTGCCGTGTAATTTTCTACCCTAGATTTGGAATCATCCATTTCTCCAAGGAGCCCTGGCTCTTTTTGGTGGAAAATAGGATTTAAGGATCACAATCTGTGTACTACATGTCTTTATTCTACTTGGTTGGTTCATTGTTTCTAGGCCTTTTCCATGGACAGAGCTAGAAAATACATTTTGTTTTTTTAAGATAAAATATATCATGAGTTGGGCTTCCCTGGTGGCACAATGGTTAAGAATCCACCTGCCAATGCAGGGGACATGGGTTCGAGCCCTGGTCCGGGAAGATCCCACAGGCCGCGGAGCAACTAAGCCCGTGAGTCACAACTACTGAAGCCCGTGCGCCTAGAGCCCGTGCTCCGCAACAAGAGAAGCCACCGCAATGAGAAGCCCGCACACCGCAACGAAGAGTAGCCCCCACTCGCTGCAACTAGAGAAAGCCCTCGAGCAGCAACAAAGATCCAACTCAGCCAAAAATAAATAAATTTATTAAAAAGAAATATATATATATATATCATGAGTTCATACTGATACTTGGCATTTCAAATTCAGGATTTCAGGATTTTTACTTAACCTCATCAGTCTCATATCTATATTTCCTTTCCCTAGGGTCAATTCTTTTCTCTCACTCTGATCAACACTCTTTTTTTAAAAATTGCAGTAAATTCATTTTTAATAAGTTTTAACTTTTAATCAAAGTAATACATGCATATAAGGGATTTAGGAAAATCAACCAGTACAAAAGGACATATAATGAAAAGCAGTAAATCCCCATCCACCCTTCTCAACTTTTGCTTTCCCAACCCAGAGGCAAAAACTTTTACATGTCTATTTAGAGGTTAACTCCATTTTTCCTAATAATATGCTTTTCTTACTATTTCTTAACTTGATGACATGAGGCATTTTCTGCTGACTTCCTGCTGTCCCCTTGGATTTCCTCCCCCCTCCATTTGGTTGTATCACTATTTTTAACTCTTTTGTTGGTTACCTTGTTCACTTAAAAAATCTAACCCCTAAATCTGTCATATTCTTTCAACTAGAGACAGTATGTGGACTTCCTAGTTTAGGAGAATAACACCACTATTCCATTTCTTCCTCTCTGCCTGCCAACTTGTTGCCTGTACTTGTCAAAGTTGGTTAACATTCCCACTCTGTTCTGTAACTATAATTGTCTCCCCTGCTTTGCCTAGAGATTTACTCTAAAAATGAAAATGCGTAACTAATATTTCCATCGCAATGATTATTTAAACACTGTTCACTGAATAGCAAAGTTGAACCCTATGATTGGATTTTCTGTGACTGCAGAGTCTTGAGCCACATGCCAGCGTTCAGATTCCCTTTCTCACACTCCAGGCAACGGCTGAAAAACAGGCCACATCTGAGGTTGCTTCATATGTGAAGCATGCTCTCCTTGTACAGTTTGAAATGTTTGTTTTTCCCAGTAGGTTCTGTTTGCCATTGTTTTTTCTTTTGGGATGAAGAAATGTATGCCTTCCAGATCATGTTGTAAATTTCCTCTGTCTAGCTCCATCCGTCTGTTGCCTAGAATCGATTCCATTCAGTCGGAAGTCTCTTCTCTTCTTTTTCTAATTTGGAAGATTTGTCTCCTATTTTGACCATTCTTGTACAGTTTATCGTTTTTTAAGTTGTTAGTAACTTTTCCTTTTTCCCCCTTAGGGCATCCTATGCTTATTGTCATTTCCCTACATTCGGTGTTGTCTTTTGTTTTATGGATGCAAGAACTTCTCAAGTATTTCTGAGGATTTTCAGAGTTTTAAGTTCTGTTCTTTGAATTAGCTATTTCCTTGAGATTCAACATTTAATTATATCTTAGGCTTTTTTGGTTATATTGCAGGCTTTCAGCAAATGATTTCTAGCCGCCCATTTATATGAAAAGATGGGGCAATGGCGAGACCGGCTGGCACGTCTGTGTGCGCGAGGCGAGCTGGTCGCTTTGCTCTAGGGCGGGTGAGCTGGTGGGTGGAGCTCAGCCATTCTGCTGGGCACCCCCCCACAGTGCCACAAGTTAGTTGCTCTAAATATGTACCTGCAGGCGCACGTTGAGAATCACCGAAGCCACGACGTAAAGTAGGGGAAGTTCATGCGCAGAACTCCAGGCCAGGTCGAAGTAGGTGATCAGCGTGCGCGTGAGCCCCTTGCAGAAGGCGCCGTACGAGCCGCCGGTCGCGGCCGAGCGCGACAGCCGTACAGCCAGGCCCGACAGGGCCGCCGCCATCGGTCTGGTGTGGCCTCTCGCCGGCTCCGCGGCCAGAGGGACGCACGCGGGGGAAGTGGCGCGGGAGGTGGATCGCGCGGCCGCAGATGCGAGCTGCGGTGCAGGGCGGGCGTCCTCCTCCTCCTCTGGCTGCGCTCGGGCCGCCGCCCAGCACTGTTCTTAAAGATGTTCAGAGAAGGAGATTACAGTCTTTCAGCAACAAAACACGATGCTGCTTTCCTCCCTGCATGAATCATTGATTTGGACAGGGGAAGGTGCAACTTAAGTTTTAAAAATTAAAACTGAGATGATTGTGTTTGGGTGCTGTCCTATAGGTTTTCTTTTAGAGAAACTAAAGTCACAGGACCTTTTAGCCTTCTGTCTTATGATTATCTCAAAGGATTGGTTGGAAAACCAGACTTCATTTTTCCAACCAGTTCCCAGAAATGGTTGGGTCAGTCTCAGAGGGATTAACTGGCTTCCAGAGAAGAAAAAGTAAGTGATCAGACTTGGTGTTTCTAGGAGTTTGAGCTTTGACAACAGGTCATGGAGTTATGCGGTTCTCAAACCATTTCTGGATGTTGAAAGTTATCACCGTGAGGTTTGGGGAGGAGGACAGACGCTAGGACCCTGAGTGGGACATTTATTTAAGAGAACACATCAGGAGAGTTAAGGGGAAGAGTGTTCACAGTTTTAATAACCACCACATAACTAGGGTTTGTTGTTCTCATAGGGCTTATCATCTCCTTGACTTATGAGAGGTAGATATCTATTTCACACAAACTTATCTAGATGCCACTCTTCATGGGGGAGAACGTAAGAAAGAGAAATTTCCCAAGGTCTCATCTTTATTTTAAAATTTAATTTAATTAATTTATTTATTTTTGGTTGTCCCGGGTCTTGGTTGTGGCATGAGAACTCTTAGTTGTGGCATGCAAGTGGGATCTAGTTCACTGACCAGGGATCGAAACCGTCCCCTGCATTGGGAGGCAAATTCTTAACCACTGTACCACCAGGGAAGTCCCCCAAGGTCTCATCTTTTTTTTTTTTTTAATTTATTTATTTATTTGTTTATTTTTGGCTGCGTTGAGTCTTCGTTGCTGCGCACGGGCTTTCTCTAATTGCGGCGAACGGGGGCTACTCTTCGTTGCGGTGCGCGGGCTTCTCATTGCAGTGGCTTCTCTTGTTGCGGAGCACGGGGTCTAGGCGTGCGGGCTTTAGTAGTTGTGGCACACGGGCTCAGTAGTTGTGGCTCGCGGGCTCTAGAGCACAGGCTCAGTAGTTGTGGCGAATGGGCTTAGTTGCTCCGTGGCATGTGGGATCTTCCCGGACCAGGGCTCGAACCCGTGTCCCCTGCATTGCCAGGCAGACTCTCAACCACTGCACCACCAGGGAAGGCCAAGGTCTCATCTTAACTACAGTAAGCTTCTGTTGAGGGGGCTAGTGGATCTCCCACCTCACTGAGTCATAGAATTATAGAATGGCAGAGATGGACAGTCCCTGAGTCACCTAATCAAGTTTTCAAATTCCTTTAAGATAAGGACCTAGAGCCTTTGTTTAAAAACAAATGAACAAATAAGCATATAAGCAAACAAACAAAAAATAAACAAACAACCTAGGTCCATTTAATCAGAAGTTCAAATAGAGGGTTTAGTAATCTCAATATTTAACCACTACTTCTCGGGATTCTCATCTTTGAGGAAGTATTAAAAACACTATAATCCAACACCTTCATTTTTCAGATGGCAAGATTGAAATATACGTAGGAAATGGTTTGTCAAAGTCACCCAGCTGGAGGAGAACAGTTAATATTCCTGAAGGACACATACCCTACAGTTACTACCCATGAACCCACCCACATATGTACAACTATATGTGTTTATTTAACCTGTTGGTTATGTAGTTGCCCAGTGGATTCATAGGCAAAGAAGATTGTATAAATAAGTATTTTGGGGTCTCTTGCTGCTAAATCCATGGTAAGAAAGAACTTTTAAATTCATTGTACTTTTTGTTTAGCTTTATAATCTCAGAAAAGTCTTTATCACAGCAAAATGTGTTTTCAGAACTTGGCTTTCTTAGGAAACATGAGACTTTGAAATGCAAACATACCTCCTTGCACAAAGAGCTTCAGTGAGTCAGAAGGCCTTGTTTAAAGAAAAACCAACGTTTAAAATTGAAAGCAAGATGAAAGCATAATACAAGGATTATTTCCCTTATCTTAAACATTGGCCAGAGTTTATTCACCTATGTATACACATTACATTAGATCAGTGTGTCACGAGGAACATTGTTCTGGAGATATTAATAGGTGTGCTGCCAACAAAGCTTTTTCTCATCAAAGTTTGGGAAATGCTGCATTATGCTACCCTGTCTTGGAAATACAGAAGGCACATTAGCCTGCTGCTTTTGGGCCCAAAGGCAGAGTAAGAAATAGAATACCTAGACGATGGTACAGCATGGAATCCCTTCTATGGAAGGAGGCTGACTTCTGAGTCCGGATGCTCCTCCCCCACCCCAGGGACTTGGAGGGCAGCAGCCCACTGCTCTGGGCTCCTCTGGCTTGGCCAGTTCCTCATTCCCTGCTTTGACCACCAAACTTCAGCCACACTCCCATGAACAAGGGAGGCATCAAGGAGTTCTGTCCTCTCACTTGTAATCTTGTTTTATGCTCACTACTTTTATATGGCTGTGTCAAGATGTTCTGCTACTGATATCTAGTTTTCCCCAATTTTCAGGAAAATATATTACCTCAATGGATAGAATTTAACGCTTAAAAAATTTTAATTTCTTCCATAATTTCCTCTTAAATCTTTGGGCCTGCTACTCCTTATACATATTCAAGTCCAGTATAAAGCAACGCGCTATCTTACACAATGGCTTCATTGGTTATTTTCAGTTGAACAGATCATAGTACTTCGTGGTCATGCAAAGATCCCTGTGGTACTTAACCCTACCAGGACCCATGGATTGAATATGCTGCTACTGATGCTGAAAGCTCGGCCTCTGTGCACTAGTGTTGAATTGAATCTTGGAGACAGAGTTTTGGGTGAAGTAGAAAAGAATAGGTTGGGACTTCCCTGGTGGCGCA
Source organism: Balaenoptera borealis (assembly GCF_965194805.1). NCBI lineage: Eukaryota > Metazoa > Chordata > Mammalia > Artiodactyla > Balaenopteridae > Balaenoptera > Balaenoptera borealis. The sequence continues at coordinate 140,946,224 of NC_138860.1, forward strand.
GTGGTTAAGAATCCACCTGCCAATGCAGGGGACATGGGTTCGAGCCCTGGTCCGGGAAGATCCCACGTGCCGTGAAGCAACTAAGCCCGTGCGCCACAACTACTGAGCCTGTGCTGTAGAGCCCGCGAGCCACAACTACTGAGCCCATGTGCAACAACTACTGAAGCCTGCATGCCTAGAGCCCATGCCCCACAGCAAAAGAGCTACCGCAATGAGAAGCCCACTCACGACAATGAAGAGTAGCCCCCGCTCACCGCAACTAGGGAAAGCCCGCGTGCAGCAATGAAGACCCAACACAGCCACAAATTAGTTAATTATTTTTAAAAAAAGAAAGACAAGAATAGCTTTATTGCTTTGCCAGGCAAAGGGGGACACAGAGGGCTCCTGCCCTGAAAAAGTGTATGTCCTCACCCAGGAGGATTTGATGAGGCGTTTTACAGCAATAGTTCAAGGGTGGGTTGCTGACAAGATTAGGGTGTGTGCAGGGCCTGCACTCCCTTCATCTCATCGCAGGTGGTCATTTCCTAATCTTGATGAGCTTCTCTGGTCCCTTTAATCTTGCTGCAAGTGGTTTGTTGGCTGCTCCTCCCTTGTTTAGCAGCTGTTCGAATCGGCCCTCCAGAACTCAGGGTAGGTCATGGAGGCTGGAGTCTAGCCTACAAGAAACGGGGGACAAAAAGGCCTCCATGCCCAGGAGCCCCACAGAGCCCCCCTCGGTTTCACTATCTGCCTTTATCGAGGGCTGACACCAGAAGTGGTCACTCAGACTGTGGTCATGCAGCTTCTGCACCAGCTCTTATGAAGACATTGTTCAACAGGTCATCCCATATCTGTCCTATGAAAAACCACACCGTAAACTTAGCTGAGAGTTTGGTGTCAGGGACTAGTGTGTCTTTTGAAGGACTGAAATGTGTATGGCAAAAGTAGATGTTTACTAGATTTTATTGATGAAGAAATGAGTAGGAGTACTCCAGGTTCAGGGTGAGGGAAGGAAGAGCATGGCTTTCTTTTAAAATCAGATACCGTATGACACATTATGTACTCTGTTTTGCCTTGGTTGTTGGGAAGCTTAGCTCTAAATTAATGCTTGATGCAATAACTATTTTATCCGAGGTTCCGGTCTCAATTATTGGCCTCCTTCCCAGAGGCTTTATTTATTTTTAGCATTCTATTGTACACGTGTTTTTGTTAGCAATGGTTTTAGACTATCGTAAGATATAGAATAAAGTGATGCAAGAGGTCTGGAGTAGGACACACTGTGGTTCAAGCTGGCTGATCTTTGGGCAAGTCACTTATGTGCTCTGTGTCTTAGTTGCCGTACCTGTTATTATGGGGAATGTTGAGAGGATTACATGAGGCAATGCTTAGGAATTGCCCAGCAGCGTGCCTGGGACATGGATGGTAAGCATCTGATAAGTGTTAACAGTACACAACAACAACAATAAAAATTAAGCAGTACAAATATTTGTTGAAAAAAAAGTTGGTTACCAAATGGGTTGACAATCGATATTCAAAGTTTGAGAGAAGGCTTTATGGGAAGATAAGCCAAGAAAAGCCTGAGATTGTCATTACCTCAACTCTTTCAGGAAGACTTTCAAAAAAAGATTAGACTAGAGATTCCATAGTATAAAATGAAATGCATCATGCTTTAATGCCAACATTTAATAGCCATTTTATACTCTTTGGCCTTCCCTTCACTCCAAACCAATCCTCTTGCCATAATATAATTCATTTCTTATTTATTGCTATTTCACTGTTTTTCCTAAATTGATAATACTCTGTGATATATCTTATTAAACATTCTTTTTGTAATCTTAAAAAAAAATTGGGCAGTACAATACAAATGACAAATACCTTAAATAAACACTTTGTGGGCATAGTCTGATAAAACCATTTTGATCACTTCAGTTTTTATCCCATTGGTCCTAATAAAAGTGCTTTACATGTTAACTTATGCAAACATATGTTTCTGATGTTCATTGATGGAAATGTTTTCTTCCTTACAATAACCCTCTGAAGTGAGACTGTCATTCTCTCTATTCTTCAGATGAGACAATTGAAGCACAGAGAAGTCAACTTATTTGCCCAAGGTCATAAAAATAGTGAGTGGTAGAGCTGAGATTCACCCTCAAGCCCTCCAACACCAGAGTGGTTTAACTGTGGTGCACTCTGCTTCCAGCTAGTATTTATTGAGCACTCACTATGTGCCAGGCTCCGTGAGAAGGACATTACCTGCAGCATCTTATTTAATCCTTCCGACAACCACATGAGGTAGACCCATTGGAAGTTGACATTTGAAAAAATAACCCATTGGCTCTAATATAAAGATCAAATTTGAAATCATCTGCAAATGAATAGAATGGTTAAGATTTATACATTACTTCTTCTCTGACCATGGAAACTCTTGGTCCATGAGTTAATAGAATTAATGGTTAATATTAATAGAATTCATGGTTGAGGAATACAAGATCTTATGTGAAAAGGGACCAAAGTAATGAACAAGGCCACAAAAGCCCTTATACATATTCATCTTTTCTAAATTTAAACCAGTAGAGACTCTACACTCAATAGACCAGCTGTGGCATTTCCCATCCTCAGTCACTAACAACCCAGATGCCTGTTGTATCTCCTAACAACCCAGTTGTAGGAAAAACATGGCAGCTGCAACAAGACTTGCAATGATTTGTACTTCAAGTTCACTCGGTGTGAAATTTTTGGCAATGTGGAATAATATACAAATGTATATGTGAGGCCTAGAATTTCTCTGAAGGGCAAACTTGCATCCATAGAGAGATTGCTACATCAGTGGTGTTGCGGGGTCTACTTCTGTGAGCTGATGAGTGAAGCACATGGCAACATTGATATCTGTCTCCTGGGGTGAAAATTTGCAAGGAAGAAAACCAGGAAACGTTCCCTCTGCTCTGGGATCACTTTTCAGGTCTAGGATCTGTGACACGAATCCAGCTGATCCTAAATGCTCAAGACAAACTATTTTGCTCATATCCGTAGACCACAAAAAAAGAAGAGTCGACTTCTTTAAGTATAGGCTACTTGAAATATTTTCAAGACAACCTCAGGGTTTTGAGCTACTAATCAAAGACATGAATGATTGAAGCCTTAATGAAGCAGCTCTGTTGCTGGTAAAGCCAGGCATTTCAATGTGTTATTACTGTTGCCATTTGGGTTCTTCAGGCAGCAGGGTCCAAGACAGAACGTAGTGTGCGGATGTGTATTGAGAGATGATCCCCTGGTGTCTTCCAAAGTAATCAAAGCAATCAAATAACTGTGTTTTAAGTCACTTTGGAATAGTTTTTACACGGTTATGCCTTCCACTCTACATGATTAGGTTCAAGAACATTATTTGGTTTTATTTTCTCTAAATTTAGCAAAGTAGAGAAGATATTTGCTTACATATATAAAAATTTTGGAAGGACAGACCATAAAAAAGGGGTTACCTGTGGGGGAAAGGATGAAATAGCATGGAGGGGAGGAGGATAGAGGCAATATTTTTATAGATTTGACTTTAGAAACATGTTCATGTTTTATGTAATTATAAAAAATCATATTAAATAAAAAGCAATCCTTAAAACTCAAAAAGATATAACTTTTGAAGGCTGCTTCTATCACTTCAGAACTGGGAAGCCCTCAGCAAGTTACTTAATAAGCCTTGATTGATTCATCTCTAAAACTGGAATAATTATAGTGACTCACTGGGTTAATATGAAGATTAAATAAGGCACATTAAACATACTTAACACAGTGCCTAGCATGAAGCAAGTGTCCAAAGTATATTAGCTATTATTTGTAACCCTAAAACTTGGATCAGAATAATTTGGAATCAAATATCTGTCTCATGTGAAAATTCTCCCTGAGATCCTTCTTAAGATTGAGATCCTCCAAGATATTTAATATTTCACTTACAAAAATATAGTTTTTCAGAAATGGGTCTACTACAGCCTTGAGAAGGGGAGTGGTGGTCTTTACCAGCCCAGCACAGAGAATCTGCTGAGAGCTGGAACTCAGAGGCAGTGTTAATTCCACCTTAGAGCAGTGAAGGAGAGGCAGTGTTCCCTGCACACCAAGGAGCGCCCTGCCTCCTTGAGCAGAAAGAAGCTTCTAGAATTCAACACAAGAAGAGTTGGTGGGGAAATTGAGGCATGCTGGGCCATGGCCTTTCATGGGAGGAAAGGCTTTTCCAGCCAGTCTTCCTTCTAACATGTTCCTTCTCCATTACGCATGTACATATATGAGCATCACTCCTTTGTGAGTCTGAGGGGGTCAGCACGTGGTTGGCAGGGATGTTCCTGAGAGCCGTTCCTACATCAGGATGTCTAGCAATAACTAAACTATACGCCAAAGTGAATTTGAGCCATGGAAATATGTCCCATTTAATCCAGACTAAATGAGTTTAGACCCAACTCATTCTTTCTTTACCTGGACCCTAAAATTGTTCTCAGACATCCCAAAACCACCAGCATAGGGGAGAGTGGTATGAAGGGGGCGTGCCATGGAAAGAGACAAGAGCCTTAACCAGCTGCTGTGAAAATATTGTGCTTTTGCAAATTTGTAAAAAACGTATGACCACATAAACACATTGTTAGGTGTCCTCCCAAGGCAGTGGTAGGGACTCTGCGACCAGGGACCTTGTAGCGGGACCTTGTAGTATGGGCTTTGTCAGAGTCACAGTAAATCTGCCTCTGCTTATCAGGAAAGCTCAGTTTTCAGAATTTCTGGGAAATCTTTTTATAGAACACAGCCTCATTTCTCAATTTATTAGCCTGTGGGTTGAGGTATTTCCGTGGCCAGTTTTCTAAAAATGGAGAGACCTGCATTTAAAAGCTAGAAACTACATGCGGTGGCTGATGGGGGTAAGGGAGTGTCAGCTCCGGCTGCTTCCAGACTAGCTCTGAGGGTGCAACAGCCATGGCAGGGGGCCAGATGTGAGCAGGGAGGGAGCACCCTAGGGAATAGATGCACCCCAGACACAGGGTGGGGGACCGCTAATGACCGCAGCTGTTAGCAAGGTTAATGATGGCAGAGGGGGAGCTCCTGAAAGCCTCTCTTTCCCACCCACCCACCTCCTTAGGGCGCCCACCCTCACCCCTCCACCGGGGAGCTATAATTACACTGAACAGGTTGAGCTGGAGAATTCTGGATGTGTTCCCATTATGGCCTTATTGATATCCCCTCTGTTGTCATGCCTCAGGCCCTCAGCCAGGAGAAGCACCTGGTCTAATTCTATTTATCACTAAATCCTTAATATCCTCTGGGAGTGTCAGGACTCATCATTCGAAAGACAGCACGAATGAAGAATATTATTGCAAATCACTCATCTCAGACCTGGGCCCAGACTTTGTTTTGCATTTTTATAAACGGCTAAAAGGTTAGCTTAGGTTGGATCAGTTAAAGTCATAGCATTTTAAATTTCACCTAAGGTTAAAGGTAGCAGCTTTCAAAACTCTTGATTTCAGAATATCAGGAAGTGACTAAATGAATTAATTGGGAATTATTATTGGAATCAATGAAGCTTTCAGAACTGCCCTTGTGAGTTCTATAACAAACTCCTTTTTGTTCGAATTTCAAAAAATGTCACCCAGAACATGGCTGGAAGTTCCTTAGATGCATATCTCTGTAATGAACAGGAGGTTTGAAAACGTGCCCTGCTTCTACAGCAGACTTTATTGCTTCTCAAGATGGAAAGCATTTTAGCTTACAAAAAACAACCACCACCATTTCCCTCTTTAATTCCTATCTCTCCAACAGAAACACACTTGAAAGAGTCAGTTGGGTGGACTCTTAATGGCTTCCTGTGGTTGTAGCTCTATTGTGGGACAGAAAGGACATTCAGAAAGAAAAAGATTGGATCTGTATTTTCATAAGGAAGGAATGTAATGCAATCTGCACATAGGTGAGACTTTGTGAGGTACGTGTTGTTGCAGGAATGGATCACATAATAACTACATTTACGAGATTGTTTGTATAACAGTTGTTTTCCCTACTAGACTGTGAACTTCACGGGGGCAAAGCTAAATTTTTTTTAGTTTACCTCTATGTCCTTAGACTCTAGCACAATGTGGATGCCAAAACTACATATTAAATAAGCACTATCAAGGTACCAAAGAGTGGTTAAAAAAAAGAACTAGGGCTCACATTTTTTAAAAGGCATTGATTTTTAGGGAAGAGAATTCACCAGTTTTTGATAACGTGTCATTTTGTAATAATTTCAAACCTACAAAAAAGTTTCAAAAGTTATACAAAGAACTCCTGGGTACTCTTCAACAAAATTCTCCAAACTTTAACATTTGCCACACTTAATTTTAAATATAAATGTGAGAGTAAGCTGCAGACATGCTGCCCCTTTACCTCTAAATGATTCAGTGTGTAATTCCTAAGAACAAGGACATTCTTTTATATAACTACTATACAATTGTCAAAATCAGGAGATTAACAGTGAGACAATATTATTTTCTAATCTATAGCCATTATTCAACATTAGCTCATTATTTTAATCATATTCTATACAGTAATAGAAAAATAATTTTTAAGGATCCAATCCAGGATTACACATTGCATTTTCATATCTTTTATCTCTTTCAACCTGGAAGAGTTACTCAGTCTTTCTTACTCTTTCATGACCTTAATGTTTTTGAAGCATATTGGCCAATTATTTTGTAGGATGTCCTTCAATTCAGGTTTATCTGATGTTCCCTCAGGATTAAATTCAGATTTTGCATCTTCGACAGCATCACCAGATAAGTGATGTTGTGTCTCTTGCAGTGCATCGTATCAAGAGACACAGATGTGAGTTTGTTCCATTACTGGTGATGCTAACGTCAATCACTTAATATGTAAGGTGGTGTTGGTCAGGTTTCTCCACTGTAAAGTTACTATTTTCCCCTTTGCAATTCCCCCTTTGTAGTTAATACGTATTCTGTGGGGAGATACTTTGGGGCCATGTAAATATCCCCAAAATTTCACCTGCCAATTTTAGCATCCAATGATAATTCTTGCTTGAATTAGTTATAAATATGATACTTGCCAAATAGTCATAGTCTAACTCCATCATTCACTCTGCATTTGTTGGTTGGCATTCTCCTATTAGAAAACTGTTCTCATTCTCCTTTATCTATTGATGCATTTATTTATATTAGTGTGGACTTGAATTATTGCTTTAGTCATTGGGGTGATAATATGTTAATATCATTATTTATTTGGTGTGCATATTCTCTCAGATTAGGCTCCCATGTTCTCTTGATGTGTTCCATTTTTTTTAAACATCTTTATTGAAGTATAATTGCTTTACAATGGTGTGTTAGTTTCTGCTTTAAAACAAAGTGAATCAGTTATACACATACATATGTTCCCATATCGCTTCCCTCTTGCATCTCCCTCCCTCCCACCCTCCCTATCCCACCCCTCTAGGTGGTCACAAAGCACCGAGCTGATCTCCCTGTGCTATGCGGCTGCTTCCCACTAGCTATCTATTTTACATTTGGTAGTGTATATATGTCCATGACACTCTCTCACCCTGTCACATCTCACCCCTCCCCCTCCCCATATCCTCAAGTCCATTCTTTAGTAGTTCTGTGTCTTTATTTCCATCTTGCCACTAGGTTCTTCATGACTTTTTTTTTTTTTCCTTAGATTCCATATATATGTGTTAGCATACTGTATTTGTTTTTCTCTTTCTGACTTACTTCACTTTGTATGACAGACTCTAACTCCATCCACCTCATTACAAATACCTCCATTTCATTTCTTTTTATGGCTGAGTAATATTCCATTGTATATATGTGCCACATCTTCTTTATCCATTCATCCAATGATGGACACTTTGGTTGCTTCCATGTCCTGGCTATTATAAATAGAGCTGAATGATTCCAGGGCTGGGCAGAGAAGGTCCAGGTTGAGCCTGAAACCTCTTGCTATCTTACAGAGAAAGATAATGCTCAAAAATAATGGAACAGTGTCAGTATTTCTGCACTGTTCCATTATTTTTGAGCATTATCTTTCTCTGTAAGATAGCAAGAGGTTTCAGGCTCAACCTGGACCTTCTCTGCCCAGCCCTGGAATCATTCATTCTCTCAGGAGACCTGGTTCCATTACGTGGAGAATGGTCCCAAATTTACTTTTAAAATAAAGCAAAAACAAAACAGAGAACACACAATTACTCAATAAATGCAATCAATATTTAAAACATACTCTGATATATGCCATTGCCAGTTAAACAAAGGACACGAAGTTAGACTCAAGACAGTGTAGTATGGAGTTAATTAATGGTGTTAATTTTAAAAAAATATTAGAAGTGATCAACTTAGTTCCTTCCTCTCACAATTAAAAAAAAAACAGCTCTCCATATATTAAAGCATTAATCATGAAAAGAAAGCAGAATCATTAGAAGAAAATTTAGAAAAATAGCTTTAGAATGCAGAAGTAGTGCAAGATTTCCTAAATAAGCAGAAAGTACATACAAGCTCATAATCGTTACATCTTTTTGGTAGACTCTCCCTTTTATTACTGATCCTCTTACCACTATTAAATTCTTCATCTCAAAGTCTACCTTTTCTGATATCAATATTTGTATACCAGCTTGTTCTTGATTAGTATATTTGCAGTATGTCCTCTTCTGTCCCTTTATGTTCAGTCATTTTCTATCATTTTGTTGAGCCATGACTCCTGCAAGCAACATACAGCTGGATTTCGTTTTTAAAATCCAACCTGAAATTTTGTCTTTTAATAAAATTCATTTACAATTACTGTATTATTCTTTCTGATATACTTGGACTTATTTCTAATATTTTATTTGGTTTTTCTGTTAACCACACTTTTTCTTTTTTTCTTTTCTCAACTTCTTAAATTGGTCATTTGTGTCTTTCTAGGAATCTGGCTAATTCATCTACTTTGTTTAATTCATTGGCATAAAGTTATTAATAATATCTTATTATAATCCTTTTAATTTCTGTAGGGTCTATAATTTCATTCCTGATTTTAGTAATGTGTGTCTTCTGTATCTTTTTCATGGTCAGTATAGCCAAAAGTTTATCAATTTTATTGATCCTAGCAAAGAATTGACTTTTAGTTTCATTCATTTTTCCTATTGTCTTTCAGCTTTTAATTTTTTTAATTTATCCTCTGATCTGTATTATTTCCTTCCTTCTACTTACTTGGAGGTTGATTTGCTTTGATTATTGATTTTTTGATTTTTTTATCTTTTGTAATAAATATTAAAAGTATAAATCTCCCTCTAAGTCCTGTTTTAGCAGCCTTCTAATCATTAGGATAGATTGTGATTTCGTTTTTATTTGATTCAGGTATTTAAAAGTTTTTCCCTTGTGATTTCTTCTTTGACCCAGGGTTATTTGGAAATGTCTTGTTTAATTTCCTAATGTTTGGGAGTTTTTTAGCTTTTTTTCTGTTGTTGATTTGGTCAGAAAGCATACTTTTTATGATTTAGATTCTTTTAAATTTATTGAAATTTTAAAATGGCCTGGCATATAGTCAGTCTATAGTGAAAAATGTTCTATGTGCACTTGGAAAGAATGTATATTCTGCAGGTTGTTAGGCAGAGTCTTCCATACATGTGTTAGCTCAAGTTCGTTGGTAACATTATTCAAATTTTCTATATTCTTACTGATTTTCTGTGTAATTGTTGTATTAATTACTGACAGAGGAATATTGAAATCTCCAACTACAATTTTTTGTATTGTCTATCTCTCTTTTCAATTCTTTCAGTTTTTGCTTTATGTACTTTGGGGTTCTCTTGTTAAGTACATAAACATTTATAATTATAATTTATATTTATATTATTTATTATGATTATATATTATATTAATTTATATTTATAATTATATCTTCCTGATGTATTGACTCTTTTATTTTATTTTTTTTCATGCTTTATTTGTGTTTATTTTTATACGTTACCTCACATACAGCTTGACAGATAACAGACACTCAGTAATGCTCACTGGACAGAATTTATGAAAAAAAATCATCAGATAATATAATCACAGTGTATAACCTCATTAACTGATTTTAGTAAACTTTACTACATATGTTTAATACAAGGGATGGAAGGACATTGGTTAATATGCCAAGAATATGATATAATATCTCATTTAATTTTCACAGTAGAAACATTTTACGAACGAAAAGATAACAAAAGTAAATTTTTAAAAAATCCTCAGGAAGTATACTTAGATTTCATAAGGTCATACTGCTGGGGTATAGCTAGAATTTTGACTCTTTTACCATTAGGGTATATCCCTCTTTGTCTCTAATTATATCTCATCTGAAGTGTATTTTCTTGGATATTAATATAGCTATTTAATATTTGCATAGTATACATTTCTCCATCCTTTTACTTTCACTGAATTCATCTCTTTGAATTTATAGTGTGTCTGGTAGACAGTATATAGTTGGGATTTCTTTTTATAAAATTCATTCTAATTATCTCTGCTTTTTGATAGAAGTGTTTAATTCATTCACATTTTCTGTATTATTGATATGGTTGGATTTACTTTTGCCGTTTTTCTTTTTGTTTGTATTTGTCTCATTTTTCTGTCATTTCTCTTTCCCTCCTTAACTACCTTCTTCTGTGTTAAGCAAATATTTTTTATTTTTAAAAAATTTGTGTGTGCGGGTGTATTATAAGATGCATTTTCAACTTATCACAATCTATTTTATGTTAATTCTGACTTACTTCTGGCACAAAATGCAACTTTGTTCCAGTAAAACGTCATGTTTTCTGCCTTCCTATGTGCTTTTCTTGTTACATATATCATATCTACATAAGCCCAGCAATACAGGGTTATAAATATTGCTTTAAACCAGCATACAATTGGATTTGTGTTACAGTCTGATGTTATTCCCTTTCAGAATGGAGGACTTTCTCTTGTATTGCTTTTAGGGCAGGTCTCCTGGCAATGAATCATCTCAGTTTTTGTTTATGAGGAAGTGTCTTCATTTCACCTTCATCTTTGAAGTATAGTTTTGCTGGATATAGAAGCTTTAAGGATGGTTTTCCTGGAAATTGAATTCATTACTGATAGTTTTTGTATGTCATTCTTCTGCTTTCTGGCCTCTGTTGTTTCTCATGAGAAGTCAGCCATTGACTGCATTTTTATTTCCTCATTATGCCTTTGTCTTTCCTCAATTTAACTACAGAATGTCTAGAAGTGGTCCTTTTTGTAGCTGTTCTGTTTGGGGTTGATTGAGCTTCTTGGATCTGTATGTTAATACTTTTTAACAGATTTGGGAAGTCTCTGGCTATTATTTCTTCAAATAATTTGCTACTTCTTCTCCTTTCTTCTCTCCTTCTTGGAATAATTCACATTGTCCTACAGGTTTCTGATGCTCTGTTTATTCTTCTTCAATCATTTTTCTCTCTATTCTTTAGAATGGATACTTTTATTTGCTCTATCTCCATGTTTACTAATTCTTTCTTCTTTCCTCTGAAATCTGTTATTGAGCTCATCTAGTGAATTTTTCATTTCAGTTTCTCTATTTTTCAATCCTAGAATTTCCATTTGGTTCCTTTTTATAGTTTCAATTCCTCTATTGAGATTCCCTATTTGTTGACCCAGTGTCAGTATAGTTTCCCTTAATTATTTGAATATATTTATAATAGCTGCTTTGAAGTTTTCTCTGCTAAATCCAACATCTTGGCCCATTCAGAGACAATTTGCACTGGCTGCTTTATTCTCTGAGCACGGATCACACTTTCCTATATTTTATAGGTCTAGTAACTTTTGGTTAACAATTGGACATTTTAGATAATATTTTGCAATGACTCAATTCTGTTTTATTTTTCTGAGTCTTTATCTTTTTCGTAAATTGTCTGCACATGTACTGTGGAATCTCTCTCTTCCATAGTGTGGAGTCACCGATGTGTCTGCTCAACTTATTATTCTACTTTTAATTTTTTCAACCTGGCCTCCTGGGGTCACCCCATGTCTAGGTAGCTCAGTGGTTGGCCAATGATTTGCACAGAAATTGTTCTCAAACACCTCAGGCCGGTAAAGATTCCAGCCTCTGCCTGTTGATCTGTGTGTGAGCTGGAGAATCCATTTAAAGTTGCAACCAATTCCAAGCCTCCCCTAGCTTTCACTTTTTACCAGGCTCTCTGAAGTCTCTCCTAGGCGTGTGTGTTTCCTCCGTCAGCCAGGTGTGTGTGTGTGAAGAGTTTAGCTCAGGCCTCTTGTGGCTCTCTCATTTTCAGAATCTCTTTGTTAAATTTATGTCTGGTCCACTCCTCACTCCAGCTGGGACAACAACCTTAGACTAGCAAAATTTTCCCCTTCTGTTCCCCTACGGCACCCCACTGTTAGCTGGCAAAACTGTGGGATTTTGTCCCCTACTTCATCCCAAGCAGAGTGCCTTCCACAACCTCACCCTGCTTTGGCAGCAAAGACTGGTAAAGCTACAGTTTTGCCTGATGAGTTGGGGATGAGGCAAGGAACAGGGCAGCAGCAGCCCCAGGCAAGAAAGCCAAAGACTCTTGCTCTAAATTTTTCAAAAATAAATGTTTCTCAATTTGTTGTCTACCTTTGGTTTACTTCCAGTGCCCCGAAATTGTTATTTTTGACAATTTCATCCAGTTATGTATTTATTTTTTGCAGAGGGAAATTGTCAATCTTTTCACACTGTCGTTATATGAAATCTCTATTGAACTGATGGTATTTTTCTCCTTTTAAAATCTGGTTTCAAAGCTATAGATTCTATATTTTATCCTTTCAGAATTTACCTCTTCATATTTAACATTTATATATAACTGTATCTTTTTTATAAGGTCTAAAGTTATTCTAGTTCTCCTTGTATTTCCTTCTTGAACAAAATAAAGATCTTAGATTGTTTTAGCTGCTTTTTCTTATTGCTGTTGTTGTCTTGGATTTTAGTTCTATATCTTTATAACAAAATTTTGTAGTTTTAAAAGTCAATAATTATTTAAATTTACTAGTATCTTTTACTGCTTTGTTTCTTATATCATATTTCTTCCTGTGATGATATTGGGATTATTCAAAATTTGGTCACTGAGCTGGTAGATATCTCAGCCCAGGACCAGTTAGCATGAATTTTTCTTTAAACTATTTATTACAAGCTCTGGTAGTGGGTTTCAGCCTCTTTTAGCCTCTTCCTGTGGGTCAAATAAAATTACTTACTTGATTCACACAATGTGCTGGCTCCTGTCCGTACCACTCGTGGGGGTGTGGGGTGGTAATTGCTTCACCTGACTTTGAGGGAAAGCGTCAAATTTCCAATCATCTCTACCAGTTTCTAATCCAGAAAATTTATACTCTGCCTCCACTTATTGTTCCATTATCATTTATCTGTTCCATTTAATGTCCATGGAAATGCTTTTGGTATTGTTTTGTTATTGAGGGTAGCTATACCTTTATAAATGAAATATACATATATGGATATATATATATATATAACTTTATATATATAACTATATAATATATAACTTTACATATATAATATATATATAACTTTATATATATATAATATATATATATAACTTTATCTGTCATTGCTTCATTTGAAGCAGAGGAAAGTTTAAGGAATGAAATTACAGCACCCTAAGCCTAATCAGTGCCAGGCTTCCTTACCCCATCCCTTGCCCCAGCCGAGTTTGGCAGTTTGGAGAAGGAGCTGGGTGAAGAGCTCTGTGAATGAAGTAGGGATGATAATGATGATGTTGATGATGGCAAAGATGTTGGTTTTCCTAGACCTGGAAGAGAGGACTTTATCAAGAGTATTACTTGACTTTCCAATGGCTCAGCTCTGGGAGACTGTGTTTTAGATAATGTGTTAGATAAAACTGTAACAGGTATTAAAAATGGGTCTGTTCTTATCTCAGTTTCAGCTGGGGCACCAAGATAATAGATGCCATATTCCAAACTAAGGAGTCAGAACACCATGAAGAATTTTTAAAGAAGGTTTCAGAAAATTGGTTTAGCACACATCTAAGCTCAGCACACATCTCTAGCCTATAAAATAGGTTGGAGTGCCAAGAAAAGTATAGTAAGAGATAAGAGGAGAGTTTTATTTTCTTGAATTTGTCTAGTGTTGTGCACTAAAATATGAGCTCCATGAAAGCAGGAATTTTAATCTATTTTGTTACTGTTAGGGATGAATGAATGTGCAAATATTTAGAGAAAACTGTCCTTGTGTTATGAGCTTCTGAGGGAAAGAATGAGAATTACCTCACCTCAGATGTAGGGGAAAAGTGCCTCAACAGGGCCACAAAGAAAGGTGAACTAGTGTCCTGAGAAGTTTAAAAGGGGAGAGCCTAGCTAGTGGCTCTTTAGAGGCTGGAATAACAGGAGGGGTTGTGTTGGGATGGCTTGCACCCTTGGAGTTCATTCGCTGGGAAAAAGATGATTAAGCATTTTCCTTGGATCACATGCAGATTGGACAAGTGAGAATGAGAGCTGGAGTGGTGTCATCTCAGATGATGTGCAAGAGGCTTGGAGGAAAGAGGGGATCCAACACAGAGGTGAACCTCAAGACTTTCAGGGGCTAAGAAAGGAATTGTGGGTGACTACCCAAAGTTTTCCTTGCACCTGCAGGAAAACACAGTAAGAAGTACACTTTTTGGTCTTGTTTTGCATAATATTTAATTTTTTCCTAACTCTTTCAAATGTTTAGATACCTAAAACTATTATTTTAGAATTTATTATTTTCTCCTAAAATAAAAGTAGTTTATTTAAAATATATATATATTTTAAGATATATTGTTGACTTTAAAATGAGAGATTAGAAGACTTACTTTCTCAAGCCGCAATTACATAGTCCGTGTCTAAAGAGCTTAAAAAAAAAGAAAAGTGAGCTCTCTGACTCATGGAAGGGAGGAATCTACTCCAAAGACACTGTCAAAATTGAAGATAAGAAATAAAAATATGGGACTTCCCTGGTGGCACAGTGGTTAAGAATCCACCTGCTAATGCAGGGGACAGGGGTTCTATCCCTGGTCCGGGAAGATCCCACATGCTGTGGAGCAACTAAGCCCGTGCGCCACAACTGCTGAGCCCGCGTGCCACAACTACTGAAGTCCGTGCGCCTAGAGCCCGTGCTCCGCAACAAGAGAAGCCACCGCGATAAGACGCCCACGCACCGCGGTGAAGAGTAGCCCCCGCTCACCGCAACTAAAGAAAGCCCGCGCACAGCAACAAAGACCCAACGCAGCCAAAATAAATAAATTAATTAATTAATTTAAAAAAAAAGAAAGAAAAATATGGCAAAAGCTATCTTTTCTTAAGCTTTATAAATGTTAATTATTACCTTAGTGTCTTTTATGCATCAGAGCATTTTCTAATAACATATGGTGACCCCTAAACTACAGCATCATATTGGGGCTAGTATACAGAGTATAAAGAAAAATGAATTGAATATTTTAAACATACATATCATGAGCTCTTTAAAATCCAATAATTGCATGTCACAGCTTTTCAAACTAGAAATGAAAAAGCTACTGAAGCACCTTACAAGGTAATTTACCATATTGCACTGGCTGGAAAAGTACATGCAATGGTAGAGGGACAAATAAAATCTTGTATAGTTGACATTGCTGAATGCCTGTTGGATGAAAAGTCAGTGAAAGGAACCACAGAACTGCCACCTTGCAATGATTCAGTTACTCAGAGTAAAAATTTAGCTGCAGACAAAAAGACTGAGTTAATATCGCCTCTGTAGAACTGAACTTTTGCCTTAAAACGAACAAATCTACAAATGTGCCTAGACTTGGAGTTTTGCTTGTATTCGTTCAGGATTAGCGCCAACTAATCATCAAAGATCTTCCTTTATGTCAATGCAATTAACACAAGTAGTACTGATATTTTCAAAGTGTTAACATTTTTTAATTGCTTGGTTTATCCTGTAACAACTGTGCTCACATTTGTCCTGATCGTGTAAAAGCAATGGTGGGTAAAATTGCTGGTGTCAAGGCAATAGTGCCAAATTATACTAGTAGTCATAAGCGTCTTCACCACCAAGCACTTGCAGGAAAAAAAAAAAAAGTTTCACTGAAGAACATTTTTAATGAAGCAGTGAAAGTTATTAATTTTATAAAATTTCATCCCTTGAGTACACATGTTTTTAATATTGAATGGGAAGTACATATAAAGCACTTCTGCTGCATACCAAAGTATGATAGCTGTCTTGAGGAAAAGCACTTGTTCAATTTGAAATGAGAGCTGACCCTGCTGCTTTATTCATGGAACACCAGTTGAAAGAATGACTGGCAGACCAACTCTGGTTATTCAGACTTGAGCACATAATTGGCAGACATTTTCTAAAAAATGAACAAAGTGAGCCTGTTTGACAGGAGATACTTGTGAGCTATTTCTTGACAGTGATAACATTCAAGCTTTGCTACAAAACTTAGAATTTTGGAAAACTTCTGCCTCCATGAGCTTGGCATCTTCCCAATACTTAAAGACTTCTGATGAGATCAATGGTAATACTAACATATGTGAATATGTCAACATTTAGAAGATCTGCATAACTTTGTGAACGAATACTTTCCAAATGACCAATGCATGGTGTTACAAAATTATGGATGGGTAAAATATCCATTTAAAGTACAAGATAGGGCTTCCCTGGTGGCGCAGTGGTTGAGAATCTGCCTGCTAATGCGGGGGACACGGGTTCGAGCCCTGGTCTGGGAGGATCCCACATGCCGCGGAGCGGCTGGGCCCGTGAGCCACGGCTACTCAGCCTGCGCGTCTGGAGCCTGTGCCCCGCAACGGGAGGGGCCGCGATAGTGAAAGGCCCGCGCACCGCGATGAAGAGTGGCCCCCACTTGCCGCAACTGGAGAAAGCCCTCGCACGAACCGAAGACCCAGCACAGCCAAAAATAAATAAATAAATAAAAATAAAAGTAGCTATAAAAAAAAAAAAATTTAAAGTACAAGATAAATCAATACATTTTAATGTAACAGAGTATAAAAAGATTGATGTGGTTTCAAAATTCGCACTGCAACCACCCTTTAAGAAATTATCACTTATTGGGCTTCCCTGGTGGCGCAGTGGTTGAGAATCTGCCTGCTAATGCAGGGCACACGGGTTCGAGCCCTGGTCTGGGAAGATCCCACATGCCGCGGAGCAACTAGGCCCGTGAACCACAACTACCGAGCCTGTGCGTCTGGAGCCTGTGCTCCGCAACAAGAGAGGCCGCGATAGTGAGAGGCCCGCGCGCCGCGATGAAGAGTGGCCCCCACTTGCCGCAACTAGAGAAAGCCCTAGCACAGAAACAAAGACCCAACATAGCAATCAATCAATCAACCAATCAATCAATAAATCTTAAAAAAAAAAAAAAGAAATGATCACTTGTCAAGTTTTGTGTAGTACCAAAGAAGAATATCCTCAATTATCTGAAAAAGCTATTAAAATACTACTCCCTTTTCCAACTACTTACCTGTATCTGTGTGAGGCCAGGATTTTCATGATATACTTTAACCAAAATTATATATTATAACAATTTGAATGCAGAAACATGTATGAGAATCCAGTCTTCTGTCTTCTCTTTAACAAAACATGAAAAAGATTTTACAAATATGTAAAACAGTGCTTCTAAAATTTTTTAGGCTTGGAAAATATAGTTATTTTCCATAAAAATATGTTATTTATGTTAATGTATAATGGATTTATTGTTATTTTTATAAAATTAATAACCAAGTGTTTTAAATGTCCCAGTTTTTAATTGTAATATAATAGATATGAGTAGATATAACCTATATATAAACAATAGCTCTTTAGGGCCCTCAGTTTTCAAGAGTTTAAAGGAGTCATGAGACGAAAATATTTTGAGAACAACTAGATTTGAGTAAGGAGGGCAGAAGAGTTCTGGAGGTTTGAAGAGACAAGAAGAGGTGCGAGATAATTCTGGTTATTTACCAGAGTGGGAAAGCGACTGGAGCTGGCAATGTAGTACCATTGTCCACTAAAGGCCCTCTCAGGGTTACTGATCACAAATTTTAAGTGAGGCCAGTCAGTGTGGTGGTGTGGCTTTCTGCAGCTACATTCAAGTGCATAGTGCCATCTTAGAGCAGGTGAGGACTTGGATTTACCATAGATTGGCTTTGTCAGGCTGGTGACAGAAGGGAAGACTAGGGTAAGGGGGTTGTGTATGCATGAAAGAATGATTACGGTGATGTACTGTAGAATCTAATCTGGTTAAAAGAATAAAAGGGGCTTCCCTGGTGGCGCAGTGGTTGAGAATCTGCCTGCCAATGCCGGGGACACGGGTTCGAGCCCTGGTCTGGGAAGATCCCACATGTCGCGGAGCAGCTGGGCCCGTGAGCCACAATTACTGAGCCTGCGCGTCTGGAGCTTGTGCTCTGCAACAAGAGAGGCCGCGATAGTGAGAGGCCTGCGCACCACAATGAAGAGTGGCCCCCGCTTGCCACAACTAGAGAAAGCCCTCACACAGAAATGAAGACCCAACACAGCCATAAAAATAAATACATAAATAAATAAATTTAAAAAAAAATTGTCTGCGACACATCACCTATGAGTATGCTTCCTAACTAGCTTAACGATTAAAAAAAAAAAAAAAAGAATAAAAAGCATGAGGGAGGTGAAACATAGTGAAAACTGGGAGGACTAATGAACTGTAGGCTCTGATAAGATGGCAGAATTGTTGGAGTTGGAGTTCTAGGTGGAGTAAGCTTGAAGGACGGGAGGTGGCGGCCCAAGAGTGGGATGCTTACAATTTAGATCACAGAGGGGATGCAGTTACTGTTTTTAGGTCTAGTATATGACAGATGGGAGTGGGTGGTTGAGGTAGAGTGGAGGACAAGGTCACATGAGGAGAAGAGGGCAAGGAACTCGGGAGAATCATATCCACTCAGGGTTGATGTCAGCTGGTAGGAAAAGTATGTCCATTTCAATTGTTAAAATGTTGAAATTCTTTTATACCAGTTGGCTAATGACCACTGCCTACGTCCCCTGATGTTCTCCCATTGCCTTGGCCACACTGGCCGGTGACCCCTGCCCCAGGACCCAGGACCTCCCCACAGAATTAAAGGATAATATTTGGCCCAGGCTGAGGCCCTTCAGGGGAACAACTTTGCGTCTGATTGGTGTCCACCTACGTTTTACCTGAATATCACCACTGTCGCCATGAATATTGAAATCACCAAGAATTGAGGCAGGCTGCTGTTGGAGAGAATGACAATGAACATGGGCTACAATCTTCAAGGAGTAAAGACCAGTGACCCGGGGGTCTAAAGATACTTGCCTGCAGTAAGAATCAGTGCTATTGTCTGAGGCCATGAGTTTCAATGCTAGGGATTTTCAGAGAGGAGGATGGAACAAAGGTCTGGAACTGAAATGAAAGAGGAAGTAGACAGACACTTGCTGGCCTGTGGGCCCAGTGATAGGAGGAGGCGGGGCTGCAGAAGAAGCAGGGTCCTCGGGTTCAAAAAGGTGAAGGGTTTTCATGGATATTCAATTAAATAAAGTTGTAAGTTTAAAACGTAGCTTTTTCTTAAGTTGTAGAGCTCAATGTACCAATCCAGCTAATTTATCGATGAATCTAGTAATTTTGTATAAAAATAACATCACTTTCACTTGTCCTTTAATTAATATTCAGTTAAGTTTAACAGATATTTCCTTAAACTGTCATAGTTAATTAAATTCCCTTGAACTTTTATAATTAGAAGCCCAAATTTAACATATCTGATTCTCTTAAGCATGATTCTCTCAAGCAAGATGCCCAATAAGGCTGATTTACTGATAAGATAAACAAAACTTTCTTTAGCACAGAAACTCTAGTTACAAATTTAAGATGCCTGAAAAGACCTAAAAACATTTCAGTCTGCAGATAGTCAAACACAGTTTACAAAATTAAACAAAGCTTCATGCATTTTAAAAGTAAAATGAGGCTTGATAATAATTAAATATTTCAAATTATTCAATTAACATGTCAAATTTTCCTAAAAGTTTCATATACCATAAATAACCATTACCCACAGTTTTTCATGATGTTTGTAAAACTTATTCCTAAACATCACACGAAAGTATTAATCCTGTGGGTTTAATTTACTTTATCATCTCTGTACTTGATTATAACTTTCCTGAGTAGCAAATTTCCTTCGCCAATGGCCGGGAACAGATATACCATCTCAGGCCAACTGAGGGATTGGCCTGAGACTGGGGTTACAGATTCAAGTTCAAAGTCAGAGGTTCTGGCCTGCAACTTGGACAGTACTTCTGGCCTGCTGCTACTCACGTTCATCTCCCTAGCCCTGCCTTAAGGTGATGGGAATTTAATTAAATCCCCAAATTTTCTTATGACTTGATTATGAGTTAGAAGTCATTCCACTCAGTCAAATTTTAGAAACTTTACTATAACTTCTTCCTGCTCTTCATGCATTTTATTTCCTTACCTGTCTCTCTGATCTCATTTTTATAATCATTTTATTGACATCCCTCCTTTGTGCCCCACTTGAATCCTGTATGATGTAACATAGCACCTGAATTGTTTAAATTTATTCATTCGACTAAAATGTATTGAACCCCTCCTATGTTTCAGGCTCCATTCTGGGCCTTGGAAATACAATAGGAGACCAAACAGAAACAAACAAACAACCCTGCCCTCATAGAACTTCCTTTCTCGTGAGGCCATCACCGTCTCGCTGTCTTGAGCTACCATGTTGAGTCAAGGACTGCCTATGTCATTGGAAGCCCCGACTGGCTCAAGGCCAGCACATGACATTAGTGCAGTAATAGCTAACTTGCGTCTCTCGTGTAGTCCTTGCAACAGCCCAATGTCGTGAAGTGGTAATTTTATAGATAAGAAAGCAGGCACACCGACGTTCAGTCACTTGCCTACATCCCATAATAGTAAGTCACAGGGTCTGGATTCTAAGACAGTCAGTTTTCTGGCTCATATTTAACTGCCTCCTAGAGTAGTGTGAAGTACATGTTTGAAAAAAAAAAAAATAACGGGAAATTCTTTTGGCCCTAAGCTGGTTACCTTGGTAGGTGTTGACAAACCATCCGTTCTCCCCCTGCCTCACCCTACCTCATGTCCTTCTTCTTCTCTGCCTGACTGGAGTGTCTGCAGTTGTTTTATTTATATAATATCCTTAATTTAAACCAACTGTACACCAAGTATCTGGAGCCAGATTCTATCAGGAAACTTGACCTACATTTGCAAGTGAGAAAATGGGATTAGAGCAAACCAAAAGGGAAAAACTATGTGGTGTCTTTGATTCATATCCTCCTACCCTTTCCGTGGCTGATCATGTGTAGACCAGAGGCAACAGATATCCTAATGACAGAAAATCCCCAAATACCAGTGGCTTAGACAGTGAGATAGTTGCAATAATGGCCTCCAACAAATCACTCTCCGCTGTAACTATGCTTTTGAGCGACCTGAGTAAACCAATGGGACAGTAGCATAAGTGACACAAGCAGAGACTTGAAAAGCACTTGCATATTGAGACTTGCCTTCTCTTTTTTTGTTGGAACCCTGAGACTGCCATGTGAAGATGCTTAGGCTAACCTACTGTAGATAAACCAAATGCAGCAAAGATGAGCCATCCCAACTGAGACCCCCTAGACCAACCAGACATGTAAACCTGGCCTAGACCATCCAGCTCCAGTTTCCCAGCTGACCTGTAGAATCAGGAGCTACATTAGGTAATTGTTGTCTTAAGCCACTAAGTTTGAAGTAGTTTGTTATGCAGCAAGAGGTGACAGATACATACAATGTAGGAACTTGTTTTCTTTCTCTTATAAATGAAAGATATGAAGCCCAGGGGTGGCATAGCACTCCACTGTGTCAAGGACTAAAGCTTCTTCCATCTTCAGTCCAAGGCTTGCACATGATGATCCAAGATGATTGCCCAAGCTCCAGCTGGTGCAGCATAACTTCTACCCAGGAGGAAGCAGGGTAGGGGGAGTGGTGGAAGAAAAGTATGCTCCTTCTCTTTGCAAACGCTGCCCAGAAGTTTCACATAGCATTTATTCTTACATCTCATTGACCAGAACTTAGTCACTTTGCGGGAGCCAGATGCTAGAGAGATTAGAAGTGTAGTCTTATTTCTGGGACCTATTAGTTCAGCTAAAAATCTGAGGTTTTTTTTACTGGAGAGGAAGGGAAACAAAATATGGGGGGAAATGAACAGCTTCTGCATAACCTCACTGTGCTGTGAACTACCGCAGCACTCATCTTTGAATCTCCAGCACTTAACAGGTATTCAGTAACATATGCAGAATGTTGCTGAGGGAACGAAGGGTGGTCTATTCCCCAGACCACTGAAGGGGCACTCACAAGTTTAGGAATTGCACTCCACCTCCAGGAGATGGTTGGCATCAACCTACTATGAGTGATAAGATAATAGAGAGGCTTCAGAATGTAGCAAGAAAATCATGATACCTAAAGTCAGAAATCCTGTCTCTGTTACTTATTTCATGGGTGACTCTGGGCACAGGGCTTAACCTTAAGTATCCTTGTCTTTAAAGTGAAAATAGGGAGCTCCCTGGTTGCCTAGTGGTTAGGATTCCGGGCTTTCACTGCCATTGCCTGGTTTCAATCCCTGGTCGGGGAACTGAGATACTGCAAGCCTCAAAGCGCGGCCAAAAAAAAAAAAAGAGTGAAAATAAAAATTTCCACCTTAGTGGAAATTTATTGCTTAATGGGTACAGAGTTTTTATTTGGGGTGATGCAAAGTTTTGGAAATAGATAGTGATGATGATTGCACAACACTGTGAATGGAATTACTGCCCCTGAAATGCACACTTTAAAGTGGTTCCGAAAGGTTCCTACCTTGCAAGCTTACCATATTTCTGTGTGTGCCTCATGTGAGTTCATGGAAGAACATGACAAGGGAAACAGAGGGGAAAAGTAAAAAGCAATCGCAAAAAGGTGGTACGGGATGGAGCGAGGGGTTGAATGGCAGTGGTTGGAAGACAGTAATTACATTTTCCAGGAATCTTTGAGTCTTGTAACCAGAACTCTCTGTGGTCTCTTGGCAACATGTGGACTGCACAGAGAAATGCCTGACATGCAGAATTAGTGATGCAGTGGTTCTCTGGTGGCCTTCTGTGCAGAATTGATAGTGCTTATGTTTGCAAACTCTCAAAAACTTTATAAATTGAGCTTAGTGAGACAGAGTTCACTAATGTGGTCAGAACTGGTCATTTAACTTCAATTCAACCAACACTAAAGGAGCACCTATGTGCCGTCATTATGGCTATTGATAAATATTATGGCTCTTGTCTCAGAACATGAGGTCAAATTTTATTTCCCCACTGCCTTAGCTTTGGCAAATGAAAGAAGAGCAGAAGTAATGTGTGTCATGTTGGGCAAAAGTATTCCCCTGCCCCTTTCCTGCCTCAGTGATTGCAGAAGCACAGGACAAGATGAAGCCTCCATCACCTGTGTCTATGAGTGACTACAATGCACCATACTTGCCGCCCTGCGCTAGACATATAGCACGAAGGAGGAATAATCTTTTTTGTTATGCCACTGAGATTTAGCATTGTTTGTTACTGCAGCATTACCTAGCCTAATTTGACCGATGCTATGTGTCTCTCCCTGGGCTAAGTGAGGATTTTAACACAGAGCTTAAAACTCTAGAGTTAGGGAGCCAGTTTCAGTCCCAGGTGGTACTTTCTCACTGTGTGATCTTGAACAAATCAGTGACTCCTCTGTGCCTATTTCCCACATTTAGAAAATGGGGATAATAATGGAAACCACCTTATATGGTTTTTATGGGGATTATATTACGTGAGCTACATAGCCCAGCACATAGTAAGTCCTCAAAAAGGCTGGATGATGATGATGTTGATGATGATCTCATTTAATTCTCAAAAGAACTCTATGTAAGATTTGTTGCGTCAAGCCATTGAGACGTCAGCACTGCTACTGCAGCATAACCTGGCCCTAGACACACAAGTAATAAGAGAAAGTTTTGAGATTAGAATCCAGCCTTGACCCATCAACCCACCTTTGGGGGCACACTTCTATGTCCCTGGAAGCCATCCAACTCTACTGTGCAGCCTCTTCTCATTCTGTCCTCATCTGTTCTCTAGAGGACTTATTCACTTACTCAACTTCCCCAGGGACTAAATCCATGTAAAAGATCCCCTTGGGGCAGAGACTCAGAGCTACAGCCAGTCCTAGTACTTCAGAGATTACCCTGCTCTCCTGCCTAAAAGGCAGACCAGGAATCAAACCCTAAGACATAGGATCCATTTGATTCCCTTCTGCACCAGACTCATCTCTTACTCTGCCAAAGCCAAATGATTTATTTACACCACTGAAAAAAATAATAAGAGTAATTGGTGAGCAAGGTAAAAATATCCCAAAGGGTATAAAGAGGTGTCTCTCTTCCACCCTTTTCTCTAGACTCCCAGTTCCCCTCCCCAGAGGCAACCTTGGTGACCAGCTTCCTCAAAGTGGTTTTACAATGGTTCCTTGTTTCTTTCTCTGGCTACCCCATCATGGGGAATGTACTTCTGAGGCTAACCTCCTTCCTGCCCTATAGCTGCGCCCACTGTTCTCTCCCACCAGCAACGCCCTCCTTCTGGCCCCCTAATCCTGCATATCCTGATGTCTGTTCAAGCCACCTTCTCCAGGAAGAAATTTTTTTAGCAATTCCAGCTGTTATCTCTTCTTCCTGACATTACTATTTCTGTCACTTATTTGAACATTTTTTTGTATCTAGTTTATCAGATGTTAGTTTCTAATTGCTTGCTGTGGGTCACCCTCACTTCCTCAATCAGCCTGAAGGTTGATTTCTGTCCACATGGCTTCCACTACTACCTACATCCTGATGACTCTCATAGCCACTATCCTGAGCATCAGACGTATTTGCAGTTGGAGTTGGGCATCTTCCCAGTTGTCCCCTGGGAATGTCCAAAACATCTTTTTGCCCTTAACTTACTCTGCTTCCCACATCTCCTCTCTCATCAACATCTATTTAGTCATCCAAACTTGAAACTTCAGTCACCTAAACTCCCAGCCCACCCTTGTAGCCCCCCTCCAGGAAGATAATGTGTATGGGAAGGTAGGAGAAAGTGCATCACAAGTCCTGTCAATTGTATATCAAAAACGGCTCTCAAATCAATCCCTTTCTCTACACTTCCACTATCTCTGCCTTCTTGTTTCATCTCATACTGTAAACAGGTATCTTTTCGTCACAGTATATTTAGTGTCACTTTTTCTGTATTTTTGTGCTTTTTTTGGTGATTCTACTGTTTAAAATGGCCCCCAAAGTGCTGTCTAGTTTCCTAAGTGCAAGAAGGCTGTCATGTACCTTACAGAGAAAATACCTATGTTAGATAAGCTCCATTCACACTGATAGTTAGAGTACTGTTGGCCATGAGTGCAATGTTAATGAATCAACAATATATATTAAATAAGATGTCTTTAAACAGAAATACACATAAACAAGGTTGATCCATTGATCCATTGATGAATATATTGTGACCAGAGGCTAGCAGGAACCTAAACCTTTATTTCTACTAGGAGCAATGATTCCATATTCAGTAATTCAATGTTCATGGTGACTTTATACAACATAACTACTACAAATAATGCGAATCAACTGTATTATTTGTTTGTTATCTGACTCACGACAAGAATGAAAACTCAGTGAGGGCAGAAACTTTGCCTATGATGGAATAATGCATGGCACATAGTAATTTCTCAATAAACATTTGTTGAATGAATTAATGAATGAGTTAGGAGACACCTTGTCCAGATCTTAGATGATGGGAAAAATTGCATCTTTTTTGTTGTTGTTGTTATCCTGAGATTTTAAATTTTTATTTATTTATTTTATAAATTTATTTATTTTATTTATTTATTTTTGGCTGCACTGGGTCTTCATTGCTGTGCCCGGGCTTTCTCTAGTTGTGGCGAGCAGGGGCTGCTCTTCATTGCGGTGCGCAGGCTTCTCACTGCGGTGGCTTCTCTTGTTGTGGAGCACAGGCTCTAGGTGCATGGGCTTCAGTAGTTGTGGCACATGGGCTCAGTAGTTGTGGCTCGCAGGCTCCAGAGTGCAGACTCAGCAGTTGTGGCACACGGGCTTAGTTGCTCGGCGGCATGTGGGATCTTCCCAGACCAGGGCTCGAACCCGTGTCCCCTGCAATGGCAGGCAGACTCCCAACCACTGCGCCACCAGAGAAGCCTTATTTTTATTTTTTTTAATTAATTTTTATTGGAGTATAGTTGCTTTACAGTGTTGTGTTTGCATCCTTATTTTCATTATTCTCAAAATGAAATTGAACAGTTCCTTCAGTTGAATATAGGCAAAAAATCAAGGGAGAAATAGCAGTATCTGTGATGGCCACAATAGAAATCACTGGTATTTTCAAATCACAGTACAGTTGTGTAGATAACTTGAAATATAGTTTTACACTCATCAATACATCGAATTAGAGTAGGTATTTTGCTCACAAGCAGATATCATTATTTTTTTAAATTGAGGTACTGTTGATGTATAATTTATATAATTTTCAGGTGTACAACATAGTGATTCACAATTTTTAAAGGCTATATTCCACTTAGAATATTATAAAATATTGAATATATTCCCTCTGTTGTACTATATATCCTTGTAGTGTATTTATTTTATACATAGTAGTTTGTACCTCTTAATCCCCTACCTCTATCCTGCCCCTCCCCTCTTTCCTCTCTCCACTGGTATCTACTGGTTTGTTCTCTATATCTGAAAGTCTGTTTCTTTTTTGTTATATTCACTAGTTTCTTTTATTTTTTAGATTCCACATATAAATGATATTATACAGTATTTGTCTTTCTCTGTTTGACTTATTTCACTTACTATAATACCCTCCAAGTCCATCCATATAGTTGCAAATGGCAAATTTTCATGGCTGAGTAGTATTCCATTGTGTGTGTGTGTGTGTGTGTGTGTGTGTGTGTGTGTGTATTACATTTTCTTTATCCATTCATCTATTGATGAACACTTAGGTTGATTCTCTATCTTGGAAATTGTAAATAGTGCTGCTACAATCATTGCGGTGTATGTATCTTTTTGAATTAATGCTTTTATTTTTTTCTGATAAATACCCAGGAGTGAAATTGCTGGGTCATATGGTAGTTCTATTTTTAGTTTTTTGAGAAAATTCCATACTGTTTGCCTTAGTGGCTGTACCAATTTACATTCCCACATACAGTGTACAAAGTGTTCTCTTTTCTCCACATCCTCACCAACCTTTGTTATTTGTGATATTTTTGATATAGCCATTCTGACAGGTGTGAGGTGATATCTCAGTGTGGTTTTAATTTGCATTTCTCTAATGATTGGTGATCTTTTCATGTGCCTGTTGTCTTCTTTGGAAAAATGTCTATTTAGGTCTCCTGCCCGTTTTTTATTTGGGTTGTTTTTGTTGAGTTGCATGAGCTATTTATATATTTTGGATATAATGCTTATCAGTCATATCATTTGCAAATGTTTTCTCTCATTCAGTAGGTTGTCTTTTTGTTTTGTTGATGGTTTCCTTTGCTGTGCAGAAGCTTTTAAGTGTAATTAGGTCCCATTTGTTTATTTTTGCATTTATTTCCTTTGCTTTAGGAGACAGATCCAAAAAAAATATTGCTATGATTTATGTAAAAGAATGTTCCAGCTATATTTTTTCTAGGAGTTTTCCAGTCTTACATTTAGGTCTTTAATCCATTTTGAGTTTATTTTTGTATATGGTGTTAGAGAATGTTCAAATTGCATTCTTTTAACTGTAGCTGTCTAGTTTTCCCAGCACTGCTTATCGAAGAGACTGTCTTTTCTCCATTGTATATTTTTGCCTCTTTTCTTGTAGATTAATTGACCATAAGTTTATGGCTTTATTTCTGGGATTTCTATCCTGTTCTGCTGATCTATGTGTCTGTTTTTGTACTAGTACCATAGTGTTTTGATTACTGTAGCTTTGTAGTATAGCCTGAAATCAGAGCACGTGATTCCTCCAGCTCTGTTCTTCTTTCTCAAGATTGCTTTGGCTATTCGGGGTCTTTTGTGTTTCCATACAAATTTTAGAATTATTTGTTCTAGTTCTGTGAAAAATGCCCTTGGTATTTTGATAGGGATTGTATTGAACCTGTAGACTGTCTTGGGTAGTATGGTCATTTTAACAATATTAATTCTTCCAACCCATGAGCCTGGTGTATCTTTCCATCTGTTTGTGGTGTTGTCTTCAATTTCCTTCATCAATGTCTTAAAGCTTTCCGAGTACAGGTCTTTTACCTCCTTAGGTAGGTTTATTCCTAGGTATTTTATGCTTTTTGCTGCAATTGTAAATGGGATTGTTTCCTTAATTTCTCTTTTTGATAGTTCATTGTTAGTGTACAGAAATGCAACAGATTTCTGTATATTAATTTTGCATCCTGCATCTTTACCAAATTCAGTGATGAGCTCTAGTAGTTTTTTGATGGTGTCTTTAGGATTTTCTATGTATAGTATCATATCACCTGCAAACAGTAACAGTTTTACTTCTTCCTTTCTAATTTAGATTCCTTTTTATTTCTTTTCCTTGTCTGATTGCTGTGGCTAGGACTTCCAATGCTATATTAAATAAAAGTGGTGAGAGTGGACATCCTTGTCTTGTTCCTGATCTTAGAGGAAATGCTTTCAACTTTTCACTGTTGAGTATGATGTTAACTGTGGCCTTGTCATATATGACCATTTTTATGTTGAGATGTGTTCCCTCCATGCCTACTTTCTGGAGAGTTTTTGATGGATGTTGAATTTTGTCAAAAGCTTTTTCTGAATCTATTGAGATAATCATATGGTTTTTATTCTTTAATTTGTTAATGTGGTGTATCACATTGAATGACTTGCAGATATTGAAAAATTCTTGCATCTCTGTCATAAAGCCCCTTGATCATCATGTCTGATCCTTTTGATGTATTGTCAGATTCAGTTTGCTAATATTTTGTTGAGTACTTTTGCATCTATGTATATCAGTGATATTGGACCTATAATTTTGTGTGTGTGTGTGATATCTTTTTCTGGTTTTGTTATCAGGGTAATGCTGGCCTCATAGAATGAGTTCAGAAGTGTTTCCTCTGCAATTTCTTGGAATAGTTTGAGAAGGAGAGGTGTTAACTCTTCTTTAAATGTTTGGTAGAATTCACTTGTGAAGCCACCTGGTCCTGGACCTTTGTTTGTTGGGAGCTTTTTAATTACAAATTCAATCTCATTACTGGTGATTGGTCTGTTCATATTTTTTATTTCTTCCTAGTTCAGTATTGGGAGATTGTATGTTTCTAGGAATTTGTCCATTTCTCCTAGGTTGTCAATTTTATTGGCACATAGTTGTTCATAGGAGTCTCTTATGATCATTTGTATTTCTGTGATGTTGGTTGTAACATCTTTTTCATTTCTGATTTTATTGATTTAGTCTCTCTCTCTTTTTCTCTTGATGAGTCTGGTTAAAGGTTTATCAATTTTGTTCCTTGTCAAAGAGCCAAGTGTTAGTTTCATTGATCTTTTCTATTGTTTTTAAGTCTCTATTTCATTTATTTCTGCTCTGATCTTTATGATTTCTTTCCTTCTACTAACTTTGGGTTGTGTTCTTCTTTTTCTAGTTCCTTTATGTGTAAGTTTAGGTTGTTTCTTTTAGATTTTTTTTTTTGTTTCCTGAGAGAAACTTCCCTCCTAGAACAGCTTTTGCTGCATCCCATAGATTTTGGATTGCTGTGTTTTTATTTTCATTTGTCTCCAGGTATTTTTTGATTCTCTCTTTGATTTCTTCAGTGATCCATTGGTTATTTAGCAGCATGTTGTTTAGCCTCCATGTGGAGGCTCCATGCTACTAAACAACCAAATACAAACAGATATCATTATTTTAATGTGTTAACAAACACTTGTGCAACATACATTTTAATAACTGTATTTGAGAATAATTGATTTTCTTTGAAATCCTGTGGTTTTTATTTTCTGCATTTAAAATATCGAACATTGAAACATTCTGAGAAGAGATCCATAGGCCTCCCTAGACTATCAGCTAGGGCCATGGCCAAAAAGAGTTTAAGAACCTTGGTCTAGCTTCAGGTCAAGACCACATTGAGGTAAGAAGTTCAGGGTCATGAAGCTACTTAGACAGTAGAACTGGTGTCCTCACCTGAATCTGCCTGCAGTCACAGAGGGGCCTCTTCATTCTAATGGCATCTCCACAAAGACACTCCTCTGCATCCCTCAGACATCTGGAGGAGCACTGACAGAAAACTTCCAATGGATTCCATAAAGCATATCAAGCGATGACCACATGCAGAGACTTCAAGCAGGTGCTGGAGGACACTGCTTTTCCAAGTGTGACCTGAAAACTGTTACTGGCTAAAGATGAGAAAAATATAGAAATTGAGGGTAAAAGTTTAGAAACCTTTATAGCAATTTGAATCTAACAATACAATAACTAAGGTCCATATTTTATATATCTGTTTTTTTAAATTTCATTTTATTTTACAAAATTACCCACCTGCAACAGATTGGATATTTACAAAAACAAAAACTAAACAAAAAAATGCTGGTTTTTCCTCCATGCAGTTTGAGAATCACTGTTGTGGGGAGATACAGTGAAGAGACATGGATACGACTGGGCAAATGCTCTGAAGAACATGAATAAAATGCTGGACACAGAAGCATATCAGACCAGCAGAACTAGGGAAGGCAGAAGGTACCCACTAGCTACATGTGGTCACTGAGCCCTTGAAATATGGCTACTAGGGCTGAGGAACTGAATTTTAAATTTTATTTAACTTTAATTAATTTAAATTTAAATAGCCACATGTGACTATTGGCTACCATATTGGACCATTCAGTGACTTTTACTACAACAAAAACAGAGAAGGAAAATATAGATGTCAAGAAGTCTTCAGACAGGCTGTCATGGCATTTACTGTTAATGAGAGTAGTCAGAATAGAGTGAAGATGGAAATGAGTCCTTCTGCTTTTAACCCAAAAATGTATGCTTTAACCTATTCGTGTCCAGTGGGCCTCTTGGAAAGAAACCCGGGAGCCAAGGAGCTTAGGGTTCTCAGCTGATTTTGATGGATTACCTTAGACAGGTCACTGTCAGAGGATGGACAGAATTAATGTCCACTGAGCATTAGCCAAGTATCAGGCATGGGATGTTAAACTTCTTTACAGATTACCACGTTTGCAAACCTGTGAAGCAGCATTTTTATTCCTATGTTACAGATGAGGAAAAGGAAGATTAGAGAGGTAAGCAGTTTGCACCTCTGAGAATCTGTTTCCTTCCCAAGGAGATAGGACTAGTAGTTCTCATGCTGTCTGTGCTCCAAAAAGGTGAAGAGGACCAGGTGAAGATTAAGAGGATCCTGAAATGTTGAGAAGGCAACAGTGCAACGGTGCTGACTGTGCTCAGGGGAGGGAGATGATATTTTCTTTCTTTTTTTTGGCCACGCTGCATGGCATGTGGCATCTTACTTCCCCAACCAGGGATCAAACCTGTGCCCCGTGCAGTGGAAGTGCAGAATCTTAACCACTGGACCACTGAGGAAGTCCCAAGGTGATATTTTCTGAGGATACAAACAGGGCACAGTGTTCTGAGATGGTTCTGCCCTCTCTATTGGAAATACTTTCAATTTTCCATTTAAGAAATGCCTGAAGCCAGGCCTATTTCAATCATGTAAAAACCAATATCAGCCTTTCCAATTCTAGTCAACATTAAAAATGCAAATGTTTGCTATTTAAATATAGCCTTTGGCCACCAGTGTTCAGGACATAAGGTAAACCACAGCAGGCTGGCTGTCACCTCCCACTGAGGGTTCGTCAGGAAGAAAGCAGAGGAGGCGCTGGAAAGTCCATGTCATACCAGGCTGATGGAACCACTTTCAGCTTCATGAAGGTCTGAGTCCTCAGTGGTTGTCCAGTTTCAGTCACTGAATCAGACATCCATTCACTGGGGGTTGGGATGCTCTTGGTTTCTTTGTCCTTGTCTTCCCAGTACCTAGTCCACTGCCTGCTTCATACTAAGAGCTCAAGGGATATTTGCTGACTAGATGAATTAATTCATTTATCATCTTTTTTTGGATATCCTATCATGGCCCAGGCATTGTACTAGGCCTATAAACTGATACAGAACCAAGCCATTTGGGGAAACCAATCTCAAGTAATTTACCATCTAAGGATGGCAAGATATGCAAATAAATAATAAGATAGTATCAAATTAACCTTACCATAAGCATTCATTCTGGAGGCCTGTCAAAAACAGGTGTTTGAAAATGTGCCAGATGAAGAGTGCTTGTGTGGTTGGACATGAGGATTCTGGGTGGTCTGGGAGACAGAGTAGCTGGGCAGTGAGATCATCAATGGGGGAGTCCTGGAGGAGCTGCCAAGAACGATTCCTGGGCTGGGCTCCTGTCCTTGGTGGTCTCCTCCACTCAGACTGTATGCTCCCTGAGCGCAGGACTGTAGCTTATTCAGCTCTGCACCCCAGTACTTCACATGGGGCCTGACACATAGTAGGAAACAACATATGCTGAATAAATGAATGAATGAATAAATGAATGTTAGGAACCCATAAGGAATCATAAGAAGAAGCATTTATTGAGAGTTTAGTATGTACCAAATTTTATATATATATATACACATACACATATATACACACACATATATCATTGACAAAACCTACGCACAATTCCCAAGAAATAAAAATAGAATCTAGGTAATAAAGTCTAACTTTTTTTTTCCTTTTCCTTTGTGCTTAGTCTAGTTTCACCTGCTCATAGGGTATCGTGTGCAGAGAGAGGCCTTACACCCAGCACCTCAGTTCCTAGTACAAAATGACTGCCCCAGCACTTCAGCTCGGCAGGCTGTGTGCAGAAGTGCTGCCCACAACACCACAATTCAGAGATGCGGCACCCAGCACTTCAGTCTGGAGCCACAAGCGGCACAGCTATGCCTGATCCATGAGAACTCTGCCCTCCTCCCTGCTGACAAGAACCCCATAAAGCAGGCCCATTGACAGCCTGTTGGGGAGAGCATGTACTCTAAAGTATGAGACCACACCTCTCCATTCTTTGATCAAAGAATAAAACTTTCCTTTGCTTCTGAACCAAACTCAGTCTTGTTCTAATGGCTTGAAAAACAGTGGGTGGGAGGACCCTTGTTGGGGCCCAACTTGAAAGGGTCAATCACAAATTTTGGCAACCATGAAGGGACAGATCATGGCCTTTTTGCCTGTACCTATCCTCTAGGCTCCAGGCTCGCCCCAGCTCCAGCAGGAGGATGGTGGAGGCTTTGGGAAGTTCAAGTGAGGATGACTGACTCTGGTATTTAAGTTCGCTCTGGGGTAGAACAATGGCAGCCTTCAGGCGAATTCAGAGCAACTCTGCCCAACAACCTGATACCCAGGTGTGGTGCACACACAACATAGCCCCCAGAATAATCTCGACCGCACCCCCTTGAGCGGGTCATACTGCAACATCTTTGGGAATTGGAGACAGAAACTCACTCATGCCTGCCCATTGTTTCTGGCTGGTCTACCCACAGTGCCCAGTGGAGGTGGGGGGACGGAGGGGACAGTGGGGTCTTATGGGTGGGAAGAAGCATGGAAGTCTTGCCCACTGTCTCACCAGTAGTGCTGTCCTCTTGGCCCTCTACAAGGCAGTAATGGCCACACCAGGGATTTTTGCCCTCCTTGTCAACCACATTCTCCATAATCACTTTTAGTTTGGTAAAGGAAAGTGGCCAGCCCTGTGAGCTAAGAGGAGAGACCAGGAAAAGGCCCAGGTAATGAGGACCAACTGACAAAACAGGATGAGGACGCTCCATCAGAGTTCACGAAAAGGCACCAGGAAGCCCGAGTGGGAAAGGCTCCAAAGGTAGGTAATGTGACTGGTGACTTGACCTCTTTTGGTCAGTGCTCTTTTCTCTGAAGTGGGCTGGAGAGCCTTGTGAGCCACTCATAAGACCAGGAACCCCATTATCAGGAAACCCTGTGAGCTGCTGACAATAATAGGAAACACCCACCACCCCATCTGTCCTCCCCCTCTGCTTCTGAGGGGAACATTGGGTAATTCTTTATTGACTGAGGGTTCACGGGCTCTCCTCCCTGTAACAGCACAGAATATCAGCTGCTCCAGAGATCTGGTGATTACCCTGTGGGAATCCCTCATACTTTTCGCTTTCACCTGGCAGGAAGTCCAAAAACTCTTCCTTTTCAGCCAAAAGGCAGAAGGAGACAACCCCTACCTCAGACAGCTGTGCCAGTGCCTGATGGACCAAGTTGGTCAGGAACTAGTATGGCTAAGCTACTGTGACGTGGAGGCAGCCCCTGTACCCTCCTGTGGGGTATCCTGATGAGGAGGGACTAACTGTCTCAAGCACGGGCTGTTACAGATTCAAGGGAGACCCCCAGCTCTACCAGAGTTCTTGCCATTTGATGTCTCCTATGGTGCTGGTTCCAAATTTCTCAAATCAGAAATCAAATCTGTGACATTTGTTTGCCTACAAATTCCTCCAACAGCCCCTTTGGTAGTTGGAAGCAAATCCAAAACAGAACATCTAAGGTATGGGGAAACCAAAGGTCCACCCTACCAAAGGATAGCCTGTTAGGGTGCATCCTACAGAACTGGAAGATTTGGGGGTATCACCCCAGACCCCCAAACATTTAATCTCCTTATATAATACAGTCTGGCCCCAATACCAGCTAGGAGACAGGAATCGTTGGCCTGTCAATGGGTCTCTAAATTACAACACCACTCTACAATTGGACCTGCTCTGCCAGCGACAAAAGGAAAGGGATGAAATTCCCTATGTCCAGTTTTTTATGGTCTTATATACGAACAAAGGCCTTCACAGGGGATGTGGGCTCTCCTCCATTGAGGTGATACTAGTCCTTCACCCTCCCTCTGAGGACCTTCTTGAGCTCCTCCCTAACCCTCTTCCTACTGCTCTCTCCCTACCCCCTTCCTTCATATGTCCCAATTTGGGCCAAAGTCCCGAGGGGCCCCCTGCATACCAGCCCCCCTTCCCAGAACCCAGTCCAGCAACTACAGGAAGTGGACCTAATTATTAGCCAGGGTCCAACAACCCACCAGGAAAAGTACTCCCTTTGAGGCAGGAGGGCTTACCCAGGTATATGTCCCATTTACCACTTCTGATCTGTATAACTGGAAAAGTCATAGTACGAGGCTGAGGGAAGATCCAGAGGGGTTCCTGAATATGATTAGGGAACTCTTTCAGACCTAAGACCCCACCTGGACTGACATCCATAGCCTCCTCAATGTATTCCTAATGGCAGAAAAGGCCATGGTCTTTTCAAAAGCATGAGATGAAGCAGACAAAGAACAGAAACAGTGCTGGTCATGCTATTTTCAAACTGAGAAATCAAGTGGTGCCAGATAATGAACCCAACTGGGACCACTGAGACAATGGAGAATGGGGTAGAAGACAGAGGCTGACCCATTATAAAAATATGATCCTAAAGGGAACCCAGGCAGCAGGAAAGAAACCTGTCAATTGGAATAAGATAAAGGAAATCAGTCAGGACCCAATGGAAAACCCTTCAGCATTCCCAGAACACCTCAGGGAATGCCTCTGAATCTATACTACCACTGACCCCGAGTCATTGGAAAGAAATGCAATCCTGAGGTTGTATTTAATTTCCCAAAGTGCCCCCGATATTAGGCATAAACTTCAGGAACTGAAAATAGAACCAGATATCCTTTCCTCTTACCTGGTCATGGTTGCCTACTGAGTAATAACCGAGATATAGAGGAGGAAAAGTCAGAGGATGAAAAGACCTGGAGGCAAGCCCACCTACTGGCTGTCATGCTCCAATGTCAACCAGTTGGCACAAGAATCTGGACTAACTGCCCACAGAGACTCTTGACTCCGTTGAGTGAACTCCCAGCCCCCATGGAGGGATAACAAGCCAAGGAAATTTGAACCCAATCAGTGCACCATATGTAAACAAGAGGGACACTGGAAGAGAGAATGCCCTCACCGCCCTGAAGGGGGACGGAAATGGCAGATCCCGGCCACTACCCTTGAAGGCTGTTGGTCCAAATAGATGAAAAATAATGGGGCCAGAGGGCTCCAAAGCTGGCACTTCAATTGACCCCTGAAGCGC
This sequence comes from Balaenoptera borealis, assembly GCF_965194805.1. Taxonomy (NCBI): domain Eukaryota; kingdom Metazoa; phylum Chordata; class Mammalia; order Artiodactyla; family Balaenopteridae; genus Balaenoptera; species Balaenoptera borealis. The sequence continues at coordinate 140,982,296 of NC_138860.1, forward strand.
CCCGGGTGACATTGGACATAGGGGAAAAGCCTGTCAAATTCTTAGTTGATACTGGTGCCACTTACTCGATTCTGAAAGCCAGATCAGACAAACTCAGTCACAAGAGTTGTAAAATTATGGGGGTATCAGGGAAGGTCCAAGAACGGGCATTCATAAAGCCATTAGAATGTAAATTGGATGAACACACACTCACCCATTCTTTCCTGTATGTCCCTGAATGCCCTATACTTCTGCAGGAAAAGATATATTAAATAAATTGGGGGCTACTATCCACCTAATGGGAGACAAACTGGAGATTGGCATTCCCTTAGACAGGGGGCACAAGATGATAATGTTAATGGCTGAGGACAAACCTCCCTAAACAGAGCAAGTTGACCTCCCTGGAGTAAATCCCCAGGTCTGGGCCCAGGGATGGGTAGGACAGGCTGTAGGAACCAGTCCCGTGATAGTCTACCTAAAACCCAGACATACATGGCCCAAGAGAAAACAGTACCCTCTCTGTCGGGAGGCCTTCTTGGGCCTTGCCCCTGTTATACAGGGCCTTATTAGACCATGCAGATCAGCTTGTAATACCCCCATTCTCTCCATAAAGAAACCCAATGGGGAATACCGGATGGCAGAGGACCTTGGGGCAGTCAGTCAGTGAAGGCACTGAGGATATACATCCAGTAGTCCCTAAATCCCTACACTCTGCTGGCCACACTACCATCCACCAGGACCTGGTATTCTGTATTAGATTTAAAAGATGGCTTCTTCTGTATTCTAGTAGCCCCAGAGTCTAAATAAATATTTGCTTTTGAGTGGCAGGACCCAAGACAACAAAAAACAGCAATACTGTTAGAGAATCCTGCCCCAAGGGTTCAAAAATTCCCCCACCATCTTTGGGGAAACTTTAGCTAAAGACCTAAAAGATCTGCATCTGGGGTCGGGAATCCTCCTCCAGTACCCAGACAACATTCTGATCTCCAGCCCTACTAAGGAGGCCTCTGACAAAAATACCGTAACCATTCTGAACCACCTAGTTGATAAAGGATATAAGTTATCCAAGAAAAAGTCTCAAATATCACAAACTAGGGTGACTTACCTAGTCTCCGTTCTCACAGGTCAGAGACTCCCACCCCAGGAAAAGAAAGAAGCCATTTGCAGCCTTGCCCCTCCTAAAATTAGAAGACAGCTTAGGGGTTTCCTGGTGATGGCTGGGTTTTGCTGCACCTGGATCCCTAACTCTGATCTAATAGATAGGCCTCTATATGAAAAGTGGAAAGGAAAGGATGATGATCTTTTTGAATGGAATTCAGAATGTGAAGGGACCTTTCAAGACTTTAAAAAGCAATTACTTCTGCCCCATCCTGGTCCTCCCAGATTTAGTTAAACCCTTTGACTTTTACATTCAAAAGAGAAGGAGAATCGCCCTTAGGGTATTAGCTAAAAAACTGGGGCCCCTTACTCAGGTGGCTGCTTATTTCTCTAAATAATTAAATTAACCACTAAAGTATGGCCTCCTTGCCTATGGGTGGTAGCAGCTACAACCTTCCTTTAATTGAAAAGTAACATTTGGCCAGCCAACCACTATATGGACTCCACACCAGGTTCAGGCTTTAGTAAGTTCTAAGAGAACAGAATGGCTAAACCCTCTAAGGTCTATTCAAGTTCAGGCTGTGCTTTTCGACAACCCAGTGTCTACCATAAAATCCTGTCAGACACTAAATCCTGCCACCCCGCTACCTACAGAAACAGGGCCCCTGGAGCATGTTTGTATAGAAACCATAGACATAATGTATTCCAGTTGCCCCAACCTAGGAAGTGAGCCTCTGCCAAAGGCAAAAGAGGAATTGTTCACAGAAGGAAGCAGTTTTATGAGAGAGGGAAAGAGCCTGACAGGATGTGCGGTGGTGACTTCCCAGACCTAAGTCATAGAGGCACAAAGCCTACCCCCAGGGATTTCAGCCCAAAAGGAAGAGCTGATTGTCCTCAACTGAGCCTTAGAGCTTGAGGCAGGGAAGATCCCAAATGTTTACACAAATTCCCAGTATGCATATGCCATCTTTTACACACAAATACACACACACACACACACACACACACACACACACACACACACACACGGGGATATTTGGAAGGAAAGAGGTCTGCTTACTGCAGAGAACAAACAGGTGAAACATGGCTTAAGAATACTGAAGCTCTTAGAAGCTGTACAGCTTCCAAAAAAGGTGGTAGTGATTCATGGTTGGGGGTCACCAAAAGGGGGATGCAGAGGTAATAAAGGGAAAAAAGGTGGATGCAACTACCTAAAGAGCAGCCCTAGAACCCAATAACTTGGCAACTACCCCTCATACATCAAAGGCCAGATCCATCCAATTATTCCCCAATCTACACTAAGGAAGAATTAGACAAAGCCTGAAAATGAGGCTTCAATAGAGATCTAGGAGGCCATGTGTGGCTAGTTAAAGAACATGGGCAATACTTCTTTCCCCAAACTGTAGCTTGTCAAGTCATCAAGGAGGCTCATCAGGGAACTCACTACGGGAGGGAAGCCCTGTATAATTGGTTAGTTGAGGTCATGGTAACCCCTGGTATGAAAAATATAATCATTCAGATAGTTGAGACCTGCCCCATCTGCACAATGAACAACCCCAAAACCAGACTCCCCAGAGGCCCCTAGATAAGGCCCATTCAGACCAGAAGGACATATCCTGGAGAAGACTGGCAGATTGATTTCAGTGTCATACTGAGAGTACTGGGCAATTTCAGGTTATCTCCTGGTGCTAGTATACACATTTTCTGAGTGAATAGAAACATTCCCCACTAGAACTGAAATGGCAGCTGAGAGAAATAATCTTCGGGTTTGGCCTCCCAGGATCCCTACAAAGCGATAATGGTCCAGCATTTGTGTTTCACGTTATGAAGGGGATAACGAGTGCCCTGGGCATAAAATGGACCTTGCACTCAGCCTGGAGACCCCAATCATCAGGGAAAGTAGAGAGATCCAATCAGACTTGAAATGGACCTTAGCCAAGCTATGTGAGGAAACTCAAGAAAATCCGATTGTTTCCATTGCCTTGCTCCCCATGTGGTTAGCCCCAAAAGATAAGGTAAAGTTAAGTACATTTGAACTCAGGTGTGGTAGATCCATTCCCCAAGCCCGAGAGAAAGGATACCTTAACTCTCTGGAAATGGAACAACTCAGTATGCCCTTCAGGTAAGAGAAACCATGAAAGCTCTCACGGAATATGGTAACCAGGTACTGCCTGCACCCACTTAACCAGCCCTCCCCCCCCTCCAACCAGGAGACTGGGTGAACCTAAAACCTGGAAAACCTGCAGCCCGAGGGATCAGGTCACTCCTAAGTGGAACAGGTCCCATTTGTTGGCCCTAACCACCCATCCTGCCCTGAAGTTGCAGGGGTCAATCTGTGGACACATCACACTCAAGTGAAGAGGACCCCAAGCCCCCCCAGCCTCTGGAGAGACAACCTGGGGCAAAGGGCCCCCTTGACTACTCGTGTGAACCTCTCTCTTACCTGCAGTTTATCTTCCAAAAAACAACCAAAAGTGTGACTGGGGCTATTCAGGCCCTGGCAGTGATCCTCAATATCAGGGCACACTTTTACCTACAGGCAAAAGACCTTCATTTTTTAGGAAAAATTTGACATGTGACCATTATTCTCTTGCTAATATTTGGGCCATGTAAAAACTGTCTGGTGTCCTTCGTCTCCAAAGGGTTAGACAAATGGTGGTCACTCAGGGATACGAAGAGTTAGGGCTATGTCCTGGTGACAATCAAACATAACTAAAGGCAACTGGGGAGAAGTTCTGCTCCTCTACCTGGGGTTACGACGACACCCAAATCAGCAGGAAGCAGTTGCAAAAGACAGACCCTCGCCCCTCAGTTCCCCTCGAGAATGAGGAGCAGGACAAACAAGAGAAGAGGGGTTTGTCACCAGCAAAGCCCATTAACAATTCCCAGGAAATAAAGATAGAATCTGGGTGATAAAATTAAGTCTGACCTTTTTCTTTTCCTTTGTGCTTGGTCTAGTGTCACTTGCTCAGAGAGTGCCACACGCAGAGGCCTTGCTCTGGCACTTCAGATCAGGGTTCCTAGAGCAAGATGGTTGCACCAGACACCTCAATGCAAGATGGCGGTGGCAGACCGTGTGCAGAGATGCTGTGTTAGGCACCGTGATCTGGCACGTGAGCAGGATGGTTCCTCCTACCCCATGAGCGCTCTGCCCCCTCCCCATGGGAGATCCCTATAAAGCAGCCCTGCTCACAGCCTGTCCGGAAGAGTGTGTGCTCTAGAGTGTGAGCTCATACCTCTCCTTCTTTGATCAGAGAACAAAGCTTTCCTTTGCTTCTGAACTGAACTCTTGTTCTATTGGGGTGAGCAACACCGGGCAGAAGGACCCTTGTTGGAGACCAACTAACTCAAAAGGGTTGGTAACATATCTTTTAATTAATTATGAACAGTCAGGGTGCAGCCAGGAGACAGAAACCACATCAGTGACTTGAAAAGAATGAATTCAATATAAAGGATTGTTAACTAGGTATAACATTGTTAACTAGATAACTGAAAGGGTACATTGAGAACTATAAGGTGTAATGGAGATAGCAACTGCAGAAAGCAGCTATCACCCTAGGTATGAGGGAGTGCAGGGGAAAAAGTCAGAATTATTAAAATTTAGAGGCTCAGTGGAAGGAAGCTGTGAGCTGACATTCAGACCACTGAGGAGGGAGCACGGCTGGGCTGGTGCTCATGTCTCTGATTGGATGTGATGGAACTAATTCTGTGTTGAAAAACTGCAAAATGGCTTCAGCCACTGCTATGGGGAGGCCTTGCTGCTGCCAGGGTAAAGAAGCATGGCTGGGGAGATGGTCATAGCCACCCAACAAACTCCTCTCCATCCTTCAAGACCCAGTTCAGGTATCACTTCCCCTTAGAAGCCCTCCTGATCTCTTTCTTCAGATAGGAAACCCACAGGAAGCAGATAGTAAGGAGCAAGTCCTGTCTTCCCTCACCAGCCCTCTCTAGCACCCCTACTGGCAGAACTTAAGTAGAAGTCAGCTGGCCTGGCAAAAACACAATTTGCAGTGACTCACATGACAAAAGTGACAAAGAAGAGTACAGAAGGGTTTTGGAGCTGAGACACCATGGTGTCATAACTGGTACAGGAGTCTGCCCATCAATGCTGTGATGCAGGAACTGCTATTACTCCCATTATACAGATGAGGAACCAAGGGTCTAGAGAAGTCAAGGGCACTTGCCTAATAAGTTGATGTGGCAGCGCCCTGATTTGAAGCCAGGTCCATCTGCTCTAATGGCAATACTATACCAAGTTTCCTTCACATTTTTATGTGAAGAAAATGTCAGAAAATAGAACAGTTTTGAAGTCCCAGTGTTGTTGAGTTGGCAGCTGGGGATGAGGTGGGGTGGGGGATTCAGTCATCACCTATAAGAGCAGGGAAGCAGGTGTGAGGCAATCCTGACAAATGTCTCCCAAGGCGCTACTTTAATGTCTCACTTTACCGTCCTTAAAGAAAGTTTAGATCTTTATTCTTTGATCAAAACTTAGCCACCCAACAAACTCCTTTCCACCTTCAAGACCCATCTCAGATGTCACCTCCTCTGAGAAGCCTTCCTGATCTCTACAAAGCCAGCCATGCCCCACAAGGTGCTCCTGTAGGACTTGGTGCAGACACCTAGGTGGAGTTTACATGTCTATATGCCACTAGATTGTGGGCTCCTGAGGGCAGGCCCAGGTCTATATAGGCTCTGCCTGGCTCATGGTGGGCACCCAAAGTCTAGTGATACTAATAAAGGCTTGTTTCTTCCAGAAGCTTGTTTCTGTGGGAGCACTGGCAACTTCAGGACCATATTTCTGACTCATTTTCTGCCTTTCAGGAGTTCTCTGTCTAGTGGTGAAGACATGTTGAAAAAACACCAAAAAACAAAATCCCCCAGGTTTAACTCTTCACCTCCCACCTTTTCCAACCTATTCTTCTCACTTCAGTCAGATGCAATTGTAACGTTCTGAAGCCCCTGCTAAAACCTTCTGAAGGCTTCCATTGCTCTTAGAATGAAGACTAACTCCTCAACGTCGCTGCTTAATCCCTTGACCTCTGTCCCGTGCCCCTCAACAGCCTTGCACTTCACCACTCCCCTTCCTCCTCCTTCCCCTCCACCCTCCCAGTTCCTGAACCTCTTCACTTTCCCAAACTCACCAAGCTCTTTGCATGCTGTTCTTTGCAGTGGGGATTCCCCTACTCAGAACCGTCTCCTCGGGCTCCCTTTGCCTAAGTCTCTCTGACTTATCTTTTAGGTCTGGGATGCTGAGTCACTTCCTCCAAGAGGTTATTGGCAGGGTAACCTGATGCTCCTGGGGCAAACTGTTCCTGACCACGCCCCTCACCTACCGAATTGCAATGGCCTGCACTTGCTCAGGAGGGCAGCTCCCTGCGCGAGGCAGGTGCTCTGTAAAATCAATTTGAGTGAATGAATTAAAAACTTAAAAGCAGCAAAAAACTAACAGCAGTCTCTCCAAGCTATTTTGGAAGTCACAGCTGCCTAAGACATGGTGAAATAACTCTTTCCCGTCTAGGGACCTTGTGAAAAGAGGTGCTCTGGAATGGGGTAGGGGGCTCTGACTGGGAGTCAGAAGGTGGGGTTGGAGCCTCGGTGATCTGGACCACAGCTGTCGCTATGTTAGTGTCTTCATCTGTAGAATAGGTCTTGTAGGGGAGGGAAAAGCCTTCTCCTCTTCTCCTAGGTTCTGCAGCTGGGGCCTAGAAACTGAAGAAAGACAGATTAACAAGAAAAAAAAAATAAGCACAGTTTATGAATGAGTGCAGCATGCGTACATGTGGGAGAAACGCAGTGATGAGTGCCTCAAAGGGGCTTATATAGCATCTTAATGAAAAACAATAAATTTGTAGAGCAGTGATAAGACAAAGGAAAGACTGGGTAGGAAAATACATGGGAAACTAAGAGAAGATAAGGATTATTTTAGTAAGATGTGTTATGGAGAGTCCTCGTGGTGCCACCTCCGGGCTGATAAGAGTATAGAATTGTCTCCTGCAATTGAGAGTCTAAGAGTTGTCCTCCTGGGTCCTCATCTTCCTAGTACAGGAGAAGGAGACACCTCTGCAAATGGAAATTTATGTTCTGCTTTGAGGCAAATAGGGGGTGAGGGTGGAGAGCTTTTTTTGTGTCTACTGTGTCTCAATTGTCTTCAGCTCAAAATAATCCTTCTGCCAAAGTGGCATATTTTGAGGTGGCATATTTTCGATCCCCTACAGTCTAAAAATGCCTGTCCTTCCTGACATACAGGGTTGTGATGTGATGGCACATATGGAAACTGTGCAAACTGTAAAGTACTGTGTGGATATCATGCATAAGTAGTTCCATGATCATTATCTCCAGGAAACTGTCCAGGCTTCAGGCTTGCCAGCTTTGTTCACTGCCGTCCAAACCCAGACCTTAAGCTTTCCATCTCCTTCTCCCTAAGGGCCAGGTCAGTCTTTTTACAGAGAAGACGCATCAAAGGCCCAACGGAGGATTTTTATAGTTCAATGTTGCACAAAATTCCTTCTTGAGAGATAAGGAGTCTAGAGAAAAGGTGGGAAGCTAATCTAAACTTCCTGCTCTCCAGCCCCTCCCCCTACCATGCCTGACTCCTTTAAGATGAAGCCTATAGGCTGCTCCTGACTTTTGTTTATATCATTCATGATCCCCCTGCCCACGGTTTTCCTTTGTGGGACTTTCCTACTGTTCTCTGTGGAAGCCAGAGAGACACATCTAATAAAAAGGACCCAATGCATCCCCATAACCCCAGGTCCCCAGAGTCAAAAATCAAAGGATAGAGCTCTTTGAACATTATCCAGCTGCAGGAATGGGACATTCCAAAGAAGAATTAAAATCACCCTGAAACTGACTCCTTAACAAGGCAAAGACATCATGGAATAAATATTAATGCATCCACTATATGTCAGGTATTTAACAAGTTTTGTAACACTCAAACTTTACATCAACTATCCCTATTTTATAGATGAATAAATTGTGCTCAGAAAGCTTTTAGTTAGATGGATGGGTGGATGGATGGACGGATAGATAGACAGATAAATGGTTGGGTGGATGGATGGAGAGGCTTCTTGCCAGAGACAAGAGGAAGTACTTGTATCTCCCCCAAAAGACAGAGCTGCCAAGTCACATTTGGTTTCATATCGAAGCCCATCACAGGAAAAGGCTATGCGTGTCACTAGACCAGTGGAAGACAAGGCCATGTGATGGCAAAGCTGTTCCCTGAACCTAAGAGTATAGGGAGGATCTTTCCATTTTTAGTTGCAGCTTTGGAGTCAGAAGAATCTGAGTCTTGGCGCCACCATTTACTTCCTGTGTGACCACGGACAAGTCACTGGACATCTCTGTGCTCAGTTTCTTCATTTGTAAAACGGAGGACTACCCAGCCCTAATAGTGCTGTGGGGTTTAAATTATATTGCTCGAATAGAGATATTTGTTAAATATTTTAAGCAAATATTTGTGTTAAATATAAGTCAGTTTTCTCCTCTCTGTCATGTAGGCAACGTGAAAACCATTGCAGAGGGGAGCTGAGAGTGGTTAGAAACTCCCCTGCGGGGGGAAGACTCCAGATGCAGCTGAGTCGCTCCAGAGCAGGCAGAGCTGTATTCCTCTGGGATTGAGAAAAGAATCGTTTCTGTTCAGGTAGCCAAGGAGAAAATGAGTTTCCCCTTGTCATGAGGAAATCGAGGGTGACTCTGACTCTGAGTGACCTCTGAACTATGGCTTCATTTCAGTGGCATCTGAGAAACTCAGGTCCAGGCTTCCCAGGGCTCTGTTCTTTCAACTGAGAGAGGAACAGGTAGAGAGAAGGGGAGGCGGGGACAGAAAGGGCGAAGGGCTGAAGACCTAGAGCAGCCAGGAGGCTCATCTTCTTTTCCTGACTTACCCTAAAGAAGGGTGTAGAAGGAAAATACATTCCTTACCTTGTGTCAGGATGGGAGTGTGCGTGTGAGTGTGTGATTGTGAGGATGGGTGTGTGGAGAGGGGAGTCTGTGAGGGAAGTGGGTGTGGCTGCGTGTGAGAGGCTGTATGTGTGCTTGTGGGGAGTGTAGAAGGGGGGTGTGGGTGTGTGGGAGGCGTGTGGGGAGAAGATTGAGTATAGGGGTGTGCAGATGTGGGTAGGTATATGGGGATGGGGGAGAGCGTGGGGAGGGGAGTGGGCCTGGGTCATCACACTGAGGGCATGAGCCTCAGCAGATGCATAAAATCACACAGGTCTAAGCATTGTTGACAAGATCTTCTTCCCTGGAAATTTGTAAGTAAGTTTATTTTCCAATCATTCACTCATTTATTTTCCCATTGTCAACACTGATGTACAGGGAGAAAAAAAAAAATATTGAAATCTCTGAGGGACTTAACAATCTTGCTGGAGAAGGTAAGACACAGATGAGTTCAGCAACAACAGTGAACCCCATGCCGAGCGCCAGGCACCGTTCTGAGCACTTTGTGTGTACCATCTGGTGGCCTGCTCACAATGACCCTACATGGTCTGTCCTATAGTGACTCCCACCTCACAGAGACTTGTTGTAACTGGTCCAAGGTCACACAGCTTGTGAGTGGGGCTGGAATTCTCATGCATGCAGTCTGGCTCCTGAAAATGTGCTCTTGAGTGTCACATCAAGTCTATACCATCTGTTCCCAGCTGACCTACAGGGCTAGGCTACGTGCCTTGTAAAGGACTGTCTGCCAGGGATAAATCACCCCCTGAGATGCTTGGTGCTCTAGCATGTGTGAATGCTTAACCCGTTGCCCTAGGTCCACTGCTGTCTGGCCCAATCTCTTGCCCCATTCCTCTCCCTACAGCTCTTACCCTTTTCTACTTCTCACCCCAAGATTAGGCAGCAAGAGGTATAGAGAGGAGACCAGTGTAAATTTAAGGGCTCATCTGCCCTCTGCCCATCAGCTTACCCACCAGATCGGTTATATTTTTCACCCCAGAGTCCTCCGTCCTGCTGATCCTGGGAGGCTGTGCCCACGACGGCCACCTCGATTCTAAGCCACCTCCACCATCAGGGTTAGACTCTGGGGTAGGTCTGGCCCAAGTCTACTAGCCTGAGAGACCAGGAATTTCCTGGGGAATAACCCAACCCCAGGGAACCAAATGGAGGCCGATGCAGAGTAAGGCCTGCTGTCTCTCCTCAACTTTGCCCCAGCCTGTGAGCCACCGCCCCTGCCCTCCCCTCATGCCCTTGTGCCTGGATCCTGGGGAAAGTGGCTGGCGAGGACAAACCGGAAGAGCAGTTTCATTCAAGCCCCCCCAAGCCATCGGAGGTCAGAGCATGGTGATGCCCCTTAATAACAGGTGACAAAAACAGGATGAAGAACTCCTCCTGTGGGTGTTCTTTACATCCCCGCAGGGCTTAGGTGTGCCGAGGGCATCAGCAGAGGCTGGGGGACACAGTGACAACTGCAAAAACACCAGTGCCAGAGGCGGCAGGGCCAGCAGTGTGTGTGGCAAGAGGACAGCATGCAGATGTCGTCTGGCGACAGACTGGACCCATCGCTCACACAGGAGTCACTATCTGGGAGCTCTCAGAGACAGAGACATTTTGGCAGGGGGAGCAGTTTGAAAGGGAACGGGGTCACACACTAGTGAACGTTGGAGTGAGAGTATGCTGACTGTATGTTATCATTTCTGGCAGTTAAAAGCCCTCATTTATAAATGCACCAAAAGCCTGTGTTCCTGCCTGAGGGCGGGTGGAGGTTTTAGCAGTACAGTACAAATGTTGACCATCATCTCTTCTAAAAGGAACAATTCGTGCTCGCTTCGGTAGCACATATACTAAAATTGGAATGATACAGAGAAGATTAGCATGGCCCTGTGCAAGGATGACACGCAAATTCGTGAAGCGTTCCATAATTTTATATATGTATATGTACAGCTGATTCACTTTGTTATACAGCAGAAACTAACACACCATTGTAAAGCAATTATGCTCCAATAAAGATGTTAAAATAAAATAAAAAGAACACTTCAACAGAGAGCCCCGGCTGAAAGAGCCGAGGGACATTCCTCAGCCGTGTTTGTCCCACCCCTGGTGTTCAGTACAGCCGGGAGGTCATCTGAGCCAACTCAGGCCAGCCACCGACCTACGACCTATGGTCCAGCCCCAAAAGGGAGCCAGGCCGATCATATTCCCACCTCAGGAATCTGAACCAAGAACGCTGAGATGCGCAGGCAGTTAGCAGAGGGGCTGGGGGCCACGGGAATGCGTTGGAAGGTCCCACGTGGCGGAGTCGGAGACGCCGTGGGAGGGGGAGAGGCCAGGAGGAGGCAGGCAGAGACCTGGGTAGGAGAAGGTGTGCAGCGAGAAGTGAGGCTCTAGAGAAGGCGGCGAGAAAGGCAGCGACAGAGGTGGACACCACGACCCACAGAACACCCAGGGCCCCTCAGTCTCAGCTCCAGCCCTGACTCCCTTTCTCTTGAGGGGCTCTCTGTTCCATGGAACCAGGAATCCCGAGTGTCTGATGGCCAGGGTGACCTCCCTGCAGGATGCTGGGGGCGTCTGGGTTGAAGGAGACCTGATGTTCAGTCCACAGTGGCTTTGCAGATTACAGCCAGGACACTGAAGGACGGTGTGAGCAAGGAGCAGAGTGGACGTGATGATCAGCTGCCTCCCGACCACATCTGAGGTGAAGCAAGAGGAAGTTGACTTTGAAAGCCTTCACACAACTACATTGTGCCTCAGGCAGGCAGGGAAAATGGTGGAGTGGTTATTTCCCCGGATCTGGCAGCTAGAGTGCCTCAAATCCCAGCTGCTTTTTCTAACTGTGAGAACCTGGGCGTAAATGTACTCTTCTAAGTCTCAGTTTCCACATCTGTAAAATGGGCATCAAACAGACCCTCCTCCCTCAGGTTGTTGGGGGTCTCACAGGGTTTGCCTGGAAAACAACATACTTGGTCTCTCCTTTAGATGCTATAATTATGTGCGTAAACTTCTCCATGAAGGGCAAGAGGTGGATTAGAGGCTGAGGACTCTTTCCCTGTAGAATTTTCTACCTGCAGTGACCAGCGTGGGCTTGTCCAATGACAGGATCACACCCCTTCTCTTAGTCTCCCCTCAGGGCCTCTGTGGGGAAAGAGGCTTTCAGAGTCACTCTGGCCGCAGACAGGCTTTACTTCGCCAGGCTTATTAATAGGAGCGTGTCCATTTCTGTCTTAAAAAAGTTATTTAATATGAGCTTCCAGGTGGGTGGTCAAATTGCTTTTATTGTCTTCCTCTCAGGAAAGTTCAAGAACTCTCACATTTTTCTGTTTTATTTATAGCAGAACAGTCATAACAGGAAGATCCATTGCTATGTGTGACTTCCTGAGTCAGGAATGCCCAGGCCGTCTGAGGGGGTCTCACAGTCAGGCGCCAGCTCCACCCACCGTCCACCCCCCCCTCCCCTTTTACAGTGTCCCTGGCAGACAGTCATCTGCCAGGCATAGGGGCCTCCTGGCTCCAATGAGAGGGGCCTGCCCAAGGGAGGGGCACTGGACTTGGAGGGCAAGAACCTTGGCCTAGAACAAGGCCCCACCGCCTGCATAGCTCAGGCTCTAAATACTAAAGTTCTAAATACTTTAAGAGGGTCTCTGCCTAGAACAAGGGCCTTGTAACAAAAAGTCCCTTCTGCGACCTCAAATTCCACAACCCCCCACACGCACCATTACTTGCCCTCCTTGTATTTTTTACTCACCCCACTCCCAAACCCTATTTAGCCATTACACCCTCAGGAACCCTCCATCCACTATGGACACATGCTCCCTTTATCCCCAGATCCTCGTTAGAAGGCTCTCATCATCTTTTGTTTTAACAGAAGTCTTCACTTTCTATGTAGCCCTTCAGGAGAAAGTTGCTCACCCTCTCAGGCCCATACCCTGCACCTCGGAAGTAGAAGTGGTGGCTGGATTGTCCTGGCTTTCCTCTGTCACTTCCACACCATTGCTTGGCCAGACTCATAGCTTTCTTTGAGCATCATGCCATCCAACATCTCTCCTCCCCAATACTGAAAACTGTCCGATGCTCATTCACTGAATCATTCATGGTCTCGCTCTCAGTATTCCTGTCCTGCTCAAGTCCTGTGTCACCCTAAGAGATTTCGGTGCCCAGGCAGACAACTGACTGGACTGCTACTTCCTTGATCTCTTTAACTCCAAGGGACTTCACCTCTCCTCTGCTTCAGCCACCACTCCCAGACCCCACCCTTGATCTTGTCATGACCCAGGACTGTGTCATCTGGATTCTAGTAACCTCCTTTATGGTTGCATTCTCCCACTCTTTTGGCTATCTCAAGACTTCATACCCATGATACCTGCAATCTGACCTCCAAGAGACCCCAGCTCTTTGTTCCTTCCATTTCCTTCGGTCTATCAGTCTCCCCAGCTGGAAGTCCAGACTTGGTACGTGATCATGTGAACTGCACTCACACCAGTACCACCAGTTTCCTTGCCTGCTATCCTGCCATGCCTTCCTGCCCCAACAAATTCCAGTTATTTTCTTCCAGTCTCCGTGGAGACCGTTCAAGTCCAGCTCTTCAACCTGTGCCTGGGACTTCCCCTGCTGATTCCTCTGTTACAACCTCTCCTCTCTGCTTCAACACTCTCACTCCTCTGATATTTTCCTCTTTTCCTATAAATCTGTCCAGTCTATTCCATCTGACAAGAACTCTCCTAAGTCCCTTTCTATCATCCTCCAATTTGAGCTCCCCCCACGATAATCTATTCACGTGTCCCCTCTTTCTCTTACACATTCCCCAACCCACTGCACTCTGGCTTCTGTCCTAACCATTCCATGGAAACTTCTTTCCCTAAAGTCATTGTTCTAGGTACTATTACTGTGTAATAAAGTACAAATTACCCCAAAATGTAGTGGCATAAAACAACCATTTTATTATGCTTGTGCATTCTGAGGGTCTGGAAGTCAGATTGGTCACAAAGTATCGCTTGTCTCTGCTCCATGATGGTGACCAGAGACCTATACACGCCTCTCTATGTGGTTTGGCTTCCTCACAGCATGGTGGCCTCAGAGTAGCCTGGCTTCTTACATGGCATGCCCTAGTGTTCCAGGAAATGAGGTGGAAGAAGCATCGCCTTTTATGATTCAGAAATTGTGACTTTTATAGCCTCAGAAATCCCATAGCACCACTTCCACCATGATCACTAATCAAAGTGGTCACAAGCCCTCCCAGAATCAAAGGGAGATAGTATAGACCCCATCTCTCAATGGGACAGAGGCAAGGTCACATTGTAGAAGAGCATATGGGATGGGAAATATTGTTACGGTCATCTCTGAACGATACAATCTGCAACAGTCTTCAATGATCTTCCAATGACTGATTCCAAAGGATGTTAATATCTTGATCGCTGCTGTATTTGTTATTGCTGATCATTCCCTGCTTTGTGAAACTGTCTACATCCATCCATCTGGGTTACCACAGCCTTCCTATTGTAGACAGACCTCTGTCTATATCTTCCCCTTCATGAGAATATTCCCTAAGTGTCTATTCTCAGCCCACAGCTTATCTCACTCTTTGGCTTCTCTCCCATGGCTTTGGTTACCATCTACATGCCATTAACTCCCAAAAGTATCCCACCACAGACCTTGCAAGCATTGGAGTATATACCCATCAGCCTGGTTGATGTGTTCATAAATACCTCAATTTTGGCGTCTCCAAAGTTGACCTCACCATCTTCTACTTTAAACCGTCTCCTCCTCTGGTATTCTTTCTCTCTTTTAGGAATACCCAGTTGTCCAAACTTTGACTCTTCCTTTTCCCTCACGTTTCACATCTAATTACTTACCAAGTCATGCTCTTTTTGTCTCTTAAATCATTCTACAAATTTTGTTGTCATTTTACAGATGAAAAGATTGAGAATCAGAGAGGTTATTATTTCCCAAGGTTGAACAGCTAGCATCTATTTCGTCTTTCATGTGTTAATCAAACACTTATTGAGTACAACTAAGTTCTAGGAAGTAGAATAAAAAAAAGTTATGACATGGTCCCTGGTCATTTTCATGGAAGAGATTGGCAAGTAAGCAGTAGATTACTATAATGTGTGATAAATGCTGTGATTCTGGGAAACATTGGGTACAACAGGGGCAGTGAGTCCAACTGGGGGTGGGAGAAGTGAAGGTGGGGGCTGTATTAGTCATCTATTGCTGTGTAACAAATTACACCAAACTTCAGCTGCTTAAAACAGCAAACATGTATTAGATCAACGTTTCTGTGGGTCAGAAATCTGGGTACTGCTTAGTTGGTACCTCTGGCTCAAGGTCTCACAAGGCTGCAATCAAGGTGTCATCTGGGACTGCAGTCATCTCAATGCTTGACTTGGGGAGGATTCATTCTGAATCAATACCCCACTCACCTGGCTGTTGGCAAGCCTCAGGTCCTCACTGGCTGTTGGCCAAACACATCAGTTTCTTGCTACGTGGGCCTCTTCCTAGGGCTACTAACAACAAGGCACCTGACTTCCTTGAGCAAGGGTTCTGCGAGAAAAAGAGTGAGAATAAGGCAAGAGGAGAGGGAGCCCAAGATGGAAGCCATGGTCTTTTTGTAACCTAGTCTTATAAGTGATATCCCATCACTTTTGTCATATTCTATTTCTTAGAAGTGAATCACTGGGTGTAGCCCACACTCAAGGGAAGGGATTGCACAGGGCATGAAGACCAGGAGGAGGGGATCACTGGGGAACATCTCAGAGACGGTCTATCACAAGGGTCAGGTGATACCTGAACTAGACTTGGAAGGAGTTAGATAGGTGAAGAGCTATGTAAGACCATTCTAGGCAGAGAATGCTATATGTGAAATAACCTGGAAGTGAGGGAGAGAGAGCTCCTGGAGTTGGAGGAATTACATGTTCAGGAAGGTTGGAGTGGAGGCTGCCATCCATATGGAGATTAGAATGCAAACTGATGTTGAGATCTGTTTGATGACCAATTCTGTCATCCAATGGATCGCCTGTGCCTCCCAACTTAGTGTCAAATCCTTGCTTAATATGCTATTGTCCACTCTATGATTTAACCAAGTTTTAAATAGTTAATCAACATTGAATATTTCACATACACAACAAAGCTTCATTATATAAAAAGATAAAGAAATTGAACTTGCAATCTCTTTTTTCTTTACAAAACCTCAAAGATGCTCAGAATGATATTCCAGTAGAACACATTTATAAATCATTACAAATGTGAAAAATATGACTAGTATTTCCAGTTATCAGTGGGTAAAGATGACTTGACACTCTGGAATGTATTTATTTAATTTTTAAATAAAATTTTACATTGACGTATAACACACACAGAAAAGCGCACAAAGTACAATTCAATGAATTTTCACAAAGTAAAATATCACCCAGATTGAAAAAAAAAAAATTATCACCCTCCCCCCAAGATATCCATTGTGCTACCTCCTAGTCGCTCTCTCCTTTCCAAAGATATCCACTACCCTGATTTCTCTCATCAGAGCAGTTTTTCCTGTGTTTGAACTTTATTAAATGGAATCATATATTCTTTTTTTAAATTTTATTTATTTATTTATTTTTGGCTGTGTTGGGTCTTCGTTTCTGTGCGAGGGCTTTCTCTAGTTGTGGCAAGTGGGGGCCACTCTTCATCGCGGTGCGCGGGCCTCTCACTATCGCCGCCTCTCTTGTTGCAGAGCACAGGCTCCAGACGCGCAGGCTCAGTAATTGTGGCTCACGGGCCCAGTTGCTCCGCGGCATGTGGGATCTTCCCAGACCAGGGCTCGAACCCGTGTCCCCTGCATTGGCAGGCAGATTCTTAACCACTGCGCCACCAGGGAAGCCGCTGGAATCATATATTCTGTGCTCTGTTCTTGGTGCTCATTATTCGTTTTTGTGAAATTCATTCATGTTGTTTAAATGTAGCAGGGATTGGTTCATCCTCACTGCTGTATAGTATTACATTGCAGTGCTAAAACACAGTTTATTTCTCCATTCTGTACTGGATATAAATTTAGACTGTTTCTAGTTTGGGGAAATTAAGAATAGTAGTGTTATAACCATTCATGATTATGCCCCATGTTGTACATATGTACACATTTTTATTCGGTCTATGCCTAGGAGTGGACTTACTGGGTCATTAGTAGATTCAGACAGTTTTCTAAGGTGGTTTTTACCAGCTTACACTCCAGGAGCAATGTTTATGTGTTCCATTTGCTCTATATTCTTGCCAACACTTTGTATTATTGATATTAACCTTTTTACTATAAGTTATTCTGAAGTGTGTACAGTGAGACCTTATTGAGGTCTAATTTACATTTCTCAAATAACTAGTGATATTGAGCATTTTTTCATATGGTTGACCTTTGAATGTCTTCTATCATGAAGTGTTTGCTTAAACTTTTGCTCATTTCTCTAGTGGATTTTTTTTTGTATTGCTTTGCAGACATTCTTTATATATTGTACTAATTTCCTTGGAGAGCCATAACAAAGTACCGTCAACTGGGTGGCTTAAACAACAGAAATGTATTGTCTCACAATTCTGGGGCCTAGAAGTCTGAGATCAAGGTGTTGGCAGAGTTGGTTTCTGCTGAGGGCTAGGAGAAAAAGTCTATTTCACAATTTTCTCTTAGCCTCTGGTGGTTTGCTGGCAATCTTTGTTATTCCTTGGCTTGTAAATCTCTGACTTCATCTTCACATGGTATTCTCCCACTGTACGTGTCTCCATATCCAAATTTCCCCTTTTATAAGGGCACCAGTCATACTGGAGTAGGGACTCACCCTACTCCAATATGACTTCATCTTAACTAATTACATCTGCAATGACCCTATTTCCAAATAAAGTCACATTCTAGGGTGCCAGGGGTTAAGACTTCAACATATGAATTTGAGGGAGAGGGACACAGTTCAACTGATAACGTTGTTTGAACATTAGTCTCCTAGTCTGTGGTTTGCTGTCACTCTCTTAGTAGTATTGTGGTAGGTTAAAGGTGACTATAAGTTCTTTTTCACTCTCCCATTGAGAATTGGTGTTTATTACTCCCTCCCTCTGAATCTAGGCTTGCCCTGTGCCTGCTTAATCAATAAGACATGTTGAAAGCAATGCTGCATCAGTTCTGGTCCTGGCTTTTGAGAGCTTGGGCAGCTTCTACTTCTTCCCTCTTTGGAAGACTTGCTCTTGAAACACCAGTCTGTGAGAAGGCCGAGCCATATGGAGAGGCCGTGTGGAGGTACTCCTAGGTCAACAGCCCTAGCAGAGCTCCCAATCAATAACCACCATTGATGAACCAGTCATGTAAAAGAGCCATCTTGGATGTTCCATCTCAGATGAGCTTTAGATGACTCAACCCCAACCAGCATCTGCCCAGCTAAGCCAGCCGACCCTTACCTTCATAAGAGGGAATAAAATGATTGCTGTTTGTGTCAAGAAGTGTTTTTTTTTTTGGCCGCACCATGAGGCATGCGGGATCTTAGTTCCCCAACCAGGGATGGAACCCGTGCCCCCTGCAGTGGAAGCGTGGAGTCCTAACCACTGGGAATTCCCATTGTGTCAATAAGTTTTGATGAACGGAAGTTGTTAATTTTAATGTATTCCAAGTTTATCAATACTTTTCTTTAGGTTTAGTGCCTTGTTTAAGACCAATTGGCCTCCTTCTAGGACATGAGTCTTCTCTATGTTATATTCTAGAAGCTTATTGATTATCTTTCACACTTTAATCTACATTATCTAAATGATTTTTGTGTATGATATAATGTAGTGGGGACATATTCCTTTTGAATTTAATAATAATAGTAACTTTTTTGTATTTAAAATTGTGTGGTATAAAACACCAACATAGTAGTAATTTAACCTCACAAGTAAGCAAGAGAAAACTTGACATCTCCATAATTATTTTACCTATCTGCTAACCTATCACTCCCCAAATAGGTCTGAAGACAATGGAGATTTAGTTACTTATTCATTCATAAAACATTTATTGAGAGATTTACATTTATATGTGCCAGATTCTGAACTAGATGCTGAATATAGGCCTCTCTTCATGTAATTACAATCTTGTGGGAGAATGGGCAATAACACGTAATTTAAATTGTGCTGAGTGTTACGAGAAAAGCAGAGCTGCCACTGGAGACCAGGAACTCCTAACTTAGTCCAGCGGGAGGTTGGGGTACATCAGAGAGATTCCTTACAGAAGTGATGCTTGAGACTCATACTAATTATCTAGACAAAGAATTGGAGGGATGAAAATTCCAGGCAGAAGAAAACACAGCATGTGCAGAGAACTCCAGGCAGGGAATAACCCAGCATGTTAGAGATAATAAAGGAGTCTCACGTGGCTAGAGAAGTGAGGGTGAGGCAGACACAAAATGAAGCTGGAGAGGTAGGAAGGGGCTAGACTTATAAGCCTTCTTAAAGGAATCCAGATTTTATCCCAGGAGCAATGGGATGCCTTTCAGAGGGTTTAAGCAGGGGAGTGGCATGATCAGATTTGTGTTTTTTGAAGATCACTAAGGCTGCCTTGTAATACAAGATAGATGTTAGGCTGCAGGCCTGCAAGGTAGATGTTACTCCACAGACCTGCAGACCTTGTAATAGTCCAGCTGCGAGGCCGAAGAAAGAGCCTGGAGACAACGACAGAGACATTAACTATATATTGGATAGGGAATCTTACAAGTCCAAAGTGAAGTCCTGGAGTGACACCTCACCATGTACAGCAGACAGTGGCAGGACCCAGCAGCAGTCTTCTAGAGGGGAGAGGATGGAATCTACCAGTTATAGGGGATGTTGACGTCAGGTTGGCTCATCAATTACCGGGGAAACCAGCAGCTGGGATGGAGGTCAAGCGCCATAGGCCGTTACTGATTAAGCCCTATGATTAAGAGGATTGAATAGTCATGTGAGTAGGGTGTAGGTGAAGCAGGGACTAGACAGCAGGGGATGTACAGAGAGCAAGACAACAGCCATCTTGAGGGCCCTGACCATACAGTAGAACATGAGCAGTGTCTGACACAGGCTTCAAAATGCCACGGTGGTCCCAAGGATGGAGAAATCCCATTGTTGGGGCAACGGGAAGGCCTTTATGGAGAAGGTACAGTTGCATGGCAGAATTATTTGGACATGAGAAGACAGAGTGTGCGTGTGTGTGTGTGTGTGTGTGTGTGTGTGTGTGTGCGTGCGTGCGTGTTGGGAGGCAGAGGCGAAAGAGTCCAGGTATAGGCAGTGGCCTGCGCTCAGTCATAGGCTAGATAAGTGTGGGACATGTTTGGAGAATGGTTAAGTGTCCAGTCTGGCTGGAGGATAATGGGGGATAAACCTGGAGGGATAGGTAGTGGATATGAAGGGCCCAGAAGGCATACATGGACACCTATATGTACAGCCATTCCTCATAATGTGTGGATTCTGTATTTGCGAATTCACTTACTTGCTAAAATTTATCTGTAACCCCAAATCAATACTTGCAGCAAGTTTGTAGTCATTTGTGGATATGTGCAAAATTTTTACCAAAATTTTGAGTCAACTGGTGTGCACATTCCCAGCTGAGGTTGCAAGGTGACCCTCTGCTTTCGTATTTCAGCCTCATGCTGTAAACAAGCGTCCTTTTTGTGGTCTATTTGGTGGCACTTTTTTGCATTTTCACACTTTTTGCAGGTGATTTCACTGTTTAAGACAGCCCCAAAGCATACTGCTGAAGTGCTACCAGTGTTCCTAAGCACAAGAAGGCTGTTTTTTGGAGAAAATATGTGTGTTAGATAACCTTTGTTCAGGTGTGAGTTATGGCACGGTTGGCCATTAGTTCAATGTTAATGAATCAATGATACATATTAAAAATATAATGTTTGTATATATATATATATATTTTTTTTCTTTAAACAAAAACATAAAACAAAGCTATGTATTGATCAGTTGATGAAAATGTGCCAAAAGGCTTATAGGCACCTAATCCTGTATTTTCCCTGGGAGCAATGGTTCAATATTAGCAATTTCAGTGTTTGCTGCCACTTTATAAAACTTCCTGGAATAATGAGCATTGACTGTACCTATGCACACATTTGCGCCCTGGGAGCCAGTTATTAAACACTACCAACACACCATTGATTGGTGTGTCCTTTCTTGAAGCAGGATCTGAGTGACCCACCTCCACACTGGCTGTAATTTCTAGGCCCCCAGTTAGAGAAGATTCAGTCTTTGGAGTCACCAAGACCTGTGTTTGAACCCACCTCCCCAATTTACTAGCTGTGTGCCCTCAGGCAAGTGACACTGTGCCTCCCCATCCCTGAAAGGAGAATAAGAGCCATTTCACAGATTTTATTGTCCCAGTGAGATCATGTATGTAAAATCCTCAACCCAGTGCCTGGCACATACATGGCAGACGGTGAATAACTGTTAATCCTCCTACACTCTACCCCAAATTCCAAGAAAAGGTGGGGATAAGGAGGCACTCCATTCTCTGTCTGCTGCTCAGTTCCTTGATTATGCAGCTCCAGGCTCCAGCAGTGTGGTGCAGTCATTCTAAATTGGATTTTCAGACTCACTCTGTCTGAAAGGCCCAGGCTGAGTCTTGCAGTGGAGATGCCCAAACCTAAGATTCTAGACCTGCTGTCTGCAAAGGGTTCTCTCTTCTCAGGACCGCCCAAGGGTCCACTTTCCAGTCTAATTCTTGTTGCTTTCCTGTCATGACAGGAAAAATAGGCAATGCTCTAGCCCGTGTCTCTGAGTCCATGGATTCTGGTTTTGTGAGGGGCAAGGGGGTGGGTGTATTTGCTTAGTTTGTTTTTCATCCTGTTTCTCAATACACTAATCTGGGATTCAGAAGCCCCAGCTGCCCCAATTCAGACCTTGTTTTCTCTGACTCAGCTTTACCCTCGAGACAGAGCTTCACCTCTGAGTCATCAGGCTGAGCTTTCGAGGACAGCAGTCTGGCACTCCTACTCCATCCTCCCAGGAAAGGTGCTCTGCCTCCACACCCCAGTGCCAGCCCCATGCCTAACCTGGCTCACAATGCCTAGAAACCAAGAAACAAAATCTTAATGAGATCAGAGGATGCAGAGAGAAAAGGCTTCAGGATCAGGAATCAGAATGCCTAGCTTTCAGTTCCAGCTCTAGCAATTACCTTGTGCAACCTTGAGCTAGTTAGGGAAACCTCCTGAATAGGGGTGTCCTCTTCCATAAAATGGAAATAGTAATCCATGCTGGGTCCATCCTGTAGGGGCAATGGGAGGCCCAAATGAAATAGTGTGAAGTACCCAAAACTCAAGGGCACAAACCCCTGCTCCATGGGCTGGGTCTGTTCCATAAACTAATTTCGTTTGGCTTGAACAATATTGACCTATATATCAAGTGCTTAGCATTTTAAAAATGAGTTGTCAACAAATTGGGAAACTTCACTTAGAGATCTGGATTTACAGCTTCTCTTGAAAAATGGGTCGATCTGGTCATATTAACTTGTTGCCCTGAATGGCGAAAATTGGCGAGAGCTGGGTGGCAGCAGCCCCTTCACTTGGGCAGGAGCCTGGAGCTGCCCTCAAGTGCACCACAGTCCCCACCGCTCCCTATTATTCCCAATACCGAGGCCAAGACTGCGCCATTTATTGTGGCTCTAGGGCCATTGATTTGCTTCTAATGGTGCCCTAGAGGAAGTAAATCATTATAACAACCATGTTTCCATCAAAATGGGAAAAAGAAAGTCTCAGAAGTGTCCCTTGCCCCAAATTATCTCCCCTCTTCACAGTTTCAGTGTCAAAAATGAAACCCCTTTGGTTAGGTTTTACCTGGCACCAATGGACCCTCTGAAAGGTGCGCATAGTGGGTCAGAGCTGGGGTCTGGAGTCCCGCAGGTTCCATACATTCTACCCCTCCCATGCCTGTTTGTCCCCATCCGTAAAATGGGGCGGTACCAGCTCTTTTCTCCTAAGTTTATTGTGCACGGTATGGCACTCAGTGAGCAGGTCATTCAAGGTTAGTGATTGAAATGCAAATATTGTGAACTGATAAAAGGTGTTGTGGTAGATCAAAGTGTGAAGTGAAAGACTTAGTGGGGCTAAAGCAATGGTGGGAAGCAAAAAAGCAAAAGGAAAAGGAAATGACTTAGGAGAGAGAAAAGGTCGGTTACATCCGTCCCTATCCTGCATCCACCTCTGCAATGAAAAAATCCCCGGGGCGATGTACATCCCCTCACTGCACTCGGACTCCGTTACCCAGACTGGGTTCTAGTCCTGGCTTGGGCAAATCATTACCTTGTGTGATGATGTCTTCCCATCCGTAAGAGGATAGAAATGCCTCAACAGTTAGTTACTGTTGTAGTAAGGATGAACTAAGGTAAATGCATATGAAGGCACTTTGGAAATCTGAAAAGCGCTATACACAGGTTAGGAGTTTTCTTTTTTCAAAAAGTTTTTCTTCCAAACTCCATCCAAAAGCTTTTTGAGTTTATCAAGTCTAAGACCCTCCCCTCGGTTTCGCAATGCCGCCCCTTCCTACACTCCAAAGCCCGCGCCGCGTCAGGAGTCTTTTTTTCCCCTGGCGAAGGCGGGGACTCGGGTGGTGCTGGCAGCCGGCGACGCCGGGCGCAGCTTCGGCCGTCCGCGCCTGGCCAGTCCCGCAGCGGCCGCGGTGGGTGTGCCCCGCTGGGTGTGCGCCCCGGGCTCAGGCCGAGCCCGCCGGCGAGAGGGCGCCCGAGGCGGTGCGCGCCCCGCACGACGAGGGTGCGCCATCCTGGTGGAGCGCGCCCGGGACGGGGACGGTGCACCCGGAGGCTGCGTGCGCCCCGAAGTCCGAGGCACAGCCGGCGCCCCCCGCCGGCCTCCCGCGGCTCGCCAAGGTAAGGCGCTCCGCCACCCCGGCCCTGCCCGCACCGGCCCGGCGCGACCCGGGTCTTGGCCCCGGCGCTCGGCCCCTCTCCTCTGCCTCCGCCACCCGCCTCGCCCCCTCCCCGCGCCGCATCCCCGGCTCCCCTAAAGCAGAGGCTGCGGCAGCCTGGGACGACTTGGCGCCCCCGGCCCCCCACCGGGGTCCGAGACCGCGCGGGGAGGGGGCTGCCCAGGGGCGGGCGCCACTCGCCTTCCGCCCCACCCGCTCCCCGCGCCCTAGTGCCGGGGACGGAGGAGTTTGGGGAGCGGGGAGGCCGCGTTGTCCTTGCGGCTCGGATGGTGCAGCCCCCGCCCAGAGCCTCCGAGCCCGGCGCTGCGGTCCGGGATGCAGCTTGCGGGACTGGGGCACCCTGCCGCCGGCTCCCAGGACTACCAAGAATCGAGCTCTCAGTCTCCCTTCTTCCGCAAAAGCCGGCCCCCGATTCCTACTCGGGTACCCCTCGGCCCCTGGCTGAACTTTCCAGCGCTCCTGTTGGACCACGACCTTGGGTGGA
The DNA here is from genome assembly GCF_965194805.1 of Balaenoptera borealis. Lineage (NCBI taxonomy): Eukaryota > Metazoa > Chordata > Mammalia > Artiodactyla > Balaenopteridae > Balaenoptera > Balaenoptera borealis. The sequence continues at coordinate 141,006,672 of NC_138860.1, forward strand.
GGCAAGGGGGCCTCTAGGGGGGCCGGATGTGCTGGCCGCCGCCCCGCCGAGGGCGCTTTTGCTGAGCATGTACGCCACTCGGTGAGATTTCCTCCCTGTCATCTCTCCCTTAAGGTCAAACTTTTGACCCCAAGTACTTTGTCCCTGCAGAGTGGCCAGTTACTTAGCATGGGATTTGGAAAGTCGAACCCCATGGCCCCTACACTAGGTCTGTATTTGCATTTGCCCTGAGCATCTGCAGGAACCAGTGGTTTTGGTTCCCAGGCGCCCTAGGGTTCGGGCTTGGCGGGCCGGGAGGAGGTATTTTGCAGGAGAAGGAGATGGAGGCGCCTCCTTCTTTCTGAGGATGACCCCGTGAAGCCTGGGCAAAGTCCTATTGACCAAGTAGGGTCAGGGGAGGATCAGATGCAGCCAGTAACGCGGTTGAGGCTTGGGGAGAAAGCATCTTGAACACGATTCCCAAGGACTTGCCTGGGTAAACCAAATGTGGGTTCCCTTAGAGCCTTTCAAGACAGGACACAGGAGAACACAGAGCTCCATTTGGAATAAAGGCAGAGTTCACTCTGATATTGCCTTTTCAAGTCCAACCCTCCTGCCCATGTCCAAAACTCCTCCTCACTGGACCATAATGTGAGTTGAGTTATGGGGAATGTTAAAGGGCAGTGAGAATGGGCAATGGCTCAGGGTCCACACCAGACTTTCATTCAATCAACAAATACTTGCTCTGTGCCAGGCACCAGGCAAGGGAGTGGGATACAGATATGAACAAAACTGGCACTGTCTAGACGGCCTCATGGAGCTTGCAGTCTAGTGGCCAAGACTGACTTGAATCAACTCACTCAAATAAATATAGAATTACAAACAGTGCTGAATTGCTTGAAAGGAAAGGATAAGGTGCTATGAGAATCTGTGACACATACAGTAGTCGCTTAGTTGGAAGGCTGATAAGAAGTAACTAGTTCAAGAGGGCGGAAAGAGTCTTCTTGGCAGAAGGGACAGCATGTGAGAGGGCCCTGAGGCAAGTAGCAGAGTCCTTTGGAGTGACTGAAAGACTGTTTACCAAGTGATGACCAGGGGCCCAAATGGGCATGTGCCTTACTTCTGCATCCCATCACCTGGGCCAATCAGTACCTTCTTTTCTCATTCATAATCACGGGCAGTTGGGGTCCCCCTGGCTGGAAGAGAAGAAGGAGAGACTAACATGCCGGTGTGGGACTTACCCGTCCCATGCATGCACTTACTACCAGCACCTTTGCAGACAGCCCATGCCCACTAAGGGCGCCAAGAGGCAGCAGTTCTTTCCTCCAGTTATTCCCTGTTGCCCACTGTGTTCACGACTGACCAAGGCTTCTGCCAGAAATCAGAAAGATTCATGCTGGGCGTGGTGGTTCACCCTAGGCTTTTAAAACTAGAATGAACTCATTGCCTACAATGTAAAATTTTTTAGGGTGGCTTGCATGGCATTTCCTAATGGGGCCCTGCTTGCCTTTGCAGCCTCATTTCTGGCTTCTTCCCCCCACTGACCCCAGTGAGCATCTCCTATGTTCTACTCACAATTACACTTCAGGCAGTTCCTGGAACACTTGCTGCCTTTGCCCATGCTGCCCTTTCTCTAAAATACACTTCCTCCTTGTTCACCCAGTGAATGCGCACTCAGCTTTCAACATCAACATTTAACCTAAGGTTCCCCCACGACCCCGAGGGCCTTTCCTGACCAGAGAGTCAAATGCTCCCTCTTCTTTGTTTCTGAAGCTCCCCTGACAGGCTTCTATCACAGCGAGTATAAAATGCACCTGAGCTTCGTAAAGGCAGGACTCTCCTATCATGTACCTAACACAGAGAAGGACATAGAAGGTGCTCAGTAAATGCTTACTAGACTAGAAGACCATCTAGTCTAGTATTTTTTAATTTTTTGATGGGGTGGGGGGAGTGTTACGTATATCTTTGAGATTCTGATGAAAATTATGGATACTCTTTTCCAAATGCATATAACCTAAAATATTTTGCATACAATGTCACATGATTCACAGCCCTCCTCTTCCCCCATTGACCCCACTTTCCAGAACTTTGGACTTTAATTTTATAGGAAACAGAGGCCCAGTGAGGTGCAGTAACTGCCCAAGTAACCCCTGCAACACACACACACACCCTCACCCCACCCCAGCTCCGACTCTCAGGCCAGGGCTCCTTCCAGCTCTCTCTGCTTCTCTTAGTCAAACAGCCTCTTTTTGTCCCTGGCACTTTGTGAAGGCTGCTGCTCGTGGCTGGAAGATGGATATCTTGGTTTTGCTTCAGTTCAGTAGCAGCCTAAGGTGTGACAGGGAGACAAATTTTGTTATGGGCAGAGTTGACAATTAGGAAGACAGATGGGCCATCTCCCTGGCCTGTTCACTGCCCCTTGCCTTCAATGTTATTACATCTGTTTTAGCCGGAGGAGGGTCACGTGTGTTTCACAGTTGTCTTCTGGGCCCTGGATTGAGCCATGTGGGCTAGGTTTGGAAACGCTCTGGATGGGACCCTTGAGATCAGGGGCCTAGCTCTCGGTCTTGTCAAAGTTTTCCCCCCTGTAGAGCAGGCTATGGGAAGGCATGGAGAGAATGGGGTTCTTGCTCCCCGCTCCTGGAGCCCTTGTGTGCCTGCCTCCTGCTTTCTGCAACGAGACCTGTGCTTCAGGCATCTGGGCCCACGCAGTGCCCAGCTTATCTGCCGATCAGGATCTTCAATGATACAGTAATTCACTCATTCATCAAAACTGCATTGTGTCTCTTCTTTGTGCCAGGCACTGTGCTGATTCCAGTTTATAAGGAAGGGTCGTAGAGTGTGAGCCAGTGATAGACGGTTCTGCTCTGTGGAGGGTGGGGAAAGAGGTAACCTTTACTTCTAATTCAACCCATTCCTCGGATGGTGTGCTAGGGAGGACAGTTAGGGCACCTAAGAATGTGCTCAGTTTTAAAACTCTGATCTCACGCAAGTTACGTCATCTTTGCGGGGGACTAAATTTTCTTAACTGTAAAATGGGTTTGATAACCATCTTTTCTCGCTTATCTCTGGGCAGCTGTGCGGATACAGTTATCACATTTCACATGGCAGATCCGTTCACTCCAGTATGTGAAGCAGGAGCAGTACAATATAATAATAGGGTCTGTGTGTGTCAAACCCTGGCACATTTCATGTGTGCAGTAATCCTAGAGATAGGTACAATCATAATCTCAGATGTATAGATGACAAAAATGAGGCTCAGAGAGGTTAAATGATTTGCCTGGGGATATGGAACTAATAAATGATAAAACTGGGATTGACAGAGCTCTCTGTCTCTGGGGGTCAGACAGCTGGCCACTTGGTGCTATTCTGTAGTAGACTATGTGGGAAGAGGCCCGGGCTTGGAAGCCAGGGCATCACGAGATTGGAGCCTAGATCTACTGCTAACTAGCTGTGTGATTTACAGCTGGGCCGTTAACCTCTCTGTGCTTCAGAATGCTAATCTTCCAGACCCAGAGTTTAGACTAAGAGGCTTCTAATAGACCTTTCTGTGAAGTTTCCAGTCTACATGGATAATATTTCAAAGTAGGATTAAAGGAAAGAAGAGGGGCCCTCCCAATAAAAATAGGCTTGTCGTAGTTTCCCTGCTAGAATAAATGCTGCCCTAAGATTTCAAGTACATGGTTAATGTGATCTGCAGGCAGTTATAGATTGGTGGTGTCTGAAGAAGCTGGCTGAAGGTTCCTTCTCCAAGGGAAAGAAGTCTGTTTTCAAAAGGAACGCTTCACTGTCTTGTCGGGGCTCTGGGACCTGGGCCTTGCCCCTCACTTAACTGTCTGGGGACACAGGCATTGTGGAAGAAGACACAAATCCTGATTCCCTCCCCACTTCCGATTTTTTTCTCCAAAGTAAATAAAACTTATCGGCTGGAGATGTTTGTTGCTCTGACGTCAAGGGACAACGGGGAGAGAAATATGACATTGGGAAGAATTTGCTCCATGAATTTGCTCCAGCCTTCGGTGCTGGTTCTCCTCCGCAGCCTGGTTTCTGCCCAGAAGCCAGAGATGCCGGCTCTCAGTGAAATCAATTTTGATTTTCATAGCAGGGCACCAGACATCAGGGCTGAGTGTTTCCAAGTGCTGTGTTCATCGGCTGGTCCTTACCACCCCACTCCCCTCCACCTTGAAAAATGTAGCCATCCTACAGTTGGGGACAGGTTTAAAAGACAAGGAACGTCAAGTTGGGTGGCGGCTGAGTAGAGCCTAGTATGATCATGGTCTACACTTCTTAGGTGCGATACCAAGTGTGTAGCAGGGGGCCATTTCATTAGTAATGGTTAAGTTTTTTAAGAGATCGTTTTCAGGTATCATCTGTATGATTTTTAAATAAATAAATAATAAAGGCCATCACCCCTCTCTTCCTCAAAAAAGGATTACTAGCCCTGTGGGCCGGAGCAAGTGATTCACGTTGACTGAAGAACTTCAGCTTCCTCACCTGTACATGCTGTTGGTAATACTGACTCAGGGTTCTTCTGATGCAGAAAACAGAGACTCCCTTAAGCTGGTTCTAATGAAGAGAGTGAGGAGCTATAAAATGCAGTATTGATATCTAAGCAGAGGCCTGGAAGGAGGCCAGGCATCCTTGAGGTGGCAGGGAGAGGGTTCTGAGTTTGAGGCTATTCCACCGGTGCAAGTGGTCACTGGTCTTCACTTTGAGTACCATTGGCTCAACTCAGCGCCTGTGCCCGCCCCTTCCCCGCCACCTCACTGTACTATCACACTCTCCTTTGTCTCTGAGTTCAAGTTCCAGAGAGGATCCTATTGTCTGAGCTTGGTTCTCTAGAAGCTGAGGTTTTCTCTCCAGGCCAGTCTCTGGTCAGCTTTGGCCAATCAGATAGGAGGGGAGGCCAGAGGAGGGTCATATGTGCAGAACTTGACCTTCTTAGGCAGGAAGGGCTGAGGGTGGAGATTCCTTGAGAGAGAGATGAAAGTGAGCTGGAACTCAGGAATATGCTCAGTACAGATGCTTACTGAGTTATGAAGGATCTAACAGAGATTCTTAACTTGGGGGTTAACAGCCCCAGGGGGCCCATAGGTAGAATTCAGAGGATTCTGTGAACTTGGGTGGGGAAAACAATAACATCTTTATTTAACATTTTCTTTGATTATGAATGTAGGCAACAAACCACAGTGTATTTGCAGTATCTGTGACTTTGTCACCAGTAGAAATCACAGATATTTTCATATCAAATTTCAGTTGCTGCGTGTATCTGGAACATGATTTATGCCCATCACAGCTTTGAAATTACAGCAGTTATTATACCTGCTGCTAGAGCTTATTATTTAATGCATTAATAAGGAACATATACTACTATATTACACACTCATTTAAAAAAAATTAATAATTATATTTCAATGTAATTGGTTTTCTTTGTAGTCAAGCTATGTATTTTATTTTATATATCTTAAAACGTTCTGAGAAAGGGTCCATAGGCTTAATCAGTCTGCTAAAGAGGTCCATGGCACAAAAAAGGTTAAGAACCGCCCCCAGAAAGTCAGTGAGCTTTAGTTCCCAATTTCCCACCGTCCCTCGCCCTAATCTTTCATATACCCGTCTATCTCTGTCCAATTAGTGCAAGACATTCTTGAGCAGTAGTAAATTTCATTTAATAGTTTGGCAAATTTGCAAAAGCACATAATTTGTAGTTTGGGTAGAAGGTTTTAATATATAGAGAGAAGTAAATTTACAAATTGCAGGCACACATGGGCAACTGGTTCCGTAATTCCCATCAGCCTGCAAACCCAGCAGCTTCTGCTTTGATTGCCAATCCCGTGCAAACCAGTCCATTGAAACAGCCACAGAATGGGCAGTTATGTTCTTGAGAGGTTAAGGAGTTTGTGTAGATTACGTGATGAATCACTTGATCAAATGCAAGCTAGAATCCTAGGAGGGAAGAGAACCACTGGGAAAAAATAGCTTTGAAGTGGGTTCTGAAATGGCGAGAATGCAAAGGAGGCTGAACGGAGGAGGGAGGGAGTCAGTGAGGATGTGGGGGAACTGGCCAGATGTTGATTTTGAGGAGGATGCCTGGAGAGACGAGAGCCCCCCAGAGCAACATTAGAATAGTGGTTGGTTTTTTGCTATCTTTTACTGAATTCTTACCATGTGCCAGACACTCTGCCAAGCCCTTTAAATATAGCAGTGATATAATCTTTACCGAGTACGCAATAAGGGATAATTGCTATCATTCCCATTGTATTGGTGAGTAAAGTGAGGCTCCAAGAGGTTAAATACTTGCTCTAGGTCACAGAGGTATTAAGTGGTACAGCCAGGGGCTCAGCCCAGATCTGCCTGATCCCAGAACCCTGTGCTCTTAAAAACCACGATAGGCAACCACAGGAGAGTCTGTCTAGAAAAACCGTGGCTGCCAATTTGTTTTGGTAAGAAAGTGCTTACTATCCATTCCTGTCTTCCCCATCCTTCTCTCCGGCCTTTTGCCTGTTCTCACACCTCCTCCCTTCCCCTCTCCACCCTGAATCCACTCACAGGCACACATGCTGCAGGAGTGAGGACAGGATAAAAATTAAGAGCGAAAACTGTGGGGTCAGGCAGGATGGGGTCCTAACTCCGGCTCTGTCCCCTGGCTCTGACCATGCCCAGCCTCATTACCTCCAGAGGTAATGACGCGCCCTCCCTAAACTTGCATGTCCTCTCTCCAGTGCTTTGTTTTGGGTAAGTGCCTCCACTCTCTGCTTACAGGGAGTCATCGTCCCCATCGTCTTCACACACGGGCTGCTCTAGGAGGGCTTCCCTGAACCCTCCGCAAACCTGGCCCGTGGGCAGCAGGCATCACTCCTCTTAGTGGAGGATTCATGAGCGTTACTTGGGAGGCTGTCCCCTCTTGGGTATAAGCTCCCGTCTTCATCCCCGTGCTTGGTGCAGCATCTGACGTGGAGTGCTTTTCAGTAGAGCCTTGATAAAAGCCAATGAACAGTGTCTTTTCAGGACCCCATTGCCCATCCTTGGCACCCATTCTGGGTCCCATCACCTAGAGTTTGTCTCTAGGAAACCTCACTGCTTACCTAGACACCGGCGCCTACTCCAGTCTCACAGATGAGTATACTGAGGACAGGTGGCAGGTCCTGGTGGCCTGGGAGTACGTAACTGAGCTGGAATGGGAACCCAGGCCTCCTGCACCAGCACACTGCCTGGTCCTGACACTAATGCCGGAAGTGCCTCTTCCACACTGGTAAGCAGGCTGATATTTTTGCATGAGGGGACGTACGTGGAGCACCTGGAATTACATGCTTGTGCAGTTGCTCACTTGCTCCTCTCTTGTGCCTGCCTCGGGGCTGGCCTTCTGACCCAATCTTCTCTCTCATTCTAACCCCATGCCCTGGGCTTTGCCGGCTGCTGAATGGAGCCCTGTGTTAGCCGGGCCCGTGGGTGGCCACCTTCGGGTGATGCCCGGTGATGCCAGAAGGCTCTTGCCCTAAGAACTCTGCCCACAGGCAGAGCCGAGGCCTGAAATTCCTGGCATTAGAGTCATTTCATTCCTTTGGATTACTTTGTCTTCTCCAGAGAGCTATTGTTAAAATGCAAATATGTTACCCCACAGGGTAACCTGTTACCCCAGTACTGTGGCCCCTTGGAAGAGAAGAATGTCTGGGCTTTGGTTAAGTCATACCACCTCCCTGGCCCTCAGTTTCTTATCTGTAAAATGAAGATAATAAGAGAGTGCGTTATGGGGTTACCCCGAGGATGAAATGAGATAGTGCACATGAAGCGCTGGACACATAATAAGTAGTCAATAAAATTAGCTTTTTTTTTTTTTCTTTTTTCTTTTTAAAGCTGTAGGATTATTTGGTCAGTTCTCTAGCTGAAGTTCTGAGTCTTATTAGTTTGTTTTTCTAAGTATTTTGTTTTAATGTAGCCTCCTTTTGTTTTAAGATTTTTTTTTTCCTTTCTAATTATAAGATGGTTTTGACCTTCATTTTCTTACTTTTAAAATAGGGTAAAAGATCCTACCTTATTGGTTTATTGAGGATTTACTGAGCCTAAAGTGCTGACCGTGGATGCAGGGACTGCCCAAGGCTCTCACAGAGAGCCTGCTATTCTCAGTTAACCTGGAGGTGGGGATCGAAAGCCCTTGGGGAGTTGGGGGGAGGTTCTGGGTGGGTCCCAGGGAGGAGATGGGGGGATGAGGAGGGAGGAGAAAGGGGAAATGAGGGGAACCCTGCTTCCTCTGCCCCAGCTGCTTGGATGTAGAGTCTGGGTGGTAGGGCACCTGGGAATCCTGCCCCAGGCCTGGGAGAGGTTGGACCCTGTGACCTTTCCCCAGATCGTTTGCCTTCTAGGTGAGTTCTCTGAGGTTCTGAATTCCCTGTAGGAATGGTACCCTTGGCCTCCCTCCCTAGCTTGACTTTGGTCGAGTAGTGGTGAGGAGACCAGAGTTTTCCTTACCTCTCTGATCTCATAGTGGGTGTCACTGGGTGTTGTAAACTGCTCCTTTGAGAGTGGAGTAGGGCTTCTGAGACCATCAACCCAGGCTAGATTCTCTGCAGTGTCTCCTGAGAGCAGAATGATTCTCTTTGGCTTGCACCAGGGAGAGAGTCCAGGAGCAGAAGCTGCTTGGCCCAGCCTCCTGGCCTGTGAATGAGGAGGGGTGAATGAGTGGGGGGCACAGGAGTTTTCCAGCAACCCCCAGAGCAGGGCGCCTTACTTCCAGCGTTCTCGGAAAAAAACGACGCTCCCCTCTCCCTTGTCCGCCACGGGCAATGAGAATTGTCAGCCCTTCTCTGAGCGCTGGCCTTCTCCAGTATGCTTTCCTGGCAGCCTCTGGGGAAGACTCAGCCCCACCATCATCCATCATAACTGAAGTTATCCTTCCAAAGCAGAGCCTGACTGATGCAGAAAATCACATTCCCTAGAGCTGGAGGCCAGGAACAAAGAGTGGAGGTGAATGCTGGTTCCTGGCACCCCGAAGCCAAGCAGCAACCTGCCACCTGCCTGCCCCACTCTGGGGGTGGGGAAGAAGGGGGTGCAATGGGAGCCTTCCCAATCATCTGCTTTGGGGCGGAGCACAAAAGGGCCAGCGTCAATTTCACCCCAGAAGTGGGGCTCGGAGCCATGCAGTTCATGATACCTCACGTTCGTTGATTGCCTGTGGGCTGTTACTATCCTTTTTTCTCTCTTTCCCTCTTTCCTCCTTCCCTGCATCATTCCTTCCCTCCCTTCCTTCCTGCCATCCAATAAATACTGACTGATCACTTGCTCTGGGCCAGGTACCAGGCTAGATAAGGAGCTTCCAGTTCAACAGAGACAAGAATCAGATAGCTAATGACAGGATAGTTTGATGAGTGCGCTGACAGATGTTCTTACAGAGTGCTGTGGGAACACAGAATTGCGGGGAGGGGGACCCATCCTGATTGGTGTGTGGAGAAGGGAAAGACACTGGTAGGTAAAGCATCTTGAGCGTTGAGTAGGAGTTACCAGATGGAGAAGGAAGGAGTAGGATCCTGGGTAGCGGAAGCAGAAGGAAGTCCAGAAGATGCACAGCTAGAGGATGTACAGAAAGCTCAAGATGATCACTTATTCACTGAGTTTTGGTTATCTCTCCTGTAAAATGAGAATAGGACCAAAGTCACAGCTGTCACACACACACACACAAAATCCTTCCTTCCTTTTTTCCAATTTATTTTATTTTCGACCGGAAAGATTTAACCATGTGGAAATAATGGCAATGAGAGGCAGAACGTGCAAAGTGCTGGAGTCAATGGAAATACGATGGCGGGTTATAGCTTTTTGGAGGATGGGCAATACTAATTGAGATTGATATTGAGGATTAGGAAGAGTTGGCACAATTTAAGAAGATCCTGGAAGGGTGGGAAAGACTCTGGTAGAGAGGACAGAAAAGGGCATCTTAAGGGGCTGGTATAGTGAGCAAAGGCAAAGCGAGGTGTGGTTGCATTTGTCAGGGCCAGAGGAGTTGGGGGTGAGGCTGGAAAAGTGGGCTGAGACCACTTCGATGCCTAACTGGTGGGCACACGGGCAACATTTGGTGTGCATGTGGGTTTATTGGACCTGCGCAGTGTTAAAAAAAAAAAAGAATTAAGTCGACGTTAAAAGATCAGATTTTACATAAATCCACATTCCTGGCTTCTTTTGAAAAAAATCAGGTCTGGCAACCCTAGCCTTGAATTAATCCCCACATGGCAACACCTGGCTGGAAGGTGAGTGGTGGACATTCAGGATGTCACTATAGCCCACAGTCACAGGTTGCATCTCCCACTGGCGAATTAGCTTGACTTCTCCACTGTTCAAATCACTCTCGAGTTAATACAGTATGTTCAGAAAGCTCCTAATAAAATGCTAATACATTACAAGGAAGCAGAAAGAAAATTCTAAGCCATTAACATTGTAGTTCCTTTATTAGATTAGGGGATGAATTTTACTACTCCTTGGGTAAATTTTAACTGGGGAGTAGCAGTTAGGCGGAGAAAATGGGATGCTTGATGCATGATGGTTTGAGATGGAAACTCTAAGAAGTGAAGGGTGGGAGTGGACACCTGGAAAGACGAAGATGGTGGGGCCCTGTGGTGAGTCATTGTGCCTACTCCTCTCAGCCGTGGCGTCTGCCGTCTGCTGGGGAAGGACACCAAAACACCTGTCCTTTTTATTTATTTTATAAATACAAATATTTATTGCATTGTAAGACATTTGCTACCTATTTTATTGACTTTTAAGCTTAAAAAATTGGACTCTTGAAGGACAAGGTGAGATTTGTGTGGTTTTTTTAATTGATAAGGAAAATAATGGTAAAGAGAAAAGTTCTTCTATTTTTTGAATAATTTTTGGAGTGTGTGTGTATGTGTGAGTGGCTGGTCTTTATGGTTTGAAAGGCTCAGTAAACCCGACTGGGAAATTTTAAATTAATTAATTATTTAAAAGATTATACCAGTTAGTAGCAAACATTCAGAATGATATAAGAATGTATGAAGGAGTAAACTCCACAAACTGTCAAGAATTGGTGGTTAGGGCATATGGGAGAGTTTGGAGTGTATTGTTCTAGACTTGGCACTATACCTAAATGAGATATAGCTATATCCTTTCATAGACCTAGGTATATGCTCACATTTATATCTGGATAGAAATTTTTTAATAAAAATGAGGTTTTGCATACTGTTCTGCTATGTTTTTCTCCTAATCCTCTATCTTGAACATATTACAGATCATTACATCACCTCCAGGCCTATGTAAGGAGAGTACAATGAAAAAGAGTGCTGGATAGAAAGGGCTAGTTTTGAGCCCTCCCTGTGATCTTCCTAGCCTCAAGTACTCTCCTCTATAAAATGAGGATAATAATTTCTTCCTTCGAAGGTTAGAATTAGGGTTAAATAGAATGCAAATGTACTCAGCACAGCTTATTGGATATTGGGTGATCAGAGCCCATTGTACCATCGAGAAAATGTCTTTCACTCCTTGGATTCCTCATTCTCCACCCTTCACCCCGTTGGGAGAGGAGTTGGTGGGGCGTTGGTGGGTGAGGGTGAATCTGGGGCAAATTACAGCTTTTCTCAATGGAGTTTAAAACCCTCTTTTCAGTGCTGAGTAACATTAAAATCTCAAGCAGTTCATTAACAGATGCATTCGGTTTTGTTTAGGACATTTTCTCCGGACCCACGTTTATTTATTCAGCTGCAGGAAAATTCCTGAAGTCAGGTATGTGAGCAGGAAGGTATGTCTGATAGGAAGGCTGTGACCTGTGCCTGCCCTTCGTAGGGGCGCCCTCTTGCCAGTGGGGAAAGTCTGCCCCTCTTAGTACAAGGGGGGATTCATACCTTGTCTTCGCAAATGGCATCCCCTCCTGCTATGGACTTTCCCTTTTCCACTTCTCTCCTTCCCCTTCTGGTGCTAGAGTACCATATTCTCTTTCATTTGTGTAACACGTCTTTAACAAAGACCTCTTACTCCGATATCTCATTGAACCCCCCAACAAGTCAATAGATTTAGGTCCGTATAATATGACAGATGAAGCAGCTGAGGCCCAGAGGAGCTGTGATAGGAGTCAAACTCACACAGCAAAAATTGGAGAGATCTGGATTTCTTGGCTCGCAAGCCATGCTAGTCGTGCTGTATCATGTTGCCTCCTTTTCTCATTGTTGGCAGGAAGCTCCTGAAAGGGAGGGCTACAGGAGGGGCCCTCCTTCTGGCCAGTGGGGAAGACTTTTTGGAATGAGTGCGGTTGTAGGGCTTAGGGTGCTGGGAGAGACTGGTGAGAGCAGACGAAGGGGATGGGTTTGGAGGTCACCCCAAGGTCAGTGGAGGGGGCAGCCGGGAGCTGGGAAGGTTGAGAATGGCCTGGTGCAGAGCCTGGACACCAAAAGGGAGGCTGGCCTTTGTGGTCACTGGCAGGTTTGTGGGCTTTTCCAACATTTGGTCTCATTTGGAATGTTCGGCCCTTGTTTTGCCTCAGTTAGTAGCATGCTGTAAAATCCTCTTCCATACCCCACAGAGGAACCCTTTCCTAATTCAGGTCACATCTCCCTGGTCCTCTATTTCCACATCCAACAAATCAAAACTTATCAGTTCTGTTTCCCATTCTCTCAGAGAATAGCTGAGAGAGCTATTCAGATAACCTTATTTGCTTTAATGAGCATGCTGGCAGGATGCATTTATCTAGCCCACGTTTAGTATCACAGTAGCCTTACAGGCCAGCTCTTCTCAATAGAAACATAACGCGAGTCACATTTAAAATGTTCTAGCAGCACATTAAATAAAATAAAAAGGAAACGGGTGACATTAATAATATATTTTTATTTAACCAATATATCCAAAATATCATTATTTTAACATGCAATCAATACCAAAAAAATTAATGAGATATTTTTACATTTGTTTTCTCATCCTAAGTCTTCAAAATCCATTGCACATTTTACACTCACAGCACATTGTAATTCAGACTAGCCACATTTCAAGTGCTCAGTAGCCACATGTGTTGAATAGTTTGTGGCGATGGTTTTGGCCAGTGTAGTTATGAGGCTTCATTCACTGTTAAATCGAGAAGGCTTATTTGGGGATGGGTAATGGGGTGCTTCTGAGCCCCTTTGTGATCAGGGTGTCTTTGGGTGGGACGGCGCATCAGCAGACCTCAGTTACAGCACATTGTGGCTGCTTGCCCTGTCCTCACCTTTGTGCTTGTTGTCATGGGCGACATGATGCTGAAAATATTCCCCTCGCCCACTGTGCCACCACCCACACTATTTGTGTTCTCCCTTGCCCTCTCCCGTCTTCCCTCTTAACACCTTTGACTTTTGTAAACCCCAATCCTAGATTTAACTTTGCTGTTCCCTTTCTCTGATCCTGCCTTGGGACTACTGGATTCATTTTAAATCCATGCCCTTTGACCTCAGCTGCTACTTGTCACGCTCACGTTTGTCTCAGTTGTCTCTCATCCCCCTCGCTGACTGTTGCAAACCTCACCTGCTCCCTTGAGCTCTCAAATCCACCCACACGTCCTCGTTCTCAGCACGGGGGCAGTTCCTCCCTTACTGAGAAGGTGGAGGTCATGTGGCTTGAACGCTGTCATCTCCACCTCGCTGTTTCTCTTCATCTGTGCTCTCCTCTCCCTAGCCAGAGCCTTAAAAACCTTCACTTCCCACCTCCAGAAACACTGTACTTCAAACTGGCCATGAAGCTCTGGCTTCAAATCCTTCAAATCTCAGGTCTACCTACTGCTAACCTGGGTAAGTTGTTTAACTGCTCTGTGCCTGGTTTCTTCACTGCAAAATATGACTAATATGACTCATAAAATCGCCTAGTGCCTATGGTGGTGGCGAAGGTGAAATTCAGTTTTGTGACATGTTTTAACACAGAGCCTGGAGTAAATGTTGACTTATGTTCCCTTCTCTTTCTGGCGCCTCAGTCCATTCCTCTCCCCTGGCTTCTCCCCTCGGCCTGCAAACACTCTCCCTGTCCTCGTAGTTCACCTCATCCCTCCCTTGAGCGGCTGCCCATCTCTCTCCTGAATTCCACTGGAGTATCGAAGAGTAGCCCCACCTGTTGCCTCTGCCCTCTTGTCAACCCCAGGCATCTTCCCCCTGCTCTACTGACACTGTGCTCACTGGTTTTCTCCACTCACCCTCCTTTGGATTTCTGGGCTGCGAGCCACACTGGTTCTTCTTCCCCCTGCCCCCTGCTCCCCACTGTGACTTTCCCCACACTCCTCTAATGCTCGCTTCAGCTCCCCACTGCCCCCCTCACCTCTGCAGCCATCACACTGATATGGATGACTCTAGAATCTACACTCTCATCTTCAGGCTTCTCCTCTGCCCCAGGCCCACCTTTTCTACTCTCTGCTGGGCCACCCTCACAGGCTAAACCCCTCTCTGTGGGTGAACCCCTAGGCAGGCACACTCATGCCCGAGGAGACAACAGTCCAGTCTCCTACTCCCAAATCTCTTCTCCCTCCTGACCTCCCTAACTCGGCTGTGGTTCCCACCACTCTCTAGATACCCAGGTCTGAAACCCTGCAGTTTTTGACGCTTCCTTCGCCTCCCAAATCCAGTGCCTGAACTAAAGTACAGTAAGTTCCCTACATACGAACCTTCAAGTTGTGAACTTTCAAAGGTGCAAACATGCCCCTGGATGCCAGCTGTTGTACTGTACTACTGTACTTTTCAAGGTACTGTACTGTAAAATTAAAAGTGTTTTCTTTATTTTTTGTTTGTTTGTTTTTTATGTATTATTTGTGTGAAAAGTATTATAAACCTATTACAGTACAGTACTATACAGCCAATTGTGTTAGTTGGGTACCTAGGCTAACTTTGTTGGACTTAACGAACAAATCGGACTTCCGCACGTGCTCTCGGGATGGAACTCGTTCGTATGTAGGGGACTTACTGTAAGTGTTTAGTAACCAAAGGTTATAGTCAATGAATCCCATTGGTTGCCAAGTCCTGCCCTTTTCTTACTTTCTCTCTAGTTCATCACTTTTCAATTCCCACTACAGGCCCTATGGTAAGCATTTGCTATACTCCATCCCAATTCATCTGTTCAACCCTGTAAGGAAGAAGTTGTGTTTTTTTCTGTTTTATGTACGTGGACACTGGGGCTGGCAGAGTTTAGGGGATTTGCTAAACATATGCTAGTAAGCGGCAGAGCTGGGATTCGTACTCAAGCCTGCCTTTCTCCAAAGCCCACCCTCCTTTTATGTTCTCTTGCCTCTAGCAGTTCCTGTACCAGGCTATGCTCTTTTCAGAATTGAATACGTATTGTGTATGTACATGAACACATCCTTCTGTGCCTGTGTTGTTTGCGTGTTGGTGTTCTATTTACCCTGCTGTTACCCAGGCTCATCGCTGGTTTATTTCAGAGTCTGTGCCTTGACCCTCAGCGTTAGCACTTGAAAGCCTTCACTGAGCCCAGGTCCCCACCATGAGATGCCAGAGCCTAGAAGTAGGAATGTCAACACAACACACATATGTTTCCCTTTCTCGGGTCTCAGGCTCCTCATCTGTAAAATGAGAGAGTTGCACAAGTTAATTGCAAGAGCCTGTCCTGCTCTTATGCTCCATGAATCTGTTTCATGGTTCTGCTTACCTGGGGCCTACTGAATCCTTTAGCACATGATAGATGCTGTGGGCAATGCAGAGAGAGCACAAGAGGCATTGCCCCAGCTGTCAAGGAGCTGACAAAATTATTCCGGAAAACAAGCCAACATTCAGGAAACTGCCAGCAGTATAAGACATTATGTAATTATGCCTGCAATCTCAGATTATATACATTTGTGATGGTTCAGTAAAGGAGAAGAAAAACTGCTGTTCTTTTCAAAGAAAAAAAAAATACATAAAAGGAGCCGTTAGTGAAAAGCATTGTCTGGCCAGACTTCTCGTCAGATTTGCTACTCTCTCTTCCCTCTCGAAATCAGCCCGTAAATATTTACTGTCTACTAATGGGCCAGGCCCTAGGGACACACACACTCCCTCATTGCAGCCAGAGCTGTATGCAAAACCCAGCCTTCGTCTGGTTCCTCTCCTGCTGAAGAACCTTTGTGGGTTTCCTACTCTCTATAGAATAAAACGAGCTGACTTCCAGCTCCTGCCTTTTCCCTCCTGGGCCCCCCACCCTGTATGCTAGGCCTGGTGCACTGGTCATTCCTCAAGCCCACTGTACCTGTTTTCGTCTCTTGGCTAGAGGGCTGCTTTACCCAGCCTGTGCCTAGTGAACTTCTCTTCATTCTTCAAAGCCCAACTCAGATACCACACTGTGATGCTTTCACGGTCTTCTGTCATGCCTTTGCCCACTCCTATAACACCATGTGTCCTTGTTTAGGTCTCCACCTCCTGTTTGGAACCATGAGTTCCTTAAAGGGTCTTAATCCCCTGTCTTCATCATCCACGAATCCACAGAACCTAGCCCTGAGCCTGGACGATAGTTTCTGATGAATGGCTGATTGAATACCATCCATAGAGGCTGATCTTTGAACAGGAAGCTCCCTTGCTTTCTCTCAAGCTGCTGGGCTGTTTAACTCCATGCCTCGTGGCCTGCGAAGGAGACGGGATGGTTGAGAAAGCATCACTGTTTCCTCTTTCCACACAGTAGTGGGGACACACCACCACAAGAGCCTCACTGTAGCCCTGGAGGGGGACTTTCAAAAGCAGCGGCCGCTGACACCATACCTGGCAGAGGGCTGCGGTGAAGGAGGCCTTTGTGTTGGGCTTGGCAGGCAGGGGGCTCTGTGCTCCAGAGCACAAGTGTGTAAGTATGTCGGGCAGGCTCCGGGCTGCACACACCCGCCGAGGGCCTGGGCCCCTAACGGCTCCTGCCCTGGGAAGAAAAGGAGGCATTGTGTGCGCTGGCTGCGCTCCAAGGGAAATATTCCTGTTGTTCTTCTGTTTTGAACTGCTCCCTTTTTAAAGGGGAAAAGTCCAGAAGTGCAAATCTCTCTCCCACTCCAACACATCCTGTCCACCAATTCCAATTCAGTTGCTGCCTTCAAAATATTCATCAATCTGCGAATCCATCAATTCGTTCGTGTGACTGCTATGTCTTCAAGGAGCACTGCTAGGGGTCAGCACTGTACTGGGCACGAGGGAGACCGCCCTTGTCCCTTTGAGGCTCAGTTCGGGATTGCCGGGTGTCCAAATCCTTGTGGAGCCTGGCCCTGCTCCTTCTCTGGGGCCCGATGTCCCTCTGCAGCTCAGGACTCCGCCTTGAGGCCTCCGTCTGCCCCTGCCTGTCGTCCACCTCCACGACCTGGCCCTGCATTGTATCACCTCCCAGAGGCACGCGTTATCAGGCCACCCACCTACCCCCACCCAGGCCTCGCAGGCAGGTGTGGTCAGAACCATGGCGCAGTCTGGGCGGTTAGAGACTTAAGCAGGAAGACCTGATTCAACCCTAGCTCTGCCTTTCACTATCTTTGTGACTTGTACCAAGTTACTCAAGCTCTCTGGGCTTCGGCTTCCTAATCTGCAAACCAGAACAAACGATACCTGGCCTCACACACAGAGCCATTGGGAGGAGGAAATGGTACTGTACTGCCTGGCACCAGGCCTGTCCTGCCACACGGCAGCTCCCAATTAACAATAACCAAACAATGAACAATTCTTGAGCGCTTACTAGTCTCATCCTTCCCTCAGAAACAACAGCAGCCACGGCTTCTGTTTGAGTGTTTTCTACATGCCAAGTTTTGTGTTAAGTCCAGGCATAGCGCCATCAGAACAGCCTCTAAAGTGCTTGGTTCTTTCTTATACCCTCTCATAGCTGGGGAAACTGGCTCTGAGGTAGAGCAACGTGGCCAAGGTCGCACAGCTTGCAAGCACCGGAGCGAGGAATTGTGCCTAGGTCTGTTGGACCCCTTCCCTTCCCTTCCCAACCAGACAGATGCCCATCACAGGCCTGGCTTCTTGGTGCTGGGGCCTGAAGCATCCGCATCTCCTGATAGCTTGTTGGAAATGCAGATTCTCAGGCCCCCCCCCCACTGAATCAGCATCTGCATTTTATCGAGATCTTTGGGCGCTGTGTGTGCATAATACAATTTGAGAAGCACTGAACTGAGCTTCTAAAGTGTTTTTTTAAAGTAAGTTAGAAAAGGACTTCTCAAACTACAGAGTGCATAAAAATCACCGGGAGGGCTCGTTAAAACGCTGATTCCTGCCCCGGAGATTCTGATTTTTGTATCCATTGCTCCTTCCATTCTTATCTATTGCCTTCACTTCGTGGGTTCCTCGGTGTAGGTGTAGTGGATGTGAGTAGGATCCAGGCAAACTTCTGGCTCAAGTCTTGGCACAAGGCTGCTCATGGTTTATGCACGCAGAGCCATTAGGGGAAATCTGGGCTGGGCTTGGGGGCTGCACTGAGTCACTGGCAGCAGCACCCCTCTGCTTTGGGGGAAACTGCCCCACTGGCAGGGAGGTACAGCTCTCTCCTGAGTTACACGAGGAAGGAGCCATGGACCCCTGCAGCAGCCACACCACCCTCCCTGCCCCTTGGAACAACAAAGAAAGGAAATTAACTTGTAACCTAAAAGCCTGAAAAATACATCTTTCTAATGGAAAATTTGACAGAGCGATAGATCTGCAAAGAGTATTTTCTCTAAAATTGACATCTGTGTGACTTGACTGCTGCTATCTGGTTAAATAGCAATTAAACAGCTCAAGCCGCCTTGGAACTTTCAAAGATTATTTGAAAAGTAATTGTGTTGTATTGACTAAATAATTTTAAGTTAATCAGAAAGTCACTGCGTTTCTTAGTCTATTCCTTTGCAAATAAATTTATCGTATTTATAGTCCTATTGCATGCCTCCTAAATGTTGTTTATATGTTGATAATCATCTGATATTTAATGAGCATGGCTGGTGATGGCATTTAACAGTAAATTAGTTCCTTTGCTAAATCCTATCTGGTTCCTTCTCTTTCTGTTCTGACTCCACTGGCAACTTACTTCATAGACAGGTGCAGAACTAGAACCTGAGAGACAGAGAACACCGTAGTTAAGAGGTTGGTCTCTGGAGTGAGATATACCTCAATTTGAATTCCAGTCCTGCAACTGACTAGCCTGTGCCCTGAGCCTATCATCTGGGCTCAGTACCTACCCAATAATAGTACCTACCCAATATGATCATTGTGAAATTAAACGTTATCATTGTACAATATTGGAGAGTGTCTGGCTAACAATGATATCATTATTATAACAATATGAGTAGTCACTGTTATGATGATGCTGCCTCAGTTTTCTAATCTGTGAAATGGGTGGGATGGGGAATAAAAACATAAACACATGAGTATTCAAAACTTCTTTGCCTGTAGAGCCTTCGAGTAATTCCCTTCTAGGAAAATTTCTGGCATGGCTTGCTTGGCTGTTACCCTTCCACTATTATGCCGACTGGGGTCATCCAGTGATGAGAAAGCTCTGGACAAATGGAGCCAATATTGGGATTGTGACGAGGATAAAGAGAGATGGCAGAGGATGGGTGCGTAGATGCCAGAGGTGAGGGAGTGAAGATCCAGGCGGAAGGAATTGCATAAGGGATGTTGGGGATCAGAGCACACTGCTTCTGGAGCAGTTACTTTGCTGGAAATAGATACTGAGAATAGCAGAGATAGGAAAGGAAAAATTTAAGACTTTTGCTTTGTGCTAAGAATGCACTTCCCCTTTTGTGTTTTCTCTAGAGACTGCAGTGAAGCTTTGGATTGCCTCCAATTCATTTTTTTCTACTTAAATGCTGTTTCTTTGAACACAGCCCTGAGCTGTGGCCGGGCCATAAGGTGGCCATCTTTACCGCATTTACAGGGGAATCGTGATAGGACCATCCCAGGGCTGAGTGAGGATGGGTAAAGGAGTCAGTACAGAATACATGCTTAATTGCCATTGGCAACTATTTCCATTGCTGTGCATCATACTTTGTCTGTTGCCAGAAGCTGCAAGCAAAGGTCACCAATAGGAGTATGAGCAGTTCTCTGGCTCTCTTTACCAACATCAGGCCATTATCCCACATTTAAACTAGGGACATCAGCCACATTGTTTTCAAAGAAGCCATCAGTTTGGTGCCCTCCAATGCCTACTGCAGACCAGGGCCATCAGCATGAAATTAATAAAGGAAAGCAGGAGTCTAGAAAGCAGAATCTGACCTTGGCCCTGCTGTATGGTATGGGCAACTCATTGAGCTGCAGTTTCCCCATTAGTAAGTGAAGATAAGGTCCAAAGTCCTGTGTTATGTTTCTCTGCTCCCAACTGTAGATAATCAGCAGGACTGATTGAACATTCGCCACCTGCAAGGCCATGGGCTGGTGCCCTAAAGGATACCCAAAAGCATGAAAGAGGGGCCTCAACTTGAAAAAAAAAAAAGCCCTAAAATCTGGCTGGAAGAAAAGATGTGAGCAGGGAAAAGAATCTGAAAAAGAATACACACACACACACATAACTGAATCACTTTGCTGTACACCTGAAACTGACACAACATTGTTAATCAACTATACTTAAATAAAAAATTAAAATAAAATATAAAAAAAGAAAGAAAAGATGTGAGCATCTTTATTTTTTTAATTGGAGTTACCTAATGAAAGTCTGCCTGTCCTCTGCTACCAATTCGCAACCACTATGGGGTGATACAAACATGGGATGTCAATTTTGGAAACACCTTTTCTTAGTGACTTTACTCACATTAAAACAAAACAAAACAAAACAAAACCCAAACCAGAATAGTGTATGACCTTCCTTTGTATTGCCATGTGGTACACTGACAACGAACCCGATCTCTAAGGAAAGTTGAGGTTGATAGAAGTTTCTAGAGACCTTCTTCTCTCACTGCCTCTCTCTGGTTCATCTCTAAAGATGCCCAACCTTCCCTCAGTCGCATGCTGCTGAGGCTGAGTGCTCACCATGCTTGTCTGACCCACATCACATATGCCCGCTCCTCTCTGGACTGTGCTTGCTAGAGGGCCAGGCGGGGCCTTGTGAAATAATAATAAAAAGCTTTCCAACTTGCCTGAAAAATCTGGAAACATCACTGGCTTCACCCAGGTGTCTGGAGATGACTTATCAGGTTCGGTTTGGTTTAACTGAATTCCCTGCGCCAAGCAAAATCTTCCTCCCAACCCAGAAGGCAGATGCCACAGCCCACGCAAGCCCTAAAGTGTCTGCACCTGCAGCCATGTTCCAAAGCCAGCCTGATGCCTGTGCAGGCTTCCGCTGGCCTCTGACCAGGACCATGATGCTGGGACCGGGGGCGGCCCAAAGAGGGTGGGTGCAGGGGTGCCCCACTGCAGAGGGTGTGTGTGTGCTTACCCTTAAGATGCTTTCACTGAACTGACCCAGGAGGGAGGAGGGGAGGCTGAATTCCTTGGTTTACTCCAAGTTGTGGTTTCCAAGCTCTTTGGACTGTGGCCCAGTTCAGCCAAGCAAAAGACCTTGTGGCCCACCGAGCCCACTGATTCCCACTTTCCAGTGAGAAAGAATTTGGTAATAACAAAGGATAAAGGGGAAGAGAAAAATAATCGAAATGGTCATGCAGCAAATCCTCAGGACACAACAATCAACAGAAACTCCAAAGAGTAATTCTCCAAGTAATGTAAATTAATGGAATAGAGAAATTTAAAACCAAGCCAACGCTGATGCTGCATTGTAGCAGTCAAGGGTCACAGTTGCAAACAATAGAACCGATTCTAGCAAGCTTACGTAAAAGAGGAATTTATTAGAGGATGTCAGGTCACTCCACCACCCTCCTCAGAATCACTTGCCTGCAGTCCTTCCTTTTCCAGGGCACTTTCTTCCAATCTGAGGTCTGGCCGGGGTGCCTCTGCCTGCTGAGTGCAGGTCCCACGACTGGGTCCTAGCTGTAAAGGAGTCTGGCACTGTAAATTCTGTTTTCAACCTTGAGGAGGTGGAACTCCTAGGGAAGGAAATAACCCAGACATAGGAAGGGTGTTCACATGGTGCTGGGTAGCCCAAAATAGCATGACAAATGTCTCTTGCAGTAATAACAAAGCACCCTTCCTGAGAATTGTGGGAATTCCAGCTCTTCACCTGCATGCATACACCCTAGTTCTGCAGTGTTGTTTACCAGTGGATGGAGGCCACACATTTTTATAGAACAGAGAGTTCATATTCTCAGTAAACTCTAATAAACTAATTTTTGTTTATGAATGCCAAGGTTTATTAATTCTCAATAACTCATTACGTTCCTAATTCCTTATAAAAATGAAATCCCATGTATGAAGTTTCCTTTGAGGGTGACGAAAATGTTCTAAAATCTGATTGTGGACTTTTCAATAACTGGTTCTGGGAATAGTCACATGCAAAAGAATGAAGCTGGCCTTTATCTTAAACCAAATGACCTCAAAATGGTTCAAAGTCCTAGACTTAAAAGCTAAAACTGTAAAGCTCTTAGAAGAAAACATTGAAGAAAATTTTTATGACATTGAATTTGGCAACAATTTCATGGATATGATACCAAAGTGCACAGGCAACAACAACAAAAATAGATAAATTGGACTTCACCAAATAACCTTTGTGCATCAAAGGACACTATCAAGAAAACAAAAAGACATACTACAGAATGGGAGAAAATATTTGCAAATCACATATCTAATAATGGGTTAATAGCCACAATATATAAAGAACTGACAACTCAACAACAACAAAAACAAACAATCCAATTAAAAAATGGACAAAGAACCAATTTACAAGGCAGAAATGGAGACACAGATGTTGAGAACAAATGTGTAGACACCAAGGGGGGATAGTGGGTGGGGGGGGGGAGGTGGTGGTGGTGGTGGTGGTGGTGGGATGGATTGGGAGATTGGGATTGACATATATACACTAATATGTATAAAATAGATAACTAATAAGAACCTGCTGTATAAAAAAAAATGTGATGGTGATTTTAAGGAAATTATTTTGTCTCCATTTTCTCATGTATGAAATTAAAACTAGGATCATTTAGATGATCTCATTAGATGGATGATGTTTACAGACAAATATCTGATACTTTTTCATCCTAATAAATAAGAACCAAACAAAATTTTTTAAAAAATAGACAAAGAACTTAGACATTTCTCCAAAGAAGATATACAAATGGTCAATAAGCACATGAGAAGATGCTCAATAATCATTAGTCATTAGGGAAATACAAAACAAAACCACAATGAGATAATACTACACACCTGCTATACTTACTAGGATGTCTATATTGATTTTTTTTTAATGAGAAAAAAACATATGTTGGTGAAGCTATGGAGAAACTGGGATCTTCATGTATTGCTGGTGGGAATGTAGAATGGTGTGGCTGTTTTGGAAATAGTTTGGCAGTTCCTCAGAAAGTTAAACATAGGGGACTTCCTTGGTGGTGCAGTGGTTAAGAATCCACCTGCCAATGCAGGGGACATGGGTTAGAGCCCTGGTCTGGGAAGATCCCACATGCTGCAGAGCAACTAAGCCCGTGCGCCACAACTACTGAGCCCGCATGCCACAACTACTGAAGCCCATGTGCCTAGAGCCTGTGCTCCACAATGAGAGAAGCCACTGCAATGAGAAGCTCACGCACCGCAACAAAGAGTAGCTCCCGCTCGCCACAACTAGAGAAAGCCCACACGTAGCAACGAAGACCCAACGCAGCCAAATAAATAAATAAACAAATAAATAAATTTATATATTAAAAAAAGATGAACATAAAATTACCATATAACCCAGCAATTTCACTCCTAGGTATATATCCAAAATAAATGAAAGCAGGAACTCAAACAGATACTTGTACAGCAATGTTCACAGCAGCATTATTCGCAATAGCCAAAAGATGGAAGCAACCCAAGTGTCAGTTGACAGATGAATGAATAAACCAGATGTGATAATTACATATGATGGAATATCACTCAACCATAAAAAGAAATGAAAATTTTGATGTATGCTACAACTTGGATAGACCTTGAAAACATGCTAAGTGAAATAAGCCAGACGTAGGAGGACAAATATTGCATAATCCCACTTATAGAAGGTACTTAGAATAGGTAAGTTTATAGAGACAGAAAGTAGAATAGATGTTACCAGTGCTGGGAGCAAAGGGGAATGGGGAGCTATTGTTTTATAGGTTACAGAGTTATGTTGGAGATGATGAAAACGTTTGGGGTATAGATGGTAGTGATGGTTACACAGCATTGTGAATACCACTGAATTCTACACTTACCAATGGTTAGAATGGTAAATTTTATGTTATGTATATTTTACCACAATTTAAAAAATTAGGTTGTGGCAATGTTTGCACAACTCTGAGTATATTACATCTATTGAATTGTACAATTTGTATGGGTAAATTGTATGGTATGTAGATTATACCTAAATAAGACTGTTAAAAAAATCCTTTCCAGCTCTGTCAGTCTCTATGATCTATCTATTAATCCGTTTATTTATTCATTAATTCAACACATTTTTGTTGTGTTTCTACCATGCCAACAGTTAGGAATAGGGTGATAAATAAAATAAATGCAATCCCTAGCCTTTTCTTGCTTAAAAAACTGTGGGTCTTAAGAAGTAATCATAGCTAACATTTACTGAGTGTTCATTACATACTGAGCATTGGCACAAGCACTTAATGTACCTTATCTCATGCGGTTCTCACAACCGTGTCCTGAGCTGGGCTCTTCTTGAATAAGGAAATTTGCTCAAGGTCACACAGCCAGGATTTGAACCTGGTCTATCTTACCTTGAAATCTTTGCTCTTAATCATTCATCATTATATGTGGTAGCCGGGTTCCAGCACCTGGAATTGGGGTATTCCCTGGAGACTTGCCCAGAGACCTGTCTGTCAGGCTGGCTGATCGAGTAGCATTGCAGGGAGAGTTAAACTTGAGATGAAATGACCTCTAGGAGGGATTGGGTTTGGAAAATAAGGCCTAAGTCCATGGAACCTTGCACAGCCATTTATAGTAATCATTATAAAGCAGGTATATTTCCTAAATGTTATGTGATTAGAATTTTAAATACAAAATTGAATTCATAATTTAATTTATATCATTATGTTACTAGCTAATGTATTTATTATTTATTGAACACAGACTGTATACCAGCCTCAGTTCTAAGTTGTTGACGTGTATTGTCATCTTATTTAATTCTCCTGACAGATCCATGATGTGTAAGGTGTATTACGATTCCTATTTTACAAGTGAGGCAGCTAAGGCACAGAGAGGTTAAATAATTTGTCCAAGGTTACACAGTCACTAGCAGAGCTGGGATTCTAGCCCTGGCTTCAAGATTTGGAGTCCAGACTCTTAGCCACTCTAGAACTTGCTCTTCAATTATGTTAAAATATGCAAAATAGATGGACATGACTCTGCTGCAACTTTCTGGGGAGGGTGTGTCCCCTTATTACATTCTTATCAACACTGAGGACCTTTCTTTAAAAAAATCTGTTTTTTCTAACTTGTTAGAGAGTCTGTGTCATACCATGGTTAAGAGCTGCACGTTACCTGGATTCCAATCTTGGCGCTGGTGGTCTCAGTAACTGGGCAACTGCTCTCAGCCTCAGCTTTGTCCTCAGATAATGGACATAACAATACTACTTTATAGGGTCATTGTGGGAATTAAATTGGCTGGTTTTGGAATGGACCTATACTGCCTGGTGCAGTGTAGGGTAAATAAATAGTATGGCATGTCGATGTTTTCTAGCATCTTTTTTATTATTAATTCATGCAGTTAAACATTTTTTTTTAATATTAACCATTGGTATCCTTTCCTGAATTGCCTGCTTGTGCCCCTTCATCATTTGTCTGTTGGCATCTTTATCTAACAGAGTGTTTGAGTCAAAGACTAAGAGCATTCTGGAAGGGTCTAAGTGAAGGGAGGGATGAGGCGTAGAGGTCTTTTTCCCTGTGGGCCTGACGCCTTTCTTTTTCTCCAAGGAGCATTTTTCACTGGTTACTGCAGGCTCCTCTCTCCCTGCAATTGGCCCTGTTTCATCCCTGAGAAATTTTCATCTGCCTTAAAGGGGCAATCATTTGAATAGCTCATTCCCACTGGACCCCTACACCCGCAGATCTCCCGTGTGTGATTTCTTTCTCTGTCCAGTGAAGTTGCGTTTGGTCAGAATGGCTGTAACCAGTCTGCTCTGAGAGGCTGTTTCAGCAGCACGTGTACCTAAGCAGCGCACTGCTCCCCGGCCCTGCGTGATAGCTGACCTCTCTGAGCAAAGTGCAAAAGCCTAAGGGACCACTTAGATAAAGGGCGCATTCTTCCGATAGTTCCACCTCTTCTCCCTCTTGCCTGGCGCCATCTTGCCTGACTTAGGTGGTCCACCTTTTTCCCATCATGGGGCAGAAGGGACCTGGGCCATAAAAGTTGGAGGTGTCTAAATTGCGAAAGGAGTCAAACCTCCCCTCGGCTAAATGATTCCTGCCAGAAAAGTTCTGGTGGATAAGTGTGTTTGGTCCAGGAGAATTTTCTGGGTATATAGGTGGTAACATGAAATTGGCTACTAATATTAAGACATATGCATGAGTGAGTTGTAGGGGTAGAGACATGCCAGTATCCCAGCATGGCAAGGGCCAGAGGCTATGGACGGGATCCCCCCTCAAAAGAAGCTCAGACTCCCCTAGAGAAAGTTGTTGGTGTTTCTCATGGACACCTTCCCTAAATGTGAGGTCACCTTCTGCCTGGACAGCACCAGCATTGAAGCTTACGTCCTGGAGTTTGTGTGTCTCCTGCATTCACCTGCATGCCCAGTTCAGGCTGTGTGGTTTAGAAGAAAGGGTATTAGACTGGGAGACAGAACATCTGGGTTTGAGTTGAGCCTTTGCCTTTTCTTAGCTTTATACCCTTGGGAACCAACTTTGTTTTTTCATCCGGAAGATGGTGGGTAACATTCCTGGGTCTGCTCACCTCCCTGCTTGACCATGGAGTTAATGGAGAGTACTGGGTAAGTGCAAAGCCAGAAAAGACAGAAGAAACTCTCCTCCTATTAGAGACATAGGCAATCAGTACAGTGCCTGAACCTGCATCTCATGTGGAGCTCAGAGAACTGAAAGTGCTACCCATCTTCAGAAAGAGAGCTGAAGAAGGAGGGTTAGAGGTGCGCGCGTGTGTGTGTGCGTGTGTGTGTGTATCTTCTGTCCTGGCATCTGAGCCAAGCTGATCTATGGCACTGCTAGGGGCTAGTATTTCCTTCCCTCATTCTGCTTGCTGTCTTTTTCAGTCTGATGAGAGGCCTGGCACCTGTTGGAAAGGAGAGGTGCTTTCTTGGTACCTAAGGGAGTATCTGGAGAGGTCACTTGTGTTTAGAGTCGTCGGTATCGTGGATGAGTCCAGTTTCACAAACTTGATGGAACATCTAGCCCGTGATCCTGGTCAGGGAGACAGACACAGGGGCAGCAGTTAGAATTTAGGCGACACCTGTGGCAGTCGAGGGCCGACAGGAGCAGTGTAAGTAGGAAGGCTGGCCACTGCACTTGAGTGGATGCTGAGCGGAGCTTGGGGGACAGGCGGGAGCTGGCCAGTGTTCCTGGAAGAATGTTGGGTGTTTCAAGAAAGGCTCAGCTCTGCAAGGAAGCCTCTCACCATTTTGTCTTGGATAAGGAAGAATTTATCCTGGGAGAGGAAATGAGAAGGCTTACCTCTGTCACATAGATAAACCAGAGAGGAAGAGTGGGTGGCTAAAAGGTCATGGGACCTGGTGAAATGGAGAGCTCTTTTTCACTCAGCTTCCTGGTGAAATGTCTTATGCTTCTAGCCGTTCTCTAGCCAATTCAGAGGGGATGGTCGATGATCATTTAAAATCTATCAGAAAGACAGTTTGCTCCTCAGTATATTTTTAAATATAACCTCAGAGTTCAAGGTACATTTCTGATTTTTTAAGAACAGCCTGATGGTTTGGTCTGTGTACTAGTTAAACACTTTTAGCAGTTGAGAAAAGTGAATGTTGGTGTCCCATAGTCTCGTCCATCACATCACCCCACGCCTTTCGGTAAATTCGTTAACCTCCGTCTTGAGCAAGATGCTCCAGAGTCTTCCAAGGAAAATAAGAAATTTGATCCAGTGTAGTGGGAAGAACACAGAATTCTACACCCCCGGAATCTTCATTTTAATCCAGATTCACTCCTGGGTGAGCCAAGGGAATTCGCTGAGTCTGTCTCATTTCCTTCACCTGTACAATGGGGACGCTCAGCCCTACCTGTCTGCCTTAAGCTGGTGTGAGGCCCTGGATGTGAAGTGCTTTCCAAGTGTCCTGGGCTGGATGCAGGCAGCACTTCAGGGTGACACTCAGCTCTGGCATCAGTTTCAGTGTGGGTTAGACAGGAATCTGCCCTCACCTCTGAGAGCACATCTCGACAGGCAGTGTCTGTAAAGGTCAGAGCTGCTTCGACATGTCTTGCTGATGGGGCTTCATTTCCGAGGACAGCCTCGTTTGGCTAGAGCCACAGAAGGTCAAGGGGATAAGGTCCTCTAATCCTTTTGCTGAGCCTGCATACAGGAGCCCAGATGCTGTCCTGGCCCCGTTTGGATTGCACCCACCCCCCTGTGTCTCCTTCAGGTCTAGTAGTGGTGCTGGATTTGCAGAGCCTGGAGCCTCTGTGCCTGCACCTCACACCTGCCTCTGTTCCAAAGAGCTGCAGCTGCAGTGGGCTGGCTGAGACTCTTCACGGCGCCTGCCTGGGATACTCTGGGACCTTCCTCCTCCACAGCTGCCTTCTCCCCGGCTCCTGCACCCGCCCTTCGGAAGTCACTGGTCCGCTCTGCCGTTAGAAGCCCTGCCTGGAGCTGGATCCTTACAGTAGGTACTTCCTTGCTTTTCTCTTTCTGCCAGAATTGGGTGCGTTTTGGTGCTGGGGCATCAGATTCACATAGCGGCAGGAAGCAGGAGCTGCCAGTCTGGCCCCGGGAACTCACTGGTCATTGTTTCTTCTAGCTCTGCCCCGACAGACTTCCAGTCACTGATTGATCAGGGCAGCAAGCATTCTGGGGATCGCTCGCAGAAGCTTTGCTTGGCCGTGGGACCCAGGAGGCAGCCGGGGGAGGAAGTTTCTAAGGCAGAGCCTGGAAGAAAGAGATGCACCACTGGAGGGTTTCAGCTCCTTAGGACGCTGAGTTCTCTTTAGGAGCAAATTTATTAATGAGCCACTCAGCTGCAGGGAAGGAGGAGGAAAAGCATAATTAATTATGACCCCCCCCCCACCCCAGATAAGCGCCTAGCTTTGAGGGAGTGCACGAAGGAAGGCGTGCACCGTTTCAGCATCTTTAGATGTGTCCCTCTGAACTGGGAGCAGCTCTGGGAACTAACTTTCCGATTGAGTGATTTGAGCTTTCTTCCTCTTTCTGCAAGATCCAGTATCAGCTTATTGAGCACTGAATTCCGTCCTGACCCCAGTCCCCTCTTCCCGTGAGCGAAAAGGAAGTCAGTATTTGCTTTTCCAGCAAGGTCACGGATCACCTGACCAAATCTTTAACAGCTGGGGAGCCAGTGCTGCTGTGCTGAACTCACGAGCGATTGGCTCAGGTCCAGCAGCAGAACCCCGCTTTCCGGGAGGAGGTGACTCCTCCAGCTCCAGGCTGTGGCAGTGGGGAAGATGCCAAGGGAAGGTAATGTGGTCCCAGCTTTCCTCCCGACAGTTTTCTCTTCTTCATGAAGCTCCAGATTCAGCTGCTGCAGTGCAGGCAAAAATGACAGACACTTGCAGAAGAATGTGGGAACGGAGTTAATGAGATTGTGTTAATGTGTCATTTATTGAGCATGAGTTATCTCTTTGTTTCCTGGGTTGGTGGGAAGTGAGCTGGCTGGAGAACTCGGTTGATGGAATCCTTTTCGGGAGTGCATCTCACTTCCCCAGTGCCTGGACTTCAGCCCTCTTAATGTTAAGCAGTGCTGTCATATGCCTCCTGCTGTTTAGCACAGGGGACGTTCCCACTTGGAGACATGGGGCCCTGGAGTGGGGAAACGGGAAGCTCTCATCATCTGGGGAGATCAGTATGAGGTATAAGTAATTTTTTTCCTCTCTTTCAGAAAGAGCGTTTTGTCTTTGCAAGAGGTCTTGCAGGGATTGACAGATTGCTGTTTGGTGTGCTACCTTGCTAAATATTTGACTTTGTAAGGTTGAATTCTCCAAGAATTCTCATGGCAATAAGGCTGTGCTTTGAGCCAAGCTTTCTTTTTAAGGAAATCCAAGGTGCTATTTATTTTGGCATGCAGCCTGTTCTGGGATGAAATATGGCATTTTTATTATTGCAGAATAAAGAGAGGTTTGAAGAGAACAAACGTACAGAACTAGGTTTCAGTTTCAGGGCTAAGTAGAGGAAGGTTTCTTTGTATTTGGATTTGAGGTTAAAAGTGAGATTGAAAATGGCATCATAAAAAGAATAACTGGGGAGAGGGAGAGGGTGTGGGTATATATTGCCGGAGTTGGTCTGGCCCAGGGAAATCCACGCTCCTGGGCATGGACCCTGCTGGAACCGTTTCTAACGTGGCCTGGTAGTTACATATGGGCTAACACTGCTGTCTTCCAGCAACTGCCTCTTTGGTGGATTTTGTGCTGGCAGCCTCAGTCCTCACCTCTTCACTGCCCATTGGCTTTGAGAAGCAGTGTGGAGTGATGGAGTCGCACAAACTGTCCTGCCCCTAATTAACTGGGTAACTTTAGATTGGCCACATAGCCTCTTTGTGTCTTTGTTCCTCATTTGGAACTTGAAGATGATCTGCCACATGTTAGGATATAGCTGGGCAGTGGGTGAGGGTGACATGTGGCCACAGAAATGAGTCCTGTAGGAGTTCTGACCTTCACAAGCTTAATAGGGGAGAAGAACTAGAGAAAGATCCAGCTACGTATACTCAAAACATCTAGAATATGATGAGCTCACGAGAGAGGTTGGGACCTAATTGGGCATTCTTGATCCTGGGATAGGCCATAAACAAATGAAAAGTTACATAACACCACCAGGTATTACAATTCTGAACACTGGGGATACAGCTTAACAGAACGAGTAATAAATTGCTTCTATGTCAAAATTTTAAATGCTCCAGGAGGTTGCAAAATTCCATTTTAAAGGGAAATTGTGTCCAACAGAGCTATTTTTCATATTTTGTTGTATTGCAAACAAAGTAGCATGTGTCAATGTGGCATTTAGTCTTTGATTCCACTCCCCTAACCACATCAAACATCCACCCACTCGAAGAAAACCCCCTTAGCTGAATTCCGAGATGTCCGCGCGAAGGACCACGGGCCAAGGTGGAGAAGGCTGGGGTGGGTGGAGCTGGAAGTGGCATAACGTGGGCATGATAGTCACCCCTTTCCTGCAGAGCCCTTTACCGTGAAAGCTTGCTCGGCCCTCTTCAGAGAGTTGGGGTATCAACTGATTAATTTCTGTACCCTTGGAAAGATTCATTTTAGAAAACTTCAAGTCTAAGAGAACGATTAGAGGTCTCTATAGAGTTCTTTTTAATGAACTTTGACCCCAAGTGTGCTGCGGAATTATTTGAAGCTCTGTGATCTGATATATGAAGGGCTGAACGGTAACTCTAACCAAGGGCAGTGGGTGTGATTGAACTCCCCGAGGTGATGGTGCGTTCGTGCAGCCAGAGGTCCATCTGCACCCAGGTGGCCGCCTCCTGCTTAGGAGGAGCTTTGTTGCTTGGTGTCCAGCCTCGGAGAAGCAGATCGCACTTTGGTCAGGAGGACTTACCAAAGGAGCGGTTCTCCTTCTGCCCGCCCAGAAGATGCATCACATATACTGGGGGGAAAAGCAGAGAAGCATCGGAGTCAGAAACGCTTCCCCTCACAAAGAGAGCTGGGGATCAGTCACAGCATCGACCTGGTTTACAGGGGTGGAAAAACGTTTACAAATCACTTCTGTTCCCAGCACAGGCTTGGAGTCAACGAGACTTGAGAGCAAATCCTGCTCTAATACTTGCTTGTTATATGATTTGGGGCAGGCCTGCAAACTCTCTCAGCCTCAGTCTCCCTGCCTGGAAAATGGGGACAATGATAATCCTCTTGGGGTTATGGTGAGGCTTGCGTGTGGTAATTCAAGTGTGTCAAGTGCTCCGAGCTCTGCCTGTTATTCAGTAATGTTTTGAGGTGGGAGGAGGAAGGGAGCAGGAGGAGAGGAGAGGCCGTGATGATGGAGGGGCCACGTGTAGGGTTGGCATCCTGACCCTTTTCTTCCCCAGTTTTCACCTTGAAGCTTCCGGGCCTCTCTTGCCTGCCAGCATCTGGGAGGCCCCACCCCCGGCTGCAGACTGCAGACCTGGGGCACTGAGATCGGCAGCAGTGTCCTCTGCCCAGGAACCTTCTCTTTCTTTTCTTTTTTTTCCAATTGAGTTATAATTGACATGTAACATTGTATTAGTTTCAGGTGTCCAACGTAATGATTTGATATTTGTATATGTTGTGAAATGACCGCCACAATAAGTTTAGTAAACATCCACTCTGTCACATAGTTACAGTTTTTTTTCTTGCGACAAGATCTTTTAAGATCTACTCTCTTAACAACTTTCAAAAATATAATACAGTATTGTTAACTATAGTCACCATGCTGTACCTTACATCCCCAGGACTTTTTATCTTAAAACTGGCAGTTTGTACCTTTTGATGCCCTTCACTCATTTTGCCCAGCCGTCACCCCCCAACCCCTGCCTCTGACAGCCACTAATCTGTTCTCTGTATCTATGAGTTCTCTTTTGTTTAAGAAAGATTTCACATAGAGTGTTTGTCTTTGACTTCTTTCACTTAGCATAATGCCCTTAGGGTCCGTGCGTGTTATCACAAATGGCAAGATTTCCTTCTTTTTTATGACTGAGTAATATTCCATTACGTATATATACTATGCGCCACATCTTCTTTATCCGTTCATCCGTCGATGGACACTTAGGTTGTTTCAGAGCCTCCTCTTTCTAACAAGGGCGACCCTCCCTCAGCCCTGATTAGAAGCTTCCATGCCTCTCCACTGTCGGCCTCCTTAGTGGCCGCTTTTAGCCTCCAGGACCATCCACATTCATCCTCCTGCTCCCTAACTTCTCCGCTCCAGCTCCAAATTCAAGTCCTTGTTGCCACAAAGGTGAGTGAGGTATTTAGCGTCTGTGATCTTTCTGCAAGGAGTGTCTCTGCCTATAGAAACCCTGCCTGCCCTTCCAGGCTCTGCCACT
Source organism: Balaenoptera borealis (assembly GCF_965194805.1). Lineage (NCBI taxonomy): Eukaryota > Metazoa > Chordata > Mammalia > Artiodactyla > Balaenopteridae > Balaenoptera > Balaenoptera borealis. The sequence continues at coordinate 141,039,769 of NC_138860.1, forward strand.
CCTGCATAGGCATAGGCCGCTGCATGGAACGTGGTTATGGGGGAATCAAGACAGGAGCAGGGTGCTAGCTTCGGAGGCAGTAGCAGCACTCACAGAAAGAGGGTACGCCAAACTTTCTGTCGGGCAGACTTCAGACTTCCTCTTATTTGGCAGGCCTGATATTTCCCAGCCTCTTCCCCAGTTTGCTTGTTTGCTCCCCATTTTCCATCCCAGGTTGCTGGGGGCCACCCCTTGTCCTTCTCTCACCCCCACGTCCTCCCAACCTTGCCCTCATCCCTGGTACGCTTCTCTGATCTGGAGTTCGTGGTCGAGCACACTGGAATTCCTAAAACAACTCCGCTTCCACTGCTGAGGTGTCACAGATAATTTATGATTCTGATGTGTGTGGAGTTAAATCATAAAAACCAATTTCCTGGGTGATTTACTGTACTGGGGGCAGGATCCAGGTTGTTTACCATTTGAAGAAATAGTCCTGGAAAAGGATTGAAACTTTGGGGAGAATTTATGATCAAACCTCAAGGTACCCTAATTCAGAGTCAGGAGGGTACTCTGCTTGCAGAGTTACTGATGTCTTCTGGCTACCAGGCTTGAACTCCCCCTTGTTCTGCCCCTGGTTAGAAATCACCTCAAACTATTAGCTCCTAGTCAGTCCTTCCAATTAGCTCATCTTTTTCTTGAATCTGATTGGGATGTCACAGATCCCTTATAGGTACTCTGGTTCCAGCTTTTCCAAAAAAAATGGATTATAATTCTTTTACCATGACGGGAAGTGAGTAGATTTCAGCTCTTGATATTTTGGAAAGAGCACCATGCTGCTTGTCGGAGCCCTGGGTCCAGTTCCTTCATGAATGTGCTGAGAGGCCTTGCACAGAACAATTAACTTCTAAGCCTTAGTTTTCTCATCTGTCAAGTTGGACCAGAGGCTTCCTTTGGTGTCAACCACTGCTAACATTCCACGAAGACACACGCAAGATTATACTCTAGGAGTGTGTATAGGCTTTTAATTTCCCTCCTTGGAGAGCTATGAGCACATGGGCATCCGGGGAGAAAGGCAAGGAGGGGGTGTTACTTTTTTTTTTTCTTGGTGCTATGTTCCCTCCATACTTATTCTAATTGTAATGAGACTCTCCACTTTTCCATCCTCTTTCTTTCAGAACTCTCCAACAAATTTTACAGGCTTATCGGAAGAAGAGTGCCCAAGAGACTGGCGGTCAGCATTCTCTAAGATGGAGAAGACAGACGGTAGGCAGGCTCCCTTGTATTCCCTGGTCTACAGTGAGCACTTGGGTTGGAAAGCGATTATTACCATAAATCCTGGAAATAGCTCAGGGGAGGCCTACGGGAGACCGTCCCCAAATAGGCGGTGCTGGGAAACCCAAACTGTGTGTTTCAGACATGAACAAGAGAAGGTAGTAGGGAATGAAAATGAAGGCTTATGTTTATACTGGAGTTGTGTAATTTTTGTAGTGTTTCTCATCCCTTCCAAGCAGCAAGAAGGGAGCAGGATGATCTCACTCATTAACCTCATTTTAGAGATGAGGAACTTGAGGTCTAAAAAAGAGGCACAATTTGGTAAAAGAGCCTACATTCATACCTGTGTGATTTTCCAAGGCATTTCACTTCTCTGAGCTTCACTTCCCTCCTATATCAGTTAGCTTTGCTGTGTAACAAACCACTCAAAAATGTATTGACTTAAAGATATTTATTATTTCTTAAAAGATTCTGTGGGTTGGCTAAGCCATTATTCTGGGCTGGGCCAGCTTGACTGATCTCTGCTGGACTTGTTCACATGTCTGTGGTCTTCTGGGTGACTTGTCCTGATGGTTTAGAATGGCTACACTCACATGTCTGGTGGTTGACTCCATGTCACCTAGGGCATTGGTGATGATTTGGCCATGCATCTTTTGTTGCCCAGCAGGCTAGTTAGGGTTTGTTCACATGATGACAGAAGGGTTCCAAGCACAGCAAGAACAGACAAACTCCAATGTGCAAGCAACTTTCAAATCTCTGCATATGTCACATTTGCTGTTGACCAAGTCACAAGGCCAAGCCTAGGGTCAGTGTGGGAGGGAAGTACACAAGGGTGGGTTATAATTGTGGCTATTTTTGCAAACAGTCTGCCACACCTTGTCTATAAGCAGGTATTAATACCTACTTCACAGGGTTGGTAAAGGATTAAATGAGATAATGCATGTAAGGTTGTTAAGTAATAACTATCTAGCCCAACGAATGTCTCGATGAATGTTCCCCTTTCCCTCCCCAGGAAACTTGCCAAACATCATAGACTAGACCCCGATCCCCTGACTTCTAATGAAATGCTTTTTCCAGATCACCAAATGTCAGGAAACAGGAGAGCCTATATGGCCCTTCACTGGTACAGGACTCAAGGACTGGACGGCAGCTCCAGCCCTGCCTCATCCTTCTTTCCAAATGCAGTTACCATATATTTCAAAAGTCTGCCTCTCTCCCCAGAGAGCTGCCTTTTCAGCGCATCCCTGAAAGTGGTCCCGCAGAACACCAGCTAATTCCCTTAATGCCCCGGGGGCCTGTCATTCCTGCTTGCCTCATTTGTCCCCGCTCAGCGTCCTTGGCATGGCTGCTTTCCACGTGATCACCCACAACTAGCTAAGAAAGGCACCCCTCCCTTCAAGCACACACATCTCACAAAATAAAGGCAGAGGAGGGAAAAGACAGCTTCCGCTGTCTTGGCCTTTTAAAGAGATTCATTTAATTCACCTTCTTTCCGGTTGTATTTTTGGCCACTTTCTCTCTAGTTTCTGTTTTTCCCATTTCCTTCAGAAACTGAGTATAGGCTTTTGGACTTTTTTTCTCATTTTAAATACCTCTGATGGGTTCCCTTACCTGCCCCCCACTTCACTTTTTCCCTCAGGGTAATGACTGTGGCCCCTTCCTCCTTCCCTTGTCTCCTTCTAATCCCTTTTCTCATGCCTACCTGTAGGTCTTAGGCTCGTGACTGTGTTTGCAGGTCCTTTCCAAGGGTCTAGTGATCTGGGGTGCTTTCAGACCGAGACTCTGTAGGGAATTCTAGGTAGCTCTGAGCCTCATATATCCTACTTTTTTCTTCTCCCCTGACTCGTTTTTCCCAGTTTCTCCAGAATTATTTTCTTGGACTCTCACTCCCTCTTGATGCTCTAGGCCTAACACAGAGTTAAATATTCAAGAAAGAACACATTCTCAGTGAATCTCCCCCCGCCCCATTCAGAACCAGCCCATCCTCATCTTTTGGCCCCTTTGTTGAATACCTATGCCATGTTCTCTACTGCATCGGTGCTAATAATCACATCTCTGTGAGTTAGGTATTCTTATCACCATGTTACAAATGCAGAGACTGAGGCATAGGGAATTTAAATAATTTGCCCAGAATCACAGAGGTAGGAGGTAACAGAGGCAGGATTCAACTCCAGCCAGTTATGTGTTGGTTTGTCAGATCTGAAGTTCATTTTGAGCAGAGACAGTCCTCCTAATTAATTCTCACCCTGGCCCAATGCCTGGAATTCTGAGCTCCTGCATACCTATCACCAGGTAGAATTAAAAGGAGCAGAACTTAATGTGAGCCTAGATCTCCCAGCATATCAGATCAAGCTCCCTCATTCAAGGTCCAGCATTCCTCTTGCACTGGGAGAAAGAGAAGGAATGCAGAATGGTGGGTGGCAGGCACAGCAGCACAATGTGTGTGTGTGTGTGTGTGTGTGTGAGAGAGAGAGAGAGAGAGAGAGAGAGAGAGAGAGAGAGGAGAGAGACCCCATAGTGTAACTTAGGAAAGCACCTATTAAACCCATCATCCTGGATAACTGCTCAGTCTCACAGACTTCTTTGATTCACCTCAGTCTCCCTTGTGGAATATTTTCCCTTGGAACCTGCTGTTCCTCATTTGATGCTATTATTGTATTTGTGCTCTGGACCTGCTCTCAGAGGCTGATGGGCAAATCAGTTCATTTCTACCGAATTGAGGCAGTAAGCAGATAAATAATGCAGTCTCTCCTTTGGAGTGCTCTTTGCCTTCTGGGTCATAAATCTGCTCCCTATTTAACTTTAGACAAATGCCTCCTCTCTGATTTGGCTTGTTCCTATAATCCAGGAGGCTGCTGAACTGGCCAGTAGGCCTAAGAGTATAGCCAAGTGCAGCTGGGAAACTAACAGAGAACAATTGCTGTCATTGAGACTACCAGTGTGCCTCTTTGGGAGAAAGCAGGTTTGTAAAAAATCATGTGGGTGAATGGGAACTAATTGGACTTTTTTGGGTGCTGGAGGAGTGTTTACTCCTTATCTGCCTGGAGTCCAGGTATCTGCACACAAGCTCTGGAACCCAACTTGGACCAACCCTGTGGATCAGCACCAATGCCTTGCTGTGTTCCCTGCTGAGGCTGTGACTTACTCACCCACAGGCCCTGCAACTTTACTTAGCACTGAGGCTGGTAGGGTCGATTGTGTCAGTGTTCAAGGGTTCAGCCTTTATGTGTGTACTTGGCTTCGTTAGTTCTTTGGAGATAACTGTACTTCCCTAAGCACAGTTCTTGTGCCCCAAGCATGTAGCACTGGCCAGAAGGATACATCAGACAGGCAAGTGGGAAGAGCTCAGCCCAAATATGTCATCACTCTTAGGGAAAAAGCAGCCCTATATGTGCCCCAGGTAATGCCATCACTTGCACCTCTTCTTGAACCTGCCCCTTCCTTCCATTCCCTTAGCTTCTTTCACCTTGACCATGTCAGCAATCTCCCAACTGGTCTTCGGGCCTCTGGTTTGTTCTTCTTCTAATCCTCTGCAAGAATGCTCACTGTGAAATCACATTTGACCAAGTCACTCCCTTGTGTAAAACCCTTTGATGACTCCCACTGCCTAGAGAGTAAAGTCAAAGCTTCTTGGCATGCATACAAGTGGCTCTCTGATCTGGCTCTTGCTGACCTTTCCAATTTTATCTTTTTCTACTCTTCACCCTTCTCTTCCACACTTTAAGTTCCAACCATATCAACTGTGTTTATAGAACCCTGGATTACTATGGATTTTCACACCTTAATGCATTTGCCCATTCTCTGACATATATCTGATCTGTCCTGGCTATCTATTGCTGCAAAACAAACCACCCCAAAACTTAGTGGCTTAAAACAATCATGCATTATTAACACAAGTTCAGCTGAGTGGTTCTCATTTGGAGTCCCTTCTGTCATTGAAATCAGATGATGGCTGAGGCTGGAGTCGTCTGAAGTTCTTTTACTTATGCCTGGCACCTGGGCTAGGATGTCTGGAACAGCTCAGGCTGGCGAGGCATCTCTCACCATCTCTTCACATGACCTCTCTCTGGAGCTACTTGGGCTTCCTCACAGTATGGCAGTCTCGGGGAAGTTGGACTCCTTACATGGCATCTGGCTTCCCCCTGAGTGTGCATTCTAAGAGACCCAGGTGGAACTTAGAGGCTTCTTATGACCTAGTCTTGGCATTCTCTCAGTGTAATTTCTGCCATTTTCTTTTGGTCAAAGCAGTCACAGGCCAGCTGAGTTTCAAAAGCATAGAGAAATGGACCCCACTTCTCAATATAAAAGATTCCTTTGCCTGTCTAGAGAAGGTAGGAATTGATAATGGCCATCTTGGAGATAAACAGCTACAATGTCTTTCACCCTCTTGTGTTCTCCTGGCAAACTGCTATTTAATCATTTAACACCCAGTTATATGTCACTCTTATGAAGTCATCCCTCTCCAACCAAGGCAGAATTAGCCTCTAAGTCCAAGAAAGTTTTTCTGGAGAAACTAGGAAAATAAGTCAAGAAGGAACGCTGGTCCTTGAGCATGTATCTGTTACCATCCTTGTCACACTGCATCGTACTTGTTGGTGTTTCTCCTACTTGACCATACTTTTTTTTTGAGGGCAGAGCTATACCTGATTCATCTCTGTGTCCTTAAGATCTATCTTAGCAACCAACAGAGGTGCTCAATAAATAGTGGTTGAGGTAAGTGAATTCAATTACTGCTATTTTGTCATTTTGCCCCCAGGGCCTATTACTCTTGGAGTCAAGCAATCAGTCAGACACAAAGAATTTGAGGATCCCCTCCTATGTACCTAGCAAGTCAGCTTCCATTAGGGGGCTTCAGTTCTCTGTAATTTGGACTTCCACAAAGATAATAACTACAATACTGAGTGTGTATTGAATGTTCATCATGTGCTAGGCATTGTTCTAAGCACTTCATATGTATTAATCAGTCCTCACAATCTCATCTTACCTGTTATTATTGCTGTCTTACGGATGATGAGACACAGGGAGGCTAAGTAATTTCCCTAAGGTCACAGAGCTGAAATATAGACCGGGCTCCAGGGTCCATATTCTTGGCCTCTGTGCTCTCCACTAATGTCCTCTCCTGAACTCAGCATTTTCAGATCACGTTTAGCAGAATGTCACAGAGACAATAAAGGGTGTCACATTAGGAACATCAAAACAACAAAGATTATTTAACCTGAGGAAGACGCTAATTGGAGACAAATCCCTATGGATTCAAATAATCAAAGGACTGACTTGTTCTCAGCATCCTCTGCTGGATCAGTGGTGCCTCGGTGTGATGGAGAACTTTCTCATTGTGATATTCTCCTGATACTTTGGGCTGCTCTAAAAAATCATGAGTCCCACACCTCTTGGAGGATGCTTGCCAATGTCCCTTTTGACATTGATTGTCCCATTTTCCTCCACCACCTTTTTTTCCAGTTTGTGAAAAAGGTGGTATTTCCTTACCTGGCATGAGTTTTTGAAAGTGAAACTTGTTTGTTAAGCACTGCGCAGTTTTCCAGTGGAAAAGAGCATAGGCTGTGCATGATTATGGGTGCCCGTTCTGAGCTTCATGTACCTAGAGGCTCAGCCATCAGAGGAAGCTTAAATAATGCAGGAAGCAAGGCTCCTTGATATCTCTGGCTTTAGCAAGATTTGCTAGGACCTTTTTGAATAATGCAAGGTCCTTTTTTAATATTGAGACAATCGTGTATCTCATCCTTTGAAAACGTCCATATTCATAATTACCAATTAGTACCCTGATTTGGCAAATTCCTGGCCACAGCGGTAACTGAAATGCCATACTGCACATTGGAAACTATTCCCTCTACCTATTTCCTTGGAGACATTGGCCAAGTCCACATTGATTTAATAACAGGATTTCTCAGCCCAGCCAAAAGACGGTGAGCATCTCAGCATAATTCAGAGGCTGGAACATTTAGGAGAATGCTTATGGGAGAGATATTAGGTCTCACCGCCTGTCTTTCTCATTAACGTTGCGCTTCTTTTTCACATGTCTTATGTCTCCCAGCCAAAGACCAGTCCTCTCAGGGGGATGAAGAGAAAGACCCTCCAAAGAGCCACCCCTACTCCGTGGAGACCCCATATGGCTTCCATTTAGACCTGGACTTCCTCAAGTACGTGGATGACATCGAGAAGGGAAACACCATCAAAAGGATTCCTATCCACAGAAGGGCCAAGCAGGCCAAGTTTAGCACTTTGCCCCGAAACTTCAGCCTTCCCGACAGCGGGGCTCGCCCCCATGCTGCTCTTTCCCACCCGAACTGGCCCCCAGTGGTGCCAAGTAAGGTGTCGCTCGGGACAGAGGCGCGAGCCCAGCCGCTGCCGCTCGGTGATCCCCCCCAAGCCGCCGGCGGGAGCGAGGCGAGCTACCACCGGAAGGCCCTACTGACGGAGACCGCCAGACAGCTGGAGGCTGCTGGTCCCAGGGAGGCTGAGGTCGCCTCCGGGAGTGGACGGCCCCAGCTTTTGAGAGCATCCAGCATGCCAGCCACGCTGCTGCAAAACAGGGCCTCAGAGGACCCGAGCCTAAACTCAGGGCCCCCTACCCCGCCCACCCTCCCCCCACTTCAGGGCGAAGGCGGTGTCTGTGATGGCGCCTTTGGTCCTACGGAAGGATTTGCAGGTTTTTCCAGCTCCACCCAGCGAACAGCAGCCCAACCGGAAGCCAGAGAGTCTGGAGACCTGGTGCCAGGAATAGCGGAGCTGATCCGGAAGGGGCCTGAGCCTCCAGAGGGTGAAGAAGCAGCTCCAAATCACCTCCCTTTCTCAAGGCCTCCTTTCTCATCCCTTGTAGTTCTAGAGGATGCAGAAGACCAACAGGAAAGCAGACAAGCCGAGGTGGCGGTCACGACCCCCGGCTCCCCAACACCAAGCCCCCCACCTCTGCCATCACCCGTCCCTGGGAATGAGCTCGCCCTAGAAGAAATCGAGCTCAACATCAGCGAGATCCCACCGCCGCCACCTGTAGAAGTAGACGTGAGAAGCATCGGCATCCGGGTCACGGAGGAAAGCCTGGGCCTTACCTCCGTGGATCCCGGCAGCATCTCCAGCCTGAAGCAGCAGCTCTCGGGCCTTGAGGGCGAGTTGTCTGGAAGAACTGAGGAACTAGCCCAAGTCAGAGCTGCCCTCCAGCGGCAGGAGGAGGAAATCAAGGCTAGGGGGCAGAGGATTCGAGAGCTAGAGTGCACCGTAGCTCAACTGACAGAAAAGCTTAGCCACGAGAGCACCAAAGATGCTCAGGGCCAGACTGACGCCATGGTCAACACGGACCCTCTGCACGGACTGTTGACCACGGAGTCGTGTGACAAGAGCATTGGGGTCAACCTTATGGGCAGCACAAGATCTGAAAGCTGGGGGGCCTGGGGAAAGGGGAATGGCGTCCTGTGGAGGCAGGAAAGTCACAAATGGGGGGATCGGAGCCCAGCAGAATTTGTGTCACCATCCCAGCTGTCACTGCCACAGGGATCCAAGATGGTCCTCACCCCCTCTTTACACAGCTGCCTCTCCACTGAGCTCAGGATCGAAGAAGGACGCTCTGAGCAGGAGGGAGGGCATCAGGTGGGAGCCGAGGGTCCAGTCAGGGGAGCAAGAGGCTCTCCAAGGAGCAGCGAGAGAACGGCTCCCCCAGCAGGGAGGAAGGAGGCCGGTTCAGAGCTCCCGGGGAAGGAGCGCCCAGGAAGGCCACCCAGCTCGCCCACCGCCGATGCCACTATTGGGCAGTACGTTAAGAAGATCCAGGAGCTCCTGCAGGAGCAGTGGAGCTGCCTGGAGCATGGGTACCCGGAGCTGGCCCGTGCCATCAAGCAGCCCGCCTCCAAGCTCAGCAGCATCCAGAGCCAGCTACAGAGCTCCCTCAACCTGCTGCTGTCCGCCTACTCGGCCCACGCTCCACCCCAGAAGGAGCCCCCGGGCCCCTCTTCCTCCCCGCCGACGGGTAAATACTGGTGCCTGAGACAGGGAACCATTGCTCCTTGACGAGTCAAAGGGGAAAAGGGTTTTAATTGCATGCATATGGTTTTTTTTAAAGGTTTAAGCACATCCAGGAACCCAGTGGAATAAAAACTGATCTCTGTGACAGTGGAGGCTTGGAACCTCTGCTCTTGTCCTTGCTCTAACGTTGGGACTGACTGCAGGGCCACCACATACAGTCGTTCATGTAGCACAGGGCACAGAGATGCCAGAGGGTAAATGGGAGCTGAAACCCAGCCCACACTTGCCAAGCCTGCAGCACTGTGTCTGCCCAGAGAGGTGCCTCTTTCTCATTTGCATTGTGCAAAGGCAGTGTCTAGGGTGAAGAAAGGCCCTGGCTGTGAGTGCTTTAAACCTCTGCCTTCCTTAATTGTTTCTTGGGCTCTTGCATTCCTGTGGTCCTGCCCAGTTCTTGCACATTAGAGGTTTTTTGTAGCCTTGTTTTGGAGGATTATTATATTGGGAACTGAAATATTTTACTGAATTATTTTCTCTCTCTCTCTGTGTCTGTGTGAGAGAGAGAGAGAGAGAAATTGAGCGATACTCACATGTGGAAGTCGACCCTTTGGCTGAGCGGCTCTTCCTCCTATAACAGATCACACACTCTGGAGTTAAGTGGAACCATATTTTGCTTTGCTCAACGGGCAGCAGCGTGTGAGTCGGCTTCCTGCCGCAGATCACAAATTGGCTGTTTTCTCATTATTTCGGTGCTAGTGCTAGTCTTACTGATTGTGACCTGCCTCCTGTAACTTTGAGCCCAGCAAAAGAAGACTCGTGCTCTTGCTCATGTGTTTTCCGTGCCTACCCCACATCACAAGTGTCATCCGGCTTGTGAGTCAGGAAGGACCGCTGGGGTGCCCTCGAGCAGAAGTGGGTGCTGGACCAGGGGTCGGGAGGCCTAAGTTCTACTCCTGCTCTGCCATTCACTGAGCAAATCTGAGCCTCAGATTTCCCCAGACTAAGATAGGGACAACAGTGGCACTCACACCACATGGTTCAAGAATGCTCCGATAACTCTACTCTGTAATCCACACGTAGAGGGTTTGTGAACCGGAACAATTTGGCTGGCATTGACCAGAAGGCTGGGGCACCTCAAAGACCCTCAGTATATTTGATGGAAATGATCTAGTTCCCTTTCTGCCTCTTCACACACCTTCAGCCTGTGTGCCCTCAAAGCAAGAGTCCCAGTTCTGCTGCATTCTGGGGCATCCCCAAGGTCATGCTAACCTGTGATGTTGTGTCTGCCTAGAGATCTCCCCGTCGACCAGCCTTAAATCCATAATGAAAAAGAAAGACTATGGCTTCCGTGCAGGAGGTAATGGGACCAAAAAGAACCTTCAGTTTGTTGGGGTTAACGGTGGGTAAGCATCGCTCGTGAAGCCCAGACTGCCCTCCACACTACCTCTCCTGCTGTTGTCCTGAGCACTCCCTTTTCCTAGGGGAAGCATCTGGCTTTCATTCTTCTTCAAGGGAATTAATCTCAACGGCCCTTTAAAACTCCCTCTCGGGTTTGCATGTGTTTGGCTTCTTGCCAGCTGTGGTAGTCTGTTGGATCCTGTGCTTTTAATATGTCTTGGCTTTGGTGTTCCCTGGGGCCAGGATTCTGGTGCCTTCTGCTAGTCTGGGGACACATGAGCCCTTTAAGGAAGACGTTTAATCTGAACCGTAACACTGAACCTAGGACAAATTCTTAATTTGTAGAATTTCAAATTTCATCCTTTTAATTTTTTCTTTCCTTTAACTAACTTACGGCAAACCAGACCAACGTTTTTTAGGATGAAGAAAAATGATCAATGTCTATTGACTCAGAACATGAACCAGACCTTATATAGTGTAGAGAGTAAATCACTGGATTTAGAATATTTTCTAAATCAGTCATTCAACAAACATTTATTAAGTACCGATGATGTGTTTGGTGGTAGGGATAAAAAGGTCAAATAAATCATTGTCCCTGCCTTTAACTCACAGTTTGGACATGGGCAGAGATAAGACAGAAGTAAAGGGAGAATGCTGACAGGCTGAGATGAACTCTAGTAGAGAAAGAAGTGGAGGATGGTGGGAAAGCCCAAAGCAGGGGCACCAGGCCCAGCCAGGGGTGGGCCCAGGAGGCTGCCCGGAACAGGTCGGAACCCCTGCTAATTTGGGTGAGACCAGAAGGAAGACACCCAGTTCAGACAAGGGTGACGTCACTACTGTGGCAGGTTCTGTGAGCGTTGCTGTTCTCACTCCTGCTGACGCCAGACACTGGCCAGAGGAGAAACAATTTTTTTCTGAGCTTTCCCCAGTTTGTGTACAGAAAGCAGAATCAGACTAACCTCAAAGTCTAAAGCAGGTCCTCTCTCTCCCCTGCTTAAATACTTGCAAAAGTGCCAGCTTTGTGATTTTTTTTTTTTTTTTTTTTAATATTTATTTATTTATTTATTGGCTGCGTCGGGTCTTAGTTGCGGCACGGGCTCTTCCTTGCGGTGTGCAGGCTCCGGAGCGCCTGGGCTGTGTAGTTGCGGCACACGGGCTCGTTGCCCCGTGGCACGTGGATTCTTAGTTCCCCAATGAGGGATCGAACTGGCGTCCCCTGGATTGCAAGATGGATTCTTAACCACTGGACCACCAGGGAGGTCCCCAAAAGTGCCAGCTTTGTACCAAAACCTGGAGGTCCATCTCGTGACTACAGCCTGCCTCATCCCCCATCACTGGCTCCGGGCTTTCTTCCCTTAAACATGCTCAGTCAGGCTGATCTTGGGGCCTTTGCACTGGCTGTTTCCTCCACTTAAAGTTCTCTCCCAGATATCCCTCAGTATCTGTCAGTCTGGTGCAGCGGTTCTCAACCTTGACTGTACCTTGGAAACCCTGGGGGAGACTTAAAAATACTGATGCCTGACTCCCCCTCCTGGAAGACTCCGGTTTAATTAGTCTCGGGTGCAGTACAGGTATTGGGAACTTTAAACACCCTCAGGTGATTCTAACATGCAGCCAACATTAAAAACTTATGCTCTGGGGGCTTCCCTGGTGACGCAGTGGTTAAGAATCCGCCTGCCAATGCAGGGGACACGGGTTCGAGCCCTGGTTCGGGAAGATCCCACATGCCGCGGAGCAACTAAGCCCGTGCGCCACAACTACTGAGCCTGCGCTCTAGAGCCCGTGAGCCACAACTACTGAAGCCCGTGCGCCTAGAGCTGGTGCTCTGCAACAAGAGAAGCCACCGCAATGAGGAGCCCGCGCACCGCAACGAAGAGCAGTCCCCGCTCGCCGCAACTAGAGAAAGCCCGCGCGCAGCAACGAAGACCCAGCGCAGCCAAAAATAAATAAATAAATAAATAAAATTAAAACAAAAACAAAAACAAAAACTTCTGCTCTAATTAAAGTAGCCCCTCCTCCCAGCACGCTAGCCCATGGCCCGTTGTTAGTTTACTCATTGCTCTTATCATTATCTGAATATATTGTTCACGTGTTTATTTTCTGCCTTTCCCGACTTAGAGTTTAAGCTCAGTTAGGATAGGGACTTTGGTTATAACATTTAGAACAGTGCCTGGCACATAGTAGGTATTCAATAAATGTCTGTTGAATGAATGAATGAACTTCCAGGTGGAGCTTTTATGAAGCAATTCTAAGAGAAGAACTGTTTGGTAAACTTAGTATGCCCAGTTTTCTTAATCACAAAAGCAAAATGTTGTTCCAAGCACGGTAGAGGAAGAAATATCTGGGGTTTGAACAAGACAGAATGTGAGCATACCAGGGAGCAGTCTGGGTTTGCAAATCCAGTGAGCACAGGGGCTTTACATAGGCACCGCCATTCAGATGAAGGGCATGAGGGGGTTCAGGAGAAGCTGTGGCCCCTGGTCTCCCCTGGTCTCTGTGGCAGTGCCAGTAAGCCAAGAACCCAAAATCTTCATCTTAACTGGAGCAACCTCCATCGGAGGTCTCCTGTTGACCATCAGCAGAGGGATCAATACATCTTCCAGAACTTTCCTCTCTGGTCTCTGGTCTGCCACCGCAATAGAGTTGCATATAACTGAACATAAGGATCATTGCTGGGGAGGGAAGGCCAGTCAAGTGGCCCACGCCCTCACTTTTGCTGTTTTAAGCCGTGGTTGAAACAGCAACTGAGAAAGGCAGGTGCTAGGCTCAAGTATCCCAACCGTTCACGTGTCCCATGGAACCCTGCCAGGAGTGAACACAGATGGTTCCTCCCTTGTCAGCTGTAAGCTGGGATAGAACAGGGCGGCCAAAGGGAGGCTTCACAGTCACCCAGAGATGTGAAGATTTGTTAGGCGATTCAGAAAACTCAGGGTGGGGGATGTTTGCCTAGATCTGGGTCCCTCTCAGGACAGGACGTTAGGGTTCCAGAATCAAATGCTTTCATGAGAGCCTTGGATACCTGGATCATCTGAATGCATCGACCAATTAGGCCATGGGCTGTTTGTGTGTTTGTTGCGAAGAGCTTAGTTAATTACCCCTTTCCCCAAATGGCCTCCAGCGTTAAAGGTACAGAGCTCTTAAAAGCATGTTCCTCTGACAGTAGGTTTCCTGGGAGTCCCCTTGCCCAGCACTGCAAGTGTAGAGAATGGAGGACGAGGTTAGCAAGCACGGAAGTGTTATTTAAAGCCCACCGAGTTCTCATTAGTGTTGACACGCGCATCGGGCAGGAAGCACGGAACGAGTGACCTTGTCTCCTTTCCCAGCTATGAGACCACCTCGAGTGAGGAGACCAGCAGTGAGGACACCTCCCCAGAAGACTTGTCTGACAGCGAGGCCGAGAAGAAATGTGATGGCCCAGAACACAGGCGGGGCAAGGATGCCCACCTCAGCTACAAGGCGGGGCAGGGCATTCCCGAGGGCACCCGTGACACAGACCAGGAAAGCGGGCCTGGGGAAGAGCTTCCCCATCCCAAGGCTGAGAGGTGAGTCAGATGGGAACAGATGGGGCACTTGATCCTCTGAGAAAGAGCAAGGGCATTTATTCACCCTTTCATCTGGTCGTTTGTTAATTCATTTATCCATCCATTCACCAATATTTATTGAGTTTCCAATCTATGCCAGGTACTGTGCATTGGTTAAACTAAACAGATATAACTTCTGCCTTCATGGGATATACTGTCATAGACAGAGCTCTGCATATGAAGCTAACATGGCCTTAGCACTGAAAATGTGAAGGACTCTACAGGTATTCTCTTGATGTAATCCTTCTAACAATCTGTAAGGTAGAAATTATTACAAGCCCCACTTTACAGATGTGGAAACAGAGGCTTCGAGAAGTTAGTGACACAGCTAGCAGAGATGGTGTTTCAACGCCTGTCTTTTGTGATTCTCCCACATGTTTTTCTGTCTCTCCCTTTGGCCATACTGACATAGCCCTGTTTTTGAAAGTGATGAGAGGTCACATGGCATGATGAAGAGAGTACTGACTTTGGGGTTGGACACACTTGGATTCAAATCCTACGTCTGCCACGGTGTTATTTAGCTGCGGTCGCCTCAGTTTCCTCATCTGTAAAATGCGGATAGTAGCAACCTGATAGATTTGATCTGAGGACTGGATGAGAAAAAGTATGTAAAAAAGTATGCAAAATGCCTCCTGTAGTGCCTGCCACATAGTAGGCTCTTGATAAATGGGAGAAATGAGAATAATAAGTACCATTCATTATCGTTACCATCATCCCCAGCCTGGTTGCTGAAGGAGTGATGAGCAGTGAATGGCAGCTGATTGTCCAGCAGTGCCGCAGGCTGCTCCAAAATAGCAGCGCTGTAAGGACGCGATGAGAGCGGAGCTTCTCGGTGACCAAATGCCATTGACTCCCAACCTAGGCCTCTCAGTGCTGAGTCTGCCCTTATACTAGCACAGGAGGAGTGAGTATCATTGAGAGCGCCCCAGCTTAATTGATTTTCATTTTATTGACTCAATTAGCACTTACTGTGTCCTTCATGGAAGAATAACCGGAAGAAATTTGCTGCTGTGCATTAAGTCCTTTGGATTTGTCAAGTCACTCAGGCAGAAAATGTTGGCTCCAAAGTCAGAAAGATAACTCTCCCTTTCCCAGCGTGTCAGGAATGGCACTTGGGCCCGTGGCCCCCAAAATGCTTTGGTGGTCTGCTCCTGCCCCCTGAAAACAGCAGGATCTAAAGGGCAACGCGCTTAACTCACTCTTCAGAAGAGTTCAGAAGCCAAGCCTCCTCGTCAGGAGGCTGTATTCACCCAGTATTTCTGAGGAATGCCCCTGACCCTGCGAAGTTGCCCAGTTTGGGTGTTTGAGTGGCTGAGAGCTAAAAGATGAGAGTGAAAGTCAAGGTAGGGGACTTTATTTTTTATCAACATGGAGACTGATATATATATATATATATATATATATATATATATACACACACACACACATACATACATATATATTTTTTTTCTTTAGATATAAACCCTCAGAAGAATTCCTTAATGCATGCCGGGCATTGAGCCAACATCTGCCAGAAACTGGGACGACCACTGACCAGCTCTTGGTACTCTGATTTTTCATCATCATGTAAAGATTTCTATACTGTTTAAGTTTCACCTGCGTTGACTTGGGTCCCGTGCCTGAGGCAGCGGTGTGGGTGTGCACGGGCCCCTGGCCGCTGGCTGTTCTCTCATTTGCCCGAACTCTGCTGCCCAAGGTGATGGATTGTGCTGAGAAAGCGGAACCCACGCACGTGCACAGGAACAAGGCCTGCGGCTCAGAGGCATTTACCAAGTGTAATTAGGCGTCCCAACCCGAATGTGTCATAGAACTTTTGTGGCTTAGGCTCAAAACTGCCTCGCAGTTTGAGAGAACCGTGAGTAGAGTGGAAAAGAGCGGGTGGAATGGGAACCATGGTTCTATTCCCAGGACCGCTAGATAGTGGTGAGATATTGGGTGAGTCAGTTCAACCCTCAGGGCCATGATTTCCTCATTAATAAAAGGAAGGTGGTGGACCGCATGTCTCCACTACCCTCAAGCCCTGGCATTTCATTCTGTAGTCTTTACTGTTTTTCTTGAAGTGCACCTATGGGTCAAGAGACCAAAAGCAAGAAAATACATCTGTTTGCTCCTTAACACCATCATGGACCATGGAGATTTAAACATGTAAGGATTAGTTTCTGCTTGAATCAAGAGGCACTGGCACAGACACATTTTCCCAAGTCGTGAGAGCAACTGATAAGACCCAATGTGTAACAGCTTGTAAGCATTTTAAAGCCCATTTTGTTCTCCTTTGCGGAAGAGCCTTAAGAGTAAAAACGATTGATTAGCCCATTTTCATGAGTATTTTATCTTCGCTGATTTGGCAAATAACTTGTTCCCAGATTGTTAAAGAACCAATATGTGAGGTGGATGTTGATTAAAACTCCTGCTACTTATTCTTAAATGAATTACAGAGCTAAGTTATTGCTTAGATCTTCATTTAAAATCTACCACTATGTTCCTTAATATTAGGATCTTTCTCCAGATTCTCCTGAAGATTCCACGGGTAAACGAGATATTCTGATATATAAGAAGTGTTTTAGCCACAAAAGGGTCCACTGTTTCCGCCTAGAAAATCGATCAGAGGACATACAAACCTGACATCACACCCACTTTAGGATCAAAGCACAGGACACCCCCTCTCCACCTTAGAGACAAAGCAGGTTGTGCAAGGACCTCACTCTGTAGAGCATGGGAGGTTAGGGACCCAGCCCTTTTTTCACCCCCATTTTATAGACAAGACAGGAAAGATTCAAAAAGGTTATAGGACTTCCAAGGTCGCACAGCTGAGCCAGGACTTATGCCCGGCCCCTAGGGTGTAGTGACTCCTAATTCAGCGGCCTTTCCAGAATGAATGTGAAATCATCTCTAATAGTCACAGCCTCATCGTTTCTCCTCCCCTTTAGAAAAATAATCTAGTCATGTTCCATTTTAAACACTTAGGTCATGTCACATGCAGAGTTGGTGTCATTTGCATTCATGGTTATAAAGGAGCTGAATACTGCAGATAGTGCGGTCCTGCCATGGGTTGTTAAACCATTTTCTCTGAAGGTCCTAGCAAAACTTAAAAGCCAAAAATAATTCGAGCACATCTGTTTGGGTTTTACTTCAAGCATAAATTGGGCATGTTGTTTGTCTTAGCTTTCAGTGTGCATTTTTCCCATTAGTAAAATGTTGTGACTTTCCAGCTGTGCCTGTTAAAAACATGCACATGCCCTGGTGGAGTCTGGGCTAGGGTTACATAGACGCATGAAAGAGGGGGTCATGGTTATCCTGTGCATATGGGGGATGTGATCGAAACGTACAGTAGACTCAAACTGTCCCCGAGTAATGTGCTGTGTCACTGGCTATTGTGTTGCTCTCCCAATCCTCCTGTCTACCTCATATGGGGGACCGATCCCACGGGTTCAAAGTGTGCTGCTGCATGGGGACCCCACTAGCTCTGAGCCCTCTAGGAGTAAATCACATGGACATTTGGAGGGAGCTGAAGGGATAGAAGTGGAAGCATCCTAAGCTGACCTTTCCTAGTGGAAATTAACACCCCTGCTGGAGCACCCGGGTAGGTAACCTCCTGGAACTGGAATCTGTTGATCTTTCAGAAGCAGAGCTTAAATACCATCAGTCAAGAGTGGTTCCGGGTCTCCAGCCGGAAGTCATCCAGCCCTGCTGTGGTGGCCACCTACCTCCGCGGGGTCCAGCCTCACTCCCCACACTTGCTAAAGCTGCTTGTCAACCTGGCTGATGGCAATGGCAACACAGCTCTTCACTACAGCGTATCCCACTCCAGCTTCTCCATCGTGAGGCTGCTGCTGGAAACAGGTCAGAAATGGCTGCATCTTTGCAGCCTGGGTCCCTCTGTGACGGGCAGTTCTTGTTCCCACTTCTTTCCAGCGAGGAGATTCTTCACTGTTCTGAGTTCCTCCTGTGTTCTAGGAGCTGGGCTAGACCATTTTTTCCTTTATTATGTCATTTATTCTTCACAACACTCTTGTGATGTAGGTATTATTGTTCTCATGTTACAGTTGAGGAAACTGAGGCTGAGAGAGTTATAAAACTTGCTCAGGTCACAATGCTGGTAAGTGGTAGAGTCACACTAAGTATTCAGTTTGTCCAGCTCCAGAGCTATACCACACTGCCTCTAGGAAAGGTCACATTTTCCATCTTCATCAGTACTTTGTAACAAAAGTCATGGCTCCATTTGATCAGTTTGACTCAATTTGATTCATTCACCGTTCATCAGATATTTGTGAACTGTGTATGAGGTCCATACTGACTACCACCAGAGATGCAAAGGTGAGCTAGGTGTGAGCCTCTTCTTCCCAGGAGCTTACAGCCTGACAGTCAGGATGGAGCAGGATGATGGCTCACCAGAGAGAGGTGCAGAATGTGATTTCAGGGCTCCAAAGAAGTGAGATAATACCCTGTTTAGAGAGCAGGAAATGTGCACTGCAGCGGATAGGTTCTGGCAGACAGAGAAAAGTCCCAGGCCATTGAAGAAGAAAATGTCAGGAAGAAAGAAGATTGTCCGCTGGGTCAAATACTGTACTGTAGTGTCCCTGAAGGATGATGCCTGGGGTTGGTTGGCAGATTTGGGAAGGGGTCACTGGTGACTTTGGAAACAGTTGTTTCAGGGGCCTGTTGGGAGGAAACCAGATTGCAGAAGTGAAAGGAGTGACGTTCATGGGCTAGGGAAGGCAGTGATGTAGCACAATAGCTGGAGGAAGCAGGAGAGGATGGGGAGAGTTATTTTTGAGTGAATGGAGATGGAGGAGACCTGAATATGTTTGTCGGCCGAGAAGAAGAATCCGAGAGAGAGAGAGACACAGAGAGAGAAAGGGGCAGACAGAGAGAGACAAAGAAAGAGAGAGAGAGAGATTAAAGATACAAAGGAGAGAAGATGCTTGATGGAGCAAGGTTTTCGAGGAGCTAGAAAAACCTGGAATCCACAGCAGAGGCAGACGAGGTCAGCATAGGCAAGCTGCTGGGATATTTACTCCTCTGAGATGGAAGCAAAAGGAAGGGAGGGTGGGTGAAGGTCCAGAGGGATTTGAGGAGGAGAGAAGGGAAGTGAGCATTAGGTTCTTAATTGTTGGAAGTCTGGAGGAAGGGAAGACTCTTCCCTCTGGTGGAGAATCATTGCAAATGGCCTTGATCATCTTAGGAGCTGGAAAGAGTGGTTAATAGTCAAACAAAGAACTCTACGTCTGCTGAGACGACACCACAGGGCTTATAGTGGAGTTTCTGCAGAGCGTGTGACAACATCAAGCAGCCTAGGAGCGACTGTGTGGACAGGCGGGGGATGGGACCGACTGAAGGTGTGTGGGTCCCAGTCGAATGTCATCTGTGAGCTTAGGAAGGCTGTATGAGGGATATCTAGGAGGGTACCTACAAGAGGTATAAAACCGCAAATGATCTACACGGATTAGGCCCTCTGCTAAGCACCTGGCACCTGAGATGTCATTTAATCGTCATAACGATCCTGTTATTAGGACGATTATTCCTGTTTTATAGGTGATGAAAGTGACACTCCAAAAAGTCAACATACTTGCTCTAGATCATGCAATGACTAAGTGTGTTGCTGGGATTTGAAGTCGATACCGTGGCAACCAGGAATTAGGCACATGCTAGAATTGTACACCCTTACTTAGGAAGCTGGAGGGGGAGTTTAAACAGCCATCAGGAAGTCTGAATTTTGGATCCAACAGCTCCCCCCCAATTTGTATCTTGTCCTCCGCCCCCCGCTTAAATCCCTCCCACGGCTTCCCCTTGCTCTTGGCCTTCAGGAATCCCAGATGGCCTGGTCCTGCCTGCCTTTGCTCTCTCTGCCACCACCATGCACCCTCCTTCCCTTCACTCCAGCCACGTGTGGGCCTCAAACTCACCACGCTCATTCCCTCCTTAGGACTTTTGCATTTTCTTTCCATCTGGACCCTTTTCCCTGAAACTATTCTCATGACTGGCTTCTTCTCATCATTCAAGTCACAGCTCAAATGTCACCGCAGAAGGCTTCTTGGTGATACATCTAAAGCGGCTGCCCCATCTCTCTCTAGCAGTACACCCAGTTTCTTTCTTCACGTGATCTTTGCTTGTCCCTTCTATCTGAGTCTAACAGAACTCAGTTAACCTGAGGGAGGCTCTTGTCTGTCTCCTTCCATTCAGTATCCCCAGCACCTAGACCAGTTCCTGGCTCATGGTGGGTGTCGAGTGAAAATATTTGTTAGATGAACGAGTGGATGGATGACTCCTGGGAGCTAGGTTAAATTCCAGTAAACTTTCATTCTCCAAAAGTCCATTAAGCAGCCTTGAGGCTCTTTACCTGCATGGAAAGGTGATGTACATAATGACAGCCTAAAGTTCTTTCTGCATCATCAGAGGAAGACGAAGTTACAATTCTAACATTCTTCAGGGATTCATGGATACCCTAAAAATGGTAACTCAGTTGAGAAAGGCACATAATTAAAGGAGCATGCCTCTGGGTTGCATTTACTGTATTCAGTGTTAGGGCCTTTCATTATAGAACGTGAATAACAACACCACCTACTGTTTATTGAGTGCCTTCCCCAACCCAGACACAGTGCAATACTACCATATGCAGTCCTTGCGGGGATTGTGAAGCAGATATTTAATGCATTTTCCAAGTGAGACAACTGAGGCTCAGAGAGGTCAAGTTATGTGGTCAAGGTCACAGAGCCAGTAGGTAGCTAAGCCAGAATTCTAACCATGATCTGTCACCCTCCCAACCTGGGTTTTTTTCTACTACCCGAAGCTAGGTTCCAGGGACACTGTGAGACCTTAGGCACACCTATTATGTGCACAAAAACTCTAAAGATTCATAACGTAGCACCTTCATCTCTAAGGAGCTCACAGGCTTGCAGCCTGTTAGAAGTCCTCTGGTTGGGCCAGGCCAGGCTGGAGAACAGACAACCTTTGATTTGGTTATTATAAATTTCTGCTGATGTTGTCCAAGATCCAGTCAATACTCATCAACCCTAAAGTGGTTTGGAAGCTTTTCCCTTTAACATGCTGAAATAGCACAACAGCTGCAAGCATAAAGAATGAAGGGGGCTGGTAAGACGGTCTGAAAGTGCCATTCCTTTCCCTCACTGTAGTAGGGGTGTTGAGGAGGGCAGATGTGTCCCACTCCAAACTGGGCTCCCTTCCCAGCCATTTGTGAAGCATCTGGAAAGCACATTACAAACTGTAAAGGGCTGCACAGAAGTGACTCATCATTATTGAGAATAAAGCCATGGGTGCACCTCCAACCCTTTAGTCCGTTGTGATCTGTCCTCTATTTCGCCAGGACGCCTCTGCAGAAGAGGAAGCTGGCCGAGTTGGAGGATGTTCAGTCGAGAGCCTTCTCCTCGCCTCTGGGGAGGTTGGTTTGCTCCCTGGAGCTGCTCAGAAACATCTGCTGTGAAAGCCAGGGGTCCTCAGCCCCTTTTCAGAGCCCCTGGGTAGGAGTTAGTTCTCACTCTACTGAGTTATAGGTCACGTTTCTGAAGAGAGTATAGAGAATCGTAACCTGAGGCTCATTTATGCATCTTAAAAGCAAACATAAAATAGTCACGGGGTAAAAATTTTAAAGTCATTAACGTGGCAACGCAGATATTCCCGTCTTTATCAGAACAGAGTTGTGAGGCGATGCATAGAGTTATTATTCGGCTTTCATAGCCCAGCTTGTCATGACAGTGGCCAGAGAGGCTTCAGGGAGGAAACTGCAGATACATGAGCCCAACTGTATCCATTGGCATCCTCGTCCACTATGACACATTTCTGAAAAATTGTTTGGGGTGGAGTGGAGGGAATGTCAAACAAATGTTGTTTTTTTTTTCCCCTGCACAGAACTTATAAGTAACCCTGACATTTTGTCGTAAACCAGATTTGTTACAATGAAGCTCTAAGTCTTCAAGAGCAAGTAGCAAGGATGTAAAGACAAGAATACCATTCTGGACAATAATAGTAATAACAGCTAACACTTATTGAGTGTTTATTATGTGCTAGGAGCTGTTCTAAGTGCTTTTAATACATTGACTCATTAACTTTCACAGTAACCTTATAGATCCTGTTATTATCCCCATTTTACAGAAGAAATGCTAAGAAAATCTCAGACTTGCCTTACTGAAATAGCTTTATTATTGTCCCAAAGAGACATGTAGATTTTTTGCATGACCAACAGTACAGGGAAGATTTGGTTTTCCACACTGTACCGCCCTTATGAAGTGGGAGCCTTCAGACAACAGATAACAGGCTGAAGATCTCCTACGTCTCCTTTGGTGGGAACGGATATGAATGCATATCCCCAGGGTTACAAAGCAGAAATTTCTTTTGAGTTCTCATTTAATACTTCATCTTAAAAATATGCCAGTTTTTCATTCTATTGTGAAATGTATATTCTTAATTGCTTTAATATAAAAATTTGTGGAGTGTTTTATTTTCCGCTCTGCTTTTCAAATGAAAATGGTTATTCCCGGAAGATTTCCCATGTTTATCCTGGGGTGTTTTTCATGTCCCCTGGTCCATTGCACAAGATATCACTAGCCTTTGGAAAAGACCTACAACCATAGCCAGCTGCTTAAGAGTTACACATAGACATAGAACCAGACCTGAAATACACACCTGTGGGTGACGTGAGGCCATGTGAGTGATGGGCTCTAGCGCCGGATAGACCTGAGTCCTGGTCTCACTTCTCCTTCACTTGGGCAGTTGATATAGCTTCACTGACTTTCAGAGTCCTCATCTGTAGAATAGGAATAATGTTTGTCCTCCACTTTAGGAAATAAAGTCAAGGTCATTGGCCCCCTTGGCCACCTCTGACTCTCATGTGGACCTTTCTTGCTGGGTATCCTCAGAAAACTTGTAAAGAAAAGTGGCCACTGTTAAAGGCTGCTAAAAATGTAGAACATAGATTCCACCACTGGGAAAGGATTGCTCTATTCTGTGGCCCTTTAACCAGCAGGCAGCATCCTGTTGAACAGGCTAAAGCCTGGCTTCCAGCCTCTCGGGAGCTGTTCCAGCTTCGGTGTTTCTCTTGCAGGCGTCTGCAACGTGGACCATCAGAACAAAGCTGGCTACACCGCCGTGATGATCACTCCCCTGGCTTCTGCAGAGACCGATGAAGACATGGCTGTGGTCTGGAAGCTCTTACGAGAAGGAAATGTGAACATCCAAGCTGCTCAGGTAGGAGGTGTGAACATGATCTCCTCTTTAATGAACACGGGCACCTCCCAGTTTTATCCTGCCACCGGGGTGAGAAACTCCATGCAGATCCATGTAGAGTTTTTAACCCGAGAAGTCTGGGCCCTCCAAATGGCATCTGTCCAAAGACTGGACATTCAGTTTCCTCAGAGCCTCCTGAGGCCCAGACAGGCTGGGACAGAGGTCATGAGCTTGTAATCTATGTCCCCGTCTGAAACTGGGTAAATTCCGTCTGGGTCTGACTCCTCAAACTGAATGCTCCCACAGTTAGCACCTTGAGAAGGCGTTCGCTAGTTGTGTAGAAAGCCCCTGCAGGAGATCCACCTCGATCATAAATTGCAAAGCAGTTCAGAGGGTTGGGATGTCTCCGTTCAGCTTCTGGGCCCTTCTACTAGAGAACACAGAGTAAGGGTGTGGCTCTTAGCCAGTAGACAAAGCTCCATATGGAACAGTGGGTATTCCTTGAAAGGCCACTTATCCATCTTTGACCAATAGAAGAACAAGTAGAGTGCATTCCACTCTCCATTTCCCCCTAGAGTGATCATCAGTGTAGCCTAACTCTCAAGAACTGTAAAGGGTCTGAGATTTTACTCTACCTTAAAGCTAACAAGTGTCATGGATGCTGGCAGATGACCCAGGACTCTTGTGCAAGAGACAAAGGACAGTGTGTTACTCACAGCAGTAACAGTAGTCAGAGCATTGGTATTTATACCAGTTCCCCAAGTCCCAATTCCCACTTCCCACAGGGCGGTGCGAGGAGGGCCAGATCCCTGCACACAGAGTGGATTGTGTTACTGGAGAGGAACCCTGAGCTTAGGGAACCTGAATCTTTCATACTGGATAGTAAGCGCGTCTGCCCTCTGTTCTGGAGGGGACACTGTCTTTAAGTTCCAACGCTGTTCATTGTACATTCATCCTTAAAAAGTAGTCTAGAACAAAAGGTCAGATATTGCCTGACTCACGAAATATGCAGAAAGCCAAGAGACCCATAAATTGTCTCCCAACGACCTATTTAAATCTGCTCACCATCCCGACCCCAAAGTGATTGCAGACAGTAGCCTAACCTGATGGCAAAGTCTCTTTGCACACGTCACATACTAGCAATTCTATTGGTGGCAAGAAACAGACATTTGTAGCTTACTCTCTAGTTTTCAAAGTATCTTCACCCACCTACTCCATAGGACTCAGTAAAGCTGTTTTCATTTTAAATAATATGTTTTCCATAAACATATCAAATCTTTTTTTTCTAAATTGGTCCTCTTGAAGGGGGAATGCTCACTAATGATCAAAATCAGTGCCCTTCTTATAGAGGAGAAACCAATGCTGTAGGAGAGTAAGGGACCCATCCCAGGTCACCAAAAGAGGGATGGGAATTCATAGTGCAGCTGCACCCTTCAGCACCCTCTGGGGGCTTTACGTATGAGGGGAGCTGCAGGTACCAGGTTAAATAGGAGTGAGCTGGGAGGCCAAGAGTCTCCTGGGCTAAACTACTTATTTCTCTCTGTATCTCCAGGGTCAGCGCTGCACCGGGCCATAGCAGTGCTCTGTAAATGGTTGTTGAATTAAATTGTATGGAACCAGACCAGGAGGGAGGGGGCCCCAAGTCAGGCAGGGGGCAGACAGGAAGACATCTGCATATGTCATCTGGCTTTAATACCGCTCGAAGAGAGGGGTCTGGAGGGAAACCTACGGTCTGGTTAGTACAGTAAACAAGCATTACCTCAGGGCTGAGCATAAGCAAACCAAAGAGCAAACAAGCGTCTCTGGAAAGATCTGTCTGGGTTCCAGAGAAATGGGGAACCAGGACACCTAACGATACATTCGCACGTCCCAGGCGATGGTCAGACATCATCTCTAATGCTCATAAATCCAATAATAGCTAAAGTGTACACAGCATCTGTGCCGCGCTCAGGCCTCACACCAGCCCCAGAAGGCAGGTAATATCGTTAAGCATTCCTGCTTTACCAGATCAGGAGGAGTCACCAAGAGGTTAACTTGTCCAGATTCACATAAGTATAGAATGCGGCAAAGCCAGGATTTTTCTGATTGCAACCCCCTTTTTTTCTCTAAGCCCCAGCCTTGCGGGCAGGGAAGCATAATCCATCAGTGACTGCAGATTGGAGCTTTAATCAGTGAACACATCAGCCAACCTATTTTACGTGTAAGACACTGTGGTCAGAGCCACAGGGGATCTGAGAGGAAAGAAACCAGTCCTTACCTATTCTCACATCCTTACAAAGCCCGACAGTCAGAGAGACACGCCTGACCTGCCTGGAACCCAGGAGAGAAAGAACCACGAGGGCAAAGTATATAATCAAGTCGTATAAGAGGACTATGTATATACAGGAAAATTCAGGAAAAATGATGATCAATTTGTAATCAGAAAAGTTACTGCCACACATTTTTATATTTATGCCCTTTATCTCATTTGATTTTCACAAAAGCCCTGTGAGGTATAGAGGATGGATCATAATTATTTTAATTTTTAAGAAAGAAAGACCAAGGTTCAGGGACACGAAGTGACGTGGCCAGGATCACGCACCAGGAAACAGCAGAACCAGAGCTTGGTCTTACTTTCTGACTCTAATCCATTGCCATGTACATTGATGATTACAGTGATGTGAAAGATTGTTGTCAATGGCTATGGATTAGAAATGACCACAGGACCATGTAAACAGAGAGCTTCTTGAGAAAAGAGGGTTCTGGGTATCATTCAGCTGAAAATACCAGAGGTGTTCAGAGCAGCCCAAGACTTCCTGTAGGAAGTTAGGCTGGGGCAGAGAGTCAGAAACCATGGTCCTGAAGTATTCAACCCTTCGTTTATTCCATCATTCAGCACTTACCAGCATGTACTTGGTGCTAGGCACTGGCGAGACAGAGATGAAAAAGACTTAGTTCCTGCCATCAAAGATGTCACAGTCTATGAGAAAGAGAGGTTGACAGGTTGAAATGCCAAGTGGTAAATGCTGTGTTATGAACCCTGTGCCTGGGGTGTTAGTAGAGGGCTTTAGAGAGGATGCAGCATTTGACTAGCGTCTTGGAAGAGGAGTAGAAGTTTACCAGGCTGAGGAGGATGTGTCCCTTACCACAGAGATTCAGGTCAACTGTCATTTTCCAGAGAAGTCTCTCCTGATTACACCCAGGCTGCGGAGGGGGTCCTCCCCATCAGCCCCAGCCTCACCACAGCCCTGCTCTCTGTGTGCAGGGAGGCCAGACTGCGCTGATGCTGGGGGTCAGCCACGACAGGGAGGACATGGTCCAAGCGCTACTGAGCTGCCAGGCAGATGTCAACCTGCAGGACCATGATGGATCGTCAGCCCTCATGCTGGCCTGTCGCCATGGCAACGTCGACATGGTCCGGCTGCTCCTGGCACACCCGGCCTGTGACAGCAGCCTGACTGACAAGGTGAGACTTCTAGGCGATTCACAAGTGGGTGTTTCACTTCCTTTCCTGAAAAGTACCTTGCCAGCCAGCAAAATTCAAGGAACCACATGGCAGTAGGAACAGAATTGACCTCCGAAGGCTGTTGTTGGATTTAGATGAGATGACCCATGTAAATGCTGCGAGACTTGGAGCTGAGAAACCCCAAACCCTAGGCTTTCACACCATTCTGAGGGATTGTGCTCAGGCCTGGTCTTGGCCCTGAACCACATCTGGTCATGGCAACAACAGCACGTGGGCTTTTGAGGCAGCAGCTTGAGTAGGGAAGCTATGCTGTCCATGGGGCTCCCAGAGGCTGGATGAAGGAACCAAGTACACATTGTGTCCACTCTTGGACAGTGACCTACCTTACGGAGTGGCCCATTTCATCAAGCCACCCTGCTTGAAGTTGCATTGCCAGATACATGCTTCTTGTAAGGTGATGGCGTTGATGGCGATGATGGTGATGATGGTGGTGGTCGTGGTGGTGACAGTGATGGGATAACAATAGTAATAAAAGCTAACCTGTATCATGTGCTGGCTTGGTGCCAGGTACTGTACCAAGCAGTTACCACGGACTCTCTAGTTTAAATCCCACAACAATCCTATTAGGCTGACTCTGTTGATGCCACCCATTTGCTCCTGGGGGAACCGAGGCCCTGCGTGGTTAAGTAACATACCCAAGATCACACAGCTAGTGGAACCAGCTCCGTCAAAGTCC
This sequence comes from Balaenoptera borealis, assembly GCF_965194805.1. Classification (NCBI taxonomy): domain Eukaryota; kingdom Metazoa; phylum Chordata; class Mammalia; order Artiodactyla; family Balaenopteridae; genus Balaenoptera; species Balaenoptera borealis. The sequence goes on from NC_138860.1 coordinate 141,067,328, forward strand.
TAAGAGCACTCACAGGAACTAACTCTTTCCATGCATTACCTCACGAATCCTCTCAGTAATCCAGTGAGGTAGATACTGCCATCCCCATTTTGTATTGATAAGGAAGCAGAGGCCTAGAGCGTTTATATAGCTGTCATAAGGTCACAAGCTGCTGATTCTTGAAGCAAGAATTCGAGCCCAGGTCTGACTTAATGCTGACACTATAATTTAACACTTTAAACAGACTTCTCTGTACTTTCTTAACATCCACACTTCAAAAGGAACAAAGGCCTGAGGGGGGAAAGAGAGCCCCCTCCTCGCCCAGGGACAGCCCCTCTTACCAGGCCACATCTGAAAATGCCCTGCCACTGTTCCATCACTGATTCAAGCTGCTGGGTCCCTTGCACCACACCCAGGCAGCAGGCACCCAGGCCCAGTATCTTCAGGTCCCACGAACTCCAGCTCTGCCCAAAGCCATTTCTGTGATCATTAGAGAGCACAGACCCTCTTGAAATGCCTGTGGGAACAGTGGTGGGCTCTGGAAATAAGAGCCTCCTTTTCCAAATGTGTTACAGTCAGATAAAGGCTCTATGTTAATGAGCTCCCTGCAGGGTCACCCTGGGGCAGAAGGAGCTGGCCCCTTAATCTGGAAAAGGCCCAGGGCCCTCTTAGGAGTGACCAGTGCAGTTGGCCAGGGGAGGCCTGAGAGGGCAGGCCTGTGGGACGGGGGGCAGGAGCTTTGCAAGTCCCTGGTTAGCGGGGGTCATCAGGCAGTGAGACTGAGAGAGTGTCCTGCCCCAGATTAGAGAGCTCAGTAGCTGCTTTCAGTAGGTGGAGGTAGGCCTCTGTTGAACTTCGGACAAATCGAGTGATTGTTAGAAGCATGGACTTTAGAATTAAACACTCATGAGTTTGAAACAGGGCTCCGTGACTGTGTGCCTTTGGGCAGGTCACTTAACCACTCTGAGCCTCTGCATGCTCGTCTGTAAATGAGGATAGTAATAGACCAGACCTAAATACGGTAGCGTTTGTAAAGCCCCTATTTGACATCTAGGAGGTACTCAGTTGATGGCAACTGTTATTGTTGGGAATAGGTGACCCATGATAGCAAATACGAAGCAGCCACAGCACGAATGAGTAGGGACCTGGGCATTTGCAGGAAGCGTCTGGAGGGAGTAGGGAGGATGAAGGTCTGGAGGTAGAGGAGCCATTCAGAGGAGGCTGGAGCCCAAAGGGAGAAGTACTCCCATTTGGGAGTGATTTGGCCTCTAGGGGAGATTCAGCAGTGTCTGGAGACATTTGTATCTGTAATAAGTATGTGTGGGGGCAGTCCTGGCATCTAGTGGGTAGAGGCCGGGGAAGCTGCTAAACATCCTACGAAGTACAGGAACAGTGAAGAATTACAGGTTATTTGGCCCAACATGGCAGTAGTGCCTCAGCTGAGAAACCCTGGTGTAGGTGAGTGCTGAAATCCAGGTGGGATGAAATGCCGTCCCAGTCAAGTGCTGGATCAGGAAGAGCCAGACCGGGGTTGAGGACAGGCAGGTTGCACTTCGGGGCAGCCTGAGAAGAAGGAACTAGGCAGCTAAAGCGGAGATGGCAGCGGAAGCCTGTCTTAGGGGAAGGTGGAGAGGGTTAGGGGATGCCCAGTGAGCACAGGGGTGCCCAAGCGATACAGGTGGCAGACCCACAGAAGTTTCTAGACCCTGCTCACGGCCCAATCACCTGCTGCCTGCTGGGGACAGGGTTGACTCAGGAGTCACACCCAAATTTCCCAAAGGTGACTTGGGTGAAGAGTTTCAGTGGGAGATGGGGAACGCTGACTGGGTCTTGGCAAGCACCAAGCCCTGTGCCTCCAGCTTTGCATTGAAGGGTGGAGTCCAGCCCGTATCATGATCACCATCTCGTTTCAACGTTCACTTTCCTATGGAGACCTAGGCGCTCCCTTGGAAAACCGCAAGGGAAATCATGTCCTGAAATTGGTTTCTCTCATCCTACCAACACGTAAAGGTTGCTATAAATGCAGAACCTCCAGAACAGCCAGCAAGGCACCTTCTCCCACGTTTAGAAGGTAATTCGGGAAATCGGTCACCCAGCCTATTGGGACCCCCAGAGTGACGAGGACGAGGAGGTGGTGGTGAGACCTGAGCCCTGGTCCCCAAGGGTTACCCTTTGAAGGACTTGTTTGGGCAGTGACTCCAAAGCATGCATCAAAGTGAAAGCTTCTTGAAAGCATAGACTATGCCTTGCTCACCTACACACACACACACACACACACACACACACACACACACACACAAGGTGAGCTGGCTGCCTGACCCCTTCGGGCTCTCTGGGCCTGCAGTGCTGCCGAGCAGGGACTTGCCGTGCTTGGCGTCCACCAGAGCTGCGTGCCGTGGGCTTGTTCCCAGGGCTCGGGCAGAGGCATCTCAGGGACACAGCCTCCCTAGGTGGTCTCTCTGGCCCCACTTTCTGAAATGAATGGGGCCCCCGCTTTCCACGTCTGTAGTTGAAGAGCCCACAGATGCAGGCTGTCCTCTCCAGGTGGGCCCTGTTCAAAGGTGCACGTGTCCCCTGGGACTGGTCCTGTGGCTCTTTCCCATAATAACGTTAATCACACTGTCTCCTTGTTGACGTGGAGCGTCAAGGTTGACAAAGTGCAGCAGGGGACAGGCCTAAATAAACCCAGGCCCCTCCGGTGGGGCTTTCACAAGAATCTGCTGTGGAAAATCTTTGCTTTCTTCCAGACTTGGCCAATCTAAGAACATACTCATTAGGATTTAGGTGGCTCAGGTTCTTCATCAACTTGAAATGAATCCTCTGTTATCCTCCAGCATTCCCTCTTTCAACAGTGCTTATTGAGGGCTGACCAGACCGCAGGCACGGGGCCAGGGGCTGGGCCAGCAGAGCAGGCCAGATCCAGTGTCTGACCTTGTGGAGACTGAGATTTATCAAATAACCCCACAAATACCAACTTACAAAGATGGGTAAAAGGCGGGTACAAGGAATCACGAGGCCTTTTCAGGGAAAGAACTTCACCTGTTTTGTGAAGCCTGTCTGCTGAAATGCCACTTCCTTCCTCTCCCCACCCCCTGCCCTCCCCCCGTATACACGGGGTGGTCATCCTGTCCCTTGAGCTCACTCTGTTCCTTTGCTGGCTTGTTTGGCCTTTGGCCGTACATTATAGTTATTTACGTGTGTGTGGAGCCCCGATGGCAGCTGGACTCCATCCTGGAGCACAGAGAAGAGACTGAAGGGTTTTTAGCTGAGCGTGAACACGTCCCACCTGCTTCTTTGGAGTTTCCACATTTTAGAAAGTAATTTCCCCCATCTGCAGTAGAGCAGAGAACACTCTAGTGGGGTCTTGGGTGGCCCCCATGTGTCAAACCCATTCATATTTATACAGCAAAATGTAAAAGTATTGATACTTAAATGGACTAAGTAAGGACCAGAGATAACCTCAGGTTTTCCCTCAAAATGAGTTGCCAGAAAAGTGGTTTTCAGAGCTGTTTAGATTTCAGAATTCTGGGTTCGGGATTGAGCCCTCGGAGCTCAGTGTCCACTGCATCGTGGCGGCCCTTCCCCTCATCTCTGGGTAGAGAATGGTTGGTGATGCCTGCTGAGAGCCGCTCTGCTTGCAGCTTCTTTAGACAGCGGAATGGGCAGCTTCTTGCACAGCAGCCATGGTGAGAAAAGCAGCATGGTATCACGCATCAGGAAGTAAAAATGCATGTGTCTTTCTGGGCTGCAAGCCCACTTCAAAGAGTTGGTCCTTAGGAAATAGTTAGGAATGGGAGGATGCTTTCTGCACTAAGTTTATGGTGGTGAAGACTTGGAAACAACCTAAATCTCCAGTAAAAGGAAAAGAGTTCAGTAAATAATGGAATATTATACAGCCAGTAAGAAAAGTCTATACGTCCTGATGACTATGTAAGAGCAGGGAAAGTCTTATAGCATATCATGGCGAGTTAAAAATAAAAGTACATTCAGAATTGATATACATTATCATTCCTCTATTTAAAAACCAACAACAGATTTGCACAGGAGAAAAGACTGGAGGGAAACTTACCGAAATCCTAACTCTCATTTAGGTCTGTGTAATGGAATAATGGAAGAGTTGTTTTCATTCTTCTGTTTTCCAATTTTTTAAAAAAAGTGTTAAAAACCAAGCAACACTTCATTATTTTCATTGGCACAGATTTCCCAGGAGTGAATGATGTTTCCGTGGAAGGGGGCCCATTTCTCTGATCCTCATGCCATTCGAGTTTCCTCCTCTCCTCTGTGAATGCTTGGAATAGACTTCTATGTCCCATGCGTACCCCTTGCTCCCAACTCACCCTTCCTTTCTGCGGTGGGAGGCAAATGGGATAAAAATTTGTTTTTCCTTTTCTTTCTCCCCTGTAGGCTGGCCGAACAGCTTTGTCCATCGTTCTGAAATCGCCCGCCCATGTGGAAATTGCAGGGCTGCTACGGGCCCACGCAAAGCAGGGCAGGTCCCTGGGGCCGTAGGGGCTGCGGAAGAGCTGGCAGCAGGGAACAGAAGGGGCCTTCTCTGGACTCCTCCCTCGCCCTTGGAGAGGGCACGGGTCATAGCCAGGGGGCCGCCCCGCAAGAGAAGAAACTATGTCAAATATGCACATACATTCCTCTTGTATAATTCCGCTCATTAGGATGCTTTGTAGTTTTTGCCTTAGGCCAAGCCCCAAAACTGCGGGCTGCAGAGGGGTGCAAGGTACAGAGTGCATTGGTGTTGGCTAAAAAATCCCGACTATCTTCAGCCTCGAGTTCCTCGTGACTCTACCCTTTGTAGCACCGTGCAGAGAGCAGGCAGGCAGGAGCACAGTAGCAAAGCAATACTTTTCACATGGAATTTTAAAGTGCGCCATCTTTCTGTTTTTTAATCAATTATATATGAAGATATCCCATTGAATATGCATGTCTAGAGAGGAGGGGGTGGGGAAGGGGTGGGATTTAAGCAGCTTCCCTGGCAGTCATTCTCTGGAGGACCCTAGGAGAATCACCATGCAGGCAGGTGAAACTGAACAAACCCCTCTGGGGCCTCTGTTTAGTTGGCATTGACAGAGAAATCTGAAACTCAGACGAGGTAGGAAGAAGCACATGGGCATCAATGCCAGATATACAGTCTTGACCATTTCCAAGTCACCAAGTGGCTCTACTTTGCTCTAGGAAATTGGAATTAATCAGGAAGTTATCCAATCCAGTGAAGCACACCACATATATCTAGGCAGCGTCCAGTTACGTCAGCTCTTCTGAATCTGTGAAAGAAACAAATGAATCAGAGTGAGCATACTTCTTGGCATGGGTTATTATCATCCAGAAGCCACCACTTTTCCTTTGTAGCAGTACCCATGGACTCACGGTAATCCTGGCTCCTTTCCCCTCCACCCTTACGAGCGGACTATGAGCCCTCATGTGGCTCTGAGATTTCTGAGGCTCCTAGCTCTGCAGAACTTGTCAGCCTGCAGCAGGAATGTGGAAGCTGGGCTGGGCAGCGCCCGCTCTGCACTGACATATCTGTCTACTGGAAAGTTAGTTCTTAAACTTCCACAATCCCAGGGGCCCACATGTGCATGGCTTTATCTATGAATTTGTTCTCTCTTAAAAATCTCTTATGCAAAAAAATCCCTCTTGTATAAAAAGGAAAGACATCAAAGCTGGGTGAGCCTCACACTGGTAACTCAAAAGCTTGAGTTCTCATTTGACTCAGATATCAATTTGCTTGGTGCCCCTTGGGTGAGTCATGGAACCTCTCTGGGCCCCAATTTCACCATCTCTAAAAATGGAAATCATCATACAACCTTCGTCCTGGGGGTGCTGGGCAAGGAACAGCTGATGGAAGTTTGGGAATCCAATTTGTAATCCATAAAGACTGTCTGCTGAAATGGCACAGCAAACTTCAGTACAACTTTGTGATTCATGAGAAAGGCTCTAAGTCCCAGAGCGGGACATTGATGTGTGATGGTGTTGCTCAGAGAGAATGGAGCAAATAATGATCTAAAATGCTTTCAATGGGTTTATTTTGACCTCAAAGCACATATTAAGAGCAGAACCCCACATTAATAAATGTTCTAGTCCAGTGCTTCTCAAACTTTGATGTGCATACAAATCACCTGGAGAGCTTGTTAGAACGCAGTCTGCGAGGGAAGGGAGCTGGAGAGTCTACATTTCTAACCAGTTCCCAGGGGACGCTGACACTGCAGGGCCACACCACACGTGAAGGAGCAAGACTCTGGCCTATCCTGACCGTTTATATATTAAAATGCTGCCTCTCGATATTCTGTCTCAGTGCTTCCTTGCATTTCTCTGCTCTCAGCTCTTGGGAATTTGCAATTATTGCAAATTATTTTCTACTGTGATTCTGCAGAGAGCATTAAGGGGGTCCATGTCCTGTGTTGCCAATTTAGGGTCTATCTCTGCATCTCATGTGAGGGTGGCAAATTTTATTTGGTCATATTTTTGAAAATTATGTCATTCGAGTCCAGCTATTAAAAACTGCTTATTGACCAGAGAAGGCAAACTGCTTTCCCTAGAGTTTGAAGCCATTGAGTCATTATCAGAAAGACTTCTCCACCCTTTCTGAGATTTTAAATAAGTTTCTTTTCATGTTGAGTTTGGACCGTGAATACATGATCTCATCACTTAACCGTTCCATTCCATTGGAATGTCTGAGCCCAGAGCATGGTGAGATGAACAAGCACAGCCTGCCTCCCTGTCATTGTCACTGCTCTAGAATTCATTCCACAAATATCTGCTGAAACCGGCCCGGTGCCTGACACTGTTCCCAGCACTGGCTTTTGGAAAGCAGCTGTGGTCCCCTCTAGAAAACCAGTGTCTAAGGTTACCATGATCCCAATCCCAGGCTTTCCAGGACTTTAAGCCAAGGTTCCACTGATTGATACATTTATCAAGTGTCTGACAGCACAGCCTCCAAGCAACATAAGTCAGGCTCACTGGAGACAGGAATTAAGCTCAGGCCTGGGGAGAGACCCACAGATATTTTAGCTTCCCTCACTGCCTGCAAGGGAGCTTATAATCTGCTTTGGAAGACAGGACACATGTGCTAATAGTAAAGAATAAAACCAGACAACATAGTTTATTCCACAAGTATTTCTGGAGTACCCACTGTGTGCAAGTGCTGGGCTTGAATTAGAGATATCATAGTGACACAGTTCAGACGGCCACTTCATCTACTTGGGGAAACAGAATGGTGAAAAGGAAGCCTAGAACACTCCAGGGGTACCAATAAAGGGCACTAGAGCGGGTCTTAGGAAGTCAAGGGGGGCTTCTAGAGAAAGAGGGGTCTAATTGAAAATGTAAAGATTAGTGGATGTTAGCCAGAAAAGGAAGAGTACGGAGAGGTGAGGAGAGGACAGAGTGTGACAGGCAGAGAGACCAGTGTTGCCAAGGCTGAAAGATTTGAGAGCCGGCATTTGGGGACCTTCATTCAGTTTGATAGAACTGCCATGTAGGGTTTGAGAGGGATGCTGAGATCAAAGGGTAGATTTGGAAGAGATGAGACTGAAAATACCTGAGGACCAGATCAAAAAGGGCCCGAAATCTGTGATAAGTCGTTGTTCTAAAGGCAATGAAAGTCTACTGATTTATGATTGAGAAATTCATTCACCTAACCTTCATTTAACACAGATTTGTCAGGTACTTACTCCCTTCCAAGTCCTGTGTTTGGGGCTGGGGACATGCTGGTAGTCAAGTTAGGCACAGAACTCACAGTTTAGCAGAGAAGAAAGACAAACAAGTCCTCCTGGCCCAGAATGATGCACATTGCAACTGGGAAAGTACAAGGTGTGATGGGCACACACATGTGGGACCCTCAGCCTAGTCGGAAGGTAGGGAGGGAGTCAAGGAAGGCTTCCTGAGGAATGTTTAAGCTATCTGAAGGATGACTAGGCATTAGCCAGGCAAAGAGGAGCTGAGGAAGCATGCATAAAGCCTCAAGACAAGGGAGAACACTGACTTGGGGCATTAGAAGAACTCCAGTCTTCCTGGAGTAGGAAAAAGGAAGGATGGCAAGATGAGACCAAAGAGAAAGCCACTGTAACAAGACTTGAAGGAAATAGGAACATAGTAAGCGATGCTCAGATTTACATTTCAGAAAGAACACTAGAGTTTTGGGGGGCATGAGTGACATTTATTCAACAAACATCTGTGGACTATCTATTCTGGGTCCGAGGCTCCAGAGTTCATGGTTTGGTGGAGGAGACAGACATTGGCTGACAGCAGCTATGCGATAGGATGAATAATGGAAGTCTGAGTCATGCTGCAGAGACTGACTCGGCCAGAGGGAGTCAGGGAAGCCTCCAGAGGAGGTGGCTTTTGAGCTAAGCCAGCAGGATGCATAGGAGTTTGCCCAGGCATTCTAGATAGAACAGCAGGTGTAAAGATGTGGAGTGTGAAAGAGCACGGCCAGCTCTTTCAGAGTCATTTCACGATGACTTCGGTTTAGGATGCACAGGAGAATGACTGGAGAGGATATTTGAGAAGAAGGTCGGTAGACACATCTCACTTGTTGACATGTATGTTGACATTAGGGATTTGAACTTGAGGGGGAATCACAGAGTCCTTGGAGAATCTGAAGCTCTCTTTGGAAAAATGCACATATGTGCCAAATATGCATGTAATCTCAGGGATTCAGAAATCTGCAATTAAAATCTCACTGCTCTGGGCATTGGGGAGCCACTGAAGAATTTCTAAACTGTGGAGCCACATGATCAGATTTGCACTTTAAAATGATCACAGGGAGAGGGTGGAAAGAGACTGGAGGCAAAAAGATCTGCTAAAAGTTCTCATAAGACAGGAGGTATAAAGCTGTAAGGGCCGTTCGTCCTGGTGTCAGTAAGGATAAAGAATAGGGCCCTATAGGAAAGGCATAAGGAGTGGACATGGGCCAGGATGTGATGACAAACTGGATGGTGGAGAAGGGTCTAAAATGAGTGACAGGAAAATAGTGGTGTCACTGTCCCTAATATCTGTTCTTCCCATCATCCTTAGTAATAGAATCTCCAACTTTTAGCTGGACACATCACCACCCATAATAGAAACTCCATCTCCCAGCCTCCCTTACAGCTTGATGTGACCACGTAACTAAGTTCTGGCTAATGAGACGTGAGTGAAGTGATGTGTGCAAACTCTGCCTCCTGCATTTAAAGCGAAGGGAAATGCATTTCTCCCTTCCCACTGGCTGGAACGCGGTAGCGATAAATCTTGATCCATGAAGATGAGGCCAGCTCTCTAGGGATCATATAATAACAAGTCAGAAAGAGCTTAGGCCCCCAGCACTGTAAAGCCATCGAATCTGCCCCTGGTTGTTTATTCCCCATTTGATATGTGAGCAAGAAATAATTCTTTAGCTTGTTTACACCATTGCACATTTGGGATCTCTGTTGCAGGAGGAGCTGGACAAATGCACTCAGCATCCCATGACAGTCTCAAGGGTCTAAAGCTGAGGTTATAAGGGCTGGGAGAAAATATTTGCAAATGATGTGACCCACAAGGGCTTAATTTCTAAAATATACAAATAGCTCATACAACTCAATAACAAAAACCAAAAAACCCAATTGAAAAATGGGCAGAAGACCTAAATAGATTTTTCTCCAAAGAAGACATACAGATGGCCAATACGGACATGTTAAGATGATCATCATTGCTAATTATTAGAGAAATGCAAATCAAAACTACAATGAGGTACCACCTCACACTGGTCAGAATGGCCATCATTAAAAAGTCTACAAATAACAAATGCTGGAGAGGGTGTGGAGAAAAGGGAACCCTCCTACACTGTGGGTGGGAATATAAATTGGTGCAGCCACTGTGGAGAACAGTATGGAGGTTCCTCAAAAAACTAAAAATAGAGTTGCCATATGATCCAGCAATCCCAATCCTGGGCATATATCCAGACAAAACTATAATTCAAAAAGATGCATGCACCCCTATGTTCATAGCAGCATTATTTACAATAGTCAAGACATGGAAGCAACCTAAATGTACACTGACAGGTGAATGGATAAAGAAGATGTGGTATATATGTGTATGTGTGTATATATATATATAGATATATATATACACACACACAATGGAATACTACTCAGGCATGGAAAAGAATGAAATAATGCCATCTGCAGCAACATGGATGGACCTAGAGATTATCATACTAAGCGAAGTAAGTCAGAAAGAGAAAGAAAAATACCATATGATATCACTTATATGTGGAATCTAAAATATGACACAAATGAAACTATCTAAGAAACAGAAACAGACTCACACCCATAGAGAACAGATTTGTGGTTGCCAAGGGGGAGGGGGTGGGGGAAGGGAAGGATTGAGAGTTTGGGATTAGCAGGTGCAAACTATTACATATAGGATGCATAAACAACAAGATCCTACTGTATAGCCCAAGGAACTACATTCAATATCTTGTGATAAACCATAATGGAAAAGAATATGAAAAAGAATACATATATGTATAACTGAATCACTTTGCCGTACAGCAGAAATTAACACAACATTGTAAATCAACTATGCTTCAATAAAATGAAAAAATACAAATAAATGAAGCTGAGGTTAGTGGATTTCAGGGGGAAAAGCTCAGGAAGGCCTTCAGAAGCAGCATCCCCTCAATGGCTAAGTATAATGGATATGTCCTCAAGATACAGGCCCCTGTTCCATGCCCGCAGTGAAAACACCCCACCCACAGTCTTGCAGGTGAGGCCCGGTATCACTATAGCAGATTCCTAAACACAGGCTCTGGGCCACAGGGCAGCCAGTCCTTAAGCAAGACAGTGCCTGTGAACTGGCCTGGTATGGAAATATGGGCAAGACCACTGAATTATCTGAGAAATCTGAATGAAGAAACATGTAGAGTTTTATCTACTAGTAGAAGGTCATGTGAGGGAGTGAGAAGAGAGAGAAGCTGTGAAGTGGAGTGAAGTAGGAGGACAGGTAGAATCTGCACGCACAGAGGTCAAGCCAGGCAACAAGTGTGAGCAACAGGGAGCTACGAGTAGAGAAAAGTTGGAGAGCAAAGTCTATCAAGTAGACACCTGTGGATTGTCTGCCAGGTCCTCCTGTCCTAGGAACCTCCCCTTCCCAGCCCCATCCAGCATCCACACGACTGCAGCAGAAGCAGCCACGTCCCTACATGAAATCTTGGCCCCTGGCCACTGAAGGATGGACCGTGGAACTGACTGGGCCAATCAGACCTTCTCCAAGGGATTTTGGAGCTGGGATTTAGGAGAGAGATTCAGTCTCCTTCTGGGTGTCCGGGTTATAACATGTTCATCTCAGAAGCTGCTGGTGGCCAGAGTCAGCCTTGTGCACTGAGGAGCAAAAGTGACTCTTCAGCCAGAAAGACTGAATCAGACTTCCTGGCTTCATCAGAGCAACGCTTGTTCCTTCCTAAGACCCTAGGAGATAACTACCCTACTTGCTTTCTTTCCCAATCTCCCCTCGGGGCTGCGTAGCATGGTGGGAGGCGAGCAAGACCATGGTGTCTGGAATTGGCTGTCTCTGGTGCTGAAGCCCAGCTAGACCACTTGGCCACTCAGGCTCCTGATCTGTGAACTGGGGGATAATAGTTCCCCCTCTGTTCTTGTAAGAGGTTAATTAGATTAGGCATCCATTTAACGCTTGGCACCAGTGACAGAACTCAATATACAGAAGAGTACTTCCCCTTTCCGCTGGCCATTTGATCTTTTCCTCTAGACCTGGCCCCATAAAAATAGAAGCTTGTCTTCACTGAGTACTTAGAAATACCCAGGCATCAGTCTTAAGGGTGTTGTATGAAATCATTTACTCTCACAATAAGCCTTTAAAGTTGGCATTAATATTATCCTTGCTGAATATATGAAGAAACTGAAGCACAGAGAGGTTAAGTAACTCATCCAAGGCCACACAGCTACTAAATGGCAGATCTGGGATTCCAAGCAGTAGATTTGGCTCTGTGACTCCACTCCACCACCTGCCATACATCTGGAACTCTCTTTGCTCCCTTGCCAGTGACCCAGGCTGGGGACGAGTGCCCAACAGCAGGGGTAAACACTGCTGAGGGAACAGAGCTGCTTCAGGGACCCAGCATTCAGTCAGTGGCTGACCTGCAGGTCCTGCTGGGTGGCCCCAAGACAGAGGAGACAAACAGGCAGAGCGTTTCGGACTGCAACAGCTGAGGGGTCAGGACCCCCAGGCACTCAGCATTCCTGGGGAAGAAAGCAGCCTTCTGTGCAGGGTACAGATAGTCTGAACCCACACTGCCTCCATTGCCCCCTCAGTAGGGAACTCCCTATGATTCCAAATCAGTTCCTTCACCCCCTGTCCCATCCCAGAGAGAGATGGTCCTGGAACAGAGGAGCCCAGCCGGTGATGCAGGGGGTCCTACCTGCCTTCCTCTCCGCCTCAACTCCACATCCAGACTCAGTGAAGTCCTCGGTGAAGCAAACAGAACCACCCTACTGTTGAGTAGGGAGCGGGGAAATATTCTTCAATCCTCATTGCCTTAGAAGTGAGGAAATTTCCACTCTTCTCCCCAGAAGGGAAAGCTATGAGAAGAAACTAGATACCCTCCCTCCACTGTCATTGCAGTCAGATCCGGAGCAGGATGGGAGCAAGCCCAGGCCCTGTCTGTGCTCTGCCTGCCCACAGAGAGGATGCACGCAGGTCTGCTTTCCACCCCCCTGCTGGCTCAGCAGGACAGGCCTGGCCATGCCTCATTAGGGGACTGAGCTTCTGATCACCAACTCCGGTGTGTGGGGTTTTCCCCTCATCCAAGCCATTCTTGCAAACCAGCTGGGCGTCCTACCTTTCAACTTAATTCTGACATTCTGTACCTGGAAACAGCATCAGATTCCACAAGTTAAGGGCTCAGTCCCACAAGACTGCCCTGCACTTCAGTTGCCAATCACAAGCCCAAGTTGGCACCTGTGCTTTTGATGGACAGGCTATAGATAAGAGTTTCCCATGACCTCCTCCTTGGGTTCGATTAATTTGCTAGAGCAGCTCACAGAACTCAGAGAAACACTTACTTACTAGGTCACGGGTTTATAATAAAAGGATATAACTCAGGAACAGCCAGATGGAAGAGACTTGTAGCCTAAAGTGTGGGAAAAGGGGGCGGAGCTTCCTCATCCTCTCAGAGCATGCAACTCTCTGCATTTCCACGTGTTCACCAACAGGAAAGCTCTCTGAACCCTGGACCTTGGGTTTTTAGGGAGGCTTCACTACACAGCCATGTGTAGTGATTAATCACAGTGATTAAATCACTGGCCACTGGTTATTGATCTCAATCTCCAGCCCATCTCGCCTCCTTGGAGGTCAGAGGAGTGAGACTGAAAGTTCCAACCCTTTAATCCCATGGTTGGTTCTTCTGGCAATCAGTCCCCAACCTTAGGTGCTGTCCCAGGTCAGTCATCAACATAACAAAAGACACCTTTATGGCTCTCATCGCTTAGGAGATTCCAAGGGTTTTAGGAGCTCTGTGCCAGAAACAGGACAAAATTCAAATATATATTTCTTATTATTAATCACAATATCACAGGGACACTGCAGGGGGCACTGCGGCTCTGCCTGTGACCAGAGTGAACCTGTGATTCTGGGCTCAGGTGTGAGATACTCGCTGTGTACACTTAAGCCATGTCCTTCTTTTTAGCTGTGATCAGTAATAAAGTTGACATCTCTGGTGTCTCATCTCCCAGTGGTTTCCCAGCTTTGGAAATGAGAAAAGTAACAGTATTTATTGTCCCTGAACTCCCCCAAGTCCCCCACACTCCCTGGTCAGCACATTGATCTTGTGGATGAGGCCCAGCCTGGTCTTATTGGTGAAGTGGGGTGGAAAAGGGGGGTTGGGGGCTACAGGCAGATGAAGGAATCTTGCCTGAAGGGGGCACTGCCAGACCCAAAGGATGTCTGAACCTGCAGTGATACTAGTCGCTTCACTTGCACAACTCCAGGGGGCGCCATCTCACTGTATTCTAGTGAACATCACCTTCTGCTGTTGTGTTCCAGGAGCTGCCATTCACAGATGGCACAATGGTGCCCCCGATAGGGTTGGAACAGGGTGCCCTGAGTCAGGGTGAGGTAGGACAGGGCCTCACTGGGGGGGAATTTGGGGCATCCAGGTCTCATGGTTCAGAGGTCTGGTCAGGCAGGCAGGTGGACGGACATTCAAGTAAATAAGACTGTACCAAGGGGCAAGGTGTGCACACCAGGAGCCCATCCAGGAATCAGGAGGAGGGAGTCAGTGGTCCAAGGAGGGGCCCAGCCAGGGAGGAAGGAGGGTGACAATTCAGGATGGCACAATTATAAAGCCACCCGAGTGCCACCCCAATCGACACGATCTAGGCTTAAAAGCACTCCCAGCCCAGCAGGGAGCAGATATGGGACCTGAGGGATCAGCTCAGCCAGGGCCTCTCTGCCATCTCCTGGTGGCCCCAGGCACTTCTTGGCCTGTGGCAGCATAACTGCAATCGCTGCCTCCACTTTCGTGTGGCCCTCTTCTCCCTGTGTGTGTCTTCACATCATCTTCCTTCTGTGCATGTCTATCTGTGCGTCCAGATATCTTCTTTTAGGACTTCCCTGGTGGCACAGTTGTTAAGAATCTGCCTGCCAATGCAGGGGACACGGGTTCAAGCCCTGGTCCGGAAACATCCCACATGCTGCAGAGCTACTAAGTCCATGCGCCACAACTACTGAGCCTGTACTTTAGAGCCCGTGAGCCACAACTACTGAGCCCGTGTGCCACAACTACTGAAGCTCACGTGCCTAGAGCCTGTGCTATGGAACAAGAGAAGCCACCGCAATGAGAAGCTCATGCACAGCAACGAAGAGTAGACCCCGCTCCCCACAACTAGGGAAAGCCCAGACCAGCAACAAAGACCCAATGCAGCCAAAAATAAACAAATAAATTTATAAACAAAACAAAACACAACAAATTTCTTCTTTTACAAGGATGCCAGTCATATTGGATTAGGGGCCCCCCTAAGTACCTTATTTTAACTGGATTACCTCTGTAAAGACTATTTCCAAATAAGGTCACATTCTGAAGTACTGGGGGTTAGGACTTCAGTATATCTTTACTGCGGGAAAGGGGGACATGATTCAACACATATCACGTGCTTTTGTTCCTCTTTTCTTTTTTCTTTTACGTGATTATACTCAATCCATGAGTACACGGCTTTTTTTTTTTTTTTTAAACTTTGGGTTTATTTATTTATTTATTTATTTATGGCTGTGTTGGGTCTTTGTTTCTGTGAGAGGGCTTTCTCTAGTTGCGGCAAGCGGGGGCCACTCTTCATCGCGGTGCGCGGGCCTCTCATTATCGCGGCCTCTCTTGTTGCGGAGCACAGGCTCCAGATGAGCAGGCTCAGTAATTGTGGCTCACGGGCCTAGTTGCTCCGCGGCATGTGGGATCTTCCCAGACCAGGGCTCGAACCCGTGTCCCCTGCATTGGCAGGCAGATTCTCAACCACTGCGCCACCAGGGAAGCCCGTTCCTCTCTTCTTAAGATGCTTGCTCTTCCCTCTAGCTTTCACCCTTCCTCACAGCTAATGCCTACCTTTTCTTAAAGTTGCACCTCAGTGTAACCTCCTCTGGGAAGCCTTCTGTGACCTCTGCCCTCAGCACCACTACAGATACCCACACAGCTGGAGGGGTGATGTGCAGCCCTCGTACACTCCGCGTCAGTGCCACTCAAATTGTGGCTAGAACTTTACGGTAGTTTGACATTTTGCAATCAGTGGGCTTCTATTGTGTTTAATTTCATTTTCCAACTTATTCATTTTTATGGATGTTGTGGGTTGAATGGTGGGCCACAAAAAAGATGTCCTTGTCCTATTCCCTGGAAACCTATGAATGTGACCTTATTTGGAAAAAGAGTCTTTGCAGATGTAATTAAATTAGGATGGCAAGACGAGACCATCTTGGATTATCCAGGTGAACCCTAAATCCAATGTTGTGAGTCCTTAAAAGAGTCACACAGAGACGGAGGCAGAGATTAAAATGATGCAACCACAAGCCAAGGAGCACCTGGAGCCACAAGAAGCTGGAAGGAGCAAGAACTATCCTCCCCTAAAGCCCCCAGAGGAATATATCCCTGCCAACATCTTGGTTTCAGACTTCTGGTCTCCAGAACTGCAAGAAAATACATTTCTGTTGATTTAAGCCACTCGATTTGGGCTAATTTGTTGTAGCAGCCAAAGAACATGAATACAATGGCATTTTACAAAAGCATTGATCCACAGTAGATTTGGTAGGAAAAATCGCTTCTTAACCACCTATTGTTTAAGAAGCGCTATTCTGCATAATATCATTGTACATAATACAATGTATTTTATCTGTTTAAATGTCTCTCTCCCCACTAAGCTGTAGACTGAAGGCAGACAGAGTGACTCGATATTTCTTCAGCTTTTAATTCCCATCGCCTAGCTTCTGAACTCACAAATAGCAGACAATAATACATTGAATTTACATGTAGGCCCAGGCAGATCACCTAGGGCCATGTGTGTTGAACATAAGACTAGGGCCTTTGTCCTACTGGACCAGAGTCCCTCAAACCCATAACCTCTTTGTCTGAAGTCCGAATGGGTACCAGAACTCAGGGAAGGCTGAGATGACAGATGAGATTGTCGTTGAATGCTGCCTTCCCCCCAAATAGCACCAGGACAACCTGTTGTTAAGATAAGACTGTGTTCATTCTTCTCTCAGTAAGACAGAGTCTTAGTAGGGTCTTGGAGAGGGGAAGGCAAAGTTGGGAGATCTACAAGGTTTTGGAGTCTGGTTTCAGAAGCTCTTTCAATGAGGGGCTTGATTAGGATTGGGTAAGGATCATGAAGTAAGAGTTTGAGATTGATGGCCACAGCAAAGGAAGCAGCAAGGGTTCAAAGAATCTTGGGGAGTAAATTGTCAGTTGATGTTTTCTGTTGAAGAGTTAAACAATTGAATGATCATTTCAACAGTTTTTTGGAAACTTCCAGGAATAAACAATAGTTATTTTCAACTTTCATCCTCTGGGCAAGAGTTTCCTGAAATAGTCAACTTATGTTGAAGCAGAGAGTGGAATAGGAAAGTCAGGCCAATATAAACAGTTGCTGTGTGGGTGTAGATGGTTTCAGTTCTCTTGAGTCAGGTGGCCCAACTGAGGGAGGAGAGCTCAGGGGATGCTCAGACCTGGTGGGCACAGACACCTATCAATTGCTTATCAGGATGCTAAAAAGTAATCTTGCAACGAGAAACTCCCGTCCCTCATAACCGCATAACACAACAATGTCATTTGAATGCACGCTTACTGTTCTCTTGGCATTGACTTTTCGTCATTGACCCCAGGGGAAGCCCTTTGGTCTTTCTCCTCCACCTTCCCTCTCCTTCTGGCCCTGGCATAGCCTTGACTCAATCATGAGGTTAGACTAGGTGCCAAAAATCTGGTTAGTCTTCCCCTTTTCTCCCAGAGCGCACCATGGCCAGTGTGAGCACTTGCTGGTAGGCCAGTCACATGTGACTGCATGGGTGGCTTTTTCCACACCCCTCTGGAAGCAGGAGACCTGCCCAGCAGCTTCCAAAGTGATTATCCTGTTGCAGACACCAGGCGAAACGAGCAGGCCTAGTGGGAGGGAATGCTGATGCGTGTCGGAAAGGTCAAGCAATGCTGGCGAGCACACAGTCTCTGGTTGGGAAAGACAGGCACGCTGGCCCCAGACGAGAAGACCTGATCTAATTTCTAAGCAGGAAGAACATAGCTCCCTGTGACGGAACAGCAGGCCTGATTTGCCTAGAAATGCATTGGGAGTGGGAGGTGAGGGATAATAACTAACATTTATTGCGGGCCTGCAAGGCATTCTTTACACATCATTTCATGGGACAGCTCAGCATATCCTCAATCTTAGTAAGTTGAATAATATTTTCAGTACTCTAAGAGAGACCTCTCTTTAAAAGAAATTTGTAGCAAATCTTCTCTAAAATGAAGGCTACATCCCCTGTTTTTGTTTTTCCTCTGGTTGACTTCTCTTTGACAAAAACTGTTATCTGAAAAAAGGTACCAGTTAGTATTTTCCTCTGAATACATGCTACCCAGATAGATAAGGTTAAATTTGACCTCCCGGTCCCAACAACAGAAACCGCAATTGTCTAATATTTTGTTTGTTAATTGTGAATAACATGAAAAGATCTGAAGGGTGAAGAGCCCATTCTCTCCAGAACCCATGTTCCATCAGCGCTTCCATTCTACTCTGTAACACTCACTAGTTTAGTATTAGCAGTGAGGGCGCCCTCTAGAACAAGGAGTCTTCACCAAGGTTCTCCCCTCCTCCACCTGCTGGCAGCTTCGCCCTCGTGATTCCCTGTAGCTCAGCGTGGCTCTGCCCCTTGGCTTCTATGTCTGCTCTCCCTGGTTCTCCCCTCCAGATCCCCATGCCGGGCTCCTCTCTTTAAATCCCTTTATATAAAGATTCATCCGCGACTCTTCCTCTCTTCCCCCCTCTCCCTTAGAACACTCAGAATTTCTATGATTACTTTCATGCCAACCACTTCCATCCTGCATGTCTGCCCTGACCCCCTCGAGCTCCATTCATCCCACCTGACTTGAGTTCAGATCGTGCAGGTGCGTCTGGTGTCCTGCCCTGTTCACTGTGTCTGACACCCTGGTCCTGGCATCTGCCAGAACCCCTTCTGAGCTCATGGCATTCTACCCTAAAAGAGCCTATCAAGGGCTCCCCAGAGCCTATAGAAGTTCTCTAAACTTTAGCCTTGGATTCAAGATCCAGTGTTGTCTGGCTTCCAAACGTCTACCACCACCCTATTTGTCATACCCTCTAGCTAGAAAATACCCCTATTCTTTCCCTACATCTGAGAACTTCTTACAATTTTTCCTCAGCTATTACAATCTTTTCATGCCCAATTTCTGCGTATTCAGATCTCACCTAGGGTTCTTATCTAGTCCTTTGGGTTTAAGGTTCCAAAATATCTTGGAAAGTACATATACCCCAAAAGGCCATCTCTAGTGGGTGTAATATCCTGGAAGGTCGATAGATGGCGCCTGTCAGCTACCTCAGAGGAAAATCCAGGTACATTAACCGCCATTACAGAAAAAATACCTGAGGAGTCACCTCAATATCTCAAGAAGTTAGAAAAACAGTAAAATAAACCCAAAGAAAGTAGAATAAGGAAGCAATAAAGTTAACATCAGAAAATAATGATTAAGAAAACAAAGAAACGGATTTGTAAGTCTAAAAGCTGGATTACTGAACAATATGGGTGTCGGTAGCTAGCTTTAAAGAAGAAACAGAAGGAGGGGAAAGCACAAAAACACAAAATTAGGATAAAGGGAAACTTGCCCTATATACAGAGGAAATATAGATAGGTTTGAGACTATTTTATACTATTATAATTAATATATTTGAAAACCCAAATAAAATTGATGCTCTTTTATAAAAATATATATTACCAAAATCAGATTGGAAAGAGATGGAAAACGTAAAGAAGTTAATAACATGGAAGACATTAAGAAAATTCTTCTCAAAAACTTTAGTCCCAGGGCTTCCCTGGTGGCGCAGTGGTTGAGAATCTGCCTGCCAATGCAGGGGACACGGGTTCAAGCCCTGGTCTGGGAAGATCCCACATGCCACGGAGCAACTAGGCCCGTGAGCCACAACTGCTGAGCCTGCGCGTCTGGAGCCTGTGCTCCGCAACAAGAGAGGCCGCGACAGTGAGAAGCCTGCGCACCGTGATGAAGAGTGGCCCCCGCTTGCCACAACTAGAGAAAGCCCTCGCACAGAAACGAAGACCCAACACAGCCAAAAATAAATAAATAAATAAGTTTTTTTAAAAACCTCTAGTCTCAGATCCTTTCACATGTGAACCTTTCAAATATTGAGCAAACAGATATTTCTGTTGCTGTTTAAACTATTCAAGAGCAGAGACATATAGGAAACAATCTTAATTCATTTTTTAAAAGTGACAAACCATTAATCTAGTAGCCTAATAAAGACAAAGCTAGAAACTAATTTTACTTGTGATTAGAAATTAAAACTTTTTAAAAAAGGGTTAAAAAATATATATCTCCACATATAAATTATATGTATCAAATCAAACCTGAAATACATTAAAAGAATAACACACGAAGACCAAGTGAGGTTCATTTCAGGAATCAAGAAATTAAGGATGGTTCCATATTAGGAAATTTAATATTATAAATTAATTTTAAATAAGTAAAAAGAGCAAAACCATTATGAATGAACCTTTATGAATATTGAAAATGCATTTAGTAAAATTCCTGCACCTATTTCTTATAAACCTCTTAATAAAATGAAAATGTAGAAGTATTTCCTTATCTTAAGGAAAACATTTCTCAAAAGCAAAGCCAGGATGTGTTTAATGCTAAAACACTAGAAGTATTTCTAATAAAGTCAGACACAAGAGGGGACCTGATAGTACCACCATTATTGGATATTATTCTAGAAGTTCCTGCTAATGCAACTGGACTGAATTAAAATGCAATTGCAAAGGACTGAATTAAAGTATGTAATTAATAGAAAGGAGGTTGCAAAACTGTCATTATTTACAGATCATTAGACTGTACATCTAAAAAAAAAAAAATGCAAACCCCAGAAACAGCTTAAATCTGCTACAAAAATAAAAGAGGTGAGTAAAGAGGGGCTTCCCTGGTGGCGTAGTGGTTGAGAATCTGCCTGCCAATGCAGGGGACACGGGTTCGAGCCCTGGTCTGGGAAGATACCATATGCCGCGGAGCAACTGGGCCCGTGAGCCACAGCTACTGAGCCTGCGCGTTTGGAGCCTGTGCTCTGCAATAGGAGAGGCCGCGATAGTGAGAGGCCCGCGCACCGCTATGAAGAGTGGCTCCCGCTTGCCGCAATTGGAAAAAGCCCTCGCACAGAAACGAAGATCCAACACAGCCAAATAAATAAATTAATTAATTAATTAAAAAAAAAAAAGAGGTGAGTAAAGAGATTATTTACAAAATTAAAATTAAAAAGCAATATTTTACTAAAAAATAAATTCTATTAAAATTTCAGGTCAAGATGGTAGATTGGACACATTCTAAAACACTCCCTTCCTTGCCTAAAACATAGAAATGCTGTACAAAATATTATTTAAAATATTTGAATATTAAAATAGTTTAAGAATACATGTCTCAAAGGCAAGAAAAGGGGATTTCCTAGGTGTCGGATATATAGAGCAGTAGCTGAGGGTGTATAGCCCTCAAAAGGACCAGGGACAGAGGCTGTAGGAGCTGGGGTTAAAATGCCCACAGGCCTGGCATTTAATAAGGTCCTGGAGCTGGAGCCAGTACCAAGCTGCCCATCCACAAACGGGAATCTAAATGTCCTTCCACTCACCCAAGTTCTCAGCAAGAAGATAGAGTTAGTCCTGGCAGACTGGAATCATGAAATTGGAATACTGCATCTGCACCACATACATGTGGGACTTGCATTCCCAAAGTAGCAAAATCCAAGCCAATCCACTAACATAAAAAAATTATCTAGAGTCAGGGGACCCAGAATAGGACCCAAGCAGAGGCAACCAAATGGAGTTGCCCAAATGGAGACCCCCACAAGCCAAGTCACATGAGTAGAAATCTCTTGGGCAAGAATTATACATGTGAGGAAGCCCAATGCCATTTAAGTACAATCTACACACTCCTGAAGAAGTAAAGCTACTAGAACAATCTAAAAGAGAAATTAAAATACACTTGAGATGTGTGAATAAAGAAAGAATAGCACCGTTAAGCATAAATAGGAGGTAATGCTCTACCACCATGACTCAAGCCAGTAAGGCTTCCAGCCTTAGTCACTTGCTCTGCCAGAATCTGTTCTCTCTGACAATCTCCTAGATGGACCCACCCATGGGTCTCCCGTGGACCCACCTCCATGGTCCCAACTCCCCCTGCCCATTTGATGCGATTTCCCCCTTGGGATACTTGGATGTCAAGGTGCCATCATCCACTCCAACAGCATTTCCTAAATATGAATTTCTAATAGAAGGGGTTGTGGAGGGACCTCAATCCCTTTCTACCTAGAAGACTGTTGTTTCCTTAGGCCATGCTGGCCCCTCCATCCAGAGCTCAGCAGATGAAGGGATAGCTGGAAGGTGTATCGGCCCTAATGGAAGCACAGAAAAAGTTCTATTACACCCTTCCCTCAAGGCTGCCCAGCGCCTTTTCCATGGTGACTGGCTTCCAGATTTGTCTGTTGTTTTAAAATTCCAACTCAACTGCCATCTTTTACATTTTGTTTATAAATTCAAACATAATTCAGTATGCAGAATAATTTGCATATATGAGCTTATTTAATTTGGGTACACCTTTCTGCATACCAGGAACTGGGAAGACAAACATTTTAATTTTCTAGAAAAATATACAATAGTAAACCTAGTTCCTAAAACCTAAGAGTCTGCCTTACAAAATCAAGAAGAGTGGTGTGGTATTATCCACTGCCTTGGGGGAGCCACAGTTCTGCTCCCAGCATTGGCACAAGGATCCAGCCATACAAGCTGGGCTCAGACCCATTGTGCCCAAGCACTTTCTGATCCCTGGGAACCCACAGCCAGGCAAAGCCTCCCTCACTCTAATTTTATTGAATTGGGGTCTTTCTGCTAGAAAATTGTCTCATTGCTTTTATTCAAGCCCAAGATATCCAGCACCCCCTGATGTCATGTGTGTGCTGCTGGGTCAGCTTGACCTTTCCAGCATTCATTAGCGTTCACCCCAGCCAGGTCTGCTGGTTTCCCTGACAAGCAGCAGGTTTGGAAAAGGTTACCAGTGTCCTCGCCTACAACTGCCTCATCAGGCACACAAAGAGTACACAGATTCTGCTGTGACACTTTACTTTGAGCTAATCTGATTTTAGTTTCTTGCTCTGGCTCCGTGAGATGGAATTAAGGCTAAGCCGTCAGGTGGGGAGAGGGGCAAAGACACAGAAGCTGTGAGGGGACTACACAGTCTCACGAGTCAGGGACAAAGTCATTGCTCAAGAAAACTGAGCACTCCCCAGGACCTCCCAGGTGGTCCAGGGGTTAAGACTCTGTATTCCAGTGCAGGAGGCATGGGTTCTATCCCTGGTCAGGGAGCTAAAATCCCACATGCCTCAAGCCCCCAAAACATAAAATAGAAGCAATATTGTAACAAATTCAAAAAAAAACTTTAAAAATGGTCCACATCAAAAGAAAATTTTTTTTTTAATTGAGCACTCCCTAAAACACCTCAGAATTTTGATTTTTTTTTTTTTCTTATGGAATTTGGAGAAATCAGATTGGGAGTGTGGGTGAGAGTACAGACTTTCCTTTTTCAGAATCTGCATTTTTAAGTGCTTCTCTAGGAAATTGATAGCTTGTCACTACCAAACCGCACTTGGCTGGAAGGCTGTTGGTTGGGCCAACTGACTCTCACCTGCCATCTCAGCAATTTGCCAGGTTGGGGCCAATCCTGACCTCAGGCAGCATTAAGAAGCTCCAGCCAAGTACACTGCTGTCTAAAAGGGACCGTCAATCTTTCACGGCTTGCCAACGTGGCCCTTCCATTACTGATGCCAGGGAAGGGGGAAATTTCCCCTTCCACTCTTCTTGAGTTGTTATAGCTGGGCGATTAATAAAATTGACACAAGACAGATTCACAGGAGAAAAAGAAACAAATTTTAATTCACGTACATGGAAGTCTCATAGAAAAGGGACCTAAGAAGTGGCTGAAGCAGGCAGCTTTCAGACTTTTTAGACAAAGAAACAATAAATTTGTGAGGAATTGACAGGACAAAGAAACAGGCTTTGGGTGCTTAATTAGTGAAGAATCTGAACAGAGTTTGGGCTTGGGATAGTAAATTAAAAGAGGTAACAAGGTGTGCTTATACAGGCTTCTCAGCTACAAATTCCCTATCTCTGATGATAAGGGTGTCCTCTTACCTCCAGATGCAGGGGGTGCACCTTTCCCATGGGACGTTTATCTCTTGCTTTTCAGGGAGACGGAGAAGGGTCAGAGATTCCTTCTTGCATCGGCTGCTTCTCAAGCAACTCCAATTCAGAATAATCAATATGTCATTGTGGCAGATTTTGGGGTGGCCCACGCTGAGCCCCAAGCCTGAGTATTTGCCTCCAGCCTGGGGCTTAAAGAGAATGAAAGGGCCGTATGGTCTTAGGCCTTCAGCTACAGCTACAGCTTCCTGGAGAGGGCAAAACTGACTGCTAAGTGGGACATGACAACAAGGAGAATACTTTTGCGGGAGTGGGAACAGCAGATGGATAGGCAGAGGAAAAGAGAACACAGCACATACAGAGAACTGCTGGTCCCGAGAGGTTGTGAGACAGAAAAGGGGCAGGGCACAACCTTTAAAAGAACGACATAGCCGTTGAAGACACAACATAAACTGGTTAGAACCAACTAGGTCCGAGATAGTGGACAAGTCAGCTTCCACTAGAATAAACGTCCTAAAGACCTGTAAGCTTTCTGTCCCTGGTGTAAATGGGCTTGGTTTGGAACACAGAGGCTTCTGCTTCTAAGCCTCTGGTAGAGGTGAGAGGGGCTCTGGGGCTGGAGGGGGGAGAGCCCCAAACCCCTCACTCTGGGTGACACAGCAAGGATATTGCTTTTGAGAGGATCACTTCCTGTGTCAGATGTTGCTGTGTTAATTTTTGGACAATTTGCTAGCAGAGTTCAGAATTTTTCAAAAATTGGATTTGGGAAAGTCCATGTGGTCTCAGGAACAATTTGATTTTCTGTTTTAATTTGGAGAGGATAAGAACAAAGTTTACTATAAGCATCTTCTGGGTCTTTGCCTCACAGTGTCAGAGCTGCTTCTGTCTTGGCACCTGCGAAAAAGAAAGGTCTCCAGCTGGTCTGAAGAGAGAAACGCCCTATGAGGATTAAGTCTCCACAAAACAGGCAGAGTCAAGAGAGCCTGTTCTGGAGAGGGCGGGACCATCATCGTGCTGTGAGCAATTACTGCATTCCAGAAAAACAACACAGTGGATAGGGTTATATTAATGATTTAAATTTGATTGGCCTTGCAGCTTTGTTTGTAATTCAGATGTAAGTCTGTTTCCATTTTATACTTGTATAGGAGCTATAAGCCCAAGGAGTTTAAATATGCACAAAGCTCGGCATAGGTAACTTTATAACAGGAAATTTTATAAAAATGTTTTTCTTTTAAAGAAGTCAGGCGTGTGAGGCCTTTGGCTTGAGGAGGTGGGGGGCTGCTGATCAGACCTCGTGACACGCTGTTGGTTTGGGGGCCTGAGTCTAGGTGGCCACCTGGCCCCACCTTGCATGCCCACGTTACCTCGACCTCACCTTTTCCAAGGCCCAAGAATGCCAACCATCTCTAGACGCTGATAGGGAAGTGTGTGCCCACGCAGGTCCCCTCCAGGAGAGGCCACGGTAGGGATCCTGGGGTGGATGGCCCGAGACTCATGGTCTCCTTGTAGCCAGAACCCTGGAGAAGCAGAATCCGGTCCCAAACTCTGGGCTGCCCACACATTGCACCTTTCTAATTCCATTATAGTTGTTTTTGGTGAAATAGCTGATGATGGCTTAGTTATAAGCAGCCTGATTTTGAGCAGTGATGGATCACAAAGGCTGGGATCTGGCTGTGAAAGAAAAGCCATTTTCTGCGGAAACCTGTTTCCACTTAGAAATGGACCAGTTCCTCTGCAAAGTTGTCTACATTTTTCCTGGTGTCTTAAGTGTCCTCCCTCATCCCCCATCTGCCTCTCAGCAATATTTTAGTATAAAATCTCCATAGGTTCAAACTTAGCTCCATCCAAACATCAGTCGATCTCTGGTGAGTGAGAAATAGAGTCCTGGGCAACTTAGTCTTCCGTATGCGGGCCTCCGGGCACAGTTACGGGGCTGGGGGCGGGGCTGGGGGTGGGGCGTGGGGGTGGGGCTGGGGGTGGGGCGTGGGGGCGGGGCCGGCTGGCAAGGAAGCATGCCGGGTCTTCCAGGAGCAGCTCGCACCCAGCGCACTGTTATAAGTAACAAGCTAGCTCTTTATCCTCCCACAAGGATACACCAATAATAATCTCGGTTTTGCTTTTCTTTTTGTTTTTCCTGTGACATCCAAGGCCTTTCTCCTGCCAAAAGCAGCGTATCTGTACTTACTTTGTTACCAACCCTCCTGAGTAGGCCCCCAGTAAAGGTCCTTCTGCCTGGTGTCCCTCCCGCCAATAGAATGGTTCGGTTCAGAAGCTAAGGAAAGTTTTATTCTTCCATCAAAGAACAGAGAGGCGCGAGCTCAGGCTCTAGAGAACACCCTCTCCCTGAGGCTGTGGGCGGGGCTGCTGTATAGGGATCTGGTTGGGGCAGGGGGCGGAGCTCTCGAGGGGCAGGCGTGGCGTTTCTGCACACGGCCCATGATCACCATCTTGATCTGAGGTGTCATGGGCGTCTCTTCCACACACGCACAAGGCCTGCAGAGCTGAGGTCTCTGTGCAGGTGTTTTGCACCAGGAACTCTGGTCTGAAGTGCTGGGTGCAAGGCCTCTGCACACAGCCCCCCATGAGCAAGTGACACCAGATGAAGCACAGAGAAAAAGCTTATTTTCTTATTTTATTACCGGATTCTATTTTTATTTCCCGGGAATTGTTAATGGACTTTGCCGGTGACAGGAGACAGCATCACTGATAAGATGAACTCAAAATCTCACTAGCATATAAAACTTACTAGCAATATCTACCCTCCCCAGTGTTACATACTAAGACCTTGAGTTTTATATCAGCCTAAACACTGTTAGGTCAGGTCACACAGTGGCTCAGGGAAAAGCTGGGTAGGTGGTGGATTGAACTCCAGGAAATGAGGGTGCTTCACAGTGCATTACCTTGATGCATTCTGCTATTTCTAACTCTATTTCAGTTGAACTTTGTCCTTTTTAAAAAATTATTTATTTATTTCTATAATTTTCAGGACAAAAAATCTTATTGAGATATAATGACGTATAACTGTGTATAAGTTTAAGGTGTACATCTGTCCTCTTAATGTCTAAATTTCTACCTTTGTTTTCTTATTCTCTTTTTACCTTTAACTAAAGGTAAAAATAATTTGTTTGTATTTTAATTTAACTAAAGGTAAAGAGACTTTGTATCTTTTTTATGGAGTCTGCTTCCCCTTAAGATTTAACCACCTCCTTCTTCATCCTGCCTGATATCTTCTCATTTGATCCCATTTAAAAAAAAAATAATTTACCACCTAAATCTTTGAGCATAGCTTTGATCATGACATCCCTCTGAAATAACCCCTCAAAATCTCCAGTTTCCAGAATGGCTCACCCCTAACTCTGGAGCAAGAGTGAAAATGGAGGCCCACTATCCTACCTATGCATCTAAAAATTATAAAGCTAACAAACTACTACAACAAATATGCCTGCATGAAGTGTGAAGTGGCATGAAGAATGCCAAGTTCAAATTCAGAGTTCTCAGACCCCTCACAGTTCCATATTAGAATCTGGAGACAGGGAGAGGGTCATCTCTGGCCCACAGCCCACCTCTTTCTCTTTCTACT
Organism: Balaenoptera borealis; assembly: GCF_965194805.1. Classification (NCBI taxonomy): domain Eukaryota; kingdom Metazoa; phylum Chordata; class Mammalia; order Artiodactyla; family Balaenopteridae; genus Balaenoptera; species Balaenoptera borealis. The sequence continues at coordinate 141,094,818 of NC_138860.1, forward strand.
CCCTGCACATTCTTCAATTTAGAGGATTCTCATAATACACAGGCGGACATCCAGACTCGTCAACACGTCTCCCCAAGCAGCTCCACTCAAAAAGTCAGTCCTCGACCAACTTTAGGGCCCAGGGGTGCTCACACTGGCTGTCTATGCTCCAGGGGTTAGGTGGGTGAGTGATGCAGTAAAGCCCTAGCAGGGGGGTCCAAGCTGCTTGGCCCGGAAATTCTTGGAGCTTGGCTAGACAGTGGGGGGAGGGGCAGACTCTCTATGTGGGCCCCTCCCTCAGCTCCTTGGACTCCTCTTGTGGGTGGGAGGAGGGTCCAAGGGGTGAGTGGCTTTGGAGAACCAAGAGGGACAAGGATTTAGATTAGAGGGAATTTAAGGGCAGTGCTGGCCTCCAAATTTGCTTGTGAACACACTGGGTCCTCTCTATACTTCTTCCTTGGGGAACTGTTTCCCTAGCCCTTACTCTAAACACAAACTAAAATGAAACACAGGAGAGCAAGGGAACAAACACATAATCAAATAAAACTCTAAAGTGAAGTAGAAATTGATGGTAAAAGGAAAGAAGTGACTTAAAAGTACATTAAAAATAAGAAAGAGGTAAATATTGGTAAAAGAAACAAAATTCAAAAATTAGCACTGGAAACCCCTAGGAGATATGATAAAGGATATTTAACGTAAATGATCCAAAGGCTAAAACCAATACAGGAGTTTAAAATACAAAACTAGGGACTTCCCTGGTGGCGCAGTGGTTAAGAATCTGCTTGCCAAGGCAGGGGATACCGGTTTGAGCCCTGGTCCAGGAAGATCCCACATGCCGCAGAGCAACCAAGCCCATGTGCCACGACTACTGAGCCTGCGCTCTAGAGCCCACGAGCCACGACTGTTGAGCCCTTGTGCCACACTGCTGAAACCCGCGTGCCTAGAGCCTGTGCTCCGTAACAAAAGAAGCCACTGCCATGAGAAGCCCGCACACCGCAACGAAGAGTAACCCCTCCTCGCCGCAATTAGAGAAAGACCGCGCACAGCAACGAAGACCCAATGCAACCAAAAAAAAAAAAAACAAAACTAGAGGGGATAAAAGATTTAGTGGGTAGAAAGTTGAGCCCACAGCCCCTCTCTTTAGTCCTGCAGGAGAAATGAGATAAAGAGCACTTAAAGATATAAAAGTAAAAGCACAGTCTACAAGTAGATAAATGGGTGCAGTGTCTGAACATAGTACCAAGTGAAATAATGCCAACAGTGTTGTGATCTCAGACTTTCCTGGTGGCGCAGTGGTTAAGAATCCTCCTGCCAATGCAGGGGACATGAGTTTGAACCCTGGTCCGAGAAGATCTCACATGCCACGGAGCAACTAAGCCTGTGCGCCACAACTACTGAAGCCCATGCACCCTAGAGTCCATGAGCCGCAACTACTGAACCTGCATGATGCAACTACTGAAGACCACACGCCTAGAGCCCGCACCCTGTAACAAGAGAAGCCACCGCAATGAGAAGCCTGCACACCGCAACGAAGAGTAGCCCCACTTGCTGCAACTAGAGAAAGCTGGCACGCAGCAACAAAGACCCAACTAGCCCAAAATAAAAGAAAATAAATAAATTTTTTAAAAATTTTAAAAATTAAAAAATTTAAAAAAGAAGTGTGATTTCAATAGATGTCAACATTGAAAATTACGTTACAAGGTACCACGATTTTCTTATTAAAATGTGTTTTTACTTACAATAATCCCCCCTGAATCCACGGTTTCACATTCCACAGTTAGTTACCCATGATCACATGGTCAACCACAATCCAAACACATTAAAGGAAAGATTCCCGAAATTAAGCAATTCATAAGTTTTAAATTGCACGCTGTTCTGAGTCGTGATGAAATGTTGCACGTCCTGCTCTGTCATGCCTGGGACATGAATCATCCCTGTCAAGCGTCTCCCATCTGTTAGCTACTTAGAAGCTGTCTAGGTGATCAGATAGCTGGCTGCAGTATTGCAGTGCTTGGGTTCAAATGACCCTATTTTATGTAATAATGGCTCCAAATTTAGAGTAGTCTCGCCATTTGGATATGCCAAAGAGAAGCCATAAAGTGCGTCCTTTAAGTGAAAAGGTGAAAGTTTTTGACTTAATAAGGAAAGGAATAAAATCCATATGCTGAAGTTCCTAACATCTACAAAGAATGAATCTTCTATCCGTGTAATTGGAAAGAAGGAAAGAGAAATTTCTGCTAGTTTTGCTGTTGCACCTCAAATTACAAAAGTTATAGGCACAGTGGTAAGCGTGTGGTAAGTGCTTAGTTAAGATGGAAAGGCACTAAATTTGTACAATAAAATATTTCCAGAGAGAAAAAAACACAATCATATAACTTTTATTACAGTATATTCTTATAATTGTTCTATTTTATTATTTCTTACTCTTGTTAATCTCTTACTGTGCCTAAATTATAGCTGATCTGAGGGTGGAGTTTTCTATTCTTTGGACAGCTGCACAGGCCCAGTTTTAGGGATTGTGGTCCCAACCAGCCCCAGTTGGCTCAAACTGGGCAGGAATTGACTCCAAGTTCCTATAAAACAACTGAGCTGCATGAATCTGGGAAGGCAATTTACAAGCAAAGGAGTTTTAACAAGCTGTTCCCTTATATATTGTTCTGGAAGACAAGTTCAAGAATTTCTATTAGATATCAGCGTCTGTTAACTCTACAGGGCACGGTTTCACTATCTGCAGTTTCAGGCACCCACTGGGGAACCTGGAACGTATTGCCCATGGATGAGGGGGACTACTGTACACCCTTGTTGGCAACCAGAGGCCAGAAGCTGGCCCTCTCAGTTAAGGCAATCTAAATTGTTAACAGTTTTTGAAGATCATGTGGGTAATATTTAGCAAAAGCCATAACATGACCATGATCTTTGATCCATTCATTCCATTCCCGCTAGACTGTCCTATGGTAGGAGTTCTGTGGTGAAGGGGGTAGGGTTGAACAAAGGACACATGCTTATTGATGGGGAGGAAGAAATTTCCTCTACCCTTCTAGGTTCTTCTGGCTATTCTAAGAATTAAATTGACATGAGACAGATTAACAGGAGAAAATGAAACAAAAGTTTAATGATATATATACGTGAGGGAAACCCAGAAAAACTGAATAACATGCCAAATGGCCAAAACCCTCACCAAAGACAAAAGACGATGTTAGGGAGATTGGATTGGGATTTCAAAGGGGAGAAAGGCAATTTACATGGAGAAGGAAAAGCAAATATTTGGTAAACAAATGTTTACTGGGCTCTGTGGAGACACTGGGACACAGAGAGATTTAACAGACTTTACTAGGTTCTTCCCTGTCTACACACTTATTCCACATTATAGTTTTATCTATGGTGACAACTCCCTTCCTGAAAAAGGTCTTCTATCTACATTCTTTAAGGCAGTCAGGGGGAAAGTCAGAGTGAGACAGGAGGGGGGCAAGGCACAACCTTTAAAAGAATGACATGACCATTGAAGGCACAACATAAACTGGTTAGAACCAACTAGGTCCAAGATGGTGGACATGTCAACTTCCACTAGACCCTGAACATCAGTATACGCTCATTGTAATACATCCACTGCTAAATGACACAACTAAAGGTGCCCGAGGCCAACCATAGTAGGCCAAAAAGTGGGTGGTGACCCAATTCCTGGAAATCTCCACCCCTTCTCCAAATAGTTGGAATAATCGTCCCACTCATTAGCCTATGAAGGTACCCAGCCCATAAAAACTAACCACCCCACCTTTAGGGGCCTCTCGCTTTCTGAGATGGCCCACACTCTGTCTGTGGAGCGTGTTTCTCCCAAGGCTGCTCTCACCCTCTGAGACCAACCGCATTCTGTCTATGGAATGTGTATCTCTGTAAATAAACCTGCTTTCACTTTACTATGGCCCGCCCTTGAATTCTTTCCTGCCTGAAGCCAAGGACCCATCCTTGGCAGCCCGTCCCAGGGACTCGCCTGAGAGCTGCGGCATGACCATCTTCTCTTGCCCCACTATTTCCTGGAACAAAAGGTTCTTCCTGGTCTTTGGGGCCTTAAAAATAATCAGCCTAAATTAATCCTCATGCCCAAAAGAGACATTTTGGGGTGGTACATTTTGCTCCCCTATACTATTCATAAAATTTTCTGTCTTTATATTTATGCTGATTAGAAACTTAAAACAATCAAATGTCTAGCAGTAGGGGAAAGATTTAACAAATTATGGTGCATTTATTAGAGGAATTATGCAGCAATTGAAATGATGGTTATAAAGCCTTTTAAAGAAAAGATACCATTTATTAAGGGACATATGTAGAAAATAAAATTCACTGTGCTCTAAAATTATACAAGGTATATAAGGCAAATCATTTTTTTTTTAAACTTAATGTTCTAATAACAGCTGTGACGTTTCAGTGGTAAATTAGGGGTTATTCCCCCTTCCTTTTGTTACCCCCAAAACTGGGTTTGCCTCTTGGTGGATTTCGAGCAAAAAGACACAACGAAACAGAGATCAAGAGAAGGAAGGATGTTACTTCCAGCAAATAAAGAGAACACCATGGATCTTTCCCAAAGCAGTGTCTCCAGGAAAAGCAAAATTCGGGAAGGTTTAAGTAAGGGTACACGCATATCCATGAAGGGGATTGGACAGAGGAGAATTCAGCATAGAATTGGGGCAAAGGTTGACAGAGTCCCGGGCTTTAGTTGATTGAAGTTACAAAGGTCAGGAAAGGTCAACATCATCATCCTTTAGGTTCCTATGGATCTAGTGGTTGACCTCTGGAGGGAGATTAAAATTCCACAACAAAGCTCAAGAAAGTGCTTCAGGCTAATCTTTACCATTGAAACACAACTGGGAGTCTTTACAACTAACTAGTTGTCTTTGCTATTGTTACTTTTCTTGCCTGCTAATAGTATTTTGTTTTGTTCCTTTAAGATCATTGTTACTGAGACCTGTTCAAGGGCAAGAATTGTGGCCAGGCTTAGACCACAAAATGGCTTAAGGCCTTAAAATGGCTTCTCTTATGTCAGAAAGATTTACCAGGTTTTTTTCCTCTGAGGACCCCCTACCCTATCTGTTTCCATTTCCTCAGATAAACTTTCTGAGCCTCCTCTATCCCCTTTCTACAGGTTCCCAGAGCACACAGTATTTCCCTTTATAGAACTCGCAATTCCTTTTTTAATGCCTGGCTTTCCCACTAAGACCATAAACTCTATGAGGTCAAGGAGTGCCTCTTAAAGAAGATGTTCAGACCCTTGGTATTCAGTTAGCATCTTCTGTTGTTGCAACGAAAAGAAAGATGGACATGACGGTCTCTAACAGGCTGGCCTTTGCTGCCTGCCTGGGGCGATTACCACATAAAAAGTTTAAACATCTGCATACTCCCAAAGAAAAACTAACAATTAAACAGAAAGTCAAAATTGCAGATTTTTATAAGATCTCTAAGCCCCAGCTATACCGAAGGGACAGGAATTCTCTGCATGAGTCCAGTCCTCTCTTCTCTGGGTTTTTCCAGGCTGCCCTTTCTACCTGAAAGCCCTTCCTGTCTTGCCCCAGCTAACTCTAAGGACCCTTCATGGCTTAGTGTGGATATCACGTCCTTTAAGTCTTCTTTGACTCCCCAGACTGTGCAAATTTGCTGGGAACAATTAATTTCTGAGAATGGATGCAAACCATTCAATGATGCTCAGACCAACAGGTACCTTCTAACTCTCTTCATAAGCTGCCTGTAAAGACAAGGCCACCTTGTGTGTGGGGATTTAGTCCCTAGGGTGTTCATATTTCTTTAAAAATCTGGAGGTATTTGGGAACGTAAAATGGTACACCTGCTACGTAAAACAGTACCAAGCTTCCTGAAGAAAAATTTTAATACAATTGCTATATCATCCAGCAAACTCACTTTTAGATAGATAACCAAAAAAATTTATAGCAGTATCTCTAAGAGATATTTACACAATAATATTCATTGCAACGTTATTCACAATAGCCACAAGATATAAAAAAACGCAAATGTCTGTGACAGAGGATTAAAGGTTATGTGATATATACATTCAATGGAATATTATGAGGCCTTGAAAAGGGAAATCCTGTCATATGCTTCAATACGGATGAACTTCAAGGTTACTATACTAAGTGAAGTAAGCCAGTTACAAAAGGGTATATACTGATGATGTCACTCATATGAGGGATCTAAAGTAGTCCATTCATAGTGACAGGAAGTACAAAGATAGAGGGGGAGAGGGAATTAATGGCCATTGAGTTTCAGTTTTGCAAGATGAAAAGTTCTAGAGATCGATTGGGAAACAGTATGAATATACTTAACACTACCAAACTGTACACTTTAAAACATTTAAGATGGTAAATTTAATGTTATGCAATTTCAACTGCAATTAAAAATAAAATAAAATAACATTTTAAACCCTGGAGGCAATTTGCTAAAATACAAAAAGTATAAGTTTGAAAAATATATATAGGTACTTCCCTCGTGGCACAGAGGTTAAAACTCCATGATCTCAATGCAGGGGGCCCATGTTCAATCCCTGGTCAGGGAACTGGATCCCACCTGGATGCTGCAACTAATAGTCAGCACACCACAACTAAGGAACCCACCTGCTTGCTGCAAGTAAGACCTGGAGCAACCAAATAAATAAATAAATAAATAATTTTTTTAAAAAGAATAGATATTTAGATGACCATTGGGAATTTCACATTATTCATATTACTACCTACTTCTGTAACTGTGAGGAATTAGATAATCTGCCTGATTTTTCATTTTGTCATCTATAAAATGGGGGATAATAGTAAGAAGATTTTAGTGATGATAAAGGAGACTATGTGTGTATGAGAAGCACCCTGGTGTCTAACACACAGCAGAGGTTCAGCTGTCGTCACTCTTCCCCTCCCTGGTCCTCACCAGGCTGCCCACGTGCTCAGCTGACTCCAAAGAAGAAACAACCCAAATGTCCAATAATGGCAGATTCGTTTCACAAATAATATGGCATACAATAGCATTAAAGTCATGCTTTTTATTTTACAAGCCCAGTAAAAGAATTTATGGATGGAGAAAGGAATATTCTCCTTTTAACAAATCTACAACAATGGAGGCATTTGTGTGTGTGTGTGTGTGTGTGTGTGTGTGTGTGTGTATAGTGTGTGTGTGTATATATACATATATGTATATATATACATATGTACACACATATATATGTGTATATATATATATTTTTAAGAAGAGCAGTGTGTGTGTGTGTATATACACATATATGTACATATAGATACATATATATATATTTTTAAGAATAGCATTGTTGTATTTAAACGAACAACCTTCTAGGTCATAAATGTAACCGTCACTAAGAGTCTACACATACTCACTGCGTACAAAAACAGAGAAATTGAGGGACCTGCAGTTTCCTTGAATGGCTCAAGCTTGTGGAAATGGAGAGGAGCTTGGTGGTGGGTGACTTGGACCTGGCAGAGGCAGACTTCTCCCCAAGATGGCACAACTAGAAATTATTTGGGTAGTTCTTCATTTTCACAATACTAGAACCACTCTGAACAAACTGGCAATACTCAGCAGAATTAAACATAAGCTTACTTTAGGAGCCAACAGAGGGACCCTCACCCAGGTCCTTAAAGGGACAGGGGTGAGAATGGTCATCGGCAGCATTGTTTGTAGTGGTGGGAAGTTGGAGGCAGCTTGGTGTTCATCACTAGAGAAAATGATAAATAAAATATGGTGGATGCATACAGTGAAATTCAAGTTAGAAACAATGAATTCTACGTGCATGACAACCAGCACAGATCTTTTAATAAAGGATGTCGAGTATAAATTGTAGAAAATAAATGAGGTCTAAAACATAAGTCTATGCACATAAACTAAGGACACAATCATCCACAAATTGATATATTTTAGAAGGAACACATATATCCAAGGACTTACACGGCACACATTAGAGTGGGTGAATACTGGGGGATGGGAAGTACAAGTGAGGACAGAGGATAAAAGGGAAAATGGAGAGGGAAATTGTGTACACTTGATGATAAAGTAGCAGAGACTAAAGGATACTATCAACTGTTTACTTTTTACAGTAGAGATTCTTACTCCTCCCCCAGCCTTGGAAAAAAACCAACTTAATTACTAACCCGAAGTAAATCCCAAGGACAGGAAGGCTTGAGTTTGTGTGGCTATGTCAGTGTAAGCATCCCTGTTGCAGGATGCTACAGGCTTATCTCTCAATCTGGTCAATGAAAATAAATGTGTGAGCAGACTCTTGTGGCTTGACCTCCTCCAATCTTTCACCTCTCATATCTAGGCAGGAATGGGATATTAGTCTAGGGGACAGCACTAGCTTGGGGGCTGAGGTGGGTTCATGACCACTGTATTAAGTTTCCTAGGGCTGCCATAACAAAGTACCAAAAACTAGGTGGCTTAAACCAAAAAGATATTCTCTCACAACTCTGCAAGGTAGAAGTCTGACATCAAGGTATAGGTAGGATCATGATCTGTCCAAAGGATCTAGGGAAGAATCCTTCCTTGTCTCCTCTAGCTTCTGGTGGTTGCCAGGAATACATGGTCTTTCTTGGCATGTAGATGCATCACTCCAACCTCTGTCTTGTCTTCACGAGGCCTCCCCACTGTGTGTGTGCCTATGTCTTCTGTTTTCTTTTCTTATAAAGACACCAGTCATTGGATTAGAGGCCATTTCATCAAAGACAAACTACATTACATGGAGGAAAGTGAAATGCACATTACTAAGTGAAAGAAGCTAATCTGAAAAAGCTACATGCTGTATGATTCCAACTATATGACATTCTGGAAAAGGCAAATCTGTGGAGACAGTAAAAAGATCAGTCCTTCACAGGAAATGGGGGGAGAGGAATGAATAGGCAGAGCACAGGAGATTTTTAGGACAGTGAAACGATTCTGTATGGTAAAATGGTGGATACGTGTCACACATTTGTCAAAACTCTGAATGTACATCATGAAGAGTGAGCCCTAGTGTAAACTATAGACTTTGGGTGATAAGATGTATCATGCAAGTTCACTGATTGTAACAAATGTGACTCTGGTGTGGGATGATGATGAGGGAAACTGTACTTGTGTAAGTGCTTGGAGTATGTGGGAATTCTCTGTACTTTTCACTCAATTTGCTGTAAACCTAAGCTGTTCTAAAAAATTAACTTTATTGATTTTTTAAGAATCAGCATAAGACTACTTACTACAATGCTGAAGCCTAAAAAGTGGAACTTTAGAGACTACAGTGAATCCCCTACATACGAAGCTTCAAGTTGCGAACTTTCAAAGATATGAACGTGCATTCACATGTCCAATCACAGAAGTTAGTTCAGGTGTCTGGTGTACATTGTCACGTGCCTGCATCCTCTACAAGTGGTTGTACTTTTGTGTACTTTTCTGTACAGTACTGTGTAGAGTACAGTAGCACAGTATCTTTATTTCAAGCTAGATCTGCAAGAGGACTTCATTGAACTCCTTGCTGTTCAACACAAGGGGCTTACAAATGAAGACCTGATGGAACTGGAGGCCCAGAGAAAGGATGAAGAGAGACAAGAGGAAGAAGAAGTAACCGAAGAACCGTAGAGATTCATGACACAAGAAATGGCAAGGGGATTTTCTTTCTTTGAGGAGGCACTGTTAGTTTTTGAGGCACAGGACCCAAACAGAATGGTACACAAAGGTTGCAGCAGCCATTCAGAATGCAACCCAGTGCTACTGTGTCATCCATGATGAGAAAAAACAGAGCTACTACTCATACATGGGATCATTTTTTCAAGCGGGTAGATAGAATCAAATCCAGCAAGGAACCAGACCTGTGCCATCAATGTCAGGCATGAGTGAAATTGTAGCTTGCCCTCCATCTACTATTGCTGATGATCCTTCAGCTCTACCATCTCCAAACTCCTCTCCTTCCTCCAGTCAGTAACTCTTCTTGCCTCTTCACTCGATGCCAGCCCCCGTATGCCAGCTGTTGTACTGTACTACTGTACATTTCCAGGTACTGTACTGTAAGATCAAAAATATTTTCTTTATTTTTTGTTTGTTTGTTTTTTATGTATTATTTGTGTGAAAAGTATTGTAAACTTATTATGGTACAGTACTATATAACTGATTGTGTTAGTTGGGTACCTAGGCTAACTTGGTTGGACTTGCGAACAAATTAGACTTACTAACACACTCTCAGAACGGAACTCGTTCATATGTAGGAGACTTACTGTATTACAAAAAGACTGTGATGTAAGACTCATAGGAGCAGCTAACACAACATTAATGTCAGGGCAAAGGAAAGATGTATACTTACAATCAAGAAGTTGTTACAATCAAAAATTACAATCAAAAATTTCTCATTACATAAAAACTGAACCAGGAAAAATTAAGAGAGCATAAAATTAAAAGATAAAGATTTCTATGATTGGCATTTGAATACTAAAAGACACAGCTATTTAAATTCTACAATGACTCATCAGCCAAAAATAAGGGAAATTTGAAAATATTGGATATCAATCATAATAACTACTTGTGGTAAAAGTGATGAATTGAGGGAAATTTACTGGCTTAAAATATTAGAAAAGTAGAATAGGTGAAAACTGAGTTAAATTGCGAGAGAAACAAACAAACAAAAAAATGGACCCAGAAAGTTGAAAACATTGAACCTCTGGGTGGCATTGACCTAGCTAGAAAAAAAGGTACAAATAAATAACACTATGAACAGAAAGGAGATACAACCACAGATAAACAAAACAGGAATATTATCAAACTTTCACAATTAAAATTGAAAATTAGAGATACACCATTTATCTTAGTAGTATCCAGATTCTTCTAGAGAACAGCAAAAGGAGTATTTCAATATGCTCCAGGAGGCTATAAAACTTCAATAACAAACTAGAGGACAATGCAAAACAAAATTATTATCCTCAAACTCATAAATATATATAGATGCAAAAATCTTAAAGAAAATAGTAGCAAATCAAATTCAGCAGTTATTTAAAAGGATACAACAAGACCAAGTTGGTTTATTCAAGAGTACAAGGGGATTCACTATGGAAAATAAGGGGGTTGCTCAAAAAATTAACTATAGAATTGTCATATGTTCCAGCAATTCCACTTCTGGGTATATACCCCAAAGAATTGAAAACAGGGACTAAGTTATTTATTTGTACACCCATGTTCACAGCAGCATCACAGTAGCCAAAACCTGGAAGCAACCCAAGTGTCCTTCACAGGATGAATGGATAAGCAAAACGTGGTATATATGTACAAACCATTATTCACCCTTAAAAAGGAAGGAAAATATGACATATGCTGCCACATGGATGAACCTTGAAGGCATTATGCTAAGTGAAATAAGCCAGTCACAAAAGGACCAGTAGTGTGTGAGTCCACTTATATGACATACCTAAAATAGTCAACTTCTAGAGGAAGAAAGTAGAATGATATTTCCAGGGGCTGGGGGGAGGAGGGGAATAGGGAGATAGTGTTTAATGGGTAGAGTTTAGGTTTGGAAAGATGAAAAACTTGTGAGATGGGTGGTGGTGAGGGTTGCATGACAATGTGAATGTATTTACTGCCTCTGTACTGTACACTTAAAAATAGTTGTGGTAAATTTTGTGTTATGTACACTTTACCACATTAAAAATGCAAGAAGAGCTTAAAAGCAAACAATTTATAAACATAATTAACTACATTAACCACATAAAAACCCACAGTGGTTATTAAAAAGCCTTAACTTTAGCATTCATTTATGATAAAAATAACTCAAATTATGAGTGACAGGAAGTGAAGAATCAATGTACATGAAAGATCTGAAGTAAGAGAAAATGTCAAAAGAGAAAGCATAAAAATGACTACGAATAAAAAATTGATCAATATTAGTTACACACGTTTTATTCCTCTTAGTGCAACAAACTATTTAATAACTAGGGTTGTACCTGAAGCTATCAAGGTGACTATGATGAAGCAACGAAACAAGTCCACCAGATATGACCTTCAACAGGGCTTCAATACTTTAATGGCTTGGGGAATGAGGTGCTGTTCTGGTTTAGCAGATGGAGAGAATTGTGTGCCCCTTACTTAGATCCTGGCTTCAATAAATCAATTGTAGAGGAGCAGTAAATTTTGAATATGTACAGAGTATTAAATATTAGGGAATATGAAATTTATTAGCTGGGACAATAATATTGTGATTATATAAGAAAACACCCTTCTGTTTTAAGAGAGAGATACTGAAATTTTAAGGATGAAACAGAATGATGTCTGGGATTTACTTTAAGATATTTCAGCAAAAAAAAATAAAAATAGACAAGGCAAATGAAGAAGAAGCTTGTTCATGAATCTGGGTGATGGCTGTGAGAGTTTATTCTTTTGTGTGTTTGAAAGTGCTCCTAATATTCAAAAAACTGAAAAGTCATTAAGGAAAACCACTGACCTCTCCCAACCGAAACACAGGTTGTTACTGAACCAAACTTGTGTTTGCTCACCCAATGCACAGGAAAGTCAATCTACTGACACAGGGTTGTGGTGAAGGAAAGTTCAGCATTTATTTGCAGGGTACCAAGCAGGGAGAATGGGCACCTAATGCTTAAAGGATCTGAACTCCCTGACGGCTTTCAGGCAAGCGTTTTTAAAGACTAAAATTAAGGGTAAGGGTCTGAAGCATGTGATTAGCTCATGGATTCTTCTGATTGGATGGGTGTTAAGCAATAAAGTGATATCTGGCATGCTGGTCATCACCCGTCTGGCTCCAACTTCTCTGAGTCTCCTTGGCTGTGGTCAGCAGGTTTCATCACAGGGTCCTGGTTTCTGTAAAACAACTCAAGGATATGTTGCATCAGATTGTTATCTGTATCCCTTGAGGAGGAACTAGGAGTCCTGTGACTCTGTTTTATGGCTGAACTTTTCTTGCTTGGTAGCTTTTCCTTTGTTTCTGCATTTCCTCACTTCTGTGATCATTAATTGCTTGAGTCTGCTCTTTGGAACTCTGACAAGGCCTCAAAAACTCTAGCTTTTTCTACAAAAAAGAAGTGCGGACAAGAGGGAATTGTATGAAGGAGGGCACTGCAGGGTCAAGCTCCGTTTCAGTTCCCTCTTCTCTTCGATACTCCTCAGTCCTAAGGGGAATGGGGCGACGACCGTTCTGGCTACTTCCTGCGGAACAGGGGCGATGTCAATTCTTCAGGATTAGAGGAGAGAAAGTCTTGGACCTTCTTTTCTAAGAATTCTCAAGTCCCAGGCCTAGCATCAGTGTTTTGCATTATGAAACATTATCTCCCTCTTTGAGAACTTTGTCATAGTATCTGGAGAAATATGTGAAAATTAATGAACACATTACAAAGAGGATGATGACCAGATGGAGCCTTGTAACAGTACTCAGAAGAGTCCCCCTATTCCAGATTGCTATCACAAAAGTAAGTCCTGGTACGTGTCCTCTTTATAAACATCCTATAACCAGGTAGCCTTTTCAATTATTCTGTTTACTTGGGTTTCAACTTCTCCAGAGGTATTGACATATGTGCAGCATGTGGGATGAGCCACTGCACATAATCTTTGTTTTGCCAATAAGAAGTCAAGGGCTATTCTATTATCCAGGACCACTCGAGCCAATGAGTTCAAAGATGTTTGTTGGGCTGCAATACTTTTAGCTGTGTCCTCAGCAATTTGTCCAATTGCGGCAGATACATTATGAATCATATCTCTATTGACATAAACTCTGGCAGTTGGTGTGAGTTTGGCAAAAATACTTTGTCCTATATTGTCCTCCTACCTTGCCAATATCTCTCTTTTAAGACGGGTGTTTGATTTAGAGAGAGAAGTCATGCTCTCCAGACTATGCACAGAAAAAGGGATCCTAAAATATCCCAATAGGCATGACCCTTCCATTTGCCAGCTGTCTAAGCAGCGATGTGCCCATCCTTGTGCTGGTGAGTCACTCCCTATGCCACAGACAAAGATATATCCTGGAGGGGAGCAAGTTATACCTCCCAGGGTCACGTCATTGATTCTTTCATTTTTGGGGAGTTCAGAGATTATGTTTTCAAGCCAGGGGTGAGAGCCGCCGCAAGCCTTCCATAGTCCATTTACATGATATCCAACTTGTCTGGCTATCTGGCATAAATTCGTGTCATTTTTAGCCCTTACACATTTGTCAAGTGTACATTTCAGGGGATTTTGGGCATCACATTTCTCCAGGAGAAATTTGAGGGACCGCGGGGGACCGGTAGTAACTTTTCCTCCAATGGAAATTACTTCAGACAGGTTGAAGCAAGGGATTGGGATATTCTGAGGTCTCTTGGTTATCTGAACTTGGAATGTGAAGCTTGAAGGAGGAAGATTATAGAAGGTTAAGGGGTCTGGCACAGTATCAAAATCAGTTATAGGGACCACCGATGGGATATACTGTTCACGAATAGTTTGAGATTTCAAATGACATATCCAACAATTACTTAAATTCCCACCTCTCGGTATACTCTGAGACAACCTAATGAGAGAATTTTCCTTCCAGGAAGCAGCAGACACCAGTGGGATGAGACAGTAAAGAAAAGCAAGAAGCATTATTACAGTTGGGGCCAACAGCTCGTATGGGAAAATAGCACTGGCCCTAAACTTTGGTACGAACTCTATTATCACAAGGGTTAAATTAAAATAGAGCAAGGATGAAATATCTCCTATTGTCAATATCACAACAAATTACAGGTTTGATTGACTGCAATGTAATCACAGGTAAAATGATTACATGAATCAAGAAGCAAGCAAAGGGATCTAAGCAAATAATAAATCAGAAAAATGCTCCAGCCAATTACAAATGTTATTATGAATGGCCACAAGTCATTCACTACTTATCTAAGATACTTCCTTTAATTTTAACCGAAGCCCTGGTCCAGACTTGCAGGAAGGAGAACTGGCTTTCAGTCAGTGTTGTGGTTGTCTTTTCTGTAACTGCCAAGGACCGTGGACTTGTAGTTGGATCAGAAGCCAGCCTCAACCGTGTACAGCAGATCCACGGCTTGACTCCTGTCAATTTAACAGAAGAGCAAGTTACTAGCAGAACCTGGTAAGGCCCCACTCACTGCAGCTGGAGTTGGTTCTTTGGGTGTACATGGTTCCATGTTACAAGGAACACCCAGTCTCCAGGTCTAAAACACCGGAGGGGGACATCTGTGGGAAACATCATTTTTTTAGTAACAAATTTAGGAGTAGCATTGAAAACTAACCCCAGTGTTTGCACATATCTTACAGCGTCTACTTTTACCTTTTGGTCAGATGTCTGGCCACCAAACTGCTCAGAATAGAAGAAGGGTCTCCCATAAAATATTTCATAAGGACAGAGCTGGAGTCTACTTCTAGGACCCAATCTAATTCTAAGCAGTGCAACCAACAACACTCTGTCCCAGGTTTAGTTAGTTTCTTGACAGATTTTAGCTATCATCCTTTTTAAGGTGTGGTTCTTGTCGATCAAGGCCTCCAAGATGCATGCAAATTCCATTTTATTGCACATGCTTCAGCTACCTCTTGAATCACATTAGCAATAAAGGCTCCTCCATTCTCACTCTGAATTGAGCTGGGTAGCCCAAAACTAGGAATTATCTCCTGGAGCAAGACCTTTACTACCTCTGGAGCTTTTTCAATCCAGCAAGGGAATGCTTCCACCCAGCCTGTAAAGGTGTCTGCCATCATCAGTACATAGTGAAAGTTTCCTTTAACTTTGGGCATGACTGTAAAGCCTACTTGCCAAACTTCTCTCAGGCCCTCCCCTCTAGCTTGGACTCCATGCAGGGTGGGGCCCCAGTCTTGGAATTATTTTTAGCCCAAATCATACATTTTCATAATACTCTTTGTATTGTCCTTTGCATATTTGGTCTTTAATGTACTCCTGTATACACTGGATACCCATAATTGGTGCTCAGGTATATTGAACCAATTGCTTCCTCCATTAGATATTCAGGAATTGAAAACGCTCCTTGGTCATTTACCATTTGTTCCTAGATCGGTAAGATCAAATCCACATTTTCGTGACCTTCTGAGGTTCTCAGGTGAGTATGTCAGGCTAAATTGGGTCAGGTGTATACTTAGGAACAGAGCTATAACCGAAGGTGTTTTGCTCCTGGCTCTTCTGGGCAATGCACCGCTGCCACCTCCTTTGGCTTGAGCACTGTGTCTAGCAGTTTCAAAACTTCTTGGGGGCATGTTTGATTTCTTTTCCCTCAGAAGTGAGCAATCTCTCTTTCCAAATTGCCCCATGTGCATTCACAACTGAAAAGGCATATTTCGAGTTAGTATAGATGTTAACTATTATACCTTCACTGAGATGTAAAAGTCAAGTAAGGGCAATAATTTTAGCCTTTTGGGCCAAGGTACCTGATGACAAAGTTTCTGCTCCTAGGATCTCCTGCAGGGTTACCTCTGAGTATCTGGTCTTTTAGTGTTGGTGGTCCATGAAGCTACTTCCATCTGTGAACACCTCCAAGTCTGGATCTCCCAAGGGAACATTAATCAAGTCTGAGCAGCTGCTCAATGACCTGCATAAATCATACATGGGCCTGCAAGCATGGGCCACCCAAAGGGGTGGGGAGCAGTGTGGCTGGGTTCAAGGAAGACACAGTCTTTGAATCACATTAGGATTATCAAGTAAAATGGCCTGATATCCTCCCAGGTGGCCTGAAGTGAGCCAATATCCATCCTTTTATTCCAATGGTGGCAGCACATAGTGGGACGTATGCACCCTGCTTGGCTGTCCTAGAGTGAAATCCTCTGCCTCTTGCAACAAATCTCGAGTAGCAGCTATGACACTCAAATATGTTGACCATCCCTGGATTATAATGTCCAAAGTCTTTGACAAATAGGATACTGGGCATTTTGTGTTTCTCAGATTCTGGGTCAATACCTCCAGTCTCACTACTTGTTTTTCATGTTTAAAAAGATCAAACGGCTTTTTCAAATCTGGCAAACCCAGAACAGGGGCAGTCAGTAGTTTTTCCTTCATTGTTTGGAAGGTCTTTGACATTCTCCCGTCCCCACTAAGGGCTTATTGTCAGCCCCTTTTAGGGCCTCATACGGTGGCTTACCTATTAACTTAAGTTGGGGATCCAAATGCAGCAGAATCCTGCCATTCCAGGAACCCACACAACTGTCTTTGGGTGGTGGGCACTGTCACCCAGGCTACTGTCTGCCGGCAGTCCTGGAGCAAATTCCTCTGGCCTTTTGTCAGTTTGAATCCTAGATATTTCACAGATGGTTGGGAAATTTGGGCTTGTTTCCCAGAGACTTTATAGCATCATTTGGCCAGAGAGTTCAAAGTAGTCCCAGTGTTTTTACCCAAGTTCTTCATCTTGCTAGTTGTGAAGGTATCCACATATGTGAGCAGAGCTCCCTCCTGCAGCTGGAGCTCCATTACGTTTTTAGCTAGCACTTTCCTGAACAACATGGGCTGGGGGCGTAAGTCCTTGTAATACTGTCCAGCAGTATTGTTGCTTGCTTTTGTTTTCTAGATCTTCCCATTCAAATGCAAACGATGCTTGGGATTTAGGACTCCAAGGAACACAGAAAAAGACGTCTGTTAAGCCTAGCACAGTGAACAAACAAAGGTCTCCAGGTAAGAGAGTGAGCAGAATATAGGGATTTGGGACTACAAGGTGAATATCATCCACTATCTGATTTATGGCTCTTAGGTCCTGAACGAACTGTTAGTCCTCAGTGCTGGGCACATTAAAGGCAGGATGGGAGTTTTAGATGGTGACTGAGGGCCGCAAATAAGCTTGTATTTCAAAAAGGCGATTATCAAAGGTTGGATCCCTGTTTTGCTTGCTCCTTTAGGGGTATTGCCTTAATCTCAGAGCCTGAGTGTCTGGCTTCAGTTTCACCTTTACTCGACAGCCCTCCTGGCTCTCCCTGGCCTCCAGTCAGCCCATTGTTCCAGGCTTCCCTGCTGCAAGATGTCTTCAGGAACGCTGGTTGTGACTCCTCCATCCCTTGACAGAGGAGGGCCGCCTGCAAGGCACAGGCTTGTTCCGGTGGTACCTCTATATCCAGTTGTCCAGGTATGAAAGTCAATTTAGTATTGAATTTACTTAATAAATCTCACCCCAGCAATGGGACTGGGCACTCTGGCATGTACAAAAAGCTGCATTTTAAGTTAGTGGCCTCAATCTGACAGTCTAGAAGTTGCACAAGCAGTTTTTGGAGAGGCTTTCTGGAGACTCCTCTCGCCATTGCGCTTTTTTGGGTTAACTAGTTAATTGAGTGTCCAAAACAGAGCAAGTGGCTCCAGTATCAATCAGAAAGTCAATTTGTTAGTTTCCCATGAAAGGGTTACCGGGGGCTCCTCTTGGGAAGTGGGAAGGAGGCTGTTTCCCCAAGCAGACTCCCTGCCAGGCCTTCCTCACTCTGTCACTTTCCGTTACTACAGCATGAACAATGCTTTCTCCTCCTCTTCCAGTTTCTTTTTTGAGCTGGGACAAATTTCCTTCTTGGCTTACGATAGGCACTGCTGGGGACCCACTTTAACATGTCCCTTTTTGGGGTCTCCTTTCTGGGGGTCACCCTTCACTCTCTTGGTTCCCTGGGATCTTACCCTCTGCTCAGATGTCTTGTTCTCCCTTTCTCCTGTGAGTGTCACCGCCAAAAGGGACATCTGCTGCATCATTTAACGGGTCTCTTTTTGGTCTGTATTTCCTCCCGACTGTGAAAAACTGAAAGCAATTTCTGCCAGATGAGATATGGGCAGGCCAAAAAGCCCTTCTATCTTCTGCAGCTGCGGTACTCTGAGCCATAAGGTCTGATTAACTAACTTGAAATTCTCTGGATTATCAGCATCCACATCTATATTTTGGCAATATGCCCTATACATTCTCTCCTAAGACCCAGGGGTTCTCCTGTGGCAGTTGGCACACTCCTTGCACCTTATGAAACCTCCTGTGTTGGCTCTCCATTTTGGAGCCCTGCTAAGTTGCACTCCCTGCCATGCTCAATTCGAGCTTTATCTCCTAGGTCATTCTCAATCCCTTCCTGGATCTGTGGTGGGAATTGCATTTGCTGCTGGTGCTTGTATGGGTTTGTTAGGGGCAGAAGCATTCATTCTATCTGCCTCTTCTCTAGCCTTTTCTATCACCATCCTCCTCTCTTCCTCAGCCAACAGGGGAGTTAGCAAACCCTGAACATCAGCCCAATTTGGGCTGTGGGTGGCAAAGATGGAGAAGAATAGATTTTCCATCCTGGTAGTGTCTTCCCAATCGGTTGGTATCTTATTTTTCCAATTAAACAAGTCTGAGGTTGAAAAGGGAGAGTGTATCCACACAAAACCTGCTGGCTGATCTTGGGTATTTATTCCTCCAATGGGAATCTGCCTCAGTGGGAAATGCTCTGCCTGAACAATAGTGGTTCCCTGGCCAAAATTGGTTTCCTGTCAGGTAACAAGAAGGACACCAGTGTGCTTTCCTCAGCTCCTGCCAGAGCAGGTGAGGGTGAGTTGGCTCCTGTGGGATATAGGACCCTGGCGATTGCTTCCGCATTCTGCCCACCATACAGGGGCAGAGATGGCAGAACTGTAAGAGCATTTATTTGTTGAATTAATCCCTCATTTCTTCATTCCGGAGAATCGGGTAAAGCTTTTAATATCTCCTTATTGGAGGAAATTTCTTTGTGTATCATAATTCTATGCATGTTACATTTTTCTCTGAATAAGTGCCACTTTGATACAATAGCATAAAAAGCTATCCATAAGAAACATCATCCCATTTTCCTCCCCTTTCACAGAATAGTTCTAGTTGAAAGATAGTTTTATAATCTAGAGAGCCATTAGGGGGCCAGTGTTCCCCAGATCCTAAAGAGTAATGAGACCAAGCAGTGTTACAATAGAACCCCATTTTTTTTTTCTTTTCAGAGGCGCATAACTAAAAGTTTCCCTATTCTGCTGAATATACCCTAATGGGCTACAAGTTGGAACAGAGCTCTGATTACCCATCTTTAGTTGTTCATAGCTAGTGCTGTCAAATATCAAGGAGGTCAGCCAGCAAACACGAGGCATCTCTCAGTGTTTCAGATTCCTTAGTCTAATGCAGAAAATCCCCAAAATCAATGCCCTGCCACAGACAGAGTCAAGTGGCTAAAAGAAAAATTACCCTGGTGCCATCACACATGAGCTCGGCTATTTAGCAGAGACATCTCAAGCAAGTGCCCTGTTTCCTTCATCACGAAATCTCTGAGGGTCATTGACACCCAGTTGGTGGCAGATGCTCAGGGCTGTCCCTGAGACAAAGGTGCTCAGGAAGCTGTTGGACAGAATCTTACAGCCACCTCCTGTCAGGGACCAATATTCCACAGGTAAGACGCCCACTTGGGACAGTGGTCCCTTCATGGTCACCAAAATTGTTACAAACTCAACCTCAGGTTCTCTTGCAACAAAGTCAATCTATTGACACCAGGCTGTGGTGAAGGAAAAGTAAAGTGTTTATTTACAGGGCACCAAGCAAGTAATTCAGGTCCTTTGATCACTAGCTGCCTATTTTCCTTGATTGGTGCCCTGCAAATACATGCTGTACTTCCCTTCACTACAACCCAGTGTCAATAGATTGACTGCTGTGTGTTAGGTGAGTGAACCCAAGTTCAGTTCAGTAACAAGACTGCTCTATATGTCCTACAAATACTATTAAAGCAAAACACCAGTGAAAACTGAAAATAAGGGCAAAGTTGTACAGATAAATGCTGACAAAATTAAAGCACAAAGAAGGCAGTACTGAACAATAAAGCATAATTCAGATCAAAAGTATGAAATGAAGCAAAGAAAAATTTTCAGTTATGATAATCCAAAAATATAAATATCTTTGGGGCTTCCCTAGTGGCGCAGTGGTTGAGAATCTGCCTGCTAACGCAGGGGACACGGGTTCGAGCCCTGGTCTGGGAAGATCCCACATGCCATGGAGCAACTAGGCCCATGAGCCACAACTACTGAGCCTGCGCGTCTGGAGCCTGTGCTCTGCAACAGGAGAGGCCGCGATAGTGAAGAGGCCCGCGCACCGCGATGAAGAGTGGCCCCTGCTTGCCACAACTAGAGAAAGCCCTCGCACAGAAACGAAGACCCAACACAGCCAAAAATAAATATAAGAATAAATAAATAAATAAAAGATTACTATTAAAAAAAAAAAAATCTTTGTGCCTCAAACAACATGGTTAAGTTAAACCAAGGAAAGAAAAGACAAAAGGCTCAAATAAAAGTAGAAATTTAAAAGAAAACTGTAAACAATAAAATCAAAAGCCAAGTAAGAATTTTCCTTAAACAGAAAAAAATTACAATGTGCAAAGTTAAGCGTGGAAAAGGACCTAGTATGAGGATTTTAAAAGATAAATTTGCAAATGTACGGTAATTAAGAAAACTCTAGATGAAATTAATGCTATCCTAGCAAAACTTTAAAATAATCAAATATTGATCCAAAAGTAAAAACAAACACAAAATCTTCATCAGATGAGTATAAAGAAAAATCAATAAAATGTTCAACATTTTAAAAAAGTTTCCATGTCCAGAACTTTCCATTTAATCATATAGAACAGACAATTTTCATTAAAGAGTTCTGAACTGCAAAAAAGGTAAAACAGGGAAGTACTTCACAGAAGAGAGAATAACAAATTCTAAACCACCACAAAAATCATTAATGTTTCTTATAGTAAAAGTTCATGTAAAATGATAAATTAAAATTTAAAAAAGAGGAAATTGGAAAGCAATGAATACTAAGCATGAAAAGTTGCCCAAGCCCAGATGTTGTGGCTATAATAGAAAAAATTAGGATCACTTTTCTCTATCTGGAGTGGGAATAGTTATAACTTTTTAGGAACTTGGAACACCTATTAAAATCAGAAATAATACATATACTCTCCGCTCAAGAATCTACACCAGGTGTAAAATCACCTGGACTTAACAATACATGAACAAAAGGTTTAGTACTGAGCTTTTTGTGACAAAAACTCAGAAAACAATACCCTTTAATAAGAGAAGGATTGAACCAAAGAAGCCCTATGCCCACTGAGGAGTCAGAGTTAGGTGGCTATTAGTGACTGTATCAGGGACACAATGCACTGGTTAGGAATGTCCTGGATATATCAGAGGAAAAACAAGCTGCAGAAAATGCAGATAGTACAGTCCCATTTTTGTAAATAGACACAAAACCATAGAAATGAGAATGGACAGTAAACAGATAAAAACATGCTCAGTTTTAGCAGTCAGGGGAATGCTAACAAAACTGGTTCCAGTGTTGGAGAAAGCTGATGATGGTCAGTTCTGGGCCAAATATCCCCCCTCTCCACCTTGAGAGGGGCAGCAGGAACTGTTAGATCTTTTGGGTAATTAAAATGTGAAAAGTATACAGTAATGTCAAACGCTGGGTGGTTCCAGAGAATGGGGTGGGAATATGAACTGTTCTTTCTCTCGAGAAAAGGAAGTCCACAAAACCATCAGCAAATTCAGAGAAACAAAACAAAACAAAAAAAGCACACTAAAAACAGGCTGCCTATTCTGAAAAGTTAATTCAGTAAAGAGGAAATGCAAGTAGATAATAAATATATGAAATGATGGCAGTCACAAGCCAAGAAAATGCAAATCAAAACAAGCTGTTTTTCACCCCAGATTA
The DNA here is from genome assembly GCF_965194805.1 of Balaenoptera borealis. Classification (NCBI taxonomy): domain Eukaryota; kingdom Metazoa; phylum Chordata; class Mammalia; order Artiodactyla; family Balaenopteridae; genus Balaenoptera; species Balaenoptera borealis. The sequence goes on from NC_138860.1 coordinate 141,117,431, forward strand.
AGAGGAAATTGGTTTAAGGTGGCCTAGCCTTGCAGGAAGGCCAGGTGAGTCCCGGAATTGGAGACTATGATACAAACCAAAGTTCAATTTATGATTCTCTCCACTTCTTGCACACAATCACACATGCATCATAAGTCAGTTAAGCCCTGGCTGGTGGGTCTTATCTATATCCGTGGCTCCTGTTCCAGTGATGTCTCTCCTTGGACCTTATCAAACAAATTCCGTACCCACATTAACACTCCTAAAATGTCACACTTAGACACTCACAGTCTAACATCGACTGTTTAAGAACAATCATCATGGAGGCGCCCACTGGCCACTGTGATTCCATTTCGAACTACTTAACACAGCCTAAAGTCGTACAAAATGAGTAAGAATCACACGATTAAAAGGCACACCAAAACATTTACCACCCCGCCAACCCTCCCCACCCGCAATGCCTTGGGTGTGTGAATTGGTCAACATTTCTCACCCTTCCTGATTCCTGTCTCCAAATTTTGCCCTCCTGCCGTATATTGTTAGAGCAAGTTCCTTAGAACATAATGCAGCACTCATCACTGCACTGATTAAAAGCCCCTGGAGTCCTCCTGTGCTAAACCCTTTTTGATGGCCCCCTAAGCCTGACCTGAAACTTACCAAGTTTGCTCCAGCCTCGGTGTTTAAATCTTGTTTTCCACCCTGATTTAGGGATTCTGAACCCAGAGTTCAGGATAGAATTTCAGGGTGTCTAGCATCTTGGGCAGGAAAGAGACCACATTTGTTTTCATTCATATCTGAATGGAATTTAGCATGATACAGTTATCAAAACAATAATTTGAGATATAGAATATGTGAGCTTCTTAACCTATTATTTAACAAGATCGAGCAGCAGATCTAACCTATTTTTGAATTTTGACTTAGAGTGTAAAACTGTGTTCCATGATACCTGCAAAACTGTAACATGAAACGAAAATACCTGTGATTTCTAGTGGTGACAAAGTCATGGATTCTGCTAATAATATTAGACTACCAAAGCTCCAGGTTAAGGGTCCCCACCCTAGAATCATTCCTCATGTGTTCAGAAGGTCAATTCCCCTGGATCACTCTAAAATATGTGTGTTCCCACACCCTTCTCCACTTCTCCAGTTACCAAGCCACTCAACTACCAAGGCTTAGCTGCTACTAAAGAAAAACCACAGGCCTCAAATGGCATCACTTATGCTAAAGCCCAGAACACCAAACCTAGACTTAATACTTGACTTACTTGCAGTTTCCAACTTCCCCAGAAATGCAATCTTAGCCAACCAGTTTGGAATTTTCTGACTGGCACCAAGGAGGTCATCTGTCATGTGGGTCCTCTCTATAGCTTGACCCCCAGAGGAAGAAGCAGTCTGCATGATAAAACTGCCATTGCCTTCCCCTAAAAGATGTTCTGACCTAAAAGTAATATTTTCTTTCTTTTTTTTTTTTATTAACTTTTATTGGAGTACGGTTGCTTTACAATGTTGTGTTAGCCTCCACTGCACAACAAAATGAATCAGCCATACGCATACAGATATCCCCTCCCTTTTGGACTTCCCACCCATCTAGGTTACCACAGTGCGTTAGGTAGAGTTCCCTGAAAAAGTAATCTTTTCTTTCCCTAATGACTCCCTTGCCCCACGCTTCTTCTTCTTAAAAACCTTCCATTTTGTGTAATTGCTAGGAGCACACTTCTAGTTGCTAGAATGGATGCTGCTCAATTCGACTTTCAAATTGGTTGAATTTTGTTTTTTACCACTGCTCACCCACTGAGGGTCCTTGTCCTGGAAGGAGGATGAGTTCTCTGCAGAGCAGGACTTGGTCTCCCGTGCAGCTGTGCTCAGGGTCTAGAATTCAAGCAAAGCCCATGATACCGAATTCAAAATTTAAGGTTTGGTATGTAGAAAAGTACCCCATTTTGTACTCACACACACACACAAAAAAGATACTTTTCTAGTTATGTGTTTGCTTACATTTATATGATTATAACAGTAAACATGTTATTCCTTTTGTTGTTTGAAAAAAGAATTCAATCAATTGTTCTAACAGTGAAGGAAATGCAGAAATACTCTGACGAAATAGGTTGCAGATAAAGTTCAAGACCTCACATCTAGGGAATGGAGGAGGAGGCCCCCTAAGCTCTAAAGCTCTCAGTTATACCATTGCTTCCAAAAGACACTGTCAATTTCACCTCCCGACTCTGTTTTTAAAGTTAGTACCTAAGTCCTTCCTCATTTCCTCCTGGCCTTCATCTTCTTCTCATGGCACTACTATTTTAATGTCCCCAGTTTCAGGGTAAGGGATGCCTAGGAAGGTGCCTTTCTCACGGGTCAGTGAGGGACAGAGCAGGTTGTAAAGCTAGGGGGCCCCAGGACAGCACCCACCCCGTGCCCCACGCTTCTGCCAGCCTTACCTGGAGAGGGGCTCCAGCCTGAGATGCAGCCCTGAGCAAAGTGAGGAAGGAGGCTGGAGGACTGACCCAATCTTTTGCTGGCTCCTCCCTCCCCTTGCAGAGTTTGCAAATTCCTAGGCCCAATCCCTTTTCAATCTGCACCCCTTCGCTGCTTCTCCGAACATCTCACGCAAGCCTGAAGCCACTGCTGACTTCCAATCCAGTAACCTCCTGAGCTCCACCTCCAGCTCCGATTCTTGGGTGCCTCCGGCTGAGCGTGTCCAACGCCCACCCCACCGCCACGACTCCAGGCTCTCGAGGCAATAAAGGCACCACTTATTGCCCTGTTATTCAGACATAACCCCAGGCGTCAACCTTGATTTCTCTCCTTCCTTCAATCCCCATATTTAATCATTCCCAAGCCCTTGTGTTTGTCCACTTCTTTCTCTCTCCGTGGCTCTGTAACCATGCTGGACTCTGTGCAGCCTTCCAGAACAGAACCCTCCCAACTTGTCCTCTGCTTTAGTTCCTCTCTGAAGTACTTAGATAACAGTATTTGATGCATTTTTCCCGAGCTGTTTTACAGATGCTAAAACCCCCACCAAATGGAAGAAGTTAAAGTCCTGATGACCATGAACACATAGCCCCCTGGTACCTGAGGATTGATAAAGTGACACTGTCCTGTACCTCACCACCAACCAGTCAGAGAATTGTGCACAAGCTGATCATATACCCTGTGACTCCACTCCCTCACCTGCATTTAAAAATGCTTTCCTAGGGGCTTCCCTGGTGGCGCAGTGGTTGAGAGTCTGCCTGCCGGTGCGGGGGACGCAGGTTCGGGCCCTGGTCTGGGAGGGTCCCGCATGCCGCGGAGCGACTGGGCCCGTGAGCCACAATTGCTGAGCCTGCGCGTCTGGAGCCTGTGCTCCGCAGCAAGAGAGGCTGCGATGGTGAGAGGCCCGCGCACTGCGATGAAGAGTGGCCCCCACTTGCCGCAACTGGAGAAAGCCTTCATGCAGAAATGAAGACCCAGCACAGCCATAAATAAATAAATAAATAAATAAATAAAATATTAAAAAAAAAAATGCTTTCCTAAAAAAAAAAAAAAGCTTTCCTGAAAGCCATTGGGAGTTCGGGTGTTTTGAGCACTAGCTGCCCTGGACTCCTTGCTTGGCACCCTGCACTTTCCTTCACCACAACCTGGTGTCAGTGGATTGGCTTTACTGCATTCAGGCGAGTTGACCCAAGTTTGATCGGTAACAGATCCCAATGTTTGTCACAGGGCCCAACAGTAGGGGCAGGCACGCATCATGGCTTGGAGATAGATGAAACATGGCCAAAATTCAATTCACCAGTCACTCGATTTACTGCATGCAGTTAGCATGCAAGACACGTTAGTCAAAGTAGGGAAAATAGAAAAGGGGGTAAGGACCTCTCCAATGAAAAGCCTGGGCAGGAGACATCTCTGCAGGAGCAGTGGTCTCCAGTCCACAATGGGTCTCCCGACAAGTGGGAGTGGGAAGTGGCCCTCTGCTGAGAGAGGGCCTCTGGCAGCGTCCCTCTGCAACAGCTCTCAGCAGGTAGAGTCAGGTCCTCAGTGAGGCGTCTCATTTTAAGGAATAACATTTACCCCAGTGGAGGGGGCCTTGACTCATCAGTCGCTTCTTCTGTTCCAGTGACTTACGTCACCCATCAAACTTCTCTTCGTTTATCCCTCTAAGACATCCTCAGTCCTCCAGCAGACTTTTCAAGACAACAAATATGGAAGTTCACACTGGGACCACTGGGACTCCATTTTGAACAATTTTACATGTCTTAGCTTAAATCCTTCAAGTGTCACAGAAGATGAGTAGGGATCCTAACACAAAAGAAATCATATTATAACATCATTTATAACTAATATTTGAGAACATTTATAATATTAATGGTACTTAATCTAAGAAGTTCAATTTACATTTTGTTTTACATCTCAATAAGAGAGACAGTCAAATTAACCATGGTCAAAATTATAAGGCCAAAAACTTATAACTGCTTAGTGTTCATATATCTACATTCAGTTTTTGTTGTAAATTTCCTCAGCTGTAGGAAAGAACATATGGTTCACTCCATTGATAGGAATTAGATCTTAATGCTGAGATGGCTTCTTCTTGGTATTTCTTCTGTGATTGTATGAATGGAGTTGAGTGGCGAGGTACTCATCATGTTAATTTAAAAAAGAGCACACAGCCAATTATTATAGTTATAAAGAGGTAGACAGGTAATGCATCTGCCCAGTATTTTTGAGGCCGAAAGGTTAAGCCTAAGAAGTTTAGCTGGTATTCAGGAATAAAAGCCTACATGAGCTATAGTATGATGTCAAATTGGAGGGTTAAAAAAAGAACAGAGCATTTATGAATTGCTCTTCCCAGCAACAGCCATGGTGAAGTTTCTACCATTTTCCCCGTGGCTTTGCATATTCTCAGTGTTGTGTCTGTGCAAGAGGGTGAGAGAGGAAAAACCCAAGGGAAAGACCATGGAGCCACAGACCCCCACCCACATGCTGTGGCTCCCACATAGTTTTAAGAGACTTAGTTTCCAGGGTCTCAGCTTCCATATGTATCTAAAGCTGATCTCCTTGAGAAGGTGACTGAGGTATGACCTTCCCCTCTCTCTTTCTCAATCTTTCTTTTCTCTCTTTGCAAAATGATTACTAGATTCATTATGGCGGCATTTCTGCCTGGCATAAAAATCTGGTTGAGGGTACCAGCTTCTAAGTAGGAATCCCTAAGAAGCCCAACCTGGAGGCTTCCATGAGAGATATTGAAAGAGGAGGTACTTCATCTCATCCAGGCAACAAGCCTCTCCATCCAACCATTGATCCATCCATCTGTCCATCCACTCATCCATCCATTCCTTTCATCTATCCACCCACCCTTCCCTCCCTCCCTCCCTCCGACACACCCTGTCTCTACTGGACTGAGAATCAGAAGTGAGATACATGTCCCCAGGATGTACGTTAACACCATTATTTGAACTGAAATGTGAACTCCAACGTTTCCTGATAGAAAGTATGATTTGTCTCATGGGACTGGCTTTGCCAGTTAGGTTATAAGGAGAACACTTTCCATAAACTGGAAGAACTAAATCTGTTTTTGACAAAAAATACACTTAAGGTATGTTCAGAATACAAAAACACTAGAAAATATAACCTTTGAAACTATCAATATTTAAATTTATGATTGAAAAATCGTAGGTGTCAACCTAAAAATGTGTTTTGTGAAGAATATGAGCAAAAAGTCCTGGAAAACCATTGCCCCTTAGTCCCCTACCTGGTCCAGAACGATCCTAGGGAATCACTTTGGAAGTAGAGGATGAGCTTCCCAGGGGGTTTGAGCAAACAGGCTGAGCCTGGCACTGGCCTTCTTGTCTGGCACCGGTTCATCTTTGAGTATGACCAGCTCTTCAGCCTTGTCTGGACTGTCAGAAATGAAGATTTTGTCTGGTTCCAGCTTGATTATCAAGTTGACACCCCTGCCACCTGCCAGGACACCCTAGACCCGAAAAGGAGAGTCATTTCTGGACTTGCAGCACCAGAATGTTGAAGAAACCCAGCTTGGAGCCAGAGCTAAGACTTATTCTTCCTGGGATGCCCTTCCTCACCCTAATTCTACTCACTTTGCTAGGTTAATCAACTCATTTGTCAAACATTTAGTGTGTACATACTGTGTGCCGAGCACTGTTTTTTCTAAGTTCTGCTTTGATGACCCTCTGCTTCTCTAAGAGAAGATTTGCTTGATGCTCTAGCCTGAATTAGGAACTCTTCTGAGTCCCAGAGTCCTGGGACTTCTGCTATTAAGGCACTCATCCCTCCAGATTCAGGCTGTTGGGTTGAGACCTCCACTTCACCAGCTGTGTGACCTAGAGTAAGTTAGCAAACTCCTCTGTGCTTGCATTTCTAAAATTTATAAAGTGGGCAAAATAGTATTTACCTCATGGTGTTGGGAGAACTTGAGATAATTCAGTTGAAGTGCCTTTCACAATGCTTAGAATTCAGTAATACATGCATATTGCAACAAGTTTGTTAAATACGTGAAAGTGTAAAGAATCAAAGAGACCTCCAACATTTGATGCACAATCTTTCAGATTTTTTCTAGGATTTATGTACTTACATAAAATATGAACCTCTTACAGCAGTGAACTTTCATTCTTTAGGGATTTTGATGAGATTTGAGTTAAAAATAAAAACAATTGGGGAGAGTCAGCTCTACCCACCACCAGAGCCTCCCATCAAGCCTCTTAGATAGCCTCAACCACCAGAGGGCAGACAGCAGAAGCAAGAAAAACTACAATCCTGCAGCCTGTGGACCAAAAACCACAGTTACAGAAAGATAGACAAGATGAAAAGGCAGAGGGCTATGTACCAGATGAAGGAACAAGAAAAAACCCCAGAAAAACAACTAAATGAAGTGGAGATAGGCAACCTTCCAGAAAAAGAATTCAGAATAATGATAGTGAAGATGATCCAGGACCTCGGAATAAGAATGGAGGCAAAGATTGAGAAGATGCAAGGAATGATTAACAAAGACCTAGAAGAATTAAAGAAGAAACAAACAGAGATGAACAATACAATAACTGAAATGAAAACTACACTAGAAGGAATCAATAGCAGAATAACTGAGGCAGAAGAACGGATAAGTGACCTGGAAGACAGAAAGGTGGAATTCACTGCTGCGGAACAGACTAAAGAAAAAAGAATGAAAAGAAATGAAGACAGCCTAAGAGACCTCTGGGACAACATTAAACGCAACAACATTCGCATTATAGGGGTCCCAGAAGGAGAAGAGAGAGAGAAAGGACCAGAGAAAATATTTGAAGAGATTATAGTCGAAAACTTCCCTAACACGGGAAAGGAAATAGCCACCCAAGTCCAGGAAGCGCAGAGAGTCCCATACAGAATAAACCCAAGGAGAAACACGCCGAGACACATAGTAATCAAAGTGGCAAAAATTAAAGACAAAGAAAAATTCTTGAAAGCAGCAAGGGAAAAATGACAACATACAAGGGAACTCCCATAAGGTTAACAGCTGATTTCTCAGCAGAAACTCTGCAAGCCAGAAGGGAGTGGCATGATATACTTAAAGTGATGAAAGGGAAGAACCTACAACCAAGATTACTGTACCCGGCAAGGATCTCATTTAGATTTGATGGAGAAATCAAAAGCTTTACAGACAAGCAAAAGCTAAGAGAATTCAGCACCACCAAACCAGCTCTACAACAAATGCTAAAGGAACTTCTCTAAGTGGGAAACACAACAGAAGAAAAGGACCTACAAAAACAAACCCAAAACAATTGAGAAAATGGTCATAGGAACATACATATCGATAATTACCTTAAACGTGAATGGATTAAATGCCCCAACCAAAAGACATAGACTGGCTGAATGGATACAAAAACAAGACCCATATATATGCTGTCTACAAGAGACCCACTTTAGACCTAGGGACACATACAGACTGAAAGTGAGGGGATGGAAAAAGATATTCCATGCAAATGGAAATCAAAAGAAAGCTGGAGTAGCTATAATCATATCAGATAAAATAGACTTTAAAATAAAGAATGTTACAAGAGACAAGGAAGGACACTACATAATGATCCAGGGATCAATCCAAGAAGAAGATAAAACAATTATAAATATATATGCACCCAACATAGGAGCACCTCAATACATAAGGCAACTGCTAACAGCTATAAAAGAGGAAATCGACAGTAACACAATCATAGTGGGGGACTTTAACACCTCACTTACACCAATGGACAGATCATCCAAAATGAAAATAAATAAGGACACAGAAGCTTTAAATGACACAATAGACCAGATAGATTTAATTGATATATATAGGACATTCCATCCAAAAACAGCAGATTACACGTTCTTCTCAAGTGTGCACGGAACATTCTCCAGGATAGATCACATCTTGGGTCACGAATCAAGCCTCAGTAAATTTAAGAAAATTGAAATCATATCAAGCATCTTTTCTGACCACAACGCTATGAGATTAGAAATGAATTACAGGGAAAAAAACGTAAAAAAGACAAACACATGGAGGCTAAACAATACGTTACTAAATAACCAAGAGATCACTGAAGAAATCAAAGAGGAAATCAGAAAATACCTAGAGACAAATGACCATGAAAACACGACGACCCAAAACCTATGGGATGCAGCAAAAGCAGTTCTAAGAGGGAAGTTTATAGCTATACAAGCCTACCTCAAGAAACAAGAAAAATCTCAAGTAAACAATCTAACCTTACACCTAAAGAAACTAGAGAAAGAAGAACAAACAAAACCCAAAGTTAGCAGAAGGAAAGAAATCATAAAGGTCAGAGCAGAAATAAATGAAATAGAAACAAAGAAAACAATAGCAAAGATCAATAAAACTAAAAGTTGGTTCTTTGAGAAGATAAACAAAATTGATAAGCCATTAGCCAGACTCATCAAGAAAAAGAGGGAGAGGACTCAAATCAATAAAATCAGAAATGAAAAAGGAGAAGTTACAACAGACACCGCAGAAATACAAGGCATCCTAAGAGACTACTACAAGCAACTTTATGCCAATAAAATGGACAACCTGGAAGAAATGGACAAATTCTTAGAAAGGTATAACCTTCCAAGACTTAACCAGGAAGAAACAGAAAATATGAACAGACCAATCACAAGTAATGAAATTGAAACTGTGATTAAAAATTTTCCAACAAACAAAAGTCCAGGACCAGATGGCTTCACAGGTGAATTCTATCAAACATTTAGAGAAGAGCTAACACCTATCCTTCTCAAACTCTTCCAAAAAATTGCAGAGGAAGGAACACTCCCAAACTCATTCTATGAGGCCACCATCACCCTGATACCAAAACCAGACAAAGACACTACAAAAAAAGAAAATTACAGACCAATATCACTGATGAATATAGATGCAAAACTCCTCAACAAAATACTAGCAAACAGAATCCAACAACACATTAAAAGGATCATACACCACGATCAAGTGGGATTTATCCCAGGGATGCAAGGATTCTTCAATATACGCAAATCAATCAATGTGATACACCATATTAACACATTGAAGAATAAAAACCATGTGATCATCTCAATAGATGCAGAAAAAGCTTTTGACAAAATTCAACACCCATTTATGATAAAAACTCTCCAGAAAGTGGGCATAGAGGGAACCTACCTCAACATAATAAAGGCCATATATGACAAACCCACAGCAAACATCATTCTCAATGGTGAAAAACTGAAAGCATTTCCTCTAAGATCAGGAACGAGACAAGGATGTCCACTCTCACCACTATTATTCAACATAGTTCTGGAAGTTCTAGCCACGGCAATCAGAGAAGAAAAAGAAATAAAAGGAAGACAAATTGGAAAAGAAGAAATAAAACTGTCACTGTTTGCGGATGACATGATACTATACATAGAGAATCCTAAAACTGCCACCAGAAAACTGCTAGAGTTAATTAATGAATATGGTAAAGTTGCAGGATACAAAATTAATGCACAGAAATCTCTTGCATTCCTATACACTAATGATGAAAAATCTGAAAGAGAAATTATGGAAACACTCCCATTTACCATTGCAACAAAAAGAATTAAATACCTAGGAATAAACCTACCTAGGGAGACAAAAGACCTGTATGCAGAAAACTATAAAACACTGATGAAAGAAATTAAAGATGATACCAACAGATGGAGAGATATACCATGTTCTTGGATTGGAAGAATCAACATTGTGAAAATGACTATACTACCCAAAGCAATCTACAGATTCAATGCAATCCCTATCAAATTACCAATGGCATTTTTTACAGAGCTAGAACAAATCATCTTAAAATTTGTATGGAGACACAAAAGACCCCGAATAGCAAAAGCAGTCTTGAGGCAAAAAAATGGAGCCGGAGGAATCAGACTCCCTGACTTCAGACTATACTACAAAGCTACAGTAATCAAGACAATATGGTACTGGCACAAAAACAGAAACATAGATCAATGGAACAAGATAGAAAGCCCAGAGATTAACCCACGCACCTATGGTCAACTAATCTATGACAAAGGAGGCAAAGATATACAATGGAGAAAAGACAGTCTCTTCAATAAGTGGTGCTGGGAAAACTGGACAGCTACATGTAAAAGAATGAAATTAGAATACTCCCTAACACCATACACAAAAATAAACTCAAAATGGATTAGAGACCTAAATATAAGACTGGACACTATAAAACTCTTAGAGGAAAACATAGGAAGAACACTCTTTGACATAAATCACAGCAAGATCTTTTTGGATCCACCTCCTAGAGTAATGGAAATAAAAACAAAAATAAACAAGTGGGACCTAATGAAACTTCAAAGCTTTTGCACAGCAAAGGAAACCATAAACAAGACGAAAAGACAACCCTCAGAATGGGAGAAAATATTTGCAAATGAATCAACGGACAAAAGATTAATCTCCAAAATATATAAACAGCTCATTCAGCTCAATATTAAAGAAACAAACACCCCAATCCAAAAATGGGCAGAAGACCTAAATAGACATTTCTCCAAAGAAGACATACAGACGGCCACGAAGCACATGAAAAGATGCTCAACATCACTAATTATTAGAGAAATGCAAATCAAAACTACAATGAGGTATCACCTCACTCCTGTTAGAATGGGCATCATCAGAAAATCTACAAACAACAAATGCTGGAGAGGGTGTGGAGAAAAGGGAACCCTCTTGCTCTGTTGGTCGGAATGTAAATTGATACAGCCACTATGGAGAACAATATGGAGGTTCCTTAAAAAACTAAAAATAGAATTACCATATGACCCAGCAATCCCACTACTGGGCATATGCCCAGAGAAAACCGTAATTCAAAAAGACACATGCACCTGAATGTTCATTGCAGCACTATTTACAATAGCTAGGTCATGGAAGCAACCTAAATGCCCATCAACAGACGAATGGATAAAGAAGTTGTGGTACATATATACAATGGAATATTACTCAGCCATAAAAAGGAACGAAATTGGGTCATTTGTTGAGACGTGGATGGATCTAGAGACTGTCATACAGAGTGAAGTAAGTCAGAAAGAGAAAAACAAATATTGTATATTAATGCATGTATGTGGAACCTAGAAAAATGGTACAGATGAGCCAGTTTGCAGGGCAGAAGCTGAGACACAGATGTAGAGAATGGACATATGGACACCAAGGGGGGAAAACTGCGGTGGGGTGGGGATGGTGGTGTGCTGAATTGGGCGATTGGGATTGACATGTATACACTGATGTGTATAAAATTGATGCCTAATAAGAACCTGCAGTATAAAAAAACAAACAAAACAACTAATACTAAACTTTCATTGGGTTATTTGTATGGAAATATGTTAATATAAATGTTTCAGACATTACATGAAATTTCTAAAAATCTTATATTTGTATTTGTATGGAAATATGTATGGAAATATGTTAATATAAATGTTTCAGACATTACGTGAAATTTCTAAAAATCTTATATGTTCTGGTATAATGTTATAAGTAATAATCCTAGTTATTACTTTAAAATGTATATCTCAGAAATAACTAATTTTCTTGTAAAAAAAAAAAAACAATTGGGGAAGAGTCATATATTATTCAAGCTTTCCAGCCGTGAAGATGAAATCTCATCGGGCAAGTTTCTTAACCTCTTTGTACCTCCATTTCCTGCAAAACGAGAAATACTGTGCTACCTACCTCATAGACTGTTGATTAAATGAAGTAAAATATGCAAAAATGCTTAGAATAGTGCTATGGTAAGACTCCTATAAACGTTTGCTCTTAATATTGTTATTATCATTTGTTTAAACTTTTGGCAGTTTTTTTTTTTTTTCTCAAATAGGTCTTACACATTTTCTTTTTCCATTTTTTTTTTTCTTCCTTTGGTTAATATTATTACTGGGTAATAATTATTTTCACCACCACTGTGAATGATATTTTCCCCCCAGTCTATGGCTGATATGGAGGAAAGCAGTAGCTGATAGCCTATGGCTAGTAGCTCGTAGTCTGGCATCTCCTGGGAAAGACAGACCTTGTAAACAGATTAATTTTAAGACAACGTGTTATTGAAAAGGTAAAGGCAAGCATGGGTTCTAGGAATGACAGAGAAGGCTGTCAGCCACACTTGCAGGGAAGGGCTGGGCAAGGTTCCTTGGAAGCTGTCATAGGGAGCTGGGTCTTGAAAGACAAGGCGTTTTGCACCTGTAGTTGGTGCTCCCATCACTACTTCAGTGGAGGTGCCAAGGTGGTGGGTTCTCCCGCTGATGCCAGGACTCAAAGTGGAGGCAAAAGAAGAGGAGAGGCTGGGGAGTCTGTTGCATCCATCTCTACCTGCCCTGGAATTAGAGACCCTCTCCCTTTGCTTTTCACTCCTGTTGTCCCTAAATTCCACAGAGACCCACCCTAACTTAACCCAGCCTGACTTTGCAGCCAAGACAAAACAAGGGGTTGGGTAGAGCTTTCCTTTGGGGTGTAGTACTGTTCTAGCCCAGAGGACATATCCTAACCTACTCATCCTTCTCTAGAGGAGAGTGGATTCTATGAAGAAAGGATGCCTAATCCCATCCCATAGTAAAGATTCTAGTTTCTCACTTCAGGGTGAGGACGCTCTCCTGGATTTACTTAATGAGATCGAGCAATTTCTTTTGAACAAGATTTCATTCTGATGACGTAGATCAGGTAAATGGAAAACCTGCGCCATCTTCTGGCCACGTAGCTTTCTTGAGACATTGTTCTTGTAAAAACATTTTTATTGAAGTATAGTTGACGTACAATATTCTGTAAGTTACAGGTGTACAGTATAGTGATTCACAATTTTAAAGGTTATATCCATTTATAATTCTTTAATATTAAACACAGGTTTTTCTCCTCTTCCCTAGTTACTAAATCTGAAGTTTTGCCAACTTTAGCATGTATTCAATGAAGACTCACCTGAGCAGTTAGGTGAGAACGCAGATTCTGATACCTAAGTGTGCACCTGCCTGCACCAGGATCCTGATGTAAACTGTTCATGGCCCACACTCTTGAGAAACAGTAAAAATAATGGGATGAATGCCAAAATATAAAATGGATAAAGGGTTTTTAAAAATTATTTTATGATTTAAAAAGAAACCACTTTTTGGGAATTCCCGGGAAATGCAGTGGCTAGGACTCAGCGCTTTCACTGCTGTGGGCCTGGGACTGGTCCCTGGTTGGGAAACTAAGATCCCGCAAGCTACAAAGCATGGCCAAAAAAAAAAAAAAAAGAGAAAAGAAACCACATTTCCGTTAAAGTGTAAAAGTTTGGAAAGTACAGAAATATTAGAGATGAAAATTAAAATCACATATAATCCCATGTAAAGCACCATTTTATAATCTAATTTTTGTGCCTTTCAATTTTGTGTCTCCAACATATTTTCTTCGAAAATATGGTTTGAACTAGCTGCATCATTTTCAACTAGGTGGCTCTGTGCCATGTCATGTTTAACTGTTCCCACATGGGTTATGGAAGACTTTTAGGCTGTTTTCACTATGATAAGTCATAGTATGGTATTGGTATGACCATCCATTTACATTAATCTTTGTGTACAACTTTGATTATTTCTTTCGGGTGTACTAGGAATGACTGTGGTACAGATTGATTCTTGATAATATTGCCGGCTCATCGTTTCCTGACTTAATATGTTAGGTAGAATGTCCAAAGCATGGATTGCAGAGATGAAAGGAGTTAATTCCTCTACAAACATGATGGCCTCTAAGTAGAATCATAAAGCCTATCCTTCCAAATGGTTTCCGGATTTTGCAACCCAAGAGATATTTCCTCTCCAGGTATACGTTATACTTCTGTTCTTTGTTTTCCATTTTCTTTTTCCCCAAGCTAAAGAAAATCTTTAATTTCAATGATTTGTTATTCATTATTAGCCTAATTTTAATGAAGAGATACAATAATAGGAGAGTGTGGTGAGAAAAAGAAATAATATACATTTTTCATAATTGAATGTTATGTAACATACCAAGTTAAGTTCAATGTTATTGAGTGCTGACTTGACCAGGCACTGTGTTAGACCTCATGAGTGTGAAGTAAGCAACGATCTAATTCATGACCTAGAGAGTGACATAGGTATGAAAATAATTACAAAAAGGAGTGATGCATGCACTAATAAAGCAATGCACAAGATACAGTTATAGTAATAATAGTTAATTTTACTATGTGCCAAGCACTGCTGTTTTTATATCTATGTCAATTCATTTAATCATCCTATGTTATGTTAGCCTATAAAGTAGGTATTATTCTTATCATCATCTTCCCTACTTCACAGATGGGGATACTAAGACAGAGTAACTTGCCCAAAGTTCGAAGAGCCAGCATTTGAATCTAGGTGATCCTGCTCCAAAGTCCATGCACGTAACCGCTAAACAATAACGTCTCTCTGTAATAGCAAGGAGGGAAGGATTAAAACTCTGGAGGATCAAGAACAATTTAAAAAATTAATACTTTCAACTAATGTTAATTGAGCAACTACTACATGGCAAGCAATGTGCAAAGAGCTGGATGGACATACAATGCTGAAAAAGATAGTCATGGTCCCTGTCTTCTTGAAGCTTGTGCCAATATAAAGAAAAACACACAACATAAGAGTTGCGAGGTTCAGTTTTATTCTGGGACCTTACTGAAGACTATAGTCTGAGAAGAGTTCCTCAAAAAGCTCTGAGGAACTGCTCCAAAGAGGAAGGGGAAGAGGCCAGTATAAATATGATTTTGGCTGGGGAACATGTGCAGTCAACCATATGTCTCAGCAAAAGGTTACTGCCAGTCATGAGGGACAGTATCTTAGTTAATGATTTTAGTGCTTTTGTATGTTTGGGAAGATGCAAGCGTTCATAAAAATTTTATAAAAATATTAAAAAATATATATCTAATTTTCTAAGGGTTTATTTCCAAAGCACAGAGTGCCACATCCTGTTATTCGTCCTGAATTCCTCTCAGGGTGCACTGTTGGTCAGTGACTGCAGTGGCTAATGATTTGATGATCCTTGTAGAACTGGAGAGTGGGCAACATTCTTTGTTCTACACTTGCAATCTACAGAGGCAGCCATAGAGTAGACAAACAAAAATACAAATGAATACACAATTGCCTACGTGCCATGAAGGCAAAGAACCAAGTAATAATATAAAAATACTAACACCAGGATGAGGAGGGGGTACTCGGTTATGGTGGTGTCATGAATGACCTCTCTGAGGAAACACGAAGTCTGGGGCTGAAGGAAGAGGAGGAGTTAGGCACAAAAGTGGGAAGAACTTGAGTTCAGGTCCTGGGGTCAGGAGATTGGGGCAAGAGGAACTGAAACAGTGTTGCAACAGCAAGGGAAATACTAGTGAGAACAGATCATTCTAGGCCATGTTAAAAGAAACTGAATTTATCCTAAGGTGAACCAAGAGTTTGAAGCAGGGGAGGAGAGGAGGTTATAAGGTGCCATTAACATTTCAAAAAGGTTATTCAATTTTATGGAGTATGAATTGAAAGTTGAGGGACTGAAAACTGGAAGAGCAGTTAGAAGTAGTTCCAGGCACGAAATGATGGTGGCCTGGACCATTCCTGGGCTGCAGGAGGAATGTGGAAGCTGGGCCGGGCATGGCCCGTTCTGCACTGACAGATCTGTCTACTGGAAAGTTTGTTCCTAAACTTCTACAATCCCAGGTGCCCACATGTGCACGGCTTTACCTACACATTTGTTTTTTCTTTAAAACCTATTATGCAAACAAAAAAAAATCCCTCTTATATAAAAAGGAAAGACATCAAAGTTGGGTGAGCCTCACATTGACAGCTCTAAAGCTTGAGTTCTCAATTGTCTCAGATACCAATTTGCTTGTTGCCCCGTGGGTGAGTCATGGAACCTCTCCGGGCCCCAGTTTCATGATCTCCAGAAAAGGAAATCATCATACAACCTACCTCCTGGGGGTGTTGAGCAAGGAACAGTTGATGGAAGTTTTGGAATCCAATTTATAATCCATAAAGACTGTCTACCGAAATGGCACAGCAAACTTCAGTACAACGTTGTAATTTATAAGAGAGGCTCAGAGTCCTAGAGCTGGATATCGATGTGGGACGGTGTTGCTCAGAGAGAATGGAGCAAATAATGATCTAAAATGCTTTCAGTGGGTCTATTTTGATCTCAAAACACATTTAAAGAGCAGAACCCCACGTTAATAAATGTTCTAGCCGGGTGCTTCTCAAACTTTGATGTGCATATAGATCACCTGGAGAGCTTGTTAGAACGCAGTCAGTCTGCGAGAACAGGGGGCTGGAGAGTCTACATTTCTAACCAGTTCTCAGGGGATGTTGACGCTGCAGGGCCACACCACACGTGCA
Organism: Balaenoptera borealis; assembly: GCF_965194805.1. NCBI lineage: Eukaryota > Metazoa > Chordata > Mammalia > Artiodactyla > Balaenopteridae > Balaenoptera > Balaenoptera borealis. Next base: position 141,134,224 of record NC_138860.1, read on the forward strand.
GTAGCAAGACTCTGGCCTATCCTGACCGTTTATATATTAAAATGCTGCCTCTCGATATTCTGTCTCAGTGTTTCCTTGCATTTCTCTGCTCTCAGCTCTTGGGAATTTGCAATATGGGTCTTATTTTCTATTGTGTTTCTGCAGAGAGCAGTAAGGGGATCCGTGTCCTGTGTTGCCAATTTAGGGTCTATCTCTGCATCTCATATTGGGGTGGCAACTTTTATTTGGTCATATTTCTTATAATTATCTCATTCGAATCCAGCTATAAAAAAACTGCTTATTGACCAGAGAAGGCAAACTGGTTTTCGTAGAGTTTAAAGCCATTGAGTCATTATCAGAAAGATTTCTCCACCCTTTCTGAGATTTTAAATAAGTTTCTTTTCATGTTGAGTTTGGACCGTGAATACATGATCTCATCACTTAACCGTTCCATTCCATTGGAATGTCTGAGCCCAGAGCATGGTGAGATGAACAAGCACAGCCTGCCTCCCTGTCATTGTCACTGCTCTAGAATTCATTCCACAAATATCTGCTGAAACCGGCCCAGTGACTGACACTGTTCCCAGCACTGGCTTTTGGAAAGCAGCTGTGGTCCCCTCTAGAAAACCAGTGTCTAAGGTTACCATGATCCCAATCCCAGGCTTTCCAGGACTTTAAGCCAAGTTTCCACTGATTAATACATTTATCAAGTGTCTGACAGCACAGCTGCCAAGGAACATAAATCAGGCTCACTGGAGACAAGAATTAAGCTCAGGCCTGGGGAGAGACCCACAGGTATTTTAGCTTCCTTCACTGCCTGCATGGGAGCTTGCAATTGGCTTTAGGAAGACAAGACACACTTGCTAACAGTAAAGAATAAGACCAGATAACACAGTTCATTCCACAGATATTTCTGGAGTCCCCACTGTGTGCAGGTGCTGGGCTTGAATTAGAAACATCACAGTGACGCAGTTCAGACAGCCACTTCATCTACTTGGGGAAACAGAATGGTGAGAAGGAAGCCTAGAACACTACCGGCGTACCAACAAAGTGCACCAGAGCTGGTCTTAGGAAGTCAAGGGAGGCTTCTAGAGAAAGAGGGGTCTAATTGAAAATGTAAAGGGACTTCCCTGGTGGCCCAGTGGTTAAGAATCCGCCTGCCAGTACAAGGGACATGGTTCGATCCCTCGTCCGGGAAGATACCACATGCCGCGGAACAACTAAGCCCATGCGCCACAACTAATGAGCCTGTGGTCTACAGCCCACAAGCCACAACTACTGAAGCCTAGGCACCTAGAGCCCATGCTCCGCAACAAGAGAAGCCACTGCAATGAGAAGCACGTGCACCTCAAGGAGGAGTGACCCCCGCTCGCCGCAACTAGAGAAAGCCCGCACGCAGCAACGAAGACCCAACGCAGGCAAAAATAAATAAATAAAATAAATAAATTTATAAACAAAAAAAAGAAAATGTAAAGATTAGTGGATGTTAGCCAGAAAAGGAAGAAGACTGAGAGGTGAGGAGAAAACAGAGTGTGTCAGGCAGAGAGACCAGTGTTGCAAAGGCTGGAAGACTTGAGAGCCGGCATTTGGGGACCTTCATTCAATTAGATAGAACTGGCATGTAGAGTTTGAGAGAGATGCTGAGATAAAAGAGTGGGTTTGGAAGAGATGAGACTGAAAATATATGGGGACCAGATCATAAAGGGCCCTAAAGCTGTGATGAGTCTTTGTTCTAAAGGCAATGAAAAGTTATTGAGTTGTGATTGAAAAATTCATTCAACTAACTTTCATTTAACACAGATTTGTCAGGGACTTACTCCCTTCCAAGTACTGTGTTTGGGGATGGGGACATGCTGGTAGTCAAGTTAGGCACAGAACACACAGTTTAGCCGGGAAGAAAGACAAACAATTCCTTTTGGCCCAGAATGATGCATGTTGCAACTGGGAAAGTACAAGGTGTGATGGGAACACATAGGTGGGACCCTCAGCCTAGTCCAAGGGTAGGGAGGGGGTCAAGGAAGGCTTCCCAAGGAATGTTTAAGCTATCTGAAGGATGACTAGGCATTAGCCAGGCAAAGAGGAGCTGAGGAAGCATGCATAAAGCCTCAAGACAAGGGAGAACACTGACTTGGGACATTAGAAGAACTTCAGTCTTCCTGGAGTAGAAAAACTGAAGGATGGCAAGATGAGACCAGAGAGAAAGCCACTGTAACAAGACTTGAAGGAAATAGGAACATAGTAAGCGATGCTCAGATTTACATTTCAGAAAGAACACTAGAGTTTTGGGGGGCATGAGTGACATTTATTCAACAAACACCTGTGGACTATCTATTCTGGGTCCTAGGCTCCAGAGTTCATGGTTTGGTGGAGGAGACAGACATTGGCTGACAGCAGCTATGCGATAGGATGAATAATGAAAGTCTGAGTCATGCTGCAGAGACTGACTCGGCCAGAGGGAGTCAGGGAAGCCTCCGGAGGTGGTGGCTTTTAAGCTAAGCCAGCGGGATGCATAGGAGTTTTCCCAGGCATTCTAGATAGAACAGCAGGTGTAAAGATGTGTAGTGTGAAAGAGCACGGCCAGCTCGTTCAGAGTCATTTCACGATGACTTGGGTTTAGGTTGCAAAGAGGAAAGACTGGAGAGGATATTTGAGAAGAAGGTCAGTAGACACATCTCACTTGTTGACTTGTATGTTGACATTAGGGATTTGAACTTGAGCCTGTAACTTGAGGGGAAATCACAGAGTCCTTGGAAAATCTGAAGCTCCTTTTGGAAGAATGCACATATGTGCCAAATATGCATGTAATCTCAGGGATTCAGAAATCTGCAGTTAAAATCTCACTGCTCTGGGCAGTGGGGAGCCACTGAAGAATTTCTAAACTGTGGAGCCATATGATCAGATTTGCACTTTAAAATGATCACAGGGAGAGGGTGGAAAGAGACTGGAGGCAAAAAGATCTGCTAAAAGTTCTCATAATACACGAGGTATAAAGCTGTAAGGGCCATTCGTCCTGGTGTCAGTAGGGATAAAGAATAGGGCCCTATGGGGAAGGCATCAGGAGTGGGCATGGGCCAGGATGTGATGACAAACTGGATGGTGGAGAAGGGTCTAAAATGACTGACAGGAAAATGGTGGTGTCACTGTCCCTAATATCTGTTCTTCCCATCATCCTTAGTAATAGAATCCCCAACTTTTACCTGGACACATCACTGCCCAGAGTAGAGACTCCATCTCCCAGCCTCGCGTACAGCTTGATGTGGCCACGTAACTAAGTTCTGGCTACTGAGATGTGAGTGAAGTGATGTGTGCAAACTCTGGCTCCTGCATTTAAAGAAGGAAAAAAGTGCATTTCTCCCTTCCCACTGGTTGGAATGTGGTAGTGATAAATCTTGATCCATGAAGATGAGGCCAGCTCTCTAGGGATCATAGAATTAGAAGTCAGAAAGAGCTTAGGCACCCCAACACTGTAAAGCCATCAAATCTGCCCCCGACTGTTTATTCTTCATTTGATATGTGAGCAAGAAATAATTCTCTAACTTGTTTACACCATTGCACATTTGGGATCTCTGTTGCAGGAGGAGCTGGACAAATGCACTCAGCATCCCATGACAGTCTCAAGGGTCTACAGCTGAGGTTATAAGGGCTGGGAGAAAATATTTGCAAATGATGTGACCCACAAGGGCTTAATTTCCAAAATATACAAACAGCACATACAACTCAAGAACAAAAAAAACAAAACTCCCAATTGAAAAATGGGCAGAAGGCCTAAAGACGCATTTCTCCAAAGAAGACATACAGATGGCCAATAGGCACATGAAAAAATGCTTATCATCACTAATTATTAGAAAGATGCAAATCAAAACTACAGTGAGGTACCACCTCACACTGGTCAGAATGGCCACATTAAAAGTCTACAAATAACAAATGTCGGGCAGGGTGTGGAGATAACGGAACCCTCCTACACTGTGGTTGGGAATATAAATTGGTGCAATCACTATGGAGAACAGTATGGAGGTTCCTCAAAAAACTAAAAATAGGGCTTCCCTGGTGGCGCAGTGGTTGAGAATCTGCCTGCCAATGCAGGGGACACGGGTTCGAGCCCTGGTCTGGGAAGATCCCACATGCCGCGGAGCAACTGGGCCTGTGAGCCACAACTGCTGAGCCTGCGCTCCGCAACAGGAGAGGCCGCGATGGTGAGGGGCCCGCGCACCGCGATGAGGAGTGGCCCCCGCTTGCCACAGCTGGAGGAGGCCCTCGCACAGAAACGAAGACCCAACACAGCCAAAAATAAATAAATAAGTAAAATTAAAAAAAAAAAAAAACTAAAAATAGAGTTGCCATATGATCTAGCAATCCCACTCCTGGGCATATAGCCAGACAAAACTATAATTCAAAATGATGCATGCACCCCTATGTTCATAGCAGCTCTATTTACAATAACCAAGACATGGAACCAACCTAAATGTACATCAACACATGAATGGCTAAAGAAAATGTGGTATATTTATATATACACACACACACACAATGGAGTACTACTCACCCATAAAAATGAATGAAATAATGCCATATGCAGCAACATGGATGGACCTAGAAATTATCATATTAAGCAAAGTAAGTCAGAAAGAGGAAGACAAATACTATATGATATCACTCATATGTAGAATCTAAAATATGACACAAATGAAAGTATCTAAGAAACAGAAACAGACTCACACCCATAGAGAACAGATTTGTGGTTGCCAAGGGGGAGGGGGTGGGGGAGGGAAGGATTGGGGGTTTGGGATTAGCAGGTGCAAACTATTATATATAGGATGGATAAAAAACAAGGTTCTACTGTATAGCACAGGGAACTATAGATCTGGAGCAGGATGGGAGCAAAGCCCAGGCCCTGTCTGTGCTCTGCCTGCCCACAGAGAGGAGGCACGCAGGTCTGCTTTCCACCCCCCTGCTGGCTCAGCAGGACAGGTGCGGTCATTCCTCATTAGAGGACTAAGATTCTGATCACCAATTCCAGTGTGTGGGGTTTTCCCCTCAACCAAGCCATTCTTGGATACCAGCTGGGCGTCCTACCTTTCAACTTAATTCTGACATTATGTACCTGGAAACAGCATCAGATTCCACAAGGTAAGGGCTCAGTCCCACAAGACTGCCCTGCACTTCAGTTGCCAATCACAAGCTCAGGTTGTCACCTGTGCTTTTGATGGACAGGCTATAGATTAGAAGTTCCCATGACCTCCTCCTTTGGTTCGATTAATTTGCTAGAGCAGCTCCAGAACTCAGAGAAATATTTACTTACTAGATCACAGGTTTATCAACAAAGGACATAACTCAGGAACAGCTAGATGGAAGAGATGCATAGGGTAAGGTGTGGGAAAAGGGGGTGGAGCTTCCTCATCCTCTCAGAGCATGCAACTCTCTGCATTTCCACGTGTTCACCAACAGGAAAGCTCTCTGAACCCTGGTCCTTGGCTTTTTATGGAGGCTTCACTACACAGCCATGACTGATTAAATCATTGGTCACTGGTGATTGATCTCAATCTCCAGCCCCTGTTGCCTCCTCGGAGGTCAGAGGAGTGAGACTGAAAGTTCCAACCCTTTAATCCCATGGTTGGTTCTTCTGGCAATCAGCCCCCATCTTTAGGTGCTGTCCAAAGTCAGTCCTCAACATAACAAAAGACACCTTTATGGCTCTCATCGCTTAGGAGATTCCAAGGGTTTTAGGAGCTCTGTGCCAGAAACAGGACAAAATTCAAATATATATTTCTTATTATTAATCACAATATCACAGGGACACTGCAGGGGGCACTGCGGCTCTGCCTGTGACCAGAGTGAACCTGTGATTCTGGGCTCAGGTGTGAGATACTCGCTGTGTACATTTAAGCCATGTCCTTCTTTCCAGCTGTGATCAGTAATAAAGTTGACATCTCTGGTGTCTCATCTCCCAGTGGTTTCCCAGCTTTGGAAATGCGAAAAGTAACAGTATTTATTGTCCCTGAACTCCTCCCCCAAGTCCCCCACACTCCCTGGTCAGCACATTGATCTTGTGGATGAGGCCCAGCCTGGTCTTATTGGTGAAGTGGGGTGGAAAAGAGGGGTTGGGGGCTACAGGCAGATGAAGGAATCTTGCCTGAAGGGGGCACTGCCTGACCCAAATGATGTCTGAGCCTGCAGTGATACTAGTCGCTTCACTTGCACAACTCCAGGGGGCGCCATCTCACTGTATTCTAGTGAACATCACCTTCTGCAGTTTTGTCCAGGAACTGCCATTCACAGATGGCACAATGGTGTCCCCGATAGGGCTGGAACAGGATGCCCTGGGTCAGGGTGAGGTAGGACAGGGCCTCACTGGGGGGGAATTTGGGGCATCCAGGTCTCATGGTTCAGAGGTCTGGTCAGGCAGGCAGGTGGATGGACATTCAAGTAAATAAGACTGTACCAAGGGGCAAGGTGTGCACACCAGGAGCCCATCCAGGAATCAGGAGGAGGGAGTCAGTGGTCCAAGGAGGGGCCCAGCCAGGGAGGAAGGAGGGTGACAATTCAGGATGGCACAATTATAAAGCCACCCGAGTGCCACCCCAATCGACACGACCTAGGCTTAAAAGCACTCCCAGCCCAGCAGGGAGCAGATATGGGACCTGAGGGATCAGCTCAGCCAGGGCCTCTCTGCCATCTCCTGGTGGCCCCAGGCACTTCTTGGCCTGTGGCAGCATAACTGCAATTGCTGCCTCCACCTTCATGTGGCCGTCTTCTCCCTATGTGTGTCTTCACATCATCTTCCTTCTTGTATAAGGATGCCAGTCATACTGGATTAGGGCCCCCCTAAGTACTTTATTTTAACTGGATTACCTCTGTAAAGACTCTATTTCCAAATAAGATCACATTCTCAAATACTAGGGGTTAGGACTTCAATATATCTTTGGGGGGGGCGGGAGGGGGACACATTTCAACCCATAAGACATGCTTTTGTTCCTCTCTTCTTAAGATGCTCTTCCCTCTAGCTCTCACCCTTCCTCACAGCTAATGCCTACCTTTTCTTTAAGTTGCAACTCATTGTAACCTCTTCTGGGAAGCCTTCTGTGACCTCTGCCCTCAGCACCACTACAGATACCCACACAGCTGGAGGGATGATGTGCAGCCCTTGTACACTCCGCGTCAGTGTCACTCAACCTGTGGCTAGAAACATTACAGTAATTTGACATTTTGCCATCAGTGGGCTTCTACTGTGTTTGTTTTTAATTTCATTGTCCTACTTATTCATTTTTATGGATGCTGTGGGTTGAATGGTGGTCCTCAAAGAGATGTCCTTCTCCTATTCTCTTGGAACCTGTGAATCTGACCTTATTTGGAAAAAGAGTCTCTGCAGATGTGATTAAATTAGGGTGGCAAGGGACTTCTCTGGTGGTCCAGTGGTAAAGAATCCACTTCCAACACAGGGGACGTGGGTTCGATCCCTGGTCGGGGAACTAAGATCCCACGTGCCGCGGGGCAACTAAGCCCACGAGCCACAACTACTGAGCTCCCTCTAACCCATATCCCCTTTGCCTGAAGTCTGAATGGATTCCAGAACTCGGGGAAGGTTGAGATGACAGATAAGATTTTCATTGAATGCTGCCTTTCCCCCAAATATCACCAGGACAACCTGTTGTTAAGACAAGACTGAGTTCATTCTTTTCTCAGTAAGATGGAGTCTTAGTAGTGTCTTGCAGAGGGGAAGGCAAAATCGGGAGATCTACAAGGTTTTGGAGTCTGGTTTCAGAAGCTCTTTCAATGAGGGGCTTGATTAGGATTGGGTAAGGATCATGAATTACGAGTTTGAGATTGATGGCCACTAAGGGAAGCAGCAAGCGTTCAAAGAATCTTGGGGAGTAAATTGTCAGTCGATGTTTTCTGTTGAAGAGTTGAACAATTGAATGATCATTTCAATAGTTTTTTGGAAACTTCCAGGAATAAACAATAGTTACTTCAACTTTCATCTTCTGGGCAAGACTTTCATGAAATAGTCAACTTACAGTGATGCAGAGAGTGGAATAGGAAAGTCATGTGAATGTACACATTCAATGTGTGGGTGGAGATGTTTTAAGTTCTCACAAGTCAGGCAGCCCAACTGAAGGAGGAGAGAGTGGGGGATGCTCAGAGCTGGTGGGCACAGACACCTATCAATTGCTTATCAGGATGCTAAAAAGTAATTTTGCAATGAGAAACTCCCGTCCCTCATAACCACATAACACAGTAATGTCATTTGAATGCACTCTCACTGTTCTATTGGCATTGACTTTTCGTCATTGACCCCACGGGAAGCCCTTTGGTCTTTCTCCTCCACCTTCCCTCTCCTTCTGGCCCTGGCATAGCCTTGACTCAATCACGGGGCTAGACTAGGTGCTGAAAATCTGGTTAGGCTTCCCCATTTCTCCCAGAGCCCACCATGGCCAGTGTGAGCACTTGCTGGTAGGCCAGTCACATATGACTGCATGGGTGGCTTTTTCCACACCCCTCTGGAAGCAGGAGACCTGCCCAGCAGCTTCCAAAGTGATTATCCTGTTGCAGACACCAGGCAAAACGAGCAGGCCTAGTGGGAGGGAATGCTGATGCGTGTCGGAAAGGTCAAGCAATGCTGGCGAGCACACAGTCTCTGGTTGGGAAAGACAGGCACGCTGGCCCCAGACGAGAAGACCTGATCTAATTTCTAAGCAGGAAGAACATAGCTCCCTGTGACGGAACAGCAGGCCTGATTTGCCTAGAAATGCATTGGGAGTGGGAGGTGAGGGATAATAACTAACATTTATTGCGGGCCTGCAAGGCATTCTTTACACATCATTTCATGGGACAGCTCAGCATATCCTCAATCTTAGTAAATTGAATAATATTTTCAGTACTCTAAGAGAGACCTCTCTTTAAAAGAAATTTGTAGCTAATCTTCTCTAAAATGAAGGCTACATCCCCTGTTTTTGTTTTGTCCTCTAGTTGACTTCTCTTTGACAAAAACTGTTATCTGAAAAAAGGCACCAGTTAGTATTTTCCGCTGAATACATGCTACCCAGATAGATAAGGTTAAATTTGACATCCCGGTCCCAACAACAGAAACCACAATTGTCTAATATTTTGTTTGTTAATTGTGAATAACATGAAAAGATCTGAAGGGTGAAGAGCCCATTCTCTCCAGAATCTATGTTCCATCAGCGCTTCCATTCTACTCTGTAACACTCACTAGTTTAGTGTTCGCAGTGAGGGCGCCCTCTAGATCGAGGAGTCTTCACGGAGGTTCTCCCCTCCTCCACCTGCTGGCAGCTTCGCCCTCGTGATTCCCTGTAGCTCAGCGTGGCTCTGCCCCTTGGCTTCTATGTCTGCTCTCCCTGGTTCTCCCCTCCAGATCCCCATGCCGGGCTCCTCTCTTTAAATCCCTTTATATAAAGATTCATCCGCGACTCTTCCTCTCTTCCCCCCTCTCCCTTAGAACACTCAGAATTTCTATGATTACTTTCATGCCAACCACTTCCATCCTGCATGTCTGCCCTGACCCCCTCGAGCTCCATTCATCCCACCTGACTTGAGTTCAGATCGTGCAGGTGCGTCTGGCGTCCTGCCCTGTTCACTGTGTCTGACACCCTGGTCCTGGCATCTGCCAGAACCCCTTCTGAGCTCATGGCATTCTACCCTAAAATAGCCCATCAAGGGCTCCCCAGAGCCTATAGAAGTTCTCTAAACTTTAGCCTTGTATTCAAGATTCAAGATTCAATGTGGTCTGGCTTCCAAACATCTACCCTATCTGTCATACTCTCCAGCTAGACAACACCTCTATTCTTCCCCTACCTCTGAGAACTTCTTAAAGTGTTTCCTCAGCTATTACAACCTTTTCATGACCAATTTCTGCATAGTCAGTCCTCACCCAGGGTTCTTATCTAGTCCTTTGGATTTAAGGCAGGGGTCCCCAACCCCCGGGCCGTGGACCGGTACCGGTTCTCGGCCTGTTAGGAACTGGGCCGCACAGCAGGAGGTGAGCGGTGGCCAGTGAGCGAAGCTTCATCTGCTGCTCCCCATCGCTCCCCATCGTTCTCATTACTGTCTGAACCAGCCCCCTCCTGCCCCCCCGCCCCCCCCCCCCGCTAGCATTACCACCTAAACCACCTCCTCCCCCTCCACTGAAAAATTGTCTTCCTTGAAACCGGTCCCTGTTGACAAAAAGGTTGGGGACCGCTGGTTTAAGGTACCAAAATCTCTTGGAAAGTACAGAAATCCCAAAAGGTCATCTCCAGTGTGTGTAATATCCTGGAGGGTCAACAGATGGCACACATCCACTTCAGAGGAAAGCCCAGTTATATTAACTGCCATTACAGAAAAAAATACATGAGGGGAACTTCCCTGGCGGTCCAATGGTTAAGACTCCGTGCTCCCATTGCATGGGTAACTAAGATCCCGCATGCCACACGGTGTGGCCAAAAATAAAAAATAAAAATAAAGAAAAAAATACATGAGGACTCACCTATTTCAAGAAGTTAGAAAAGCAGTAAAATAAACCCAAAGAAAGTAGAATAAGGAGCCAGTAAGGTAAAATCAGAAATTAATGATTAAGAAAACAACAACAGGACTTCCCTCGTGGCGCAGTGGTTAAGAATCTGCCTGCCAATGCAGGGGACACAGGTTCGAGCCCTGGTCCGAGAAGATCCCACATGCCGCGGAGCCACTAAGCCCGTGTGTCACAACTACTGAGTCTGCGTGCCACAACTACTGAAGCCCGCACGCCTAGAGCCCATGTTCCACAACAAGAGAAGCCACCGCAATGAGAAGCCCACGCACCGCAACGAAGAGCAGCCCCCGCTCGCCGCAACTGGAGAAAGCCCGCGTGCAGCAATGAGGACACAAGGCAGCCATAAATAAGTAAATAAATTTATTAAAAAAAAAAAAAGAAAACAACAAAAAATAGATCTGTAACTCTTAAAGCTGGATCCCTGCAAAATATGGGTGTCTCTGTAGCTAGCTTTAAAGAAGAAACAGAAAGAGGAAAAAGCACAAAACCACAAAATTATGATAGAGACTTGCCCCCATATACAGAGGAAATATAGATAGGTGTAAGACTATCATATACTATTATAATTAGTCTATTTGAAAACACAAATAAAATTGATGTTCCTCTATGAAAATACATATTACCAAAATTGGATTGGAAAGAGATGGAAAACCTAAAGAAGTTAATAACATAGAAGAAATTAAGAAAATTCTTCTCAGAAACTCTAGTCCCAGATCATTTCACATATGAATCTTTCAACTATTAAACAAACAGATGTTTCTGATGCTGTTTAAACTATTCAAGAGCACAGAGAAATATAGGTAATATCTTAATATATTTTTAAAAAATTAACAAATCATTAATCTACTAATTTAATGAAAACAAAGCTACAAAATAATTTTACTTGTGAATAGAAATGAAAAAGAAAAAAATGTCTAAAAATATATAGCTCCACCTATAAATCATATATATCAAATCAAACCAGAAATACATTAAAAGAGTAATACACCAATTCCAAGTGAGGTTCATCTCAAAAATCAAGAAATTAAGCATGGCTGCATATTAGGAAATTTAATAATATAAATTAATTTTAAATAAGTCAAAAGAGAAAAACCATAGGATTGCCTTCATAAATGTTGAAAATGCAGGTAATGAAATTCCTACACCCATTTCTTATAAACCTCTTAATAAAATGAAAATGTAGGGGTATTCCCTTACCTTAAGGAAAACATTTCTCAAAACCAAAGCCAGGATGTGTTTAATATTAAAACACTAGAAACATTTCTAATAAACTCAGATACAAGAGGGGGCCTGATAGTACCATCATTACTGGATATTGTTTTAGAAGTTCCTGACAGTGCAATTAGACAAGGTTGGGATTTCAGTGTGTAATTAATAAAAAAGAGGTTGCAAAACTGTCATTATTTAGAGATCATATGATTGTACATCTAAAAAGAAAAAAAAAAAGAGAAACAGCGTAAACCTGCTAGAAAAATAAGAGGTGAGTAAAGACATTATTTACAAATTTAATATTAAAAGGCAATATTTTACTAAAAATAACTTCTATTAAAATTTTAGGTCAATTGGGCAATTGAGGTTGACATGTATACACTGATGTGTATAAAACTGATGACTGATTAAAAAAAAAAATTTTAGGTCAAGATGGTAGATTGGGCACATTCTAAAACACTCCCTTCTATGCCTAAAACCTAGAAATGCTAGACAGAATATATTTAAAATATTTGAATATTAAAATAAGATACATGTCTCAAAGGCAAGAAAAGGGGATTCCTTAGGTGTCGGGATATATACAGCAGTAGCTGAGGGTGTATAGCCCTCAAAAGGACCAGGGACAGAGAGACAGGCTGTAGGAGCTGGGGTTAAAATGCCCACAGGCCTGGCATTTAATGAGGACTTGGAACTGGAGCCAGGACCAAGCTGCCCATCCACAAACAGGAATCTGAATGTCCTTCCACTCACCCAAGTTCTCAGCAAGAAAAGAGAGTTAGTCTTCCCAGACTGGAATCATGAAATTGGAAACTTGGGTCTGCGCCATATACATGTGGGACCCGCATTCTCAAAGTAGCAAAATCCAAGCCAATCCACTAACATAAAAAAAAAAAAAAAATTATCTAGAGTCAGGCGATCCAGAATAGGACCTGAGTAGAGGCAACCAAATGGAGTTGCCCCAAATGGAGACCCCCACAAGCCAAGTCACATTAGTAGAAATCTCTTGGGCAAGAAATATACATGTGAGGAAGCCCAATGCCATTTAAGTACAATCTACACACTCCTGAAGAAGTAAAGGTACTAGAACAATCTAAAAGAGAAATTAAAATAAGTACACTTGAGATGTGTGGATAAAGAAAGAATAGCACCATTAAGCATAAATAGGAGGTGACACTCTACTAGCATGACTCAAGCCAGTAAGGCTTCCAGCCTTAGTCACTTGCTCTGCCAGAATCTGTTCTCTCCGACAATCTTCTAGACGAGATCTCCGTAGGACCACCTTCACGGCCCCAACTCCCCCTACCCATTTGATGCGATTTCCCCCTTGGGATACTTGAATGTCAAGGTGCCATCATCCACTCCAACAGCATTTCCTAAATATGAATTTCTAATAGAAAGGTTGTAGAAGGGCCTCAATCCATTTCTACCTAGAAGATCCTTGTTTCCTTAAGCCACCCTGCCGCCTCGATCCAGAGCTCAGCAGACGAAGGGAGAGCTGGAAGGGGCAGCGACCTTAAGGCAAACACAGAAAAAGTTCTATTACACCCTTCCCTCAAGGCTGCCCAGCGCCTTTTCCATGGTGAATTGCTTCCGGATTTGTCTGCTGTTGTTTTAAAATTCCAACTCAACAGCCATCCTTTACATTTTGCTTATAAATTCAAACCCAATTCAATATGCAGAATAATTTGCATATATGAGCTTATTTAATTTGGGTACACATTTCTGCATACCAGGAACTGGGAAGACAAACATTTTAATTTTCTAGAAAAATATACAATAGTAAACCTAGTGCCTAAAACCTAAGAGTCTGCCTTGCAAAATCAAGAAGAGTGGTGTGGTATTATCCACTGCCTTGGGGGAGCCACAGTTCCGCTCCCAGCATTGGCACAAGGATCCAGCCATACAAGCTGGGCTCAGACCCATTGTGCCCAAGCACTTTCTGATCCCTGGGAACCCACAGCCAGGCAAAGCCTGCCTCACTCTAATTTTATTGAATTGGGGCCTTTCTGCTGGAAAATTGTCTCATTGCTTTTATTCAAGCCCAAGATGTCCAGCACCCCCCGATGTCATGTGTGTGCTGCTGGGTCAGCTTGACCTTTCCAGCATTCATTAGCGTTCACCCCAGCCAGGCCTGCTGGTTTCCCTGACAAGCAGCAGGTTTGGAAAAGGTTACCAGTGTCCTCGCCTACAACTGCCTCATCAGGCACACAAAGAGTACACAGATTCTGCTGTGACACTTTACTTTGAGCTAATCTGATTTTAGTTTCTTGCTCTGGCTCCGTGAGATGGAATTAAGGCTAAGCCGTCAGGTGGGGAGAGGGGCAAAGACACAGAAGCTGTGAGGGGACTACACAGTCTCACAGGTCAGGGACAAAGTCATTGCTCAAGAAAACTGAGCACTCCCCAGGACTTCCCTGGTGGTCCAAGGGTTAAGACTCCGTGTTTCCAATGCAGGGGACACAGGTTCGGTCCCTGGTCTGGGGAAGTAAGATCCAGCAGCAAAAAACAAACAAACCAAAAAAAAAACCAGTGACATTTCAAGGGACTTCCTAGTCAGTCCAGTGGTTAAGACTTCGCCTTCCAACGCAGGGGGTGTGGGTTCGATCCCTGGTCAGGGAGCTAAAATCCCACATGCCTCTTGGCCAAAAAAAAAAAAACAAAAACATAATACAGACACCATATTGTACCAAATTCAATAAAAACTTAAAATATTGTCCATATCCCCCCAAAATTTTTTTAAAATTTGAACACTCCCTAAAACACTTAGGACATTTTGATTTTGTTCTTTTTTTCTGGTGGAATTTAGAGACATCAGGTTGGAAGTGTGGTGAGAGTACAGACTTTCCATTTTCAGAATCTGCATTTTTAAGTGCTTCTCTAGGAAATTGATAGCTTGTCACTACCAAACCGCACTTGGCTGGAAGGCTTTTGGTTGGGCCAACTGACTCTCACCTGCCATCTCAGCAACTTGCCAGGTTGGGGCCAATTCTGACCTCAGGCAGCATTAAGAAGCTCCAGCCAAGTACCCTGCTGTCTAAAAGGGACCGTCAATCTTTCACGGCTTGCCAACGTGGCCCTTCCATTACTGATGCCAGGGAAGGGGGAAATTTCCCCTTCCACTCTTCTTGAGTTGTTATAGCTGGGCGATTAATAAAATTGACACAAGACAGATTCACAGGAGAAAAAGAAACAAATTTTATTTCATGCACATGGAAGTCTCACAGAAAAGGGACCTAAGAAGTGGCCGAAGCAGGCAGCTTTCATACTTTTCAGACAGAGAAACAATAAATTTGTGAGGAATCGACAAGACAAAGAAACAGGCTTTGGGTGCTTAATTAGTGAAGAATCTGAACAGAGTTTGGGCTTGGGATAGTAAATTAAAAGAGGTAACAAGGTGTGTTTATACAGGCTTCTCAGCTACGAATTCCCTATCTCTGATGACAAGGGTGTCCTCTTACCTCCAGATGCAGGGAGTGCACCTTTCCCATGGGACGTTTATCTCTTGCTTTTCAGGGAGACAGAGAAGGGTCAGAGATTCCTTCTTGCATCGGCTGCTTCTCAAGCAACTCCAATTCAGAATAATCAATATGCCATTGTGGCAGATTTTGTGGTGGCCCACACTGAGCCCCAACACTGAGTATTTGCTTCCAGCCAGGGGCTTAAAGAGCATGAAAGGGCCATATGGTTTCAGGCCTTCGGCTACAGGTACAGCTTCCTGGAGGGGGCAAAGCTGACTGCTAAGTGGAACTAATTTCCAGGTGACCACAAGGAGCAGAGTTTTGTGGGAGTGGGGACAGCAGATGGATAGGCAGAGGAAAAGAGAACTCTGTATAGAGAACTGCTGGTCCCGAGAGGTTGTGAGACAGAAAGGGGGCAGGGCACAACCTTTAAAAGAATGACATAGCCGTTGAAGACACAACACAAACTGGTTAGAACCAACTAGGTCCAAGATGGCGGACAAGTCAGCTTCCACTAGACCTTGAGCCTCAGTAGACACTCACTGTAACACATCAGCATGCTAAATGACGCACCCACAGGCACCATGACAGTTCCAAGGCCAACCATAAAAGGTCAAAAAGTGGGCGGTGGTCCAATTCCTGGAAATCCCTGCCCCTTCCCCCAAATAACTGGAATACTTCTCCCACTCATTAGCCTATGAAATTACCCACCCCTATAAAAACTGACAACCCCGAACCCTGGCACCTCTTCCCTTCTGAGATGGCCCACACTCTGTCTATGGACCATGTATCTCTCTGAATAAACCTTCTTTTGCTTTACTATGGTTCATTCTTGAATTCTTTCTGCTGTGAGGCGAAGAACCCACACTTAGCCATCCCAGGGACTTGCCTGAGACCTGGGATGTGACCATCCTCTCACGCCCCACTTTCTTTCCTGTAACAGATGGATGGAGAAGTGCAGGGAGGGAAGGGAGAGACCGGGTAGTCTCTTTACAATCTCTGCTGTCTTAAGTTTTAAACTTGTTTTGGCTGTCTCTTGAGCACATATAATTTTTTAAAATAAAATTTCCCTAATTAGAGTATAAATTCTTGGACGGCAGAGCGTTTGACATACACCTTTCTTCCCAGAAGAGCCCCATCCTAGTGTGGGGAGACCTACTGCCAGGCAGACATGCCCGAATTTGGAATCATCAGAAGGATGAACACATAATGATAAATGTCCTAAAGACCTGTAAGCTTTCTGTCCCTGGTGTACACGGGCTCGGCTTGGAACACAGAGGCTTCTGCTCCTAAGTCCCTGGCAGAGGAGAGAGGGGCTCTGGGGCTGGAGCGGGGAGACCCCCAAAGCCCTCACTCTGGGTGACACAGCAAGGATATTGCTTTTGAGAGGATCATTTCTTATGTCAGAAGTTGCTGTGTTAATTTTTTGAAAATTTGGCAGCAGAGTTCAGAATTTTTCAAACAGTGTGTTTGGAGAAATCCATGTGGTCTCAGGAACAATTTGATTTTCTGTTTTAATTTGGAGAGGATAAGAACAAAGTTCACTATAAGCATCTTCTGGGTCTTTGCCTCACAGTGTCAGAGCTGCTTCTGTCTTGGCACCTGCGAGAAAGAAGGGTCTCCAGCTGGTCTGAAGAGAGAAATGCCCTATGAGGATTGTCTCCACAAAACAGGCAGAGTCAAGAGAGCCTGTTTTGGAGAGGGCGGGACCATCATCGTGCTGTGAGCAATTACTGCATTCCGGAAAAACAACACCGTGGATAGGGTTATATTAATGATTTAAATTTGATTGGCTTTGCAGCTTTGTTTGTAATTCAGATGTAAGTCTGTTTCCATTTTATACTTGTATAGGAGCTGTAAGCCCAAGGAGTTTAAATATGCACAAAGCTCGGCATAGGTAACTTTATAACAGGAAATTTTATAAAAATGTTTTTCTTTTAAAGAAGTCAGGCGTGTGAGGCCTTTGGCTTTGAGGAGGTGGGGGGCTGCTGATCAGACCTCGTGACAAGCTGTTGGTTTGGGGGCCTGAGTCTAGGTGGCCACCTGGCCCTACCTTGCATGCCCACGTTACCTCGACCTCACCTTTTCCAAGGCCCAGGAATGCCAACCATCTCTAGACGCTGATAGGGAAGTGTGTGCCCACGCAGGTCCCCTCCAAGAGAGGCCACGGTGGGGATCCTGGGGTGGATGGCCCGAGACTCATGGTCTCCTTGTAGCCAGAACCCTGGAGAAGCAGAATCCGGTCCCAAACTCTGGGCTGCCCACACATTGCACCTTTCTAATTCCATTGTAGTTGTTTTTGGTGAAATAGCTGATGATGGCTTAGTTACAAGCAGCCTGATTTTGAGCAGTGATGGATCACAAAGGCTGGGATCTGGCTGTGAAAGTAAAGCCATTTTCTGCGGAAAGCTATTTCCACTTAGAAATGGACCAGTTCCTCCGCAAAGTTGTCTACATTTTTCCTGGTGTCTTAAGTGTCCTCCCTCATCCCCCATCTGCCTCTCAGCAATATTTTAGTATAAAATCTCCATAGGTTCAAACTTAGCTCCATCCAAACATCAGTCGATCTCTGGTGAGTGAGAAATAGAGTCCTGGGCAACTTAGTCTTCCGTATGCGGGCCTCCGGGCACAGTTACGGGGCTGGGGGCGGGGCTGGGGGTGGGGCGTGGGGGCGGGGCTGGGGTGGGGCTGGGGGTGGGGCCGGCTGGCAAGGAAGCATGCCGGGTCTTCCAGGAGCAGCTCGCACCCAGCGCACTGTTATAAGTAATAAGCTAGCTCTTTATCCTCCCACAAGGATACACCAATAATAATCTCGGTTTTGCTTTTCTTTTTGTTTTTGTTTTTCCTGTGACATCCAAGGCCTTTCTCCTGCCAAAAGCAGCGTATCTGTACTTACTTTGTTACCAACCCTCCTGAGTAGGCCCCCAGTAAAGGTCCTTCTGCCTGGTGTCCCTCCTGCCAATAGAATGGTTCGGTTCAGAAGCAAAGGAAAGTTTTATTCTTCCATCAAAGAACAGAGAGGTTGGGGCTTCCCTGGTGGCGCAGTGGTTGAGAATCTGCCTGCCAATGCAGAGGACACGGGTTCGAGCCCTGGTCTGGGAAGATACCACATGCCGCAGAGCGGCTGGGCCCGTGAGCCACAATTACTGAGCCTGCGCGTCTGGAGCCTGTGCTCCGCAACAAGAGAGGCCGCGATAGTGAGAGGCCCGCGCACCGCGATGAAGAGTGGCCCCCACTTGCCGCAACTAGAGAAAGCCCTCGCACAGAAACGAAGACCCAACAGAGCCATAAATAAATAATTTAAAAAAAAAAAGAACAGAGAGGTGCGAGCTCAGGCTCTAGAGAACACCCTCTCCCTGAGGCTGTGGGCGGGGCTGCTGTATAGGGATCTGGTTGGGGCAGGGGGCGGAGCTCTCGAGGGGCAGGCGTGGCGTTTCTGCACACGGCCCATGATCACCATCTTGATCTGAGGTGTCATGGGCGTCTCTTCCACACACGCACAAGGCCTGCAGAGCTGAGGTCTCTGTGCAGGTGTTTTGCACCAGGAACTCTGGTCTGACGTGCTGGGTGCAAGGCCTCTGCACGCAGCCCCCTATGAGCAAGTGACACCAGATGAAGCACAAAGAAAAGGCTTAGCCCTTATTTTATTACCGGATTCTATTTTTATTTCCCGGGAATTGTTAATTGGCTTTGTTGGTGACAGCGTCATTGATAAGATGAACTCAAAATCTCACTAGCATATAAAACTTACTAGCAATACCTACCCTCCCCAGTGTTACATACTAAGACCTCGATTTTTACAGCAGCCTAAACCCTGTTAGGTCAGGTCACACAGTGGCTCAGGGAAAAGCTTGGTAGGTGGTAGATTGAACTCCAGGAGATGACGGTGCATCACAGCGCATTACCTTGATGCATTCTGCTATTTCTAACTCTATTTCAGTTGAACTTTGCCCTTTCGTTTTTTTTTAATTTTTAAATTTATTTATTTATTTTTGGCTGTGTTGGGTCTTCGTTTCTGTGCCAGGGCTTTCTCTAGTTGCGGCAAGCGGGGGCCACTCTTCATCGCGGTCCGCGGGCCTCTCACTATCGCGGCCTCTCTTGTTGCAGAGCACAGGCTCCAGATGCGCAGGCTCAGTAGTTGTGGCTCATGGGCCCATTTGCTCCGCGGCATGTGGGATCTTCCCAGACCAGGGCTCGAACCCGTGTCCCCTGCATTGGCAAGCAGGCTCTCAACCACTGCGCCACCAGGGAAGCCCGAACTTTGTCCTTTTTTAAAAGTTATTTCTTTCTTACCATTTTCACGACAAAAAAATTTTCTGTGATATAATGCCATATAACATTGTGTATAAGTTTGTGTACATCTTTTTGTCCTCTTAATCTCTAAACATCTACCTTTGTTTTCTTACTCTCTTTTTACCTCTGACTAAAGGTAAAAATAATTGGTTTGTATTTTAATTTAATTAAAGGTAAAAGGACTTTGTATCTTTTTTTTTTTTTTTTTAATACAGAGATAAAGACAACTTGGGAAATCCTTAAATAGTTTGAGGAGGAGGGGAATGCGATCAGATTTTTGGATTGCCTTATGTTTTGGTTTTGTTTTTGTTTTTTTTTAAAAGACAATCAGATGTTTTTTTATTTATTTATTTATGGCTGTGCTGGGTCTTTGTTTCCGTGCAAGGGCCCTCTCCAGCTGCGGCAAGCGGGGGCCACTCCCCATCCCGGTGCGCAGGCCTCTCACCATCGCGGCCTCTCCTGCTGCGGAGCACAGGCTCCAGACGCGCAGGCCCAGCAACTGTGGCCCACGGGCCCAGTTGCTCCGCGGCACGTGGGATCCTCCCAGACCAAGGCTCGAACCCGTGTCCCCCGCACTGGCAGGCAGACCCTCAACCACTGCGCCACCAGGAAAGCCCCAGGACTTTGTATCTTTTTTATGGAGTCTGCTTCCCCTAAGTTTTAACCACCTCCTTCTTCATCCTGCCTGATAAATTCTCATTTGATCCCATATTTTAAAAAATTTACCACCTAAATCTTTGAGCATAGCTTCCATCATGACATCCCCCTGAAATAAGCCCTCAAAAGCTCCCAAGTTCCAGTAAATCAGAATGGCTCACCCCTAACTCTGGAGCAAGGGTAAAAATGGAGGCCCACTATCCTACCTAAACACCTAAAAATTATAAAGCTAACAAACTACTACAAATGTGCCTTCATGAGGACATAGAATGCCAAGTTCAAATTCAGAGTTCTCAGACCCCTCACAGTTCCATATTAGAATCTGGAGACAGGGAGAGGGTCATCTCTGGCCCACAGCCCATCTCTTTCTCTTCCTACCCCATGTTCATTCTTCAATTTGGAGGATTCTCATAATACACTGGCGGACATCCAGACTCATCCACATGTCTCCCCAAGCAGCTCCACTCAAAAAGTCAGGCCTCAGCCAACTTTAGGGCCCAGGGATGCTCACACCGGCTATCTATGCTCCAGGGGTTAGGTGGGTGAGTGATTCTGGAAAGCCCTAGCAGGGGGGTCCAAGCTGCTTGGCCCAGAAATTCTTGGAGCTTGGCTAGACAGTGGGGGGAGGGGCAGACTCTCTATTTGGGCCCCTCCCTCAGCTCCTTGGACTCCTCTTGTGGGTGGGAGGAGGGTCCAAGGGGTGAGGAGCTTTGGAGAACCCAGTGGGACAGGGATTTAGATTAGGGGGAGTTTTAGGACAGTGGTGGCCTCCAAGTTTGCTTGTGAACACACTGGGTCCTGTCTATACTTCTTCCTTGGGGAACTGTTTCCTAGCCCTTGCTCTAAACACAAACTAAAATGAAACACAGGAGAGCAAGGGAACAAACACATAATCAAATATAACTCTAAAGTGAAGTAGAGAATGAGGGTAAAAGGAAAGAAGTGACTTAAAACTAACTACATTAAGAATAAGAAAAAGGTAAATATTGGTAAAAGAAACAAAATTCAAAAATTAGCACTGGAAACCCCTAGGAGATATGATAAAGGATATTTAACATAAGTGATTCAAAGGCTAAAACCAATACAAGAAGTGAAAAACACAAAACTAGAGGGGATAAAAGATTTAGTGGGTAGAAAGATAAGACGACTGCCCCAGCTCTTTAGTCCTACAAGGAGAAATGAGATAAAGAGCACTTAAATATATAAAAGTAAAAGCACAGTCTACAAGTAGATAAATGGGTGCAGTGCCTGAACATAATACCCAGTGAAATAATGCAAACAGAAGTGTTGTTATCTCAGTAGATGTCAACATTGAAAGTTATGTTACAAGGCACCATTTTTTTCTTATTAAAATGTGTTTTTAATTACAATAGTCCTCCCCCCCACCACTTAATCCATGGTTTCTCTTTCCACGATTTTAGTTACCCATGGTCAACCTCAATCCAAAAAGATTAAATGGAAGTTTCCAGAAATAAACTATTCATAAGTTTTAAATCGCACACTGTTCTGAGTAACGTGATGAAATCTTGTGCGTACTGTTCTGTCATGCCCGGGACATGAATCATCCCTTTGTCCAGTGTATCCTGTCTGTTAGCCACTTAGAAGCCGTCTAGGTTATCAGATAGCTGGCTGCAGTATTGCAGTGCTTGTGTTCAAGGGACCCTATTTTATGTAATAAGGTCCCCCAAATTAGAGTGGTGCTGCTGGCCATTTGGATACGCCAAAGAGAAGTCATAAAGTGCTTCCTTTAAGTGAAAAGGTGAAAGTTCTCGACTTAATAAGGAAAGGAAAAAAATCCATACGCTGAAGTTCCTAAGATGTACAGTAAGAACGAATCTTTTATCCATGTAATTGTAAAGAAGGAAAGAGAAATTTGTGCTAGTTTGGCTTTTGCACCTCAAATTACAAAAGTTATAGCCACAGTGCATGGTAAGTGCTTAGTTGAGATGGTAAAGGCATTAAATTTGTACAATAAGATATTTGGAGAGAGAAAAAAACCACAATCATATAACTTTTATTACAGCATATAGTTATTGTTCTCTTTTATTATTATTTACTGTGCCTAAATTATAAATTAAACTTTATCATATCAAAAAAACCCCAAAAAACAATGCAGTTGATCCTTGAATAACGTGGGGGTTAGGGGCACCTCCACATAGTCGAAAATCCGAGTATAACTTGTAGTCAAGCCCTCTCTATCTGCAGTTCCTCCGTATTCGCAGCTCCACATCCACAGATTCAACCAACCACGATTGTGCAGTACTGTAGTATTTATTACTGAAAAAAATGTATAGGTGTATAGGTGGATCCGTGCGGTTCAAACCTGTGTTGTTTAAGGGTTAAGTGTATATATAGGGTTTAGTACTGTTGTTACCAAACCAGGTCAGTTTACCCAAATTGCAGCAAGCCAAACGCTGAGACGCCGAGGTTTACAGCCAAGAGAGTTATTCACAAGGCAGCCAAGCAAAGAGAAGGTAGAAATAATTCTCAAACCCGTCCCTTAAGGCAAAGGAGTTGGGGTGTTTATGGGATACTCATGATGGTCTTAGGTGAGAGGAAAGGTGATTGGAGGCAGGAAAAAGGCGAGGGAATCAGTGTTCTCTGCAGGTGTCTCTGAGTTACAACTTCTGAATATTCAAAATGGAGGCTCTCAGCTGATCTGAGGGTGGAGTTTTCTAGTCTTTGGACACCTGCGCAGGCCCAGTTTTAGGTTTGGTGGTCCGAACCAGCCCCAGCTGGCTCAAACTGGGCAGGAATTGACTCCAAGATCCTGTAAAACAACTGAGCTGCATGAAGCTGTGAAGGCAATTTACAAGCAAAGGAGTTTTAACAAGCTGTTCCCTTATATATTGTTCTGGAAGACAAGTTCAAGAATTCCTATTAGTTATCAGCTTCTGTTAACTCTACGGGGCACGGTTTCACTATCTGCAGTTTCAGGCACCCACTGGGAGACTTGGAACGTATTGCCCATGGATGAGGGGGACTACTGTACACCTTTGTTGGCAGGCAGAGGCCAGAAGCTGGCCCTCTCAGTCAAGGCAATCTAAATCGTTAACAGTTTTTGAAGATCATGTGGGTAATATTTAGCAAAAGCCATAACATGACCATGATCTTTGATCCATTCATTCCATTCCCGCTAGACTGTCCTATGGTAGGAGTTCTGTGGTGAAGGGGGTAGGGTTGAACAAAGGACACATGCTTATTGATGGGGAGGAAGAAATTTCCTCTACCCTTCTAGGTTCTTCTGGCTCTTCTAAGAATTAAATTGACATGAGACAGATTAACAGGAGAAAATGAAACAGAAGTTTAACAAACCTATTAGCAGGGCAGGAATAGAGACGCAGACGTAGACAATGGACGTGTGGACACAGTGCGGGGAAGGGAGCGTAGGATGAATTGGGAGATTAGGTTTGGCATATATACACTACCGTGTGTAAAATAGATAGCTAGTGGGAACCTGCTGTATAGCGCAGGGAGCTCAGCTCTGTGCTCTGTGGTGACCTACAAGGGTGGGATGGAGGTGGGGTGGGAGGGAGGTCCAAAAGAGAGGGGGTATATGAATACACATAGCTGATTCACTTCATTGTACAGCAGAAACTAACGCTGTACACTGTACAGCAACATTGTAAAACAACTATACCCCAATTTAAAAAAAAAATTTAGTGATATGTATACATGAGAGAAACCAAGAAAAACTGAGTAACTCACCAAAATGGCCAAAACCGTCACATTAAATATCATCTTCAGCTGAAGACAAAAGAGGATGTTAGGGGTATTGGATTGGTATTGGATTGGGATTTCAAAGGCGAGGAAGGCAATTTACATGGAGAAGGAAAACAAATATTTGATAAACAAATGTTTGCTGGGCCCTTTGGAGACAGTGGGACACAGAGAGAAATTTTAACAGAATTTACTAGGTTCCTCCCTGTCGACACACTTAGTTCACACTATAGTTTTATGTATGGTGACAGCTCCCTTCCTGGAATAGTTCCTCTATCCACATTTTTTTTTTTTTTTGTCCACATAACTTGTGGGATCTTAGTTCCCCGACCAGAGATTGAACCTGTGCCCCCTGAAATGGAATGGCAGAGTCCAAACCACTGGACTGCCAGGGAATTCCCCTCTGTCTACATTCTTTAAGGCAGTCAGGGGGAAAGTCAAAGTGAGACAGGAAGGGGGCAGGGCAAAACCTTTAAAAGAATGACATAGACATTGAAGACACAACATAAACTGGTTAGAACCAACTAGGCCCAAGATGGTGGACAAGTCAACTTCCACTAGACCTTGAGCCTCAGTATACACTCATTGTAATATATCAGCTGCTAAATGACACACCCACAGGCACCATGACAGTTCCAAGGCTGACCATAAAAGGTCAAAAAGTGGGTGGTGACCCAGTTCCTGGAAATCTCCACCCCTTCTCCAAAATAGTTGGAATAATCGTCCCACTCATTAGCCTATGAAGCTACCCAGCCCATAAAAACTAACCACCCCACCTTTCGGGGCCTCTCGCTTTCTGAGATGGCCGACACTCTGTCTGTGGAACCTGTTTCTCCCAAGGCCGCTCTCACTCTCTGAGACTGACCGCATTCTATCTATGGAAAGTGTATTTCTCTAAACAACGTGCTTTCACTTTACTATGTCTCGCTCTTGAATTCTTTCCTGAGCAAAACCAAGGACCCATCCTAGGCAGCCTGTTCAGGGACTCGCCGGAGATCTGGGATGTGACCATCCTCTCTTGCCCCACTTTTTCCTGTAACAAAAGGTTCTTCCTGGTCTTTTGGGCCTTAAAAGTAATCAGCCTAAATTAATCCTCATGCCCAAAAGAGACATTTTGAGGTGGCACAATTTGCTCCCCTACACTATCCATAAAGTTTTCTGTCTTTGTATTTATGCTGGTTAGAAACTTAAAACAATCAAACGTCCACAGGTAGGGGAAAGATTTAACACATCATGGTGCATTTATTTGAGGAATTATGCAGCAATTAAGATGATGGTTATAAAGCCTTTTAATGAAAAGATACCATTTTATTTATTTATGTATTTATGTATTTATGTATTTATTTTTATTTATTTGTTTTTGGCTGCGTTGGGTCTTCGCTGCTGCGTGCAGGCTTTCTCCAGTTGCAACAAGCAGGGCCTTCTCTTCGTTGCGGTGCACAGGCTTCTCACTGCGGTGGCTTCTCTTGCTGTGGAGCACAGGCTCTAGACGTGCGGGCTTCAGTAGTTGTGGCACGTGGGCTCAGCAGTTGTGGCTCGTGGGCTCCAGAGCACAGGCTCAGTAATTGTGGCGCATGGGCTTAGTTGCTCTGTGGCATGTGGGATCTTCCCGAACCAGGGCTCGAACCTGTGTCCCCTGCATTGGCAGGCGGATTCTTAACCACTGTACCACCAGGGAAGTGGTGGTACAGGGAAGGGAAGTCCCAAGATACATTTATTAAGGGACATATGCAAAAATAAAATTCACTGTGCTCTAAAATTAAACAAGGTATATAAGGCAAATAATTTTTTAAAAACTTAATGCCTAATAACAGCTGTGATGTTTCGGTGGTAAATAAGGGGTTATTCCCCCTTCCCTTTGTTACCCCCAAAACTGGGTTTGCCTCTTGCTGGATTTCAAGCAAAAAGACACAACGAAACAGAGATCAGGAGAAGGAAGGATTTGTTACTTGCAGCAAATAAGGAGAACACCATGAATCTTTCCCAAAGCAGTGTCTCCAGGAAAAGCAAAATTCGGGAAGGTTTAAGTAAGGGTACACGCATATCCATGAAGGGGATTGGACAGAGGAGAATTCAGCATAGAATTGGGGCAAAGGTTGACAGAGTCACAGGCTTTAGTTGATTGAAGTCACAAAGGTCAGGAAAAGTCAACATCATCATCTCTTAGGTTCCTATGTATCTAGCGGTTGACCTCTGGAGGGGGGTTAAAATTCCACAACAAAGCTCAAGAAAGTGCTTCAGGCTAATCTTTACCATTGAAACACAACTGGGAGTCTTTAAAACTAATCTGTTGTCTTTGTTATTTTTACTTCTTTTGCCTGGTAATAGTAGTTTGTTTTGTTCCCCTAAGATCATTGTTACTGAGACCTGTTCAAGGGCAAGCACTGTGGTCAGGCTTAGATCACAAAATGGCTTAAGCCCTAAAATGGCTTGTCATATGTCAGAAAGATTTACCAGGTTCTTTTCCTCTGAGGACCCCCTACCCTATCTGCTTCCATTTCTTCAGATAAACCTTCTGAGCCTCCTCTATCCCCTTTCTACAGGTTCCCAGAGCACACAGTATTTCCCTTTATAGAACTCGCAATTCCTTTTTTAATGCCTGGCTTTCCCACTAAGACCATAAACTCTATGAGGTCAAGGAGTGCCTCTTAAAGAAGATGTTCAGACCCTTGGTATTCAGTTAGCATCTTCTGTTGTTGCAACGAAAAGAAAGATGGACATGACGGTCTCTAACAGGCTGGCCTTTGCTGCCTGCCTGGGGCGATTACCACATAAAAAGTTTAAACATCTGCATACTCCCAAAGAAAAATTAACAATTAAACAGAAAGTCAAAAATGCAGATTTTTATAAGATCTCTATGCCCCAGCTATACTGAAGGGACAGGAATTCTCTGCATGAGTCCAGTCCTCTCTTCTCTGGGTTTTTCCAGGCTGCCCTATCTACCTGAAAGCCCTTCTTCCTGTCTTGCCCCAGCTAACTCTTAGGACCCTTCATGGCTTAGTGTGGATATCACGTCCTTTAAGTCTTCTTTGACTCCCCAGACTGTGCAAATTTGCGGGGAACAATTAATTTCTGAGAATGGATGCAAACCATTCAATGATGCTCAGACCCACAGGTATCTTCTAACTCTCTTCATAAGCTTGTAAAGTCCTTGTAAAGACAAGGCCACCTTGTGTGTGGGGATTTAGCCCCTAGGGTGTTCATATTTCTTTAAAACTCTGGAGGTAGTTGGGAATGTAAAATGGTACACCTGCTATATAAAACAGTACCGAGCTTCCGGAAAAAATTTTTTAATACAATTACTATATTAACCAGCAATCCCACTTCTAGGTAGATATGCAAAAAAATTCATAACAGTATCTCAAAGAGATATTTACACAGTAATGTTCATTGCACATTATTCATAGCTAAGAGATATAAATAACCCAAATGTCCATTGACAGATGGATAAAGAATATGTGGTACATTACCTATTCATTCAGTGGAATATTATGCAGTCTTGAAAAGGGAGATCCTGTCATATGCTACAATATGGATGAACTTCAAGGATACTTTACTAAGTGAATTAAGCCAGTTACAAAAGGATAAATACTGATGATGTCACTCATATGCCATGCTTTTTATTTTACAAGCCCAGTAAACAAAATTTATGGGTGGGAAATGACTATTTTCCTTTTATCAAATCTACAACAATGGAGGCATTTGTGTGTGTGTGTGTATATATATATATATATATATATATATATATATATATATATATAGTGTGTGTGTATATATATACGTACATATAGATACATATATATATATATATATATATATATATATATATTTAAGAATAACATTGTTGTATTTAAGCTAACAACCTTCTAGGTCATAAATGTAACCATTACTAAGAGTCTACACATACTTCACTGAGCACAAAAACAGAGAAATTGAGGGACCTGCAGTTTCCCTGAATGGCTCAAGCCTGTGGAAATGGAGAGGAGCAGGGCAGTGGGCGACTTGGACCTGGCAGAGGCAAGCCTCTCCCCAAGATGGCACAACTAGAAGTTATTTGAGTGGTTCTTCATTTTCTCAATACTAGAACCACTCTGAACAAACTGGCAATACTCAGCAGAATTAAACATAAGCTTACTTTAGGAGCCAACAGAGGGACCCTCACCCAGGTCCTTAAAGGGACAGGGGTGAGAATGGTCATCGGCAGCATTGTTTGTAGTGGTGGGAAGTTGGAGGCAGCTTGGTGTTCATCACTAGAGAAAATGATAAATAAAATATGGTGGGTGCATACAGTGAAATTCAAGTTAGAAACAATGAATTCTACGTGCATGACAACCAGCACAGATCTTTTAATAAAGGATGTCGAGTATAAATTGTAGAAAATAAATGAGGTCTAAAGCGTAATTCTGTTTACATAAACTAAGGACATAATCATCCACAAAATAATATATTTTAGAAGAAAAACATATATCCAAGGACTTACATGACACACATTAGAGTGGGTGAATTCTGGGGATGGGGAGTACAAGTGAGGACAGTGGATAAAAGTGGAAATGGAGAGGGACCTTGTGTAGACTTGATGATAGAGGAGCAGAGACTAAAGGATACTATCAACTGTTTACTTTTTACAGTAGAAATTCTTACCTCTCCCCCAGCCTTGGAAAAAAACCACCTTAATTACTATCCCCAAGTAAATCCCACAGGACAGGGAGGCTTGAGTTTGTGTGGCTATGTCAATGAAAGCATCCCTGTTGGAGGACGCTGCAGAAGTGCAGGCTTGTCTCTCAATGTAGTCTGTAAATAAATGTGTCAGCAGACTCCTGTGGCTTGACCTCCTCTAATCCTTCACCTCTCATATCTAGGCAGGAATGGGTTATTAGTCTAGGGGACAGCACTAGCTTGGGAGCTGACGTGGGTTCATGATCACTATATTAAGTTTCCTAGAGCTGCCATAACAAAGTACCACAAACTAGGTGGCTTAAAACAAAAACACATTCTCTCACAACTCTGCAGGGTAGAAGTCTGACATTAAGGTATAGACAGGATCGTGCTCCCTCCAAAGGATCTAGGGAAGAATCCTTCCTTGTCTCCTCTAGCTTCCAGTGGTTGCCAGAAATACATGGTCTTTCTTGGCATGTAGATTCATCACTCCAACCTCTGCCTTGTCTTCACATGGCCTTCCCACTGTGTGTGTGCCTATGTTCTCTGTTTTCTTTTCTTATAAAGACACCAGTCATTGCATTAGAGGCCATTTCACCAAAGACAAACTACATTACATCGTGGAAAGTGAAATGCACATTAGCAAGTGAAAGAAGCCAATCTGAAATGGCTACATACTGTATGATTCCAACTATATGATATTCTGGAAAAGGCAAAACTGTGGAGACAGTAAAAAGATCAGTCCTTCACAGGGACTGTGGGGAGAGGAATGAATAGGCAGAGCACAGAAGATTTTTAGGACAGTGAAACGATTCTGTATGGTACGATGGTGGATACATGTCACACATTTGTAAAGCACTAGTGTAAACTAGAGACTTTGGCTGATAAGATGTATCATGTAAGTTCACTGCTTGTAACGAACGTGATTCTCGTGTAGGATGGGCTGTGCTTGTGTAGGGGCTTGGAGTATATGGGAATTCTCTATACTTTTCACTCAATTAGCTGTGAACCTAAGCTGCTCTAAAAAATTAACTTTATTAATTTTTTAAGAATCAGTATAAGATATCTTACCTGCAATGCTGAAGCCTAGAAAATGGAACTTTAGAGACTACAGTGAGCCCCCTACATACGAACCTTCAAGTTGCTAACTTTCAAAGATATGAACGTGTGTTCGCATGTCCAATCACGTAAGTTAGTTCACGTGTGTTGTGTACATTGTCACGTGCATGCACCCTCTACAAGTGGTTGTGCTTTTGTGTACTTTACTGTACAGTATTGTATAGAGTACAGTAGCACAGTATCTTTTTTTTTTAATTAATTAATTTATTTATTTATTTATTTTTGGCTGTGTTGGGTCTTCATTTCTGTGCGAGGGCTTTCTCTAGTTGTGGCAAGCGGGGGCCACTCTTCATTGCGGTGCGTGGGCCTCTCACTATCGCGGCCTCTCTTGTTGTGGAGCACAGGCTCCAGATGAGCAGGCTCAGTAATTGTGGCTCATGGGCCTAGTTGCTCTGCGGCATGTGGGATCTTCCCAGACCAGGGCTCGAACCCGTGTCCCCTGCATTGGCAGGCAGATTCTCAACCACTGCACCACCAGGGAAGCCCCAGCACAGTATCTTTATTTCAAGCTAGATCTGCAAGAGGACGACTTCATTGAACTCCTTGCCGTGCAACACAAGGACCTTACTAATGAAGACCTGATGGAACTGGAGGCCCAGAGAAAGGACGAAGAGAGACAAGAGGAAGAAGAAGTAACTGAAGAACCAAAGAGATTCATGACACAAGAAAAGGCAAGGGGATTTTCTTTATTTGAGGAGACACAGGACCCGAACATAGAATGGTACATGAAGGTGTAAGCAGCCATTCAGAATGCAATCCAGTGCTACTGTGTCATACATGATGAGAGAAAAAAAGAGCTACTACTCAGACATCATGGGATTGTTTTTTCAAGCAAGCAGATAGAATCAAATCCTGCTAGGAACCAGAACCTGTGCCATCAATGTCAGGCATGAGTGAAATTGCAACTTGCCCTCCATCTCTTACTGCTGATGATCCTTCAGCTCTACCATCTCCAACCTCCTCTCCTTCCTCCAGTCAGTAACTCTTCTTGCCTGTTCACTCGATGCCAGCCCCTGTACACCAGCTGTTGTACTGTACTACTGTACATTTCCAGGTACTGTACTGTAAGATTAAAAATGTTTTCTTTATTTTTTGTGTTTGTTTGTTTTTTATGTATTATTTGTGTGAAAAGTATTGTAAACCTATTATGGTACAATACTATGTAGCTGATTGTGTTAGTTGGGTACCTAGGCTAACTTGGTTGGACTTATGAACAAATTGGACTTAACAACGCACTCTCGGAATGGAACTTGTTTGTATGTAGGGAACTTACTGTATTACAAAAAGACTGTGATGTAAGACTCATAGGAGCAGCTAACACAACATTAATGTCAGGGCAAAGGAAAGATGTATACTTACAATTAAGAAGTCCAAATTTTCTCATTACATAAAAACTGAACCAGGAAAAATTAAGAGAGCACAAAATTAAAAGGTAAAGATTTCTATGTTTGGTATTTAAATACTAAAAGATACAGTTATTTAAATTCTACAATAACTCATCAGCCAAAAATAAGGGAAATTTGAAAATATTGGATATCAGTCATAATAACTACTTGTGGTAAAAGTGATGAAATGAAGGAAATTTATAGACTTAAAATATTAGAAAAGCAGAATAGGTGAAAATTGAGTTAAATTGTGAGAGAAACAAACAAACAAAATGGACCCAGAAAGTTGAAAACATTGAACCTCTGGGTGGCATTGACCTAGATAGAAAAAAAGGTACAAATAAATAACACTATGAACAAAAAGGGGATACAGGCACAGATAAACAAAACAGGAATATTATCAAACTTTCACAATTAAACTTGAAAATTGATACACAACTTTTATCTTAGTAGTACCCAGACTCCTCTAGAGAACAGCAAAAAAGGGAATATTTCAATATGCTCCAGAAGGCTAGATAACTTCAATAACAAACCAGAGGACAATGGAAAACAAAGCTATTTTCCTCAAACTCAAAAATATGTAAAGATGCAAAAATCTTTAAAAAATAGTAGCAAATCAAATTCAACAGTTATTTAAAAGGATACACCAAGATCGAGTTGGTTTATTCAAGAGTGCAAGGGGATTCACTATGGAAAATAAGGGTGTTCCTAAAAAAATTAACTATAAAATTGCCATATGTTCCAGCAATTCCACTTCTGGGTATATAGCCCAAAGAATTTAAAACAGGGACTAAGTTATTTATTTGTACACCCATGTTCACAGCAGCATTATTCACAATAGCCAAAAGGTGGAAGCAACCCAAGTGTCCTTCACAGGATGAATGGATAAACAAAATGTGGTATATACGTACAATGTATTATTCAGCCTTTAAAAGGAAGGAAAATATGACACATGCTGCCACATGGATAAACCTTGAAGACGTTATGCTAATGAAATAAGCCAGTCACAAAAGGACCAGTATTGTGTGAGTCCACTAATATGAGGTACCTAAAATAGTCAACTTCAGAGAGAAAGAAAATAGAATGGTATTGCCAGGGGCTGGGGAGAGGAGGGGAATAGGGAGATAGTGTTTAATGGGTAGAGTTTCAGTTTGGAAAGATGGAAAAATTGTGAGATGGGTGGTGGTGAGGGTTGCATGAATGTGAATACATTTACTGCCACTGAACTGTATACTTAAATATAGTTGTGGTAAATTTTGTGTTGTGTATACTTTACCACATTAAAAAATGCAAGAAGTTTAAAAGCAAATAATTTATAAACATAATTCACTACATTAACCACATTAAAAACCTATAGTGGTTATTAAAAAGCCTTAAATTTAGCATTCATTTATGATAAAATAACTCAATTTATGAGTGACAGGAGGTGAAGAAAAAATGTACACAAAAGATCTTAAGTCAGAGAAAAAGTCAAAAGAGAAAGCATAAAAATGACTACTAATAAAAAAGTGATCAGTATTAGTTTTATCCCTCTTAATGGAGCAAACTATTTAAAAACAAGAGTTGTACCTGAAGCTGTCCAGGTGACTATGAGGAAGCGAGAGGAAAAGTCCACTGGATAGCACTTTCAACAGGGCTCCTATACTTTAACGCCTTGGGGAATAAGGTTTTGTTCTACTTTAGCAGATGGAGAGAATTGTGTGCCCCTTATTTAGATCCTGGATTGAATAATCAGTTACTGAAGAGCAAGAAATTTTGAATATGGACTGAGTATTAAATATTAGGGAATATGATATTCCCTAACATTATTAACTGGGATAATAATATTGTGATTATTTGAGAAAACACCCTTATGTTTTAAGAGATAGGTACTGAAGTTTTTAAGGGTGAAATGGCATGATGTCTGGGATTTACTTTAAAATACTTCAGCAAAAAAAAAAAAAAAAAAAATAGATGAGGCAAGTGAGGAAGATGCTTGTTCTTGTATCTGCATAATGGGTATGAGAGTTTACTCTTTTGTATGCTTGAAAGTGCTCCTAACATTCAGAAAAACTGAAAAATCATTTTGAAAAACCACTGAGCTCTCCCAATTGAAACACAGGTTGTTACTGAACCAAACTTCAGTTCACTCACCCGAGGCACAGCAAAGTCAATCTCCTGACACAGGGTTGCAATGAAGGAAAGTACAGCATTTATTTGCAGGGTGCCAAGCAAGAAGAATGGGCAGCTAATGTTTAAAGGACCTGAACTCCCTGAGGGCTTTCAGGCAAGTGTTTTTAAAGACTAAAATTAAGGATAAGGGTCTTAAACATGTGATTAGCTCATGGATTCTTCTGATTGGATGGGTGTTAAGCAACAAAGTGATATCTGGCATCTTGATCATCACTCTTCTGGCTCCAACTTGTCTAGGTCTCCTTAGCTGTGGTCATCAGGTTTCATCATGTGGTCTTGGTTTCTGTAAAACAACTCAGAGATATGTTGCAACAGATTGTTATCTATATCCCTTGAGGAGGAACTAGGAGTCCCGTGATTCTGTTTTATGGCTGAGCTTTTCTTGCTAGATTGCTTTTGCTTTGTTTCTGCATTTCCTCACTTCTGTAATCATTAACTGCTTGAGTCTGCTCTTTAGAACTCTGGGAAGGCCTCAAAAACTCAAGCTTTTTCTACAAAAAAGAAGTGGGGACAAGAGGGAATTGTACGAAGGAGGGCACTGCAGGGTCAAGCTCCGTTTCAGTTCCCTCTTCTCTTCGATACTCCTCAATCCTAAGGGGAATGGGGCGACGACCGTTCTGGCTACTTCCTGCTGAACAGGGGCGATGTCAATTCTTCAGGATTAGAGGAGAGAAAGTCTTGGACCTTCTTTTCTAAGAATTCTCAAGTCCCAGGCCTAGCATCAGTATTTTGCATTATGAACATATTATCTCTCTCTTTGACCACTTTGCCATAGCATCTGGACAAATATTTGAAAATTAATAAACACATTAAAAAGAGGATGATGATCAAATGGAGCCTTGTAACAGTACTCAAAAGAGTCCCCCTATTCCAGATAGTACCCAGGAAAATAAGTCCTGGTGCATGTCCTCTTTACGTACATCCTGTAACCAGGTAGCCTTTTGAATTATTCTGTTGGCTTGGGTTTCAACTTCTCCAGAGGTATTGACGTATGTACAGCATGTGGTATGAGCCACTGCACATACTCCTCCTTGTTTTGCCAATAAGAAGTCAAGGGCAATTCTATTATCCAGGACCACTCGAGCCAATGAGTTCAAAGATGT
This sequence comes from Balaenoptera borealis, assembly GCF_965194805.1. Classification (NCBI taxonomy): domain Eukaryota; kingdom Metazoa; phylum Chordata; class Mammalia; order Artiodactyla; family Balaenopteridae; genus Balaenoptera; species Balaenoptera borealis. The sequence goes on from NC_138860.1 coordinate 141,168,500, forward strand.
TTGTTGGGCTGCAATACTTTTAGCTATGTCCTCAGCAATTTGCCCAATTGTGGCAGATAGGTTATGGATCATATCTCTATTGACATAAATTCTGGCAGATGGTATGGGGCTGCCAAAAACACTTTGTCCTATATTGTCCTCATATCCTTCCAATATCTCTCTTTTAAGATGTGTGTTTGATTTAGAGAGGGAAGTGATGCTCTCCAGGCTGTGCAAGGAGAAAGGGATCCTAAAATATCCCAGTAGACATGACCCTTCAATTTCCCAGCTGTCTAAGCAGCGAAATGCCCATCCTTGCGTTGGTGAGTCACTCCCTATGCCACAGACAAAGATATATCCTGGAGGGGAGCAAGTTATACCTCCCATGGTAGTGTCATCAATTCTTTCATTTTTGGGGAGTGCAGAGATTATGTTATCAAGCCAGGGGTGAGAGCCATTGCAAGCCTTCCATAGCCCGTTTACATGATATCCAACTTGTCTGACTTTCTGGCATAAATTTGTGTCAGTTTTAGCCCTTACACATTTGTCAAGTGTACAATTCAGGGGATTTTGGGCATCACATTTTTTCAGAAGGAAATTGAGGGAACGCGGGGGACCTGTGGTAAGTTCCCCTCCAATGGAAATTACTTCAGACAGGTTGAAGCAAGGTGTTGGGGTATTCTGAACTTCTTGAATTAGCTGAACTTGGAATGTGAGGCCTGAAGGCGGAAGATTATAGTAGGTTATGGGGTCTGGCACAGTATAAAACTCAGTTACAGGGATCACAAATGGGATATAGTTTTCCTGGATGGTTTCAGATTTCAAATGACATATCCAACAATTACTTAAATTCCTACTTCTGGCTATACTCTGAGACAACCTAATGAGAGTATTTTCCTCCCAGGAAGCAGCAGATACCAGTGGGATGAGACAGTAAAGAAAAGCAAGAGCCATCATTACAGTTCGGGCCAACAGCTTGTCTGGGAAAATAGCAGTGACCCTAAACTTTGGTATTAACCCTATTATCACAAGGGTTAAATTAAAATAGAGCAAGCGTTATGTAATATCACAACAAATTACAGGTTTGATTGACTGCAATATAATCACAGGTAAAATGATTAGATGAATCAAGAAAAAAGCACAGGGATATAAGCAAATAATAAATCAGAAAAATGCTCCAGCCAATTACAAATGTTATTATGAATGGCCACAATTCATTCTCTACTTATCTAAGATACTTTCTTTAATTTTAACTGAAGCCCCGGTCCAGACTTGTAGGGAGGAGCACTGGCTTTCAGTCAGTGTTGTGGTTGTCCTTTCTGTAACTGCCGAGGACTGTGGACTTGTAGTTGGATCAGAAGCCAGCTTCAGCCATGTGCAGCAGATCCACGGCTTGACTCCTGTTGATTTAACAGATGAACAAGTTACTAGCAGAACCTGGTAAGGCCCCACCCACCATGGTTGGAGTTGGTTCTTTGGGTGTACATCCTTCCACGTTATGAAGAGCACCCAGTCTCCAGGTCTAAAACACTGGAGGCACTTCTGTCTTTCTGGCATTGTCCCCTATTAGTCTTCCCTTGTTCACTCTGGATTCCTTGATCTTCCTCCTGTTCAACAGGCACCTCCTGCTTGAGGACCTTGGCATTGGCCACCTGATCCACTAGAGGCAGCTGTCGTTATCCGTGCTCTTCCCTCAGACACCCACCTGGTTGTATGTGCACCTGCTTCAAACCTTTCCTTAAATATTGCTGTCTGAATAAAGCTCACCCAACTACCCTATTTAAAACCACAAACCACTTCCTGCTTCACAATATTGCTGACTCTGCTGTATTTTTTCTGTACCACTTATCACCATGTAGTATGTCATATATTTTACTTATTTGTTCTGTTTATTATTTATTGCCTGTCTTCCACCCATTCCACCAATATAAATTCCAAGAATGCAAGGATTTATATTTACTTGTTTTGCTTATGTATCCCATTTGTAGAATGAATAAATGGATGATATTCCTGTCCAGAAAAATAAATAAATAAATTAATTAATTAATTAAAAAAAAAACACTGGAGGGGGACATCTGTGGGAATCATCATTTTTTTTTAGTAGCAAATTTAAGAATAGCATTTAAAACTAACCCCAGTGTTTGCACATATCTTACAGTGTCTACTTCTTTTACCTTTTGGTCATATGTCTGGCTACCAAACTGCTCAGAATAGAGGAAGGGTCTCCCATACAATATTTCATAAGGACTCACTTGGAGTCTACTTCTATGACCCATTCTAATTCTAAACAGTTCAACCAGAAACACTCTATCTGAGGTTAAATTAGTTTCTTGACAGATTTTAGCTATCATCCTTTTTAAGGTGTGGTTCTTGTCGATCAAAACCTCCAAGATGCATGCAAATTCCATTTTATTCCACATATTTTAGATACCTCCTGAATCACATTATCAATAAAGGCGCCTCCATTCTCACTCTGAATTGAGCTGGGTAGCCCAAATCTAGGAATTATCTCCTGGAGCAAGACCTTTACTACCTCTGAAGTTTCTTCACTCTAACAAAGGAATGCTTGTAGCCAGCCTATAAAGGTGTTCGTCATCACTAGTACATAGTGAAAGTTTCCTTTAACTTTGGGCATGACTGTAAAGTCTACTTGCCAAACTTCTCTCAGGCCCTCCCCTCTAACTTGGACTCCATGCAGGGTTGGGGAGTGCCAGTGCTGGAATTATTTTTAGCACAAATCTTACATTTTCTTAATATTCTTTGAGTTGTCCTTTGCATATTTGGTCTTTAAATGTACTCCTGGATCCACTGGATACCCATAATTGGTGCTCAGGTATATTGATCCAATTATTTTCTCCATTAGATATTCAGGAATTGAAAACACTCCTTGAGCATTTACCATTTGATCCTAGATGGGTAAAATCAAATCCCAATTCTGTGAACTTTCGAAGTTCTCATGTGAGTATGTCGGGCTAAATTGGGTCAGGTGTATACTTAGGAACAGAACTATAACCAAAGGTGTTTTGGTCCTGGCTGTCCTGGGCAATGCAGCACTGCCACCTCCTTTGGCTTGAGCACTGTGTCTAGCAGTTTCAAAACTTCTTGAGGGCATGTTTGATTTCTTTTCTTTCAGAAGTGAGCAAACTCTCTTTCCAAATTGCCCCATGTGCATTCACAACTGAAAAGGCATATTTTGAGTCAGTATAGATGTTAACTTTCTTACCTTCACTGAGATGTAAAGGTCAAGTAAGGGCAATAATTTTAGCCTTTTGGGCCAAGGTACCTGATGACAAAGCTTCTGCTGCTAGGATCTCCTGTAGGGTTACCGCTGAGTATCTGGTTTTTTAGTGTTGGTGGTCCATGAAGCTACTTCCATCTGTGAACACCTCCAAGTCTGGATCTCCCAAGGGAACATTAAGCAAGTCTGAGCAGCTGCTCAATGACCTGCATAAATCATACATGGGCCTGCAAGCATGGGCCACCCAAAGGGGTGGGGAGCAGTGTGGCTGGGTTCAAGGAAGACACAGTCTTTGAATCACATTAGGATTATCAAGTAAAATGGCCTGATATCCTCCCAGGCGGCCTGAAGTGAGCCAATATCCATCCTTTTATTCCAATGGTGGCAGCACATAGTGGGACGTATGCACCCTGCTTGGCTGTCCTAGAGTGAAATCCTCTGCCTCTTGCAACAAATCTCGAGTAGCAGCTATGACACTCAAATATGTTGACCATCCCTGGATTATAATGTCCAAAGTCTTTGACAAATAGGATACTGGGCATTTTGTGTTTCTCAGATTCTGGGTCAATACCTCCAGTCTCACTACTTGTTTTTCATGTTTAAAAAGATCAAATGGCTTTTTCAAATCTGGCAAACCCAGAACAGGGGCAGTCAGTAGTTTTTCCTTCATTGTTTGGAAGGTCTTTGACATTCTCCCTTCCCCACTAAGGGCTTATTGTCAGCCCCTTTTAGGGCCTCATACGGTGGCTTACCTATTAACTTAAGTTGGGGATCCAAATGCAGCAGAATCCTGCCATTCCAAGAACCCACACAACTGTCTTTGGGTGGTGGGCACCGTCACCCAGGCTACTGTCTGCCGGCAGTCCTGGAGCAAATTCCTCTGGCCATTTGTCAGTTTGAATCCTAGATATTTCACAGGTGGTTGGGAAATTTGGGCTTGTTTCCCAGAGATTTTATAGCGTCATTTGGCCAGAGAGTTCAAAGTAGTCCCAGTGTTTTTACCCAAGTTCTTCATCTTGCTAGTTGTGAAGGTATCCACATATGTGAGCAGAGCTCCCTCCTGTAGCTGGAGCTCCATTACATTTTTAGCTAGCACTTTCCTGAACAACATGGGGTGGGGTGGGGTTTAAAGTCCTTGCAATACTGTCCAGCAGTACTGTTGCTTGCTTTTGTTTTCTATATTTTCCCATTCAAATGCAAATGACTCTTGGGAATTATGACTCCCAGGGACACAGAAAAAGACATCTGTTAAGCCTAGCACAATGAACCAACAAATGTCTCCGGGTAAGACAATGAGCAGAATATAGGGATTTGGGAGAACAGGGTGAATATCTTCCACTATCTGATTTATGGCTCGTAGGTCCTTAAAGGCAGGATGGGAGCATTATATGGTGAAAGGGGGGCAAATAAGCTTGCATTTCAAAAAGGCAATTATAAAAGCCTGGATCACTGTTTTACTTGCTCCTTTAAGGGGTATTGCCTTAAGCTCAGAGCCTGAGTGTCTGGCTTCAGTTTCACCTTTACTCGACAGCCCTAATGGCTTTCCCTGGCCTCCAGTCAGCCCATGGTCCCAGGCTTCCCTGCTGCAAGATGTCTTCAGAAATGAATGCTGGTGGTGACTCCTCCATCCCTTGACAGAAGAGGGCCGCCTGCAAGGCACAGACTTGTTCCTGTGGTACCTCTATATCCAGTTGTCCAGGTATGAAAGTCAATTTAGTATTGAATTTATTTAATAAATCTCACCCCAGCAATGGGACTGGGCACTCTGGCATGTACAAAAAGCTGTGTTTTAAGTTAGTAGCCTCAATCTGACAGTCTAGAGGTTGCACAAGCAGTTTTTGGAAAGGCTTCCTGGAGACTCCTCTCGCCTTTGCGCTTTTTTGGGTTAACTAGTTAATCGAGTGTCCAAAGCAGAGCAAGTGGCTCCAGTATCAATCAGAAAGTCAATTTGTTAGTTTCCCACGAATGGGTTACCCAGGGCTCCTCTTGGGAAGTGGGAAGGAGTCTGTCTCCCCCAAGCAGACTCCCTGCCAGGCCTTCCTCACTCTGTCACTTTCCGTTACTACAGCATGAACAATCCTTTTTCCTCCTCCTCCAGTTTCTTTTTTGAGCTGGGGAAAATTTCCTCCTTGGCTTACGATAGGCACTGCTGGGGACCCACTTTAACATGTCCCTTTTTGGGGTCTCCCTTCTGGGGGCCACCCTTCACTCTCTTGGTTCCCTGGGATCTTACCCTCTGCTCAGATGACTTGTTCTCCCTTTCTCCTGTGAGTGTCACCTCCAAAAGGGACATCTGCTGCTTCATTTAACGGGTCTCTTTTTGGTCTGTATATCCTCCCGACTGTGAAAAACTGAAAGCAATTTCTACCAAATGAGATATGAGCAGGCCAAAAAGCCCTTCTATGTTCTGCAGCTGGGGCACTCTGAGCCATAAGGTCTGATTAACTAACTTGAAATTCTCTGGATTATCTGGATCCACATCTATATATTGGCAATATGCCCTATACATTCTCTCCAAAGACTCAGGGGTTCTCCTGTGGCAGTTGGCACACTCCTTGCACCTTATGAAACCACCTGTGTCAGCTCTCCCTTTCGGAGCCCTGCTAAGATGCACTCCGTGTAATGATCATTTCGAGCTTTATCTCCTATGTCATTCTCAACCCTTCCTAGATCTGTGGTGGGAATTGCATTTGCTGCTGGTGCTTGGATGGGTTTCTTAGGGGCAGAAGCATGCATTCCATCTGTCTCTTCTCTAGCCTTTTCTATCACCATCCTCCTCTCTTCCTCAGCCAACAGGGTAGCTAGCGAACTCTGAACGTCAGCCCAATTTGGGTTGTGGGTGGCAAAGATGGAGAAGAATAAATATTCCATCCTGTTAGGGTCTTCCCAATAGGTTGGTATATTATTTTTCCAATTAAACAAGTCTGAGGTTGAAAAGGGAGAGTGTATCCACATGAATCCTGCTGGCTGATCTTGGGCATTTATTCCTCCAATAGGAATCTGCCTCAGTGGGAAATGCTCTGCCTGAACAATAGTAGTTCCCTGGCCAAAATTGGTGCCCTGTCAGGTACAAGAAGGACACCAGTCTGTTTTCCTCAGCTCCTGCCAGAGCAGGTGGGGGTGAGTTGGCTACTGTCTGATATTAGGCCCTGGTGCCTGCTTCCCCATTCTGCCCACCATACAGAGGCAGTGGTGGCAGAACTCTAGGAGCATTTATTTGTTGAATTAATTCCTTGTCTCTTGATTTCTGAGAATCTGGTAAAGCTTTTAATATCACCTTACTGGAAGAAATTCCTTTGTGTATCATAATTCTATGCATGATACATTTTTCTCTGAATAGGCTCACTTTGATACAATAGTATAAAAGGCTCTTCATAAGAAACATCATCCCTTTTTCACATTATATACTATACTCCCCTTTCACAGTATATTTCTAGTTGAAAGATAGTGTTATAATTTAGAGAGACTTTGGGGGCCAGTGTTCTCTAGATCCTAAAGAGTACTGAGGCCAAGGAATGTTACTATAGAACACCTTTTTTTTTTCTTTTCAGAGGTGCGTAACTAAAAATTTCCCAGTTCTGCTGAATATACCCTAACAGGCTACAAGATGGAACAGAGCTCTGATTACCCATCTTTAGTTGTTCACAGCTCATGCTGTCAAATATCAAGGAGGCCAGCAAGCAAACAAACACAAGGCATCTCTCAGGGTTACAGATTCCTTAGTCCAATACAGAAAATCCCCAAAATCAATGCCCTGCCACAGACAGAGCCAAGCGCCTAAAGAAAAATTACCCTGGTGCCATCACACATGAGCTCTGCTATTTAGCAGAGACATCTCAAGCAAGCGCCTTGCTTCCTTCACCATGAAAGCACTGAGGACCATCGACACCCAGGTGGTGGCAGATGCTAAGGGCTGTCCCTGAGACAAAGGTGCTCAGGAAGCTGTTGGACAGAATCTTACAGCCACCTCCTGTCAGAGACCAATGTGCCACAGTCAAGACACCCAGTTGGGATGGTGGTCATTTCATGGTCACCAAAATTGTTACATAATTGAACTCAGGTTCACTTGCAACAAAGTCAATCTGTTGACACCAGGCTGTGGTGAAGGAAAAGTACAGTGTTTATTTGCAGGGTACCAAGCAAGGAATTCAGGTCCTTTGAGCACTAGCTACCTATTCTCCTTGCTTGGTGCCTTGCAAATAAATGCTGTTCTATCCTTCACCACAACCCAGTGTCAGTAGATTGACTGCTGTGTGTTAGGTGAGTGAACCCAAGTTCATTTCATTAAGAAGATTGCTCTCTATGTCCTACAAATACTATTAAAGCAAAATACCAAGGAAAACTGAAAATAAGGGCAAAGTTGTACAGATAAATGCTGACAAAATTAAAGCACAGAGAAGGTAGTACTGACCAATAAAGCATAATTCAGGTCAAAAGTATGAAATGAAGCAAAGAAAAAATTTTCAGTTACACTAATCTCCAAATATAAATATCTTTGTGATCCAAACAACATGGCTAAGACAAAACTAAGAAAAGAAAAGACGAAAGGTTGCGATAAAAGTAGAAATTTAAAAGAAAGCTGTAAAGAATAAAATCAAAAACCAAGTAAGAATTTTCCTTAAAGAGAAGAAAATTACAGTGTGCAAAGTTAAGCATGAAGAAGGACCCAGTGTGAGGATTTTAAAAGATAAATTTGCAAATGTATAGTAATATAGAAAAAAATCTAGATGAAATAAATGATATCCTAGCAAAACTGTAAAATAATCAAATATTGATCCAAAAGTAAAAACAAACACAAAGTCCTCATCAGATGAGTATAAAGAAAAGTCAATAAAATGCTCAACATTTAATAAAAGGTTCGATGTCCAGAACTTTCCATTTAACCATATAGAACAGACAGTTTTCATTAAAGAGTTGTGAACTGCAAAAAAGCTAAAACAGGGAAGTATTTCACAGAAGAGAGAATAACAAATTCTAAACCACCACAAAAATCATTAATGTTTCTTATAGTAAAAGTTTATGTAAATTGATAAACTAAAATTTAAAAAAGAGGGAATTGGAAAGTAATGAATACTAAACATGAAAAGTTGCCCAAACCCAGAAACTGTGGCTATAATTGAAAAAAATTGGATCATTTTACCCATCTGGTGTGGGAATAGTTATAACTTTTCAGGAACTTGGAACACCTATTAAAATCAGAAACAGTACATATACTCTCCCCTCGAGAATCTACACCAGGAGTAAAACCACCTAGACTTAACAGTACACAAAAAAAGGTTTAGCACTGAGCTTTTTGTGACAAAAACTCAGAAAACAATGCCCTTTAATAAGAGAAGGATTGAGCCAAAGAAGCCCTATGCCCACTGAGGAGTCAGAGGTAGGTGACTATTAGTGACTATATCAGAGACACAGTGCACTGGTTAGGGATGTCCTGGATATATCAGAGGAAAAACAAGCTGCAGATAATGCAGATAGGACAGTCCCATTTTTGTAAATAGACACAAAACCATAGAAATGAGAATGGACAGTAAACAGATAAAAACATGCTCAGTTTTAGCAGTCAGGGGAATGCTAACAAAACTGGTTCCAGTGTTGGAGAAAGCTGATGATGGTCAGTTCTGGGCCAAATATCCCCCCTCTCCACCTTGAGAGGGGAAGCAGGAACTGTTAGACCTTTTGGGTAATTAAAATGTAAAAAGTATACAGTAATGTCAAACGCTGGGTGGTCACAGAGGGCAGGATGGGAATATGAACTGTTCTTTCTCTCGAGAAAAGGGAGTCCACAAAACCGCCAGCAAATACAGAAAAAAAAAAAAAAAATCACACTAAGAACAACCTGCCTATTCTGAAAAGTTAATTCAGCATAGAGGAAATGCAAGTAGATAATAAACATATGAAATGATGGCAGTCACAAACCAAGAAAATCAAAGCAAGCTGTTTTCCACCCCTGATTAAGGGGAAATTGGTTTATGGTGGCCCAGCCTTTCAGGAAGGCCAGGTGAGTCCCGGAATTGGAGACTACGAAACACAGCCAAATTCAATTTATGATTTGCTCCATCTGAGGCAGGAGACAGATGGGCCCCCAGGGCAAACGGTTGGAGATTCGTTCCCTGTGGAACGATACTCCAAGAGGAGAATAACAGGACAATTGAGAGAGGAGGCCGGGCCCTGCCCAGAGAGAAGATAAGAGACCACATATTTCTCATTCTCGAAGTCAGGAGACCTCTCTGGCTACACATGTGCATAAAGGCTCCCTGGAGGTCAAAAGGGAGGGGGCACCACCCCATAGTAAGTGATGCCAAGTGTCCCCATAGGCCTCTTTGGTGAAATCCGTCTTGGCTAAGAGATGTGCACGCATACATGGGAGGATCCTGAGATATACCGAATAGGGACTTTGAACAAGGCAAATCAAAATGATTAGCCAAAGGAAACCCGGAAGAAATCTCCCATGTAAGTGATTTAAACTGCCACAAGGGGCGACTCTCTCTCTCTGAGTCCGCCTGTGTGTCTATCCACAGGTACTGTATACTCTTTTTCCTCCTAATAAACACTTTACTTGTTTCACTACTTTCCGTCTTTGTGGAAATTCTTTTTCTGCAAAGCCAAAAGGGCCAGGGCCTTGTCACTGATCACTGCTCTAGTGGCTCGGGTTCGGTGCTCTCACCGCTGCGACCTGACCTCAATCTCTGGCCGGGGACTGAAACCCCGCTTCAAGCCGCTGCAGGTTGAGGCCACCCGAGATCACATTTATTGCACACAGTCACACACGCACCATAAGTTAGTCACGCAAGTGAGAAGAGGGATCTGGAAGGAGGCAACGCTCATGAGTGGCGCCCCCGAACAACGGGTCTTAAGACTAGGGTGAGCAGGAAGTCACAGAGCCTCCAGCTGCACAGACTCAGTCCCCAGACAAGAGCCTTCCAGCTGCTCAGCTCAGTGGTCTCATTTTTAAGGAGCATCCAATAGGGAGTACCAGTTAAGCCCTGGGTGGGGGTGAGGGGGTCTTAACTACATCAGTTGCTCCTGTTCCAATGATGTCTCTCCTTGGGCCTTACCAAACAAATTCCGTACCCATATTAACACACCTAAAATGCCACACTTAAACACTCAAAGTCTAACATCGACTGTTTAAGAACAATCATCATGGAGGCGCCCACTGGCCACTGTGACTCCATTTTGAACTACTTAACACAGCCTAAAGTCATACAAGATGAGTAGGAATCACACTATTAAAAGGCACACCAAAACGTTTACCACCCCGCCAACCCTCCCCACCTGCAATGCCTTGGGTGTGTGAATTGCTCAGCGTTTCTCACCCTTCCTGATTCCTGTCTCCAAATTTCACCCTACTGCTGTATATTGTTAGAGCAAGTTCCTTAGAACATAAAGCAGCACTCATCACCGCACTGATTAAAAGCCTCTTGTCAAGTAAAAATTGGCACTTGCCATCTACCTCTACAAGGATTAAATCATGTGCTGCTGGAGCTGCTGACTTTCAACATGCCCCCTGAAAAGAGTTCAAGGTGGAGAGCTGAAATGAGGCACTCTGTGCTCTGGGAAAAACTGGCAGAACAGATCTTCAGACAGTTATGTATTTTCAGGAGCTCATTTTATAAGCCCAATTCTTTCATCTCCTCATATCTAGAAAAGCACAAAAATCCTTCATGGTGATGTCTGCTCCTCATGACTAGCAGAAACTTTCTGCAAAAACATATGTGCTTGATTGCATGAACTCCCCCTTCACCAAAATCACATATATACTGACCCTTCCCCCCTACCTCTTTGCAGCAGTGTCTCAGAGCTCTCTGAAATGCTGTCTTCCAGGCTGCAGTCCCCATTTTGCCACAAATAAAACTTAACTCGCAACTCTCACATTGTGCCTTTATTTTAGGTCAACACTCTGGAGTCTTCCTAAATGCTAAACCCCTTTTGATGATCCTGAAGCCTGACCTGAAACTTGCCAAGTTTGGTCCAGCCTGGGTGTTTAAACCTTTCTTTCCACCTTAATTTAGGGATTCTGAACCCGGAGTGGATAGAATTTCAGGGTGTCTAGGATCTTGGGCAGAAAAGAGACCACATTTGTTTTCATTCATATCTGAATGGAATTTAGCATGATACAGTTATCAAAACAATAATTGGAGATATAGAATATGTGAGCTTCTTAATCTATTATTTAACAAGAGTTGAGTGGCAGATCTAAACTATTTTTGAATTTTGACTTACAGTGTAAAACTTTGTTTCATGATACCTGCAAAACTGTAATATGAAATGAAAATACCTGTGATTTCCAGTGGTGACAAAGTCATGGATTCTGCTAATAATATCAGACTACCAAAGCTCCAGGTTAAGGGTCCCCACCCTAGAATCATTCCTCATGCGTTCAGAAGGTCAATTCCCCTGATTTCTCTGTAAAATATGTCTGTTCCCACACCCCTCTCCACTTCTCCAATTACCAAGCCACTCAACTACAAAGTCTTAGCTGCTGCTAAAGAAAAACCACAGGCCCCAAATGGCATCACTTATGCTAAAGCCCAGAACACCAAACCTAGACTTAATACTTGACTTACTTGAAGTTTCCACCTTCCCCAGAAATGTAATCTTAGCCAACCAGTTTGGAATTTTCTGACTGGCACCAAGGAGGTCATCTGTCATGTGGGCCCTCTCCATAGCCTGACCCCCAGAGGAAGAAACAGTCTGCATGATAAAACTGCCATTCCCTTCTCTTCAAAAGACGATCTGGCCTAAAAATAATCTTTTCTTTCCCTAATGGCTCCCTTGTCCCACCCTTCTTCTTATTTAGAAACCTTCCATTTTGTGTAATCACTGGGAGCACCCTTCTAGTTGCTAGATGGGATGCTGTCCAATTCGACCTTCAAATTGGTTGAATTTTGTTTTTTACCACTGCTCACCCACTGAGGGTCCTTGTCCTGGAAGGAGGATGAGTTCCCTGCAGAGCAGGACTTGGTCTCCCGTGCAGCTGTGCTCAGGGTCTAGAATTCAAGCAAAGCCCATGATACCGAATTCAAAATTTAAGGTTTAGTATGTAGAAAAGTATCCCATTTTGTACTCACACACACACACAAAGATACTTTTCTAGATATGTTTGCTTAAATTTACATGATTATAACAGTAAACATGTTATTCCTTTTGTTGTTTAAAAAAGGAGTTCAATCAATTGTTCTAACAATGAAGGAAATGCAGAAAAAGTTACTACTTCCAAATCTATCCCCAGTCAGAAATACTCTGAAGAAATACTTTGGAGATAAAGTTCAAGACCTCACGTCTAGGGAATGGAGGAGAAGGTCCCCTAAGACCTAAAGCTCTCATTTATACCATTGCTTCCAAAAGACACTGTCAATTTCACCTCCTGACTCTGTTTTTAAAGTTAGTACCTAAGTCCTTCCTCATTTCCTCCTGGCCTTCATCTTCTTCTCATGGCACTACTATTTTAATGTCCCCAGTTTCAGGGTAAGGGATGCCTAGGAAGGTGCCTTTCTCACGGGTCAGTGAGGGACAGAGCAGGTTGTAAAGCTAGGGGGCCCCAGGGCAGCACCCACCCCGTGCCCCACGCTTCTGCCAGCCTTACCTGGAGAGGGGCTCCAGCCTGAGATGCAGCCCTGAGCAAAGTGAGGAAGGAGGCTGGAGGACTGACCCAATCTTTTGCTGGCTCCTCCCTCCCCTTGCAGAGTTTGCAAATTCCTAGGCCCAATCCCTTTTCAATCTGCACCCCTTCGCTGCTTCTCCGAACATCTCACGCAGGCCTGAAGCCACTGCTGTCTTCCAATCCAGTAACCTCCTGAGCTCCACCTCCAGCTCCGATTCTTGGGCGCCTCCGGCTGAGCGTGTCCAACGCCCACCCCACCGCCACAACTCCAGGCTCTCGAGGCAATAAAGGCACCACTTATTGCCCTGTTATTCAGACATAACCCCAGGCGTCAACCTTGATTTCTCTCCTTCCTTCAATCCCCACATTTAATCATTCCCAAGCCCTTGTGTTTGTCCACTTCTTTCTCTCTCCGTGGCTCTGTAACCATGCTGGACTCTGTGCGGCCTTCCAGGACAGAACCCTCCCAGCTTGTCCTCTGCTTTAGTTCCTCTCTGAAGTACCTAGATAACAGTATTTGATGGACATTTCCTGAGCTGTTTTACAGATGCTAAACCCCACACCAAACGGAAGAAGTGGTCAACTTAAAAAAAATGCACAGGGGCTTCCCTGGTGGCACAGTGGTTAGGAATCCGCCTGCCAATGCGGGGGACACGGGTTCGAGCCCTGGTCCGGGAAGATCCCACATGCTGCGGAGCAGCTAGGCCCATGCGCCACAACTACTGAGCCTGTGCTCTGGAGCCCACGGGCCACAACTGCTGAGCCCGCGTGCCACAATTACTGAAGCCCATGCACCTAGAGCCTGTGTTCTGCAACAAGAGAAGCCACTGCAGTGAGAAGCCCACACACCGCAGTGAAGACCCAACACAGCCAAAAATTAAAAAATTAAATAAATAAATTTATTTTAAAAAAAAAAGCACAATGTGAGAATTGCAAGTTAAGTTTTATTGGGGGCAAAATGAGGGCTGCAGCCCAGGAGACAGCATTTCAGAGAGCTCTGAGACACTGCTCAAAGAGGTAGGGAGGAAGATCAGTATATGTGATTTTGGTGAAGGGGGAGCTCATGCAATCAAGCACATATTTTTTGCAGTAGGTTTCTGCTAGTCTCATGAAGGTTTCTGCTAGTCATGAGGAGCAGACGTCACCATGAAGGATTTTAGTTCTTTTCCAAATATGAGGAGATGCAAGAATTGGACTCATAAAATCAGCTCCTGAAAATATCTGACTATCTGAAGACCTGTTCTGCCAGTTCTTCTCAGAGCACAGAGTGCCTCATGTCAGCTCTCCACCTTGAACTCCTTTCAGGGGGGATGTTGAAAGTCAGCAGCTGCAGCAGCACATGATTTAATCCTTGTAGAGGTAGATGGCAAGTGTCAATTTGTAGTTGATAGGGCCCTCTCATGGTCATAAATTCGACCATGCTTTGGGAGCCATTTCATGACCATTTCATCCCACGGTGCTAGGAAGGCTCATTCCTAGGTCTAATGAAGATTTTGCTGATAGGCCACTCAACGTGCTATTACTGGACTAGATCTTGTAAACAACAGTCAAAGGTCTCTGGACCACCTCTCTTATTTACTAGTCTGTTATGATCCAGGAAACAATTCCCTCTTGTTGCATCTTCCCATATCTAGAGCTACACTACTGCAATCATTGATCTCATACAGAACCATATATTTTTGTCAGTGGCTCAGTCACACATTTGGTAATGCAAGAAACAACAATCTTGTAAAACAGGCAAAATACAAATAACATAGCTAATAACATTAATAGAGTTACAAGTAAATATTTAAGCCAAGAGCTTCCTACGCCAAACCAGTTTTAGAAGAGATCGTCAAGACTAGGGAGTGGGTCCCTTAAGGCAGAAATCTGATTTTTCATATGCCTCATTAAATGTGTTACATTAGAGGATCCATCAGGTATGAAAACACAGCATTCAGTTTGAATTATGGCACAGGTGCCTCCCTGAGATGCTGTAAGGATGTCGAGGGCCATGCAGTCTTGTAGCACTGCTCTTCTCATCATGGAGACCTCAGAATTCAGTAAGCTAATAGCCTGGTTACTATCATTTAAAGGCTGTTGAGTGAATTTTGTTAAGGCTTCAATATGGCCAATTACATTCTCCAATCCTCTTGAAGAAGGCAAAAAAATTGTTGTTAAATGGTCATACCAGCATAATACAGATCTCTTGACCCATTGGACTCGTACCAATGGTAGATTGGCTGGGGTCATCTCTAAATTGTTACGTATATGACCTTGACTCCAAGGGAATCCCAGGGTACATTTTCCTATCCATCCTGGGGTAAGCCAAGGCCATAAATTAGCACCACAAATCCACTGAGTTCCATTAGGTGCAACCCAGTGAATCTCTGATCCTCTGACCCAGTCAGTTCCATACCAATCACCGTCTCTAAGGGAAAGAATATGTAGGCCTTGTTCATAAGGCACCCAGCCTAATTTCCTAATGTTACTAGGCTGATCATCCTTAGTATGATTCAATTGTTCCCAACATAGAGGAGCTTTTAAACTTAAATGACCATAGCCTGGTGTTAACCACATAAATCTATCCCATAACTGTGGGAGGTTTTATTCCTTGGCTGAAATTTGCTTGTTGCTCTGATTGAGCTTGAGTAGCTTTCAAGGAAAATTCATATTTATGGCCAGGGTCAGAGCAGGTATTATTAATTGGCCAGGTGAAATTATCCCATCTAGTAACATCAGTAGTGGCCGGAACAGGACTATAAACTTTTTCTTTTAAAATAAATTTCCCAAGGGCCAACCAATCAGAGCCTTGGAGGGAAGAAATTCACCAAGGTAATCCAGAAGTACTAGACACAGGTACTTGGCTACAAACCCAAGAATTGGATTGATTTTTAAAACTAGCATAGGGTTATGCCCATGATAGAAAAATATTTGATTTATATGCAAAGGTCCAGGAAGTCAAGAAAACATTATAAATGATCATATGACTCAGGTCCAGGATCTTGGGCTAGCTGTCTACTTCTGATGTCGTCTTCTTCTCGTCCTGGTGTGAGTGTAGTTTTTCCTCTGTTTGAGCGTTGTTTTAAAGTGATTTTGAGGTCAGCCGTCCTCTTTATAGGCCAGTCCAGTGCAGGGGCCCTTTGTGAGTGGAAATTCATCCAAGAGTCAATTCCCTTCGGTTTCACTGTGCCTGAGCTAGTTAAGAGTACCTGATAAGGGTCCTGCCATCTAGGTTGGAGATAGCCCTTTAAATTATGTCTTTTCCAGTATGCATAATCCCCTGGTTGCAGATCATGGAGCATCTGATCTTCATCCAAAGATAGATTATTGAGATACGCTTCAGGAACAAACTTACAGTGTCCTTTTAATAATTCAATTAAACTTTACATTAATATAATGTAACAGTAAGGAACTATCCAGGAAGTGAGCCTTAGTAAATACAGACCTCCATTAACAAAACTGGGATTTAACATTCATTGAAACATCTTTTTCTCTCTAAAATTATCCTCATTTCTACCAAATATAACCAAAGTAAGACTAATTTATTTGCAAAATAAATCTGGTCTCAAAAACTTGGCCTGATGATTTATGTGACTATAATTGATCACATAGACTTTTTTGCTTTGCTGAAATTTTTATAAGGAGTCCCAGACTGAACTTTTGAAAGACCTCTCAGGGCTTGGAAAGTCACGACGAGGGCTTATCACAGATTTATCTAGGTGAATTCCTCCCGTATTTAGGTGAATTCTTCCCTTTTCAAGGTTCCCAAAATACCTTGAGATTTCTGTACCTGTTAGTGAGGTAGCCTTCCTAATTTATCTGATAAAGCTGCTGGGAACCAAAGAGTTTCCAGTCTCTGGAGGGAGCAGATAGAAAAGATAAATGTTTCAATTCGCTTACAAAGGTATAATTTACCAAATTACTGTAAGTCATAATTAGTTTGAGGGGAAGATTTCCTTATACCTGGAAAACACAGATTTAAACCAGTAATTTTCCAGATAGAAACCATAAAAATTATAACCATATTCAGCAGTTCACTCAGTCCTATGTAACTAATCCTTTTTGTTAACAGTTTTATGAAGCCATCAGGTTTCCCATTAGAATTCTTTGACTTCTTACCCAGTTCAGCATTATGGTCTGAAAGTCAGAAACTTGTATTTATCCAAAGGTCCTTTCTATAAATCTTCTTGAAGAGGAAGCATTTTTGCAAAGGCCTCAGAATAAAACCACAACTGTCTATAATAACAAAAGACTTAAGAAAGCATGTTTAAAATCTGATTACAATGCAACTAACGGAGAAACTTGGTTACTGCTATGACATACAACACTTTAAGATAATAACTAGAATTATGACTGATAACATTTTACCAATTTTAGGAACTCTATATAATTTCTAGGATATCTATATTAGTAACATTTACCATACAATATAACCTAAGAAGATTTATTACTCATTTGGCAATAGTTCCCATGTAATTTAACATACCAAATGAACCTAATTAGTTTAATATCTCTCTTTGGGATGTTTCAGGGGCCCCTTGAAGCATCCCAAAGTTAGCTAGAGGTCAAGAGGATTTCATTAGAATTTGATTTAGGAAGTTTCGTCAAAAAAAAAAATATATCAAAAGGGTTTAGAACATTCAGTCAGATAGGATCACAGGTCACTGTGAAACAATAGTTATTCACTTAGTCAAAGTAACAGTAAAAGATTTCAAAGGCAAATACAGAACACGTCACTTAAAAGGTAAAGAAACTTGAAATCTGTTATCAAAGGCAGTTCAACATTTTAAGAAATCTTGTCCTCTCGAGAGAAAAAGCCAAATTCAAGTTTTGCACCAGCTTACTTTTAAAATTCATTTACTCAATTAATTTTAAACTTAGTCAATCCTGACCATGCACAAAACTCTTTTCTTGGGGTCCACTTTCCATAAGCCTTTCATGACTTTCTGTACCATCACTTAATTTTTTTTCCATCCAGAAACAGACAGCTGTGAATCAGACCTATTTCCTTTTCCCTTGATAAACTGCAATTCCGTTCCTCATGCGTTCTTCACTGAAAACACACATCCTACTTTCCTTAAGCACCCATGAACTGTCCTCTATATCAGCACTCTGTAGATTGGTAAACATAAATCCAAATAATAATTTCTTGAAAAATGTTCTTTCTTATGGAAAATACCTCAGTGTGGCACCAAACATATTTATTAATAGTTCTAAACCTTTTGTTTCTCTGTAAAAGGAAGCCAATGTTCAGTAATTAATGTTTCAGTATCTTATTTTATTTGGGAATGACCTAACTGTTGAACAAACTTCCATCACTTAACTTAGCACAACTCTAGAATTTCAAGTTACCAAAATCTGGAGAGACTATTTTAGACAGACATTCCTAAGACAAAATTATTCTTAACAGAGTTTATCTAAAATCTCTTATCTCATTTACATTTTCTTTCCTTAAAAGTTTCTTCGCATCAAGTTACTTTCCTTGCTGACAAATTTGCTACAGATATAACAAGATTTTATTCAACTTATATTAGACCTAAGTGCAATAAAAGTATTACACTTAATGTTGATGACTCTAAAGACATGTCTATATTAATTAGATCAACAAACTTAAACATTAATACCAGGTATTAATTTAATACTGAATATTTCCCAGTTCACGTGAACCTGAAACTAATTCCGGCCATTAACCTCCTGCATTTTTTTTTTTGTTGAGAATTTATATAAACAATTTCCTTTAGTCCAATTAAGTAGAACTCACAATTTAATTCTGATAATACCATCCAAAGGTAAAAACAAAAATAATGCACACATAAACATATAGACAGGCACAATGAAAGATCTCATAACTTCATTTTCTAAACTGTCATGAATCAGATATCACAATATAAAACTCACTTGTTGTAAATAACTGTTGGAATAAGTTAAAGAATTTTTTCCATCCTTTTTTTTTTCCCCCTCAGTCTCAGGAATTAGAGATGATCTAGAAAAGATAAGTAATCCTGAGAGCTCTGGTCTCAAGGCACACGGAGAGAAAATCAGGTTCTCCTAGTAGGACTTATTCCCTCAGGGTTAGAATTCTGAAGAAATTTTTTTATTTATTTATTTTCTCCTTCAAGCTAGCTTTCTCTACTGGTTGGGAATTAAACAGGGGTTGGTTAAACTTCAACTGGCATTGGGTAGTTAATTGGCACAATTGAAGGTTCATAATTTTCGTAGATAGCCCCTTTTCTTTCTTTTTCTTTTTATTTTTATGGTCTTGAAAAGTTGGTCAGCCAATGTAACAAGGGTGTTTGTATGTAATGTGGACCAACCTAGATTGTGTCTTTTGACTAGAGTAGCTAAATCCTCATCTAAGCCTTCTAAAAAGGCAGAGTTAAGCAAAGGATCATTTTGGTCATTAGAGAATGACTCAGGTGTCAAGCCAGAATATTGCTTGAAAGATTTTTTCTAACCTTTCACAACAGTCCAGAATTTATTCATCCGATCTTTGCTTGCACTGTTGAATCTCTGTCCAGTGTACGGTTTGTTTGGGAAAAGCTCTGGGATAACTTTGAGTTATTTCTGAGCTAATTCCTTGCATTCAGTGTGAGCCTATGATTCAAAATCCACTAAGGGGTGTTTCTATTCTGCTTTCTTTATCCATTCCCTTGCTTTGCTTTCAGAAACTAATAGCTGTATTAATTGACATAGACCTGAAAACTGAGCTTATATCTCCAATGGTTAACTCCATCAGAAATATAAATCCCAATGGATCCTGACTTGGATTGGGAAATTCCTTAGCCACGGCTCTAAGTTCTGCTTGGGTCCAAGGTGTGTACGTAAACACCGAGGATGGTTCATCTCTCCCTGTAATAGGTTTCTCCTTAAAGGGAACTATAATCACTTCTGTTTTTTTATCCTCCTTTGCTGGGGAAAGGGGAGCAGCTGGAAGCAGAAGAGTTGGGAGAGAAGAGATAGCGTCTGGGCCAGGCAGTTCAGATAGAAGAGGGTACGTGCGAGGAGCAGAGGGAGAGACAGAGAGCGCTAGCAGCCTTTTTTTAGTTTAGAAACTCCTCGTACCAATTAAAGTAAGCATTCCAGTCGGCTTTTTCTAACTGTGTGCACAAAAATAGCAATTTTGGAATATCAGAAGACCCCAATTTGGCCATTTTAGGTTGCCATCTCCTTTAGTATAATTTCCCCAATTAAGTAGGTATTTGCAAGTATAAACCTGACTGAGGTGTTGGTCAGAGGCTGGTTTTCTGACGTCCCTTGTTTCTGTGTTTGAGAGGCTCTATTCCCCATTTTAAAGTTGAATTTTTCAGGGATAAAATTTACTAGTGAAACTGTGTGGTGGGCCAGTGTGCTGCTAGTGAACTTAACCCCTCTAGGCATCGCCCTGGGGTCATTTCAGCCGTCTTACGTGTCTCGGTTTCTCCCTTGGGGGGTCTAAGACCACCGTGGGTGCTCGGATTGCTGAATGGCCAATTCTTATCCACGACCCCCAGTCGAGCAAGTGTTTTAATTAACGCGTGGATTTCCCTATGGGACCACTGCACGGTATGAGGACTCTGCCTCCACCACTCCCGTATATTTCTCAGTCGCCTGAGAAAGTCGTAACCTGCGGGAGGAGTCTTCCCTGTCCTTCAGAGCAAAAGCTCTCATGTAATATCTTCACTTTTATCCCGACAAATTCTATTAAGGCAGCTGAAATGAGGAAAAGCATCAGATCTGCCTCTTACCTAACCACTCAGCGCAGACCACTCAGTCTCCTGCAACTGAGCAGCCCCAGTATCTTTCAGCCAAGCCCTAAATGTACATTTTTCCAAGCTGGCGCAACCGCCGATTGCATAGACTCCTGGGATTCGCTGTGTCTCTCGTGCGCCCCCGCGTGCCCATCTGCGGTTTCGCAGGCTGCTGCTGGCTCGGGTGTGCATGGAGTTGGACGACAGCAAGTTTGGGTGCACTTGGTCCGGAGCCAGGATTTCATTTCTAGCCTCTGAAGGTGAAAGAGAATCCACGTGCCAGGGAAGTGAGTCTCCTGTCCTCACCAGCGTGAGACAAACCAAACGCCTGGCAAAGCTACCTGGTTAGAATCTTAACGTGTCCCTAGAAAACCAGTGATCAAGGAAGGGTTTGAAAGGAGTAATTATATTGGTATTTCAATTATGGACATAAATTTTCGAAGCTGCGGGAGAGAAGTCACAGTAGTGTTTCAAGCCCTTGATCCCCTGCTCTGCTCTTTAAGCTACATTTAATTGATGCATCTTTGTCGTGTCGGGTGATCACACATAATGGCTTTGTGAAGCCTGCGCTGTGGCTGCAGAACTTTCGGGTAAGGAATTGTCCACTGAGCAGTCAGGACACTTCCGGGAAGGGCGGCGGGGAAGGGAGTCTTCTAGCCCCTAAGGAAACAGGGAGCCCCACCCACACTCTCTGCCTTGGTCGGAAACAAGCATGTTGTGGCCTTCCCAATCCTGGAAACAAAACATTTCTGTTTAATTCATGGGTCGGTACTGGTCTATCTGGCCCTGGGATCCGCATTCTATTTGGCAGCCAGAAAAGGAGTCTGTCCCAGAGCGGATGGGGAGGTGGTTTGGAAGAGACAATGCGATTTTTGCTTGTTCCCCCGCCCCCCCCCCGCCCCCGCCACCGTGCCCCCCGTTGTGTGACCTTGAGCAGATTTCTAATTTACTTGGTTAGTTTCCACCTTCTGTAAACAGTGGGGACAAGAATACCTATCCTGAAGGACTATGACGGTTCATTGGGTTCCCCCCCACAATATTTTATTATGCAAAATTTCAAACATACAGCAAAGTTGAAAACTTTCACAGAGCATATCCACCACCAAGATTGTCGTTAACATTTTACTAAAATGTTTTATCACACAGCTGTCCATGTATCCGGCCATCTATTCACCTATGAATTCATCTTTTCAAAAATGCATTTCAAAGTAAATTGCAGAGAGATTTTAAAAAAAAATTGTATCTGGCATAGTGCCTGGATATTTCCATTCAACAAGTATTTGAACACTTATGTTGTGCCAGTACTGTGCTAGGTGCTGGGGATACAAGTCTGAAAGACACTGTTTCTGTCCTCAGGGTGTTCAGAATTTGGCATGAACAGAGACAGGTTAACAGATACCAACTCTCCCATAGTTGACATGATAGGGGAAGCTCAGTGTGAACCCCAAGCAGAGGAGAGAGACTTATCCTGTTCTGTGAGGTCAGGGAAGTCTTTCTGGAGGAAGTGACATTTCAAAGGAGACTTTATGATAGCCTCTACAACTACTGTAATACAGTGTAATGCACACATAAACTAGCTTTACTCTACACCTCAGGGTGGTTAATTAACACTGAAGTTGTACCCATAGTAGAAATCTTATGTCCAAAGATGGAGAATTGGTATTTGAAACGCCATATATTTCTGGAATGGCTTCAACAGCAATGGAAAGATGATATACTTCCAGAATGGCTTCAAATATCATCATCTAAAAACTACACTAACGAGTGCATTAATTACCTAGGGTTAATTTTTAAGTTAATGAAATGAATGTGTACAAGATCTGTGTTTGGTAGGAGGATGGAAGAGGCACCCCCTCTCCCCTTGCTTAAACAGGACCTAGTGATCTAAAGCCCAACACCTTCAGGGAAGCCTTCTAGGTCTGGAACCCTCAGTTCTGCATGTCCCCTCCCACCTCCACCCCCTCCTCAGGAAGGGTTTATCTGGTGGGACAGAAAGTCTGAATGTTGTTGCAATTGCCTGGGACTGAAAATTTTCAAACCAGGTGTTTGTGGGAGGACCCAAAACATTTGATCTTAACCCTGTCTGCACATTAGAATCCTCTGGGGAGCTTTAAAAAAAAATTCTTGGATCTCACCCTTTCTCCCCCCCAGTCCCCATTTAATTGGTCTGGGGTGTAGCCCGGGCATTGGGCATTTAAAATATCCCCAGGTGATTTTAATGTACAGCCAAAGTTCGGAACCATTGGCTTAAAAAGACAGAAGGCAGCTCACCGAGCTTTCTGGACAGGTGGGGCTGTGTTTTGTGTTGCCCGCCGATGAATGTTTATACAGGTGGCCAACTCACAGACTTGTCTCGGTGTAACATACCTCAGATAGCAAGGCGGTGAGGGAGGAGGCCTGTCTTCCTGTCCGCTTGTAACAGTTGGAGGCCGCTGATATTTACCAAAAAGAACTTCCCAATTGTAACTGACCACAGATCAGAAGGAAAAGGGAGGCGAGTGCTCCAGCCTAGCGGTTCTCTAACTTTAGTGTGTATCAGAGTCAAATGGAGAGTCCGTTAAAACACAGGTTGTTGGGCCGCATCCCAGAGATTCTGATTCAGTTGGTCCAGGGCCGAGCACACATTTGCATCTCTCCCAGGAGATGCTACTGATGCCTGTCAGTGGTTAAACGTTGAGCAGCATCGCTCGCTGTGCTAATGAACACTGTGTGCAAAGGCCTAAGGGCAAGAGAGCTTGGCTTATCTTGGGAGGTATTTGGTGACACTAGTATTAATACTACTGCTAGATATTTAGATAGAAGCTAAATCATGAAGTGCCTCAAAAACATGCTGAGTTCGGACTTCACCCTCAGTGCAGTGAGAAGCTACCTAATTAGGTATAAATACCTAGGGGGTCCCTGGTGGCGGGATGGCAGGGGCAAGACCTCAGCTGTCTGCTCCTGGGGATCTGGGAAGGTGATAGTGGTGATGGCGATGGCACCGCAGCTGTGGACACCAGAGGGGCAGGAGGCAGAAAAGGGTTGAGAACAAGGAGGGAGAACACTTCCGTGCTTACTGTAAAGCAAGGTAGTCCCTGGAGGAGTTGCAGTTCAGTATCCCATAATGTCTGTGATAATTATTGTTATGTATCAACTTTGAGGGTGTTTTTGGATGAGACTAATATTTTTTGTTGTTGTTGTTCAACAAATATATATATATATAGATATATATATATTTAACATCTTTATTGGAGTATAATTTCTTTACAATGGTGTGTTAGCTTCTGCTGTATAACAAAGTGAATCAGCTATATGTATACATATATCTCCATATCCCCTCCCTCTTACGTCTCCCTCCCACTCTCCTTATCCCACCCCTCTAGGTGGTCACAAAGCACCGAG
The DNA here is from genome assembly GCF_965194805.1 of Balaenoptera borealis. Lineage (NCBI taxonomy): Eukaryota > Metazoa > Chordata > Mammalia > Artiodactyla > Balaenopteridae > Balaenoptera > Balaenoptera borealis. Next base: position 141,192,411 of record NC_138860.1, read on the forward strand.
CTGATCTCCCCGTGTGATGCAGCTGCTTCCCACTAGCTATCTATTCTACATTTGGTAGTGTATATATGTCAATGCTACTCTCTCACTTCGTCCCAGCTTACCCTTCCCCCTCCCCGTGTCCTCAAGTCCATTCTCTATGTCTGCCTCTTTATTCCTGTCCTGCCCCTAGGTTCATCAGAACCTTTTTTTTTTCTTTAGATTCCATATATATGTGTTAGCATACGGTATTTGTTTTTCTCTTTCTGACTTACTTCACTCTGTATGACAGACTCTAGGTCCATCCACCTCATTACAAATAACTCAATTTCTTTTCTTTTTATGGCTGAGTAATATTCCATTGTATATATGTGCCACATCTTCTTTATCCATTCATCTGTCAATGGACACTTAGGTTGCTTCCATGTCCTGGCTATTGTAAATAGTGCTGCAGTGAACGTTGTGGTACATGACTCTTTTTGAATTATGGTTTGCTCAGGGTATATGCCCAGTAGTGGGATTGCTGGGTCATATGGTAGTTCTATTTTTAGTTTTTTAAGGAACCTCCATACTGTTCTCTATAGTGGCTGTATCAATTTACATTCCCACAAACAATGCAAGAGGGTTCCCTTTCTCCAAACCCTCTCCAGTATTTATTGTTTGTAGATTTTTTGATGATGGCCATTCTGACTGGTGTGAGGTGATACCTCATTGTAGTTTTGATTTGCATTTCTCTAATGAAGAGTGATGTAGAGCATCCTTTCCTGTGTTTATTGGCAATCTGTATATCTTCTTTGGAGAAATGTCTATTTAGTTCTCCTGCCCATTTTTGGATTGGGTTGTTTGTTTTTTTGATATTGAGCTGCATGAGCTGCTTGTATATTTTGGAGATTAATCCTTTGTCAGTTGCTTCGTTTGCAAATATTTTCTCCCATTCTGAGGGTTGTCTTTTTGTCTTGTTTATGGTTTCCTTTGTTGTGCAAAAGCTTTTGTTTCATTAGGTCCCATTTGTTTATTTTTGTTTTTATTTCCATTTCTCTAGGAGGTGGGTCAAAAAGGATCTTGCTGTGATTTATGTCATAGAGTATTCTGCCTATGTTTTCCTCTGAGAGTTTAATAGTGTCTGGCCTTACATTTAGGTTTTTAATCCATTTTGAGTTTATTTTTGTGTATGGTGTTAGGGAGTGTTCTAATTTCATACTTTTACATGTACCTATCCAGTTTTCCCAACACCACTTATTGAAGAGACTGTCTTTTCTCCACTGTATATGCTTGCCTCCTTTATCAAAGAGAAGGTGACCATATGTGCGTGGGTTTATCTCTGGGCTTTCTATCCTGATCCATTGATCTATTTTTCTGTTTTTGTGCCAGTACTATACTGTCTTGATTACTGTAGCTTTGTAGTATAGTCTGAAGTCAGGGACCCTGATTCCTCCAGCTCCATTTTTCTTTCTCAAGATTGCTTTGCCTATTTGGGGTCTTTTGTGTTTCCATACAAATTGTGAAATTTTTTGTTCTAGTTCTGTGAAAAAAGCCATTGGTAGTTTGAGAGGGATTGCACTGAATCTGTAGATTGCTTTGGGTAGTAGGGTCATTTTCACAGTGTTGAGTCTTCCAATCCAAGAACATGGTATATCTCTCCATCTGTTGGTATCATCTTTGATTTCTTTCATCAGTGTCTTACAGTTTTCTGCATACAGGTCTTTTGTTTCCTTACGTAGGTTTATTCCTAGGTATTTTATTATTTTTGTTGCAATGGTAAATGGGAGTGTTTCCTTAATTTCTCTTTCAGATTTTTCTTCATTAGTGTATAGGAATGCAAGAGATTTCTGTGCATTAATTTTGTATCCTGCTACTTTACCAGATTCATTGATTAGCTCTAGTAGTTTTCTGGTAGCAACTTTAGGATTCTCTATGTATAGTACTATGTCATCTGCAAACAGTGACAGTTTGAGTTCTTCTTTTCCAATTTGGATTCCTTTTATTTCTTTTTCATCTCTGATGTGCTGTGGCTAAAACTTCCAAAACTATGTTGAATTAGAGTGGTGAGAGTGGGTATCTTCCTCTTGTTCCTGATCTTAGAGGAAATGGTTTCAGTTTTTCACCATTGAGAACAATGTTGGCTGTGGGTTTGTCATATATGGCCTTTATTATGTTGAGGTAAGTTCCCTGTGCCTACTTTCTGAAGAGTTTTTATCATAAATCGGTGTTGAATTTTGTCAAAAGCTTTTTCTGCATCTATTGAGATTATTATACGCTTTCTATCCTTCAGTTTGTTAATATGGTGTATCACATTGATTGATTTGCGTATATTGAAGAATCCTTGCATTCCTGGGATAAACGCCACTTGATCATGCTGTATGATCCTTTTAATGTGCTGTTGGATTCTGTTTGCTAGTATTTTGTTGAGGATTTTTGCATCTATGTTCATCAGTGATATTGGCCTATAGTTTTCTTTTTTTGTGACATCTTTGTCTGGTTTTGGTATCAGGGTGATGGTGGCCTCATAGAATGAGTTTGGGAGTGTTCCTCCCTCTGCAATATTTTGGAAGAGTTTGAGAAGGATAGGTGTTAGCTCTTCTCTAAATGTTTGATAGAATTCGCCTGTGAAGCCATCTGGTCCTGGGCTTTTGTTTGTTGGAAGATTTTTTTTTTTTTTATAAATTTATTTATTAATTGATTGATTTTTGGGTGTGTTGGGTCTTCGTTTCTCTGCGAGGGCTTTCTCTAGTTGTGGCGAGCGGGGGCCACTCTTCATCGCGGTGCGCGGGCCTCTCACTATCGCGGCCTCTCTTGTTGCGGAGCACGGGCTCCAGACGCGCAGGCTCAGTAGTTGTGGCTCACGGGCCTAGTTGCTCTGTGGCATGTGGGATCTTCCCAGACCAGGGCTCGAACCCGTGTCCCCTGCATTGGCAGGCGGATTCTCAACCACTGCGCCACCAGGGAAGCCCTGTTGGAAGATTTTTAATCACAGTTTCAATTTCAGTGCTTGTGATTGGTCTGTTCATATTTTCTATTTCTTCCTGGTTCAGTCTCGGAAGGTTGTGCTTTTCTAAGAATTTGTCCATTTCTTCCAGGTTGTCCATTTTATTGGCATATAGTTTCTTGTAGTAATCTCTCATGATTCTTTGTATTTTTGCAGTGTCAGTTGTTACTTCTCCTTCCTCATTTCTAATTCTGTTGATTTGAGTCTTCTCCCTTTTTTTCTTGATGAGTCTGGCTAGTGGTTTATCAATTTTGTTTACCTTCTCAAAGAACCAGCTTTTAGTTTTATTGATCTTTGCTATTGTTTCCTTAATTTCTTTTTCATTTATTTCTGATCTGATATTTATGATTTCTTTCCTTCTGCTAACTTTGGGTTTTTTGTTGTTGTTGTTGTTCTTTTTTCTCTAATTGCTTTAGGTGTAGGGTTAGGTTGTTTATTTGAGATGTTTCTTGTTTCTTGAGGTAGGATTGTATTGCTATGAACTTCTCTCTTAAAACTGCTTTTGCTGCATCCCATAGGTTTTGTGTCATCGTGTTTTCATTGTCATTTGTTCTAGCTATTTTTTGATTTCCTCTTTGATTTCTTCAGTGATCTCTTGTTTATTTAGTAGTGTATTGTTTAGCCTCTTTGTGTTTGTATTTTTTACAGTTTTTTTCCTGTAATTGATATCTAGTCTCATAGTGTTGTGGTCGGAAAAGATACTTGATATGATTTCAATTTTCTTAAAGTTACCAAGGCTTGATTTGTGACCCAAGATATGATCTATCCTGGAGAATGTTCTATGAGCACTTGAGAAGAAAGGGCATTCTGTTTTTGTTTAGATGGAATGTCCTATAAATATCAATTAAGTCCATCTTGTTTAATGTATCACTTAAGGCTTGTGTTTCCTTATTTATTTTCATTTTGGATGATCTGTCCATTGGTGAAAGTGGGGTGTTAAAGTTCCCTACTATTATTGTGTTACCGTCGATTTCCCCTTTTATGGCTGTTAGCATTTGCCTTATGTATTGAGGTGCTCCTATGTTGGGTACATACATATTTACCATTGTTATATCTTCTTCTTGTATTGATCCCTTGGTCATTATGTAGTGTCCTTTTTTGTCTCTTGTAATAGTCTTTAAAGTGTATTTTGTCTGATAAGAGAATTGCTACTCCAGCTTTCTTTTGATTTCCATTTGCATGGAATATCTTTTTCCATCCCCTCACTTTCAGTCTATATGTGTCCCTAGGTCTGAAGTGGGTCTCTTGTAGACAGCATATATGGGTCTTGTTTTTGTAGCCATTCAGCCAGTCTATGTCTTTTGGTTGGAGCATTTAATTGACTTACATCTAAGGCAGTTATCAATATGTGTGTTCCTGTTATCATTTTCTTAATTGTTTTGGGTTTGTTATTGTAGGTCTTTTCCTTCTCTTGTGTTTCCTGCCTAGAAAAGTTCCTTTAGCATTTGTTGTAAAGCTGGTTTGGTGGTGCTGAATTCTCTTAACTTTTGCTTGTCTGTAAAGATTTTAATTTCTCCGTCAAATCTGAATGAGATCCTTGCCGGGTAGAGTAATCTTGGTTGTAGGTTTTTCCCTTTCATCACTTTAAATATGTCCTGCCACTTCCTTCTGGCTTGCAGAGCTTCTGCTGAAAGATCAGCCGTTAACCTTATGGGGATTCCCTTGTGTGTAATTTGTTGCTTTTCCCTTGCTGCTTTTAATATTTTTTCTTTGTATTTAATTTTTGATAGTTTGATTAATATGTGTCTTGGCATGTTTCTCCTTTGATTTATCCTGTATGGGACTCTCTGCGCTTCCTGGACTTGATTGACTATTTCCTTTCCCATGTTAGGGAAATTTTCAATTATAATCCCTTCAAATATTTTCTCAGACCCCTTTTTCTCTTGTTCTTCTGGCGCCCCTATAATTCAAATGTTGGTGTGTTTAATGTTGTCCCAGAGGTCTCTGAGACTGCCCTCAATTCTTTTCATTCTTTTTTCTTTATTCTGCTCTGTGGTAGTTATTTCCACTATTTTATCTTCCAGGTCACTTATCTGTTTTTCTGCCTCAGTTATTCTGCTATTGATTCCTTCTAGAGAATTTTTAATTTCATTTATTGTGTTTTCATCATTGTTTGCTTGTTCTTTAGTTCTTCTAGGTCCTTGTTAAACGTTTCTTGTATTTTCTCCATTCTATTTCCAAGGTTTTGGATCATCTTTACCATCATTATTCTGAATTCTTTTTCAGGTAGACTGCCTATTTCCTCCTCATTTGTTTGCTCTGGTGGGTTTTTACCTTGCTCCTTCATCTGCTGCATATTTCTGTGCCTTCTCATTTTGCTTAACTTACTCTGTTTGGGGTCTCCTTTTTGCAGGCTTCAGGTTTATAGTTCCCATTGTTTTTGGTGTCTGCCCCCAGTAGGTGAGGATGGTTCAGTGGCTTGTGTAGGCTTTCTGGTGGAGGGGACTGGTGCCTGTGTTCTGGTGGGTGGAGCTGGATCTTGTCTTTTTGGTGGGCAGGGCTGCATCCAGTGGTATGTTTTGGGGTGTCTGTGAACTTAGTATGATTTTAGGCAGCCTCTCCACTAATGGGTGAGGTTGTGTTCCTGTCTTTCTATTTGTTTGGCATGGGGCGTCCAGCACTGGAGCTTGCTGGCCGTTGCGTGGAGCTGGGTCTTAGCATTGAGATGGAGATTTCTGGGAGAGCTCTCGCCAATTGATATTACATGGGACTGGGAGGTCTCTTGTGGTCCAATGTCCTGAACTTGGCTCTCCTACCTCAGATGCTCAGGCCTGACACCAGGCCAGAGCACCAAGACCCTGTCAGCCACACGGCTGCTGGTCTTGGAGAGTCTCCTAGGGAAGGGGGGGGGGATCTGCTGCAGCTCACCCTGGGGGCATAGACACCGGCAGTGGCCACTCCTAGGAGCTGATTCTACCATGAGGAAGGTGGTGCTGGCAGGCGCCATTGTGTGGAGACTAACATTTAAATCAGTAGACTTTGAGTCAGCAGATTGTCTTCTGTAATGTGGGTGGGCCTCATCCAATCACTTGAAGGCCTGAATAGAACAAAAAGACTAGCCTCTCTGAGCAGGAAGAAATTCTCCTGCAGCCTTCAGACCTCATCTGCACCATCAACTCTCCTGGGTTGTGAGCCTGCCAGCCCACACTGAAGATTTTGGACTTGCCAGCTTCCATAATTGCATGAGCTATTTCCTTATAATAAATCTCTTTACACACACATCCTATTGGTTCTATTTCTCTGGAGAACCCTGACCAATAAAATGTCAGACAGGAAATTTCTGCTCCTAACCTTTACAAATGGATGAATCCCATCCCGCAGGGTGTGGGGGTCCTTGGAATCTGTTTTCAAACAGCTATCCTGAAGTTCCCAGGAAATAAAATGTTTCTGGAGTGGCTGGTACCCCTCACTCCATCACATTTCTTCTGGTCTCCCAGGAGAGGAAAGTGGGGCACGTGCCCAGTCAAGACATTAGGCAGGAGGGGCAGGTGACACTGCACCTGTCATCAGCTATGGCTGCCTTGAGAAGAATGCCTAAACTGCTATGGGAATTCCTCCCAGAATGTAGAGCTGTATGGGGAGTTGACAGACTGGGTCTTCTTTGTCAACCTCCAAAATATACGTCTATTTTTCTTGGTCTCCTAGCCTTTATTTTTGTCTTGCAAGTGCCTTGTGTTGTGGAGCTAAGTTAGGGAGAACTGAAATAAGCTTTAAAAATTTGGGGCTAATTTAGAAGCCATGTGTGGGTGCTCTATGACAGTTTGCTAAATTGATGAATTTCCACCAAGATTTACTGAAGACTCTTCTGCCTGCAAATTAGCTGAGTGGACTGGGCAAGCCACTTACTCCCTCTGCCATGCTTTTCCCACCTGTGAAATGAGAGTGGCATTGTGGCAAGCAGGACAGACTCCAATTCTGAGGCTGCCACAATTTCTAAAATCTGATTCTAGAAGGAGGATCAGAAAAAATATTTGCTCCTAAATAGCTTTGCCCAGCACAGGTCCTGATACTTGACAGCAGCATCTCCGGGACTCAAGACCAAAGCACCTTCTTCCTCCTTAAAGTGAGTGGAAATGGAAGCACTGCTCAGAATGTGTGCAGGTTAGAGACTCTTACACACACACATACACACACACACACACACACACAGAGAACACTTCCAAATTTCAGTTTATCTTGGTGTTATACAGACAGTGAAATGTTTCTTTTTTCATCTTTACTTAAATATAGAGAATTTGAAGTTTGAGAGTCAAGCTGTCAAAAATTTTACATTTGCAGGAGGCTGACATATAACTGGAACTATTACCTAAATTTAAAATTGTGTGTTCAAAAGAGTCTCACTATTCTGATTGACTTTAATAGGAAAACAGAAGTATAAATAAAGTATAAAATTGGGGAGAGGAATTGGGGACAAAAAGTTTCAGTTTCTTATAAAGTTTGAAAACCAACACTAAGGAAAGGCGATGTGGCTCCATCTCCCAAGATAAGATGGTGGGAGTCCGCATCCTGAAAAAGTGTGTTCCTGAAGAGGGATATCCTCCCTAGGTCACCTGGGCAGGGGTGGCTGTGGGCAGGGGTGGGAGAAGGAACCCAGGGACTGAGTCAAATGGGCTGTCAATTCCAGAAACTGGGAGAAACCAAGGGGGATTACTGGGATAGTGCTTCTTTAAGTGCAAAATGCTTACAGAAAATTGAATCATCATATTGTGAGAAATTGATTCTTATTACCACCTTAAATCCTTTTGATTAGATCAAGAATAAAGGACTTTTGCTTCTGTCTATGAATTAAGTGCTATGGGAATTGCCCTTAGCACCTGTTGTAGTAAACGATGGAAGAGTGGATATAATATATGAAAAAACAGTTTTCAGACATTGGACAACAGGTAGCACAGGATTTTAATGCCCAAAAAGAAGGGAAACAAGGGAAGGTCTACAAGTGCCCCGGTTTACTGCCTGGAGGCAGTACCCAGGCTACAACCCAGGGAAGGGGAACCAAATAGACTCCATGAGTTGCAGAGAGAGATCAAAGTTCAGAGAGGCCATGGTGGGTGAGCTGTAAGGCAGAGTGCTGGCCAGGAGGGAGCTGCATGGAGTAAGAGATTAGAGCCCTGCAGCTATAGAGGCCCTTAAGTCTTGGTTGGAATACGAATCTGCACATGCACGAGAGGGAACTCTTCAAGGAAAGAATCACCTGGAGTTCAGACAGGGCTGTGGATGGTTTCCACCTGTCAGAGTGGAAAGACCTCATGATATACAGGCATTGGATAGAAATTTCAGAATGCCTTAACAGTGGGACAAAATTAGCTCTAAAGGCTGCATTAGATCTGCCCTAGGAAAGCCTGAAAACAAGAGTTGAAAGGATCAAACTGATCATGAGTTAACATAACTGCATGCCAGAACAGTCCACTGCCATTTAAAGGAATGCAATGGAATCCATCACCCAACAACGTAAATTTTACAATGCTTGCATCCAATAAAAAATTATCAGACATGCGAAGAAGCCAAAAGATAAGACCCATCCATAATCAGGAAAGAAAATTCAATCAATAGAACACCCCAGGAATAGCAAAGATGGAATACTATAGTAGATAAGGATCCCAACTACTATAGTCTTAAAATATATTCACGTCTATAAAGCAGGGGCAAAGTACAGCCTGTGGGCCAAATTTGGCTCACTGCCTGTGTGTGTAAATAAAGCTTTACTAGAACACAGCCAGCTTGTTCATTTATGTTTTGTCTACTGCTGCTTGCATGCTACAATGGCAAAGTTGAGTATTTAAGACAAAGATTACAAAGGCCTGAAAAGCCTAAAATATGTATTATCTGGTTCTTCACATCAAAAGTTTGTTGACCTCTGATGTAAAGGAAAACATGGACATGAGGAGGGAAATGGAAGATATTTTAAAAAGACCCAAATAAAACATCTAAAGATGGGACATACAGAATTTGAAAAGTACACTGGATGAAATTAACATGAAGGTGAATGTGACCTAGTCCGTGTTTTCAAATAAGCATCTCATCTGGTGGAGGCGGGGGTGGGGGTGGCTGACTTCTTTGACAGTGGATGGGTGTGAAGAAGGGAAGAAAGGGAGTGTGGCTGGGTTAATAAAACAATAGTTTACAATTCCAAATTCCTGGAATGTACCAGGTTAAAATTGCTTGCCGAGGGTTGATGGTAATTGAAGTGCCTTGCCTGGTTCCAGAGGTGGGCAGCAGGCATATGGAGTTGGTATTACTCCCCATCCAGCTATATCCCAGTGGCATGGCTGACAATGGAAGCCTTGGTTTCAGCTTTTTGGTAACACAAGCTCTAGTTACACAAGCTCGTACCATTTTAATCAGTTACACACTTTGTTATCTGACTTGGGCAACAATTCAGAGCTAAGCCACTCTCGGAAATATCTTTTTTTTAAAGGTCATTACTTATTGAAACCACTAATCACCAGCATGTGTCTAATTTCAGACCATCTCCATAAATGGGATAAGAGGTTTATTGTTAATATTTATTTATGTAGTACTTACTACGATCCAGGCACTAGACTAAGAGTTCTACTCGGATGTTATTCATTATAGTGCTTTGAACCCTCCTCTCCCCCCTTTCTGATGGAAGAAACTAAATAACTTGGACAAGGTCACATGGCTACTACATCAAGATTCAAACTCAGGCAGTGTGATGCCAAAACTCACCTTCTGGACTGCTATACCGCCTCCTTTGTAAAGTATCTCTTCTAATGCCTGACAACACAGCAGCAATTAATACGAGACAGCTATTAATGGATCCTAGATATTAATAGGACACTAGACTTTGTGAAAAGTTGATTCTTTTTCTATTAGGGAACAAAATAGCTGATGAAAACACAAAACCAGATGCAGAAATTAAACTTTTTCATATATAATAAAACTCCATTTGCTCCTTGGTAACTACATTTATTTAGAATTTTTGGAAATATCTTATACATACAAACATTCAGCAGTTTTATCTTTCCTGGTTTACTTCCCTCTCATGCTAACTCTAATAAATGATATCATTACTATACTTAAATGGCCCAAATGATGAGGCTATAACAATATATGTGGCTATGAGAGAACTACTCCTTTCACAAATTCCCATCTTCATATCCTCTTAGCTTGGTAAGTTCTGATGCAAAAAAAAAAAAAAAATGTTTTTGGGAAGGCAGTTATTTACTAGTCATGCAAGCAGAGACAGAACCAGTTATGAGACGCAACAGTTATATCAATTTACTGCAGCAAGGAGTATAAAGCACCACAATTCCTTTATCAAGAGACTTGTTGTAGTGTGTCCTAAAAGGATAATGTGTAAAGAAACAAAACAATGATATGTTACTTCAAAATGTGTATTTAATGGCCATTCCATCAAAATCAAGCAGAATCACATTTCAAAAGTATATATATATAACATATGTATGTATTTTTTTTTAAGGTGCATTTTCAAGTTTTATTTGGGCTTTATTTCTTCTTGGCTGCTTGAGGTGTCCTTGCAGATACAATTAACAGAGAACGTTCTGAGGCTGATAGGTTCTCATGCATTGAAAAATAATTTCTAACAACACTGCGTATCTTGGGATACATTAGACATTTCAAAAGCCATGTGTAAATTCAGAAAACTTAATACCAGTAATGAAAGACATTTTCAACATGAAATTTAGGCACTCTATACTTTGGAATAGCCACAAAATATTCCAACAAGAGTTAATGCACTTTGTGATTACATCTACTGAAAGATAGTTCTCAATTAAAATCTATACTTATTAAATAACATTTTAAATTGGAGCCCATTACATTTTGATAATTATTGTGAATCATTTGCAGCATTGTGTTTTAGGTAAATAATGCCACACTACTTCTATTACCCATTCTGATACTCATCTTTTGTGGTGCATTTTTTCACAGAAGAACCTATAACATTCATTGATAAGCATCTCCCTCCCCCCACTTTTCCTGCTAATACCTGAATAAGAAGGCCCCGAACCAACTTTAAAGGTATTCTTGTATTTTCTGCTGTAGTTGCTTTCTTAGCATGCACACTTCAGCAAATGGGAGGCTGCCTGGAGACCAGAAAACAGTCGCCAAGGAGCCATCACTGATTCCTAGGCTCAGTCCATTTGTTCAGTCACTTTGTGGCTAAGTGCGTTGCTCCATCTATGTTCCTACATTGTGTGCTGCTCGACTGACAGGTATGGAGCCAAGCGGAGGGATACTCAAATTTGTCACTCCACTTTGCACAATGCCAAGGCCATCCAGACCTTGGCTGACTTTAGTAAAAACTCGCTGATCTCTGCAGTGTGGTTCTGGGGCTTCCACCTCCTCGTCTGAAGCCTGAGGTGTGGGAATGATGCCTGCCTACTGAAATGCTGTTAACTCCAGATGAACTTCCCAGACTTGAACATAACTTAGCATTGTTAGAATTCAGAATATGGATGCTAATTGTTCTTGCTGAGAAGAAGGTGCATTTTCTCAGTAGTATGCATTTATGTAGCTAAGAAAACAATTAGAAAGCCATTCAGAATTTTTAGATTACAGTCTGCAAATTGACTCATCATAATCACCAATGACTAACTTATAAAGATCTACCCAGAGAAATGAATTTGAGGCTTATTTGACGATAAGTCATACAGAAAAGAGCACAGTAATTTCCCACAGGAGAATCTGGTATTTCATCATGGGCATCACTGCTAAGTTAATTACACTGCTAATGTTTTCTGGTGTATCTGAAGAGACAATTAGCATACGTAAATCATGAGTGAGATGACAAGTTGCTTAACATTTGTTTCTGTTCATCGGATGCGATCTGGTTGCTGCTCAGCCTCCGTATGAGTCAGGATGGGGAGAGAAGGACACAAGGAATGAGAGGTTGTTAACTTCTATTTCAGCAAATATAATCAGAACCACTTACTACTAGTTGATAAACATTGACGTTAAATGCAAAACACATAAGACTCAGCTGTTAGAAATTAACCTCACTAAGAGGTGAGAGAATCTGGGAAACATCAGATTGTCAACTTGGGAAATTCACGTGAAACCTGGGCCATCTCTCCCAGGCAGAGAGGTTGAGATGGTAAGAATGAAGGTGGGTTTTATTTGAGGCTGCTTTTCATCCTCAGAACTCTGTCTTCCTATGGATATTCTACAACCACATCTATCTTGTGATCAGGACCCAAGGCTCAGGACAGCACAGTTAAGACTACAGTTCCTCTCTGGTGTTTTAGAATGGCCACAGCTTCCTCATGTGTAACACCTTCCAGAGTCTCACCATTAACAGCTAAAATCTGATCACCTCGCTTCAATCGGCCGTCATCTGCAGCTGCTCCCTGCAAACAAGAAACATTCCAGTTTAATCTAGGACGATGCAATTAATATTCAAATAATATTAATATTATGGTGTGCATATTAAAAGAAAAACTTTTAAAACTACCAATTAAAGTTATTTCTAGGTAATATTTTTAAATTAAGAAAACTAAGAAAAATGTAGGATATGTTATTTGAATAATGGTTGAATAGTAATCATAATTATGCATTGTTTACATAACATACTAGTAGAAATGTCCTGACGTTCACATTTCTTTTAATACAAGTAGGACCTTATTTCAATATTCAGTACTGAATGGAATTTGAATGTCATATCATGTCACATTAATATGTAGCATACAAAGGCAGAACTGAATCTGGTATTAGTTTTATCCTCTAAATGCGTGAATTTTATGGTATGTGCACATATCTCAATAAAGCTGTTCTATATATATATATATATATATAAATACACAGAAGTGGAGCATTCCTAAAATTTTGCAATATCATATTCAATAGCTTCAACTTTACCTTTGATCCATCTAATAGGTTTCTAAATGACTACTTTCATTACATATTCAGTCATGCATGGCTCTTCCGAACGGCACAAAGCAAGTGAAACTTGGGCTTTTCGTCATTCTAAAGCTGAGTATCAAAAACGCCATGATATTACTAGAAATACTTTGGACGAGTAAGGAAAGAAAAGACCTAGAAAATGATTCACAGGAAGCTTTCTCCATCTGTCGGGGTAATTGTGAGAACTCCTTGAAAAGTGAGTGCCAAAAGAGTCCTCTAAATGATGTCGAACTATTGGGGAAATTAACCAAGGCCCGCGGGCACCTGGTCGCTGATGGCCTCCTGCAGAAGCCGAGCTAAGAGGCACTAACACTCCAGAGACCTGTGTCCTACAGCATGGAGGTCCTGAGGTGGTGGGTGAATTATCTAGAATTTCAAAGCCGTGAAAAGGGTGGAATTCCTGTAAAAAGATGTAATAAAGAATATTCAAAACCAGGAAAATACCTGGGGGGAAAATACCAAGATTAAATAATTTGCAGCTTTATTCAAATTTTTTTTTCTTTTAAGAAAGTGTGCTAACTGCACCGAAGACAGGATTAAACAAGTAATGCTAACGGATAAATCTAACTTGATTTTAATAAATTTTACATGCTGAGATTTAAGGGTTTCAGTTAACCTCAGATACCTGTGTAATTAGTTCTTTAAAAAGCACATTAAGCTCTTCAAGTTTTCATTTTCACTAACGCCAAAAAAGGTCGATTTTTCAACTTCCTAGGATGTGTACACCATTTCAGGTATTGCCGTGCTTACTTGATAATTACACTGACCTGAATCTCCTCTCCTACTTTATTAATGTGGCATCTGTAGACTAAACAAGGGAAGGAAGAAATAAATGGCTCACAGACAGACCTCCATCTAGCTTGGAAACGTGGTCTTACCCACTTGCTATGTCCTAGTTTGGTCACTTCGCCTTCCCTATGCTGTAAAATAGGCTCTATTATCTATCTTTCGTCCTGTTCTAAGGATTAAGTGTACGGCACACGGTATTTACTCAATCATGGTGGTAGTATAATAAAATGAAATGAATGATGATCAAACTCATGTTTTCAGATTTCACAGGCTTAAAAAAACTGCTCCCTCAATTTTCAGGGTTGTTGAAGTCTTTAGGCCAATCTCTTGTTGGCTTATGGTAAAATTCGGCTGCTGAAGGGACTAAGATCTAAAGTTGGCTTTGATTTTGAAGTTTTGAAGTTTCCAACCAAACACCTGAAAGAAAATGGAAGGCCCTGACAGCCTGTTAATCAGACTGATTAAGCCTCGCAAATCCTACACACCCTAAGTGTCTGTGATGCTTCCTACTTCTGGAGGGGAAGAAAAGACCTGGATGGGCCAAATTAATTTCTTAGTTGAGCAAGAGAACTGTTAAAAGATGCTTAGGACACCAAAAAGGTCACGTAATAATCCACACCCTGTGTCCACCCTGTGGACATCTGAGATCCAGAAACCTGAATCAGAGATAAACATTTTAAAGAATGTATGTTCAGTGTTTAAAAAAAAAAAGAAAACATATAACTGTAGTTCTTAGATCAAAACTCCTATGGGGGGAATCTTTAGCGTAGTGGGGGCTCACTTTGCAGCCATTCCACTGTCATTATCTCCATAGCTGGCTCTTTCAAATGCAAAGTATAACAATCCTCCCAAAGAATCATTATCACAGCTACTTATGGTGTTATCATAGGAAAAGGAGGGTTTGTAGGTGGTTTATCCACCTTGGGAATTATCAGACTGGGGCAGCACTGTCATCCAGAATGTTTCTGATCTGCCTTTCCTTTCCCTGTTCATCCATCATCAGGTCAACAGATATGTGTATGGGAATAACATGCCCCCTTGACAGGCATCCTAGCAAGATGGAAACAGGTGTGTAACTCCGTAGCTGCCTAATGCGTTCCAAAAGCAAACGCCAAACGACTTAAGGCTTATGTCAGGTCACGGTTACACCCAATTAACAGGTGATAAGATCTGCATAGGTAAAAGCAAACTTGTATATAGTGTATAGTACAGCCTTCTGGAAAGAGAAAGAATCTATCTTATTTCTTCTTTGGAAGGCCTTTATTTCTTTAGGAAAATAAAGCACTAGGAGGCAATTGGATCAATTAATAAACAAATGATTGTGACAAAAGCAATGAAGAATAAAGTTGTAGTATCAAAACTAAATACTTTCAGAGATCTTTTAGTTTATAACAAATTTAAATTCCAACTTTAATAATGAAATTAAAAACTTATCTAAGAGCCATCTAGTGGCAGTAGCAGAAACCTACACTATGACCTGTGTATTAAGTAGGATGAATTGGACTACTTAATTCTTGAAAGATACTGTTATCCACTCTTTGTTTTTTTCTTTTTATAAATTTATTTATTTAATTTTTGGCTGCGTTGGGTCTTCGTTGCTGTGCGTGGGCTTTCTCTACTTGCGGCGAGCAGGGGCTACTCTTCATTGCGGTGCACGGGCTTCTCATTGCAGTGGCTTCTGTTGTTGTGGAGCATAGGCTCTAGGCGCATGGGCTTCAGTAGTAGTGGCATGCGGGCTTAGTTGCTCTGCAGCATGTGGGATCTTCCCATACCAGGGCTCGAACCCACGTCCCCTGCATTGGCAGGCGGATTCTTAACCACTGCGCCACCAGGGAAGTCCCCCGTTATCCAGTCTTAGTCTAACTCACTGGGTTGATCCTGCAAGTACTTGGCAGACTATTGGAAGAGAGAAACCACCTTCAGCTAAAGCATCCTGAGGTTTTAGTGATGGGCAGCCATTAATGTTGCACTGATCCCAGGCTTGTACAAAGCTTTATGCCATGGCCCTCTGCAATATCTTAAAGTAGAAAGCTAAATCTTTGTTCTAGCAAGAACAATACTTCCAAGGCCAAAGAGCTCTTCCAAAGAGCATGCCATATTCCTTACACTGGCTGTTGAAAGAAGACACTCTTTAAAATCTGTTAGCATCTACTTTTGTAAAATGGTCTAAAGAATATTACACTTCTTGTGACTCCACTTTTATGAAAGAACACTTCTTGCACTAGTGTGGTGTGGGAATTTCCTGTAAGATGAAAATGAAACAAGCATACATGCACACATTCAGGTATCACCCAAAGTAAAGCAAAGCAAAACACAAAAAAAATCTCACCTAAGTTTAAAAAAAAAAAAAAAAGTACAGTAAAAAGGAAAAAAATACCTTTGCAAATATAGTCTTGACATAAATTGGCAGGTCTCCATGGGGACTTCCATAACCCCCTACAATACTAAACCCCAATCCTTCAGAGCCTTTCTCCAAAGTAATAATCTTAGGTGGAGGTGTTCTGAAAACACAATGCACGCTGTTTAATTCAAGAATAGATATTGAGAGGGAATTTCATTTTAATGGAAGAACACAGATTTGAGAGAGACTTTCATACTGCGAAATGATGATGGTCAGTTTATCAAATCAAACTGGCAGAAAGCAATCTAGAAACTTATTTTTGAATTTCCTATACCATGCCAATATTTTTGATGTTTTAGAGGTTTCTCTTTCATAAAACCCACTGTTTTTTAACTGAAAATAAAGTCATGATGCTGAAGTTGTCCAAGCACTCTTTTTTTTTGCTTTGTTTTTAACTTTTAAACTTACTGTCTAAAGCTGAACAGAACTGTCTTTACATCTTTGAAGAACGTGCATGGAGATGGAGAGGCAGGGTACCACCTGAGCTTGGTGTACACCGCAGTGCACAGGTGGACCTCTGAACAGAGCAGGTGACGGCAGCCCTAGAGCTCAGTAACGGCTGCTGTTATTCTGCCTGAATATCCTCGCTGCACCTGATCCCCACTTCCACTGAGTGTGGGAACTCATTCTTCAAAACCCACCTCCAATCTCCAATGCGATGCTTTCCTGACTCCCTTGGAAGCATTCACCCCCACCTTCTCTGTGCTCCCTTTGTTCTTGGTCCAGATTTCCATATAGCACTTGTCATACTGTATCATGATTTCTTAACCATCTTTCTCCTCTACCAGATTATCAACTCCTTAAGTCTCCGCCCTCTGGGCATTCCCAGCACCAAGCACTGCACCTGTCACACCCTCAGAATCACGACTATGTAAATGAGAACTGAAATCCAGGAGAGAAGAGAGAAACCAAGGTGAAGCAAAATGGATAAAGACAATTTGTTTCAAATGCATAATTTAGATTTTCAAAGCTTTGTCCAGTGTGGAAGTCATCTCTCTCAGAAACAACATGGGTAAAAATTAAATTACATGTGTGGGCTCAAGGAGTTAAAGCTAAGCTTAACTAACGCCAATTTCTTATTCCCATACGTGGCTGTCCAAAGGGTAAAAACCTAAAGGAACTCTGGTACCTGGGCCCTGTCGTCTCATCTGCAGGACATTTGTATGCGTATCCTGGCAGGGTCACTTGTTTTGCGGCAGCATGCACGTCCGAGAGGCAGAGCCATCTGATATAAATGCAGCCATTCGTGTACTCAGAGAAATTTGCAAAACTGGGATATGAGCAACCTTTGAATATGCTGTTTTGTCTGACTAGAATATTCTTCCCTCTCCTCCTCCTCGATTTTGCCTGGCTTATTTTAAGCTTGATTTTCAGCTGCTTCCCACTGATACCAGTTGTTTGCTATGCACTTGCTGGTTGTTTACAGCAGGCATTCATAGTAACTGCTGAACATCTATACTGTATATATTATTACCTGTTTTAAATGCCACTCCTGTTTTTTCCAATTATTTAAAAACTCAGGTTAAGCATTAGTGCCTCCAAGGACCCTCCCTAGCTGAGTTATGCCTCTCTTCCATGGCTTCACAGGACTCTGTGCTTACTTCTCTCTCTCACTGAACTAAGCTCTCCAACACTTACCAACTCTTTTATAACCATGGATTTATGGGTCTGTTTTTCCAATCCTCTGGCAGTTCTATGAGGACTGGGGCAATGCCTTCACCTACGTTTCTAAGTTTGAGTCCTCAGGACCCAGCACTTGTAGTGTCTAGCCTTAGGAAGGCACTCAATAAATATCTGCTGAAATAATGAAGTATTATCCCCTGTGGCTGAATGGTAATGACGTCATGAATAAGGCTCTACGTTTCATCACTTTGTGGCCTTATAAGCACTCTCAGTAACAGGCCACTGGCTAGACATGAGCTTGATTCATGTCTCCTCTTTCAAACACAGCCAGCCCCTATTGAAATGGGAACCTAGATGTCCAAAGCCATTGTTTTAGAGCTAGCCCCTGGGGGCCACCAAATCATTAGAGACCTTCATAATTGTACCTATTCACAATTAGAGCCTGTTTTCTCCAGGAGAGGGAGGAATGCAGCTTCACTCCTCCACTGGCAGCATTCGATGGAGTTTACCTCCATTTATCTCACACTTTCAGTTAGTTTTAATTTACTTTCACTTAGAAGACTAGTAAAAAAAAAAAAAAAAAAAAAAAAATCTCCAAATGTTAACAGTGGTCAGATTATAAGTGATTTTTAAATTCTTTTATGCTAGTAGTTCCCAACCTGCCAGGAGCTGTGGAATCATAGCAAAGGACCCAAGATCACAGGGCATCTCGGTAGTTCCATGGACATGTTAAAGGATGCTAAGGGTATACTATTCTTCATATAAGGGTCCTGATTTCTTTTTTTTTTTTTTAAGTAAATGGCCACTGTAGCCTGAAAATGTTATACTTTCATGTATTTGTCACATTTTAATAGCAAGCGTTCATTACTTTCATAATGACAAAAAAGTAAAATGAGCCTAGTTTAATATTCTTTCCTCAAGAAAAACAAACTCAAAGCTGTCATTTAAGTTAATGAACAATCAGGAAAAAGTTGGGAATGGCTGTGACCATCAGATCATTCCAATAATGGGTTCGGATCAGCCAACAAACATTTATTGAGCACCAGCTAGTGACCAGGCACTGGTATAGTTGAGAGGAATAACTTTGGGCAGCATTTCTCGAAGTGTGGGTCCTCGGCTTATCTGCAGCAACACTGTCCCGGAGAACCCACCCTAGATCACCTACTCAGAATCTCTGAGAATGGGCCAGAGGAATTAGCATTTTTAAATATTCTGTTTGGGTTATTCTTGTGGACATTCTAGTTTGAGAAACACTGCTTTAATGAGCAACTTTAACTGCAGTGACAGGTTTTAGTGAAAAATGCCAGCAAGCATGACAAGAAGATTTAACTTCAGAACAAGATTTTAGCTTAGAAAACTGAGGAAACCTGGTTCCTTGCGTAATGAAGAAGGGTGAATCTGGGCTATAAATCTGAGGCTTCTGAGGGGAGAGGGCACAGGCACCAGTCCCAGTGGCCAGGTGCAGTGTGTGCAGGCCCTGTGGTAACAGTCTGTGAAGAACTCACGCGGTGGAGCAAAGCCTTGTGAGATGTAGGGCAATCCTGTTGCTTTCTTGGAGATTCCCTAGGAGTTAGAAAAGGTAATGTGTACTTTCCCATTCCTCTCCTTTAGGGAGCACACTCTACAACCTGGAAAAGGTCTCACTGAGCTTTGCCCACACACGTAAAAGGCACTCTGCATCTAGAATACTCACTCTGTGTCCTCCAGATGGTGCTCGGCAGCCGGTGAACCAAGGGGGTAGCCCGTAGACATGTTCTCAAGCTGAGTTGCTATGGCACTTATATTGGTATCTGCCACAACCTGGGCGGGGGAGGAGGAGTCAGAACAAGACAATCCATTATAAGGCAGGGGAGAATTAGAGAAACCATACTCTACCCAATGGTCAGTTCTCAGTCTTATTTAATCTATCTGTAGAATTTGACACAATGGATTATTCTTTCTCAAACTATTTTCTTCATTTGGCTTCTATGACACTACACTTTACCAGTTTCCTTTCCACCTTCTGGCCATGTTTTTCATAGCTCCCAAAACTCTATCAGAGTGCCACAGGGCTCACTCCTGGAGCTTCTTATCTTTCCATCTCGACATCCCCTTAGTTATCGCACCTCATACCACTTTATGAATTTAAATATCATCTATGTAATGATAATTCCTGAATCTGTCTCTCCAGCACCACCTCTTACTTAACTCCAGACCTACATACCCAATCACCAATTTGACCTCCCTAATGGTATGCCCAGCAGGTATCTCAAATCTAACCTGTCCAGCACTGAGCCACTCCCCCGCCCCCTCCTCTGCTCCCTAGCCTTCCTCATCTCAGGTAATGCAACTTCATTCTTCCAGTCTCAGCAAACACCTTGGTGTCATCCTTGATGCTTCCTTTCACAACCCACTTTCAATCCTCATAAAATTCAACTGGTCTTTCTATAAAATCATCTCTTTTTCTCTCTCTTTTTTTTTTTCTTCTATTCTTTGGCCGTGCCACGTGGCATGTAGGATCTTAGTTCCCCGACCAGGGATCAAAACCATGTCCCCTGCAGTGGGAGCGCGGTGTCTTAACCACTGGACCACCAGGGAAGTCCCTGTAAAATCATCTCTTGCTTGGAGTTTTACAAAAGCCTCCTTACTCATCTCCCTGCTTCAGCCCCTCCTCCACTCAGTCTATAGCAGCTAGAATGTTCCTGTTAAAATTCAGAAGATTACTTCACTCCTCTGCTTAAAACCATCCAAAGGAAATCTGGAGCCCCTTGGATCACACACTGAAGTTGTTAGATGGTCTGTAAGGTCATCTGCAGGTGATCTGCCCAGTTATGTCTCCACTTTCGTCTCCAAACATTCTCCCCTGTGTTCGCCCTGCTCCAGCCATGCTGGCCCCTGGCTGTTCCTCTGACATGCCAGAGAGATCCCCACCTTGGCGCTTTGCGAGTGCTGTGCATTCTGCCTGGAATGCTCTGCCCCCAGCTCCTTCACTTCCCTCAGGTCTTTACTCTGAAGTCACCCTCCTTGGCCACCCTAACGAAAAGTCCCACACCAACACCCCAGCCCAACATTTTATATTGTTTAAAAAGAAACAACAGGCCCCTAGCACAAAAACAGATGCACAGATCAATGGAACAGAATAGAGAAACCAGAAATAAACCCACACACTTATGGTGAATTAATCTATGACAAAGGAGGCAAAAATATGCAGTGGGGAAGAGGCAGTGTCTTCAATAAGTGATGCTGTGAAACCTGGACAAGAACATGTAAAAGAGTGAAATTAGAACATTTTTTTCACACCACATACAAAAATAAACTCAGAATGAATTAAAGACCTAAATGCAAGACTGGAAACCATAAAACTCCTAGAAGAAAACATAAGCAGTACACTCACTGACATAAGTCTTAGCAATAGTTTTTTGAATCTGTCTCCTCAGGCAAGGGAAACAAAAAGCAAAAATAAACAAATGGGAAGTAATTAAAAGGTTTTTGCACAGTGAAGGAAACCATCAACAAAATGAAAAAACAACCTACTGAATGAGATATCACCTCACACCTGCCAGACTGGCTATTGTTAAAAAGACCACAAATAATAAATTGGCAAGGATGTGGAGAAAAGGGAACCCTAGTACACTGCTGGTTGGAATGTAAATTGGTGCAGCCGTAATGGAAAACAGTACAGAACAACACAAGTGTCCATCAACAGATGAATGGATAAAGAAGGTGTGCTGTCTATATACAGTGGAATATTACTCAGCCATAAAAAGAAATTTGCCATTTGCAACAACATGGATGGAACTGGAGGGAATTATAATGAGTGGAGTAAGCCAGACAGAGAAAAGCAAATACTGTATGTTTTCACTTATATGTGGAATCTAAAAAATAAAGTAAATGAATGGATATAACAAAACAGAAACAGACTCATAGATACAGAGAACAAACTAGTGGTTATCAGTGCGGAGAGGGAAGTGGGAAGGGGCAAGATAGGGGAAGGGGATTAAGAAGTACTCGCTACTGGGTACAAAATAAATAAGATACAAGGATGTAATGTACAGCACAGGGAATATAGCCAATATTATATAATAACTTTAAATGGAGTATAATCCATAAAAATATTGAAGTACTATGTTGTACACCTGAAACTAATATAACATTGTAAATCAACTATACTTTAATTAAAAACTTAATTAAAAAAAAAAAGAAAAGAAACAGGCCCAAAATAGTCATGTATGCTAAGCCCTACTAGGACTGAACACCTAACCTAACTGCAGTTTCAGCCCCTCCTTGGAGTGGAATTTTAAACCAATCAGTCTGGAATTTCCTCATCAACACCAGTGAGGGGATCTGCTTGATAAGACCCCCTGCCTTCCCAGGAAGGGAAGGTGACCTTGCCTGAAATAACCCACTTTTTAACTTCTTTGTTCCACCTTCTGTCTCCCTATAAAAGCCTTCTATTTTGTATAGATCCTTGGAGTGCCATTCTACTTGTTAAATGGGATGCTGCCCAATTCATGAATCATTGGGTAAAGCCAAATAGATCTTCAAACTCACTCAGTTGCATCTTGTTTAACAACATCTTCTTTCCCTGCTTTATGCTTCCTTCTTACTACCATTACTATCTAATTAATTATATATCATGCCTTATTGTCTTACCACTTCATATTAGAATGTGAGGGCATGAAGTTTGTCTGTTTTATTCACTAATGTATGCCCCTTATGTAGAACATATCTAGTATATAGTAGGTGTTCAATTAATATTTGGTGAATGAAAGAAAGAATATCTCTTACTTCCTATGATTTGCCTTTTAGATGGTCCCAAACAAAAGTATAGAACAACCAACATTTAAACATTCACTTATATTTCTATTCTGCAAAAACATTCCAAAGAATTAAGAAGAAATATGGTATAACTCTGACAGAATGAAGATCTGAAGTTCAGTTTTTGCCACTTAAATGATACTGTGGCTTGAGTTTCAGTTTCTTCATCTGTTAAAGAGGAATCATAAATAGCCTGCCTTGTCTGCTTATCCTGGAGTTGTCTTCCACCTCAACTAGTTATCAGAGATTCTTTCTCAAGAACTCCTGGTCTACCCCTGCTTCTGATTAACAGTTCTTCCAGATAATAGCACTCAAGTACAGAGTGAAGGGACTTAGCTTGACAACAATGCAAGACCTTGATTTGATTGCAGTTTCAGAATAAGCCAACAGAGGGCATGACTGCCTAAATAGTTAAGCTTAGTTGCATCTATTAATTGAGTATTTAGACAAGGAAAGCCACAGGCTGGCCCTGGCCCCAGCCCTGGCTGGATCAGAACACATTTTGGGTGAAGCATCCTATTCTGGGGGAAAACATTTCCATCCATAAGTTTTAGGATCTTCTGGAACTACTATAATATAAAGAATGAACAAATTGGGGAAATATTTAGGATAAACAACAAAAAAGAAAATGATAGACTCCTCTGCACTTACCACCAGTTTCTGTTTTTTTTTTTTCCTCTCCTCCCCAGCAAATGTAGTGGAGGAGTTGTCTTTGCATGTAATCCTACCTACTCTCAGCCTACATCATTTTCAAAACCCCACTCCATTCCAGTTTCCATCCCTGTTGCCAGACCCAGACTTCCATGACCCACTCTCCGGCTTTCCTCCTGCTGCTTCCATCTTTGCTATTCTACTCACCCCTCGTGGCTCAGTCCTGGCTCACTTCCCACTTGCACACTCAGGGTCTAGGTCACAGCATACACATTCCCACAGCTTTAAATTCCAACAACGTGCTAACAATTCCCAGCTTAGTCTGTTATATCCAATTGCCAACTCAACATCTGCATTTTAATATCTCAAAGCCTAATTAACACAACCGAATCCAAATTCTTGATCCAACAACCAAATCCCTTCTATTCATTTTCCCTCTAGGTTTCCTCTTCTTAATAGATGGCACCTCCAGCTGCCTAATTAGAAACCCACTAGGTATAATATTGAAAATATCCGATTGTTGGCTGGTGGTGACTGTCCAGCTGGAAAGGTACTAGAATGTTAACCTAACTGATGCTTATTGTGAATAATCTACCACCAAATCCTCTGGACTCTACCTCCAATATACTTCTCAAGTTTGTTTCCTTTTCATCTCTCTGGTGACCATCTTAATTCGGTCAATCATCATCAGCTGCCTTTTACCTGGAATCCCCACTCACCCTCTTCTAATCTCTCTTCCACACAACAGCCAGTTATCTTTTTAAATATAAAATGGATAATGGCCCTTCCCTGCTTAAAACCTTTCAGTGGTCTTTCTTTGTACCTGGAATAAAATTAAGACTCCCTAACTATACACACAAATGTCCTTCCTAGCCTACCCCTCTAATCCCATCTATATCTTCCACTTCACCCCACATTCCACAGTTCTTTCTGCCTGGAGTCCCGCCCCCTCCCCTCCACCAAACCAGCTGGCCTGGCATCAGCTTAAAGGTCACTTCCATTATACAAGCCTTCTTTGACTACCCATGTTTAAATTAATTTCCCCTGTTTTCCTTTCCGTAGCACTCTAAGTATTCCTTACAAATCGTCATGATACGTATCTGTGTGACTGTTAGCTGTCTTTCCCACCCAATCACAGGATTCATGATAAGAACAGCTTCTCAATGTGAAGGTGCCTGGCACACAACTGCTTAATAAGCATTTGTGGAATGAATAAATGAATGAACCTAAAACCTTCCTAAGGAATAGGGCGTACAGGGTTCAATATTCTGAATTTCCATGGAACAGAGTGAGATTGATAGAGGTTACAAGGAGATTGGTTCTGGGTCTTTTTAAGAAGAAAAAATCTAATAACTAAGGCAGTTACAGAAAGGAATGGCTCAACTTGTTAGGACATGAGCCCCCCACAAAGCAAAGGACTCAGAGACTCAAAAATCTACCAATTTGGGATATGGTGAGGGGGGATTCCTATACCTGGTGGGAATCTGGACATGTACTCTCAGCTGTCCATGAACCAGACTATCTGTTATGGGGCTGAGGAAGAAAGTCAGTAAAATATTACTTTTTCTAAGTTACCTTCAAAAGCCAAGACTTGATGGCAACCTGCTCCTTTCTTTACTGGCTCGTTTATTCAACATATAACAGCACCATGATACTGAATATAAACTGAGCACTTCCTCTATGCTAAGCACTCTTCTAAGTCCCTACAGACGTAGGTACCATAATTATTCCCATATTACAGACAGAGGAACCTGGAGCAGAGAGGTTAAGTAACTTTCTCGAGTCAGCTAAGGAGTGAAGGCTGGATTCAAACCCATGCCATTTTACTCTAGAATCCTGTGCTTTTTCTTTCTTCTTTTTTTGGAACTCTGTGCTTTTAATTGAATTCAGTGTGAGGCAAATCGCCTGGTGAGACGGTACAGACCTGGTCTTGGACCCTCACACCTAGAGATCTGCTTCACCCTGCATATAATGAAGTACAGTCTAGACATGGAGCTGGGAAGAAAGAGGGGCAGAGAGTCCAACAAGCAGCTGCAAGTAGAGCTGATCTTCATGGCTGTGCTGGGCAACAGGCAGGAAAAACGCACCCCTCCCCCCAGTACTACAAGGAGAGGGGTTGGGAGGTAGGAGATCTATACACCATGGGTATTCTAGGAAGAAAGCTTTTGAACTTTATAAACTTTCAGGAGTCCGTATAAACTGTGAAACCAAAGCCATAGTTCTATTTGGGTAAAAATTAAATTTCTTTATCTAGCTAGAAAATATAAAAACACTAATACAGCACCACCTTACAGAAAAACTCATATCCCTCTAAAATCTGAAGGCCTCTCGCTCACCCCCAACCCTGAAATAAGATGGGCCTCTCAATAACGGATAATATTAAAACCTAGGATCCCTGAGCTCCTGCCTATTTTGTAGGAGTGGAATACAAAGGGCTGGATGGGAAATGTGAAGCATTTTCACTGATAGTTTGGTCTTTTGCAGGGAAGCAAGGAGACAAACCCGTCACCCCCAGGATAACTCTACAGCCCCAAGGCATTTGCGTCAACCTTCTTGGTCTCAGAGCTGATTGGCCTTCCTGGGTATGACTTGTGAAAGGGGATAACCCGACCTTGGAAGGGCATGTTCAGTTGGATACAAGTTTGAGGAGACAGAGCCGTGGTCTAGGAGTCTTGGCTCAGCCCCGCGTCTGAAGTGCTCTTTGTCCAGCAACACCGGGGACTAGGCTTGGAGGTGAGGCTGGGAGAGGTCTATTTCTGTGTCTGAGGAAGGGGGAAGGCAAAAAGGCTAATGGGAAGTTTGGTCATTTTTTTTTAAAGTAAATTTTGAACTACTGGGTGCAAACTTCTGTGGTAGGTTCTGAGGACATGGGTGGGAGCAGAGGAAACCCAGGGAAAGCAAATGTGTTCCCCACTCTCCCACAAGCAGGCTTGCCATTGCTGTCACCTAACGGGGGAGGCAGATATGGATGCCATTCTAAATGGAGAGGGGAGGGGACAGACAGGGATTCCTGGGGAAGGCAGACAGCCTTCGACGTCCTGAGGTGATGGTGGTACTAAGGTCTGTGCAACTTGAAAGAGCCATTGTGTCTGGAGTCCTTCCACCCGGCTAGGTCCAGCTCCATCTCATGAGATCCACAGCCTATGGTCTGGCTTTATTACACCACTCAGATCAGCAGCCCTTCCTCTCATGCCTCATACCCAGGGCCTGGAGGCAGCAGATGTTGCGCCTTGCCTCCCACTCACCCTTCAAAATCATTAACCTGGTTCAAAACTATTAAGTCTATGTTCCTCCTCATTGTCGCACACAGTACTGCGACGGAAATCCCGAGAGGTTCTTTAAGGTGGAGAACTAGATATGGAACTGCTGGGTGATGGAGACGCATGCAATAAATTAACAGAGTTTCCCGAGCTGCCACGTGATCATCAGTTTAGACTCACCAGACGCTTAATGAAAGTACGTTGTTTTCTCATATCTCCCCAACCTTGTTATGATCAAACATTTAATAAGTGCCTACCTGAGCAGACGGAGGCTGCTGACCCAAAGGAAGAGGAGGAGGGGATCTCATCCCCTGAGGAGGAGGAGACTTGTGAAATGAAAGAAGACAAGAGGAAAGTACTCCACTCCAGGGTGAGACTTGTGAAAAGAAGGATGGGAAAGAAGCCTTATCCTTTAAGCCTAAGGAACAAGAGACCTTTGAATCCCTGGAAGAAGATGAACCAATAAGCGTGTTTTCCCCTCCAAATGAATTTTCCCCTCCTTCTGTGTTTCTCCCTCCAACTGCACCTCCCCCTCCCCCGTGCTTCCCCTCCAACTGCACCTACCCCTCACTCTGTTTCCCCCTCCAAATGAATTTCCCCCTCCCAGAGTGTTTCCCCTTCAATATTTAATTCCGTAAATTTTGTCTTCTCCTTGGAAAGCTATCTGTTCTGATATGCTCTCTCGTGCCTTGGCTCCTTGTGGCATTTAATAATTTATGCTAAAAGCAAAACTAAATTCAATCAGATTTGTACGTTCTATAATAGAACCACGTATACTTGGTAAATTTTCTAATTGAGTAATAAAGCACAGGTCTTTATTGCATGGACCCTAGGATGAGTACCTTTCCTTAAAAATAGGTTTGGGGAATTATGTTTTGAAGAATTGAGAAGTCAAAATATTTTCCAGGTAAGTAGGACATTACAGTGCATAAAAGCTTGAGCTCCTTGCTTAGAACTTTCCTGACTTGCTGGTCTTGCAAAGGAATGAGATTAGCCTTTAGATTTGTTAGGACTCAAATCTTGTAGTACAAAATACAAACTCAGCACTTACACCCAGCCTGCATCCTAAATCCATAGTGCAGATATGCTGGAAACAGACAGGAAGACTTTCATGTTAAGGTGACCCCTGAGAAAGCTGGCATCTTAAGATGAGGGCACATTACAGAACAATCAAAAAAAGCTTGCTTTGTCCCATGCCTGGCATTTGGTGTAACTTAATGAACTAGAAAGCATATCTGATTAAAGTTTTTATTTAGAATCTAGGGACACTGATTCTAGTGACATCAGAATATACTGATTTTAATGTATCTGTTTTCAAAATATAATGGTCTGAAGTGTCAAATATTTTAAGTTTGGAGTGAAGTAAGAAGAAGCAAAGTGACCTAGTCACATCACCATCTAGTGGCACACACCTCAAATGCCACCTGGAAAACCACCACACTACTAGGATTTTAAAAGGAATTTTAGCATCCTCTGACTTCAAGACTATGTTATTATAATGAGAGTAATAAAGTATCACTTACTTAATGCTTAACATTTTCAATCCACTATTTTTATTAAATGTTACACCTCATTTAACCCTTACGGCAACCTTGAAAGAAAGAAGCCGTGATCCAGTTTCCTACAGGAAACTTAAGAGTTAAAAGGATTCAAGATGCACAACTTTCTGACACTAAAGCCTGCATGTCCTACAGAACTTACCCCAGGTCTTTGCTTCAACTTTCAAACCTTTAGCTCTTGATGCTTTTCCCGAAGCTTATCACCCTCTTTCTGGCATCACTTGGCTTTCTACCCATCATGAACCCTCACAGATCATCTGGTCTTATCCCTGGCTACATAATAAATCACCTAGAAAGCTTTAAAATATCCCAGTGTTCAGGCCACATCCCAGACCAATTAATTCCATGGGGTGAGACCCAGGAACCGATACTAGAGTCAGTGATTCTACTGGGCAACCAAGGTTAAGAACTACTCACATGTACCTTTATAGAGAGGGGATACAGGTGGGGTGAGACAGGTATTCCAGGCACAGAGAACAGCATGTGCAAACCTTTGTTCATCCCTAAAGAATGCACTACTCCAGTGGGTCTCATGTTGCTCTCTAACTAGCAGCATCAGCACCACCTGGCAGCTTGTTATAAATGGAAATTCCTGGATCCACCCCAGTCCTACACAATAAGCAGCTCTGGGGGTGGGACCCAGCAGTTTGTCTGTCTAACGAGCCCTCCAGATAGTTCTGGAACATGCTGAGGTTTGAGAAGCATTTCTCTCAAATGTCAAAATATTTTCTTTATTCATTCTTAGAAAATGACCATCCTAGAAGGAAAGCCATCCGACTCAAACTCCCCTGAAAAAGTTTTTATCCTCTTTTTCAGAGGTAACATCATCTCCATCTTTTTTTCTATGTCCTTTGCTCCCAACTACTCCCTTGCTCTCTACTGACTTGCCATAAACTTTAAAGAGAGAAATCAATTCTTTTAAAGATTGCTAGCGGGACTTCCCTGGCGGTCCAGTGAGTGGTTAAGACTTTGCTTTCCAGTGCAGGGGGTGCGGGTTCGATCCCTGGTCAGGGAGCTAAGATCCCACATGCCCCAAGGCCAATAAACCAAAAAACACAGAACAGAAGCAATACTGTAAAAAATTCAATAAAGACTTTAAAAAGGGTCAACATAAAAAAAAAATCTAAAACAAAGATTGCCAGTGATTTACCTGCCAGCTGTAATGACTTTCCCACAGTTTTATTTACTTCTGCCTCATTCGTAAGTGTGCTATATTTTAAAAAAATTATTTCAATATCCCCAATTGTTTAATCTCTAGATATAGTTTGGTTTGAGGTAGTTCTTTTACAAATTTCTATAAATTTATTTTTTATTTTTTTTAATTTTTGAATTTTTATTTATTTTTTATACAGCAGGTTCTTATTAGTCATCAGTTTTATACACATCAGTGTATACATGTCAATCCCAATCGCCCAATTCAGCACACCACCACCACCACCCCCCTGCCGCTTTCCCCCCTTGGTGTCCATACGTTTGTTCTCTACATCTGTGTGTCAATTTCTGCCCTGCAAACCGGTTCATCTGTACCATTTTTCTAGGTTCCACATATATGCATTAAGATACTATATTTGTTTTTCTCTTTCTGACTTACTTCACTCTGTATGACAGTCTCTAGATCCATCCACGTCTCAACAGATGACCCAATTTCGTTCCTTTTTATGGCTGAGTAATATTCCATTGTATATATGTACAACATCTTCTTTATCCATTCGTCTGTCGATGGACATTTAGTTTGCTTCCATGACCTGGCTATTGTAAATGGTGCTGCAATGAACATTGGGGTGCATGTGTCTTCTTGAATTATGGTTTTCTCTGGGTATATGCCCAGTAGTGGGATGGCTGCGTCATATGGTAGTTCTATTTTTAGTTTTTTAAGGAACCTCCATACTGTTCTCCATAGTGGCTGTATCAATTTACATTCCCACCAACAGTGCAAGAGGGTTCCCTTTTCTCCACACCCTCTCCAGCATTTGTTGTTTGTAGATTTTCGGATGATGCCCATTCTAACTGGTGTGAGGTGATACCTCATTGTAGTTTTGATTTGCATTTCTCTAATAATTAGTGATGTTAAGCAGTTTTCCATGTGCTTCTTGGCCGTCTGTATGTCTTCTTTGGAGAAATGTCTATTTAGGTCTTCTGCCCATTTTTGGATTGGGTTGTTTGTTTTTTTAATATTGAGCTGCATGAGCTGTTTATATATTTTGGAGATTAATCCTTTGTCCGTTGATTCGTTCGCAAATACTTTCTCCCATGCTGAGGGTTGTCTTTTCGTCTTGTTTATGGTTTCCTTTGCTGTGCAAAAGCTTTTAAGTTTCATTAGATCCCATTTGTTTATTTTTGTTTTTATTTCCATTACTCTAGGAGGTGGATCAAAAAAGATCTTGCTGTGTGATTTATGTCAAAGACTGTTCTTCCTATGTTTTCCGCTAAGAGTTTTATAGTGTCCGGTCTTACATTTAGGTCTCTAATCCATTTTGAGTTTATTTTCGTATATGGTGTTAGGGAGTGTTCTAATTTCATTCTTTTACATGTAGCTGTCCAGTTTTCCCAGCACCACTTATTGAAGAGACTTTCTTTTCTCCATTATATATCCTTGCCTCCTTTGTCATAGATGAGTTGACCACAGGTGCGTGGGTTTATCTCTGGGCTTTCTATCTTGTTCCATTGATCTATGTTTCTGTTTTTGTGCTAGTACTATATTGTCTTGATTACTGTAGCTTTGTAGTATAGTCTGAAGTCAGGGAGTCTGATTCTTCCAGCTCCGTTTTTTTTCCCTCAAGACTGCTTTGGCTATTCGGAGTCTTTTGTGTCTCCATACAAATGTTAACATTTTTTGTTCTAGTTCTGTAAAAAATGCCATTGGTAATTTGATAGGGATTGCATTGACTCTGTAGATTGCTTTGGGTAGTATAGTCATTTTCACAATACTGATTCTTCCAATCCAAGAACATGGTATATCTCTCCATCTGTTGGTATCATCTTTAATTTCTTTCATCAGTGTCTTATAGTTTTCTGCATACAGGTCTTTTGTCTCCCTAGGTAGGTTTATTCCTAGGTATTTTATTCTTTTTGTTGCAATGGTAAATGGGAGTGTTTCCTTAATTTCTCTTTCAGATTTTTCATCATTAGTGTATAGGAATGCAAGACATTTCTGTGCATTAATTTTGTATCCTGCAACTTTACCAAATTCATTGATTAGCTCTAGTAGTTTTCTGGTGGCATCTTTAGGATTCTCTATGTATAGTATCATGTCATCTGCAAACAGTGACAGTTTTACTTCTTCTTTTCCAATGTGTATTCCTTTTATTTCTTTTTCTTCTCTGATTGCCATGGCTAGGACTTCCAAAACTATGTTGAATAATAGTGGACATCCTTGTCTTGTTCCTGATCTAAGAGGAAATGCTTTCAGTTTTTCACCATTGAGAATGATGTTTCCTGTGGGTTTGTCATATATGGCTTTTATTATGTTGAGGTAGGTTCCCTCTATGCCCACTTTCTGGAGAGTTTTTATCATAAATGGGTGTTGAATTTTGTCAAAAGCTTTTTCTGCATCTATTGAGATGATCATATGGTTTTTCTTCTTCAATTTGTTAATATGGTGTATCACATTGATTGACTTGCATATATTGAAGAATCCTTGCATCCCTGGGATAAATCCCACTTGATCATGGTGTATGATCCTTTTAATGTGTTGTTGGATTCTGTTTGCTAGTATTTGGCTGAGGATTTTTGCATCTATATTCATCAGTGATATTGGTCTGTAATTTTCTTTTTTTGTAGTGTCTTTGTCTGGTTTTGGTATCAGCATGATGGTGGCCTCATAGAATGAGTTTGGGAGTGTTTCTTTCTCTGCAATTTTTTGGAGGAGTTTGAGAAGGATGGGTGTTAGCTCCTCTCTAAATGTTTGATAGAATTCACCTGTGAAGCCATCTGGTCCTGGACTTTTGTTTGTTGGAAGATTTTTAATCACAGTTTCAATTTCATTACTTGTGATTGGTCTGTTCATATTTTCTGTTTCTTCCTGGTTCAGTCTCGGAAGGTTGTGCTTTTCTAAGAATTTGTCCATTTCTTCCAGGTTGTCCATTTTGTTGGCATAGAGTTGCTTGTAGTAGTCTCTTAGGATGCTTTGTATTTCTGTGGTGTCTGTTGTAACTTCTCCTTTATCATTTCTAATTTTATTGATGTGAGTCCTCTCCCTCTTTTTCTTGATGAGTCTGGCTAATGGTTTATCAATTTTGTTTATCTTCTCAAAGAACCAGCTTTTAGTTTTATTGATCTTTGCTCTTGTTTTCTTGGTTTCTATTTCATTTATTTCTGCTCTGATCTTTATGATTTCTTTCCTTCTACTAACTTTGGGTTTTGTTTGTTCTTCTTCCTCTAGTTCCTTTAGGTGTAAGGTTAGATTGTTTATTTGAGATTTTTCTTGTTTCCTGAGATAGGTTTGTATAGCTATAAACTTCCCTCTTAGAACTGCTTCTGCTGCCACCCATAGGTTTTGGATCGTCGTGTTTTCATTGTCATTTGTCTCTAGGTATTTTTTGATTTCCTCTTTGATTTCTTCAGTGATCTCTTGGTTATTTAGTAACGTATTGTTTAGCCTCCATGTGTTTGTCTTTTTACGTTTTTTTCCCTGTAATTGATTTCTAATCTCATAGCATTGTGTTCAGAAAAGATGCTTGATATGATTTCAGTTTTCTTAAATTTACTGAGGCTTGATTTGTGACCCAAGATGTGATCTATCCTGGAGAATGTTCCGTGCGCACTTGAGAAGAAAGTGTAATCTGCTGTTTTTGGATGGAATGTCCTATAAATATCAATGAAATCTATCTGGTCTATTGTGTCATTTAAAGCTTCTGTTTTCTTATTTATTCTCATTTTGGATGATCTGTCCATTGGTGTTAAGTGAGGTGTTAAAGTCCCCCACTATTACTGTGTTACTGTCAATTTCCTCTGTTATAGGTGTTAGCAGTTGCCTCATGTAATGAGGTGCTCCTATGTTGGGTGCATATATATTTATAATTGTTATATCTTCTTCTTGGATTGATCTCTTGATCATTAGGTACTGTCCTTCCTTGTCTCTTGTAACATTCTTTATTTTAAAGTCTATTTTATCTGATATGAGTATTGCTACTCCAGCTTTCTTTTGACTTCCATTTGCATGGAATATCTTTTTCCATCCCCTCACTTTCAGTCTGTATGTGTCCCTAGGTCTGAAGTGGGTCTCTTGTAGACAGCATATATATGGGTCTTGTTTTTGTATCCATTCAGTGAGCCTGTGTCTTTTGGTTAGAGCATTTAATCCTTTCACGTTTAAGGTAATTATCAATATGTATGTTCCTATGACCATTTTCTCAATTGTTTTGGGTTTGTTTTTGTAGGTCCTTTTCTTCTGTTGTGTTTCCCACTTAGAGAAGTTCCTTTAGCATTTGTTGTAGAGCTGGTTTGGTGGTGCTGAATTCTCTTAGCTTTTGCTTGTCTGTAAAGCTTTTGATTTCTCCATCGAATCTGAATGAGATCCTTGCCGGGTAGAGTAATCTTGGTTGTAGGTTCTTCCCTTTCATCACTTTAAGTATATCATGCCACTCCCTTCTGGCTTGTAGAGTTTCTGCTGAGAAATCAGCTGTTAACCTTATGGGAGTTCCCCTGTATGTTATTTGTCGTTTTTCCCTTGCTGCTTTCAATAATTTTTGTTTGTCTTTAATTTTTGCCAATTTGATTACTATGTGTCTCGGCGTGTTTCTCCTTGGGTTTATCCTGTATGGGACTCGCTGTGCTTCCTGGACTTGGGTGGCTATTTCCTTTCCCATGTTAGGGAAGTTTTCAACTATAATCTCTTCCAATATTTTCTCAGATCCTTTCTCTCTCTCTTCTCCTTCTGGGACCCCTATAATGCGAATGTTGTTGTGTTTAATGTTGTCCCAGAGGTCTCTTAGGCTGTCTTCATTTCTTTTCATTCTTTTTTCTTTATTCTGTTCCGCAGCAGTGAATTCCACCATTCTGTCTTCCAGGTCATTTATCCGTTCTGCCTCAGTTATTCTGCTATTGATTCCTTCTAGTGTAGTTTTCATTTCAGTTATTATATTGTTCATCTCTGTTTGTTTGTTCTTTAATTTTTCTACGTCTTTGTTAAACATTTCTTGCATCTTCTCGATCTTTGCCTCCATTCTTTTTCCAAAGTCCTGGATCATCTTCACTGTCATTATTCTGAATTCTTTTTCTGGAAGGTTGCCTATCTCCACTTCATTTAGTTGTTTTTCTGGCGTTTTATCCTGTTCTTTAATCTGGTACATAGCCCTCTGCCTTTTCATCTTGTGTATCTTTCTGTGAATGTAGGTTTTGTTCCACAGGCTGCAGGATTATAGTTCTTCTTGCTTCTGCTCAAGTGTGCTATTCTTAAAATTCTTTTGTCCTTTAGGGTCTAGTACCTGTATTCTTAACTCCTGGTTCTTTTCTATTATATTTTCCTAGTATATTTCCTTTTGTGTGCACATGATTAAAAATTAAGTATTACAGTACATGATAAAAAAAATTCAACACTCTCATTCCCTAGATACAGATTGAACATTTCTCTTTTCAATTCTAGAGGTATAGGCTAAATAATACACTTTATAAGACTATTTTGAAATTTATCATCTTGATGACATCAATAGACGCCCTATTCCAACAGAAGAAAATTTAGCTTGCCAAAATCTGACACTTAACTTTTATATTTTTAAGTTCTACTTGTTTCTTATGTTTCTTTAGATATAGTTAAACCTTTGTAGTTTTAACGCTTTCCAAAACTGTTATTTCAACTTTGAAGATTTAACTCTTATATTTTCATCTCCATGAACACATCTCAAACTCTCATGCTACTAATATTTCATGCATCATGATGTTTTGTTCTATCAGTTTTATTATGACTTATGTTTATATAAATGTTATTCATACTGAGCCAACTACTATACTAGGATTACATTTCTCTGTCTCTCTTTTTTTGGTATAAGTTTATTGTCCTCAAGGTTAATAATGATCTTATTTTGTTTAATTTGTATATACTTATCACTAATTCAGCCCCAAACTTTCCAACTTAATTGGATCTTAAACCTCCAATTCAGTTAAACATACAAGGTCATCTATCTGTTCCTTTTTTTTTTCTTCTAATTCAGAGGCATTTCTCTTAGAGCCCTCTTCTCCTGCCCCGACTTGGACAAGTTTTTCTCTCTGCCTGCTGCACAGCTGTCCTGGGACTTCCATGTTCCTTAGCATTGGATCCACCTGCTTCCCTCTCTCTTACTTTCCTCTTTTGTTGGAGTATATGCTAAAGTAATTTTCTCAGAAATATATTGCTGAAAATGAGTCAGGTGACATTTGAACCTCTTGTTCTTTTGTAAGTAGCTTATACTTTTCTCTTTGAAAGTTTTAGAATGTAGTATACAGGTATTATTCTTCTTTTATTTATTTTGCTCAGTGATTAATGGACCTTAAGTTAAATTTATTTCCTTTCTTTTTTATTTTTCTGTTTTTCTTTTTTAAACTCCTGGTTGTTGGATACTGGACCTCCTGAATTAATCCTGTGTCTTATTTTTTCTCTTCCATTTTCAAAAGAGGGTGCACAAGAGAAATCACTGTTTTCTCTATATTATCTTGAACATGACACATCTCTCTCTCCCTCTTACATCAGGTTTTTTGTGTTCTGGAGGGTGTCCCCAAGGACCTCCCAAACTACTTTGTAGACAGACCCTTAGTTAATCTCCCTGACTTCAGACTCTCTTCTCCTGCTCTCCATAGTTGCTGCTGACTCCAAGCCTTGATCCTCTGTCTTTGTCTCCACTGTTTACATTCATTTATTCAACCAATAGCTATGAAGTATAATGTGCCAGGCAGTGGGGATGTCGACCCCAAGAAGCCTCAGATGGCTTTATCTATCCCGTTTCCAGCACTGAAGTCTCCCCGAGTATTGGGAGCCCATTTCCTCTGCCTGCTGGATATCTCCACCTGGATGCCTCAAAATACAATGTTCTCTCCCAACATGCCCTTCCTATATTCCCTGGTTTAGTTAGTGCTGCCTCCATCCACATTCTACGTTCTAAAATGTTTGGATCCAGAACAAGCCCCACAAGTTCCTTTAGTGATAAAAATCCCTAATGTGCTCTTTTTATCTTCTATATTGTCAAAGAAAGAGGTAAAAACAAACAAAATTTTCTAGAAGAGAGTCTGGGTTACCTGATTTTGTCCAAAACAGGTTTTATGGTAGTTCATAGACAAAAGCACTAAACCAGGCAAACTATCAGACTACAGAAGCAAATATAGTTGAGAACATTTGAAATGACCCCTATACCCAAATCAATCCCCACTGACCAATCTATAATTGACAGTAAGAAACCATCTAAACTTGATAATAAGACTTTAAAGGCAGAAATATCTACTTCCTTACTACACCTAGCAATAGCAATTTAAACTACGGGGAGAAGCTTCCAGAAGTTGTCTCCTCCACTCTCTTCCCCTTCTGCACCCTCCAGTCCACTGACCCAGACCTAATCTTCCCTGTGCCATCAGCACTTGCTGACCACTTCCCATGCTGCACCGACAATAAGTCTTTTCCACGTCATCAGACACA
Source organism: Balaenoptera borealis (assembly GCF_965194805.1). NCBI lineage: Eukaryota > Metazoa > Chordata > Mammalia > Artiodactyla > Balaenopteridae > Balaenoptera > Balaenoptera borealis. Next base: position 141,228,934 of record NC_138860.1, read on the forward strand.
ACTATCTGACCTTCTCTATTACTCTGACAATGGGCTGGCTCACCTGATAATAAAAATGATTACCTACTGACAAGTCAGCTGTGATAATTGTATTGCTGGTACCATTCCATGCACATCGTTTTAATTAAAGTGAATACGACTATGCAACTGAAAGGCGTCTGATGCAGGGCGTAAGAATTTCCTGAGTTCTGTGTTTAAAGCCTTTGAGAGCACATGTGCTCCATACCCAGCGTTGTGTAGATCACAACTGTCAAAATCCCAAAGGATTCCATTAAGCTTTTAACAGCACCTGTTACAAAATACCACCACCAACTAATGTGATTAACACAAGAGAACATTCTGAAACCAAAAGTCATTTTCTTAAAATGCAGAAAGAGGAAAAATAAGGAATCCCTTCAAAAGTATGTTAATAGTGGCAAATTTGGCTGAATGAAGGGTTAATTCTTCATGGGAGAGCATGAGTTCATTTCCACTTAAAGTACTTTACGTAATGTTACACTTTTACACCGAGTCTTCTCATTTCTTTGTGAAGAAGGTGGAGCTGAACAAATTATATTGGTATATAAAAATGTTAATAATACCAGATTCTGCTAAGGGAAACACTTTTTTTTGCTTGACATAGTTATCATTTGATAACTTCCTGGTAAAATTCCGTATAACTAATGGGCCACAGCTCTGCGATTGAAGAGTTGCACTTGTACGGTCTCTAGGGGTCAGCATAACTCGAAGGAAGAGCAAGGGCTGCAAACAAGAAAAAGCAAGGATTTGCAGGTTCTGAGGATGACGGAGCAGTGGAAGGTGGGATGAGAGGTAACCCCTGAGGATGAGGACAAAGGAAGCCGACTCTACAGCCAGTCCACACAGGGTTTCTGTCTGTGTTCCACAGAAACCTGGGGACCCAGATCATTGAATAATATGTTGCCTATCACATAAACTCCCTTGAAACCACTGGCAGTACTTTACGATTCCTTTCCTATGTACTGAAAGCCACTGACTTTTTTTAAAATGTCTGTTTCGGCACTTTGGACTTAGACCTTTGAGATGTGAGAGTTAAGCACCACAAACTGGTTCTCCCCAAAGGTATGGTGTTTCAATTCGAACTGATTATTTAAAGGCTAGAATGACTGGAGGGGCTGGCTTGCCCTCTCTCTGAGATACTAAATGGTGGATTTTATTCTTTTTACCTATAAACCATTTAATACTACCCCTGCAGAAGTATGGTGATTATAATCATACATTTTGGGGGGAACTCATTAACAAAACTTGCTGCCAGTACGCTGCCTCTCACTCACTACACGATATCAATCTCAGAGATATTCAAAGTGCTGAAATCGAAGGAGGGGTGATTAACAGCACACCTCGTTTTTACTTCCTGGTATATTTCCCTGTGCCTCTGGACAATACTCTTGGGGACCACAGGTGAAATATGATTGTCTGCCTTAGTTGATGACTACTATGCGGTGAGCATTTAGCAGTGTTGGCAATCATTTATGCTACAGGAGAAAGAGCATTGTTACTTTTCCCTTCCTTTAAAAGGAGTGGAAGAAACAGCACTTGGGCAGTTCAGACACAGTTTTGGGGCATAAGAAAAGAAATCATTTTCTATTCCTTGCAAACTTTGATTTACAAAAGAATGCCAGAAGCTAAAAGCCTTGTTGATTTATCATGTGAAGCAAAGGGTAATTTTTCTCCCCTTGTTACGCTTTCATATAATCATGTTCACTGCCTGTATGGGTGGCATTAAAGAATTTCTGAATACAAATAATAATTTCTTGCTTTCAACCTTCATAATTCACATCGGCAGGCACCCTGCTGGGCGGTGATGCCTCCTGCCAGAGACGCTCAATCTTTTTTGCACACCACTTATCTGCCTCTCGCAGCTGCGAGTTCCATTGATCGCAATACCTGCAGGATAATGCGCCCGTAGGCGTTCTTTAGCAGATTAACCACGTCCGCATGAGACAGCCCATCCAAAGGTTGCCCATTAATGCTGACAATCCGATCTCCAACCTGGAGGTACAAAAGTGCGAGAAAAATCACTATCATTAAGAAAAATTAAATTTGAGAAGAATGCTTAAAATTCTTTGTAAGTCATATTTCCCATTTGTGGCTATTGTGAAGATTCTGTGTCTCTATTGTGTATGCATGTTCCAGAAGCATGAGGAATTTTTATGGCTTTCCCCAAATACAGACCAATCAGAGAAACAAGAAAGGGGTCAGATTTGATTATTAAAAGGCCCGGCAGGCCACTTTTGTACCTTGGTAATGGTAGTGTTGCATACATCCATTTGCCAGTAATAGTGGGGGGTACAAATTACCAGTTCAATAAAGCTCTATTGAGGAAGCCAAATGTTTTCTGCTTTATTTTTTCTACCTAAGTTAAGATTAAGGAGCGATGGGGGAAAAAAATTCATAAGGATGTTGATTCTTTTGGTGGAAGGAAGAGTCTAAGGTCAAATCTCTCAGGTGAAAATCAATTTTGGGTGGAATGAGGTGCTAAAAATGATATGGGAGACTTTGCAAATGAGCTGCAATTTCTTCTTTCATTGAGAAGCTTTGACACAAACGATACTATTTTTATATGTTCAGGGACATAATGAATTTCAGGTATAAACTTTCTCCAATGCATTTTGCCCTCAGTGTGGGTCTCTGATGGCTGCTGGAATTCCAGTTTTAAACACAGTGCCCCTGGCTGCCATGTCCTCTCCCACCCACCGCATCACATGCTGAGAGCACTTCACCATCCCCTTTGTTTACTTTAAGCTTCTGTGTACGTGCGGCCACACCGCTGGCCTGAATCATGGCAATAAATATTGGGATATCTCCTAAGGGACTTCCTCTTCCTCCAGCAATACTGATTCCAAGGGCATCACTGAGCTCCTAAAAAAAGAAGGAAAACAAGACTTATATGTTTAACAAAGAGCCACAACCTGACTGTCCCCAGATAGCTGTTGAATAAAATCCCTCCGTGATGCAGGAGGCTAGGGTAACATAGGAGTTAACCATAGCGCCTTTGAAGTCAGAAAGGCCAGTGTTTCAGCTCTTAATTAGCTGCAGTACTTAATTAGCTGGGGGTCCTAAAGAAGTTCCTTAACCTCTTAGAGCTTCCATCCCTACGCATAAAGTGGGAAGAAAACCACCTACCTCACAGTGTTGATCTGAGGATTAAATGAGGTGATATAGTGCAGTCCTGGCCCACAGAAAGGGCTCAGTAAAAGGCAACAGGAGGAGTAAAAACAAAAAAAACAAAGAAAAAAACCCTATGCTACTGCTCAGTGTAGTGGCCAATTTTGATGCAGACTTGGCAAGTATGTCCTCATATGGTGTTTACAATTAAATTACTGCACATCTCATGCTCTTCTGGGTGTGAACAAACACACTTGGCTCTGAAAGAGCTGCAGGACTGTGCTAGAACAAAGGATCTTTGAGGACACCCACTGTAGTGACTACAGAGTTTGGAGAGAGAAGTAACATGCGACCGAAAATGTTCTCTGAGATTAAGAGATGAGGCAGTTTGTTCACTCCAACCCTGGTGAAGAGATTCTGGCCTTTGTGCAGGTTTCCCCCACATTTATATCCCAGGGTTAATATTTTAAAAATCACTAAAAGAATAAATGACAAGTTCCAGTTTCAGCATGGTGGCATACACACTCTATAGCATCTTTCTCCTACTGATGAAAATGAAGACCTCTTGTCAAAATTTAAAGTACAACTACCTGAGACTTCTGAAAAGTAATGACACTCAAAGAAATTGTGGTGGAGAGCCAAAACTTGGAGAAACGACAGCAGAGGGTGTATCTCCCAGTTGTTTTCCTGGCAGCTTTGTCCTGAAGACAAGACCCAGTCAAGGAGCTGTAAAGGTGGGGCAAACTGCTAAAACTTTGATGTTAACTCCCATCTTTCTGGTCAGAGGAACCAGGAAAAGGAGCCCCGATGGCTGGAGAATGAAGGAAGAAAACTAGAGTAGAGAGAGTCAGAGAAGGGGATCCTGTCCCTCTGTGAGTGAATCCACAGAACTCTCAGGCTCAGTCTAAGCCACGCATATGAGGGACAGACCCACACTCGGGAACTGAACTGAGTTTTGAACCACCACTTACAAAAGGTGACATAACTTGCAGTCTGAGCCTAACTGGGTGGATGCCTGCTAAAACATAAACACCAGCATTCCTCAGAGTCTACACAGCATAACATTCACCAGGGCTGGGAAGAACCCCTAAGTTACTCAACATGCAGAGAACCAGTAAAATGTGATCAATTTCTTGTTAAGTTTTTTCAAATATGCAGGACAGTTTAAAGCCAAGATGACACCATTGTCTGGTGGGGTTCTCAATTTATGTAGATGTAAACATATGACAACAATGACATAAATGTTAGGGGAGTGGTTGCAGAAAAGGGACCAATAGGGTTGCAAGGCTTCTGCAGTTTTACCTGATCACTTAAAAATATACACAGGTTAGTGTGTTTCAATTTGACCTCGATAAAGTTGGACAAAGGAAAAAGAACAAAATGACAACAACTTTAATATTCTGTTTTCCAAAGTGTTTGTGTCTAGCTTCTATTTTCTGAATGCATCAGTAGTAAAACCCTACATGCAAATGGTAAGATGCGTTCCATTATGAAGTTTCTGCTCGGATCGTATGTGGGAGAACAGGGTGGGTAGGAGCAGGCCTTTTTATAAAAGCCTGTAAAAACAAGCAGCTGAAATGACTAAGGAAACATAAAATAATATGTTATAAATCGTGGAATGAGGAGAAATTTATGGAATAATTTGGCTTTGTTCAAATCCATTGTGATGTTTCCTTAATTTATCCTTAATTATGCACATGTTGGTACATTTAACTTCCCCATCCGAGGAACATTTGAGTTGCCGCTCTGGTGGAAAGATACTGGGAACAAATAAGGCAGATTTAGTCAAAGCTGTAGTTAATAATAATGAATTCCTGGACACTCATGATGAACTAGGTACTATGCTAAGTATACTGTATGCATTATACCTCATTTAATCCACACAACAAGATTTACCTTGTGAGGTAAGGGTTATCACCCCCAATCTACAGATAAGCAAATTGAGGTTAAGTAACTTGACAAAGGTCATAGAGCTAATAATGGTAGAGTGTCTTTAAACACAACTATAATTGAGTCCAGAGAACTAAGTTAAGCTGGATATCACTTTACTGAAGTTGATCCATGATTACAACAAGGTCATAATTTTTTCACTATTTCTTGAATCCCAAATTTAATGGTAAGAATAAGCAAAATAAAACTGCTTGCCAATATTCTGGATATCACACCGGAGTCTGAAACATCGCACAGGATTTTCAGGAATCTGAAAATCAGGATTTGACAACTTTATGAACTGAAACGCATTTTACACAATCTTCTCAGGAGGGCAATTTGGCATTATATATAAAAGCCTTTAAACGAGTGTGGATTTTGACTCAACAATTTCATTTCTAAGAAATAATTCTAAAGAAATCACCCATGATATGATCCAAAAAGAAAATACAAAGACATTTTGCTATAAAAGATGGCAAAAGTTGAGAAATATGCTAACTGTTTAATAAGAGGACATTGGTTAAGAAAAATTACAGCACATTCATACAATGGAATACTATGTAACTGACAAAAATCATACCATCTGCTGTCAAAAAATAGTTATTCACACGGCTAAAAGTCCATGCTTTAAACTAAAATGACAAGCTGCAAGAATATGTCTAATATGATACCATTTTTTGTTTTTTAAAATTTAAACACAGTGCACAAAATGAAGTGAATGTGGTGTACCAAAAAGTTCACAGTGGTCATGTATGTGCTTTACTATATTTTCCTAAGTCTGCTTGTGTCACATAGACCATATATTGCCTTCAGTAACTTAAAAGAACACACTAACAATCCAATATATTGTATTGAGGGAAAGATGTACATATTATGCAACACAAATTAGAAAAAAAGCAAAATAACTGACTTACCCTGATTATCTCAATGGTCCTTAGTCCCACATCCGTGCCTATGAAGAAGCAACAAATTAACTTTTTAAAAGTAAGAGACAATATATTTAGGATATAATATTTTCCCATGAAAATGGTATCATTTTCTAGGTCTTTCAGGAGAGAATACTGAGGCAAGCAGGCATTATACCCTTTCTCAAAATTCAAACTGGCGACCATCAATCAGGGGATATGTCCTCTATTTTAAACAAGTCCTCTCTGTTTGAGATAGATGTGGCCATAATCATTTGGTCTGACAAAAGCTGATGGCCTGTAGCAGCCGCTGCCTGGAATATGGTGATTAAATGGCTTGGAGGGTGAGCCACTTTTGTTTCACTGAACATTTTTCTGCCTTAATCAAAGATAATCTTACCCAAGGAAAGGCTTAAAAAGATGCCTTCCCCACCCCACCCATGATGGGATATGCACTTCTGACCTTCCTCGAGGGACCTGTAATTTTTAAATTTTCTCTTTGGAAATGGTTTTACTTTATGAAGTACTTTAGATTTCTGCTTTTCTCTCTTTCATGCGTAAAGTTAAAGGCCCATTCCAAAAACGAATCTCTATGGCTTTCCTTCCTTTAGAACAGGACTTTCAGAAAGCTTGGGGCTTATGTGGCCATGTTCAAAGATTTAAAAATATTTTTGCTGTACACCTGAAACTAACACAACATTGTAAATCAACTATACTCCGATAAAAAATTTAAAAAAAAATTTTTTTAATTGGGTAACAGGGATCGTTTTGCTGAGGGTGTGTCTCAAGTAATACCTGAGTTTTTGGGGGAAGGATCCGAAGCTCTTTTTGTGCCGACCAGGTTGTGCAGGCTGGTGATAACAGGAGCAAGGGAAGGGTGAAGGCTGCTGTGGGTGCTGCACTGACTCGGCTGAAAAGGAAACGCAGTGGTCAGTCTTAGAAATTCATACTTCTCATTACTATTTTACTTACTGAAGTAGCCCTAACCATGTAATAGAAGATTCCGTGGAGGCCAGAAAAGAAAACAAAAATTACTCACGCTCCCTCTCTTATCACCCTAAACAATCCCATTTAACATTTGCTCCACTGCTTTCTCCGTTATACGTGCTTTTATATGTGGTTTCAATCGTCGAGGTAGAAAACGTGCAGTAATTTCAGCTCTTTGTGTTCCACGTGAAATCAGAAACATTTTCCTAGCCTGTTACACAGTGTTTACGTATGATTAGTTAATGCCACACTAAGTGTCATTTGGGACTACAGGCAACATTTATTTTCTTTTTATCTAAATTACTGATCTATTTTTGCTAAAACAAATATAATAAAATCTAGAGTTATGGGAACTTGATCAAATAGAACCCTCAACTGTAAGAAAAAGCAGTAAATATCAGGGGAATATGTTATTTTAGGAATATTAAAATTTTTTTTTTCCTCAAAGATTTTCCTAGAGTTGGTAATAATTCAGCTCAATCTGCTATACCTCCATTACTGTCTTTTTAAAATAAATCTAACGTTTATTTAAATAAATTTAGATAATGTATAGTCATGTCTGGCTAGTGGCTATTCAATGAAAATCATATGCAAGGAAAATCATATGCACAGTGAAGGATCTTTCCAATGCAGAAAACAATGACACCACTAATGAATAAAGAATTTTTTCTATCGAATTCTCACGGTTATGCTTTAACTGCCTCAAAATTTTGAGGTAAACCTAAGACCATAATTATTACCTGACAAATTATAATTTGATCCATTTCCTTAGTATGATGAAAGTTGTTTAATGTTTTAACATTCCTTAAATATGAAAAATTTCAAATATACAGAAAAGTTGAATGATACAGTAGACACACCACCTAGATTCCACAATTAATATTTTACTATATATTTTTTGTTACATATCTATTCATCACTCAATTTGCCTTTAAAAAAAAATTCATTTCAGAGTAAGTTACAGACATCAGTACACTTCACAATGGATATATATATATATAAAGGAGTGTTTTTACATTTTTCCTGAAAGGATATGATTTAAATCAATGGTGCTATAATAACTACTCAGAAATGAGGAAGTACAGCATATTATAACCTTTGCCTAAACAAAATCTCAGAACACTGTGTTTGTCAAGGCCTTTAGAAATATGAACTTTGCCTGGCAGTGCTCCCTCAGTTATCTGAGGAAAAGATTTCTCAAGTGTTTTTACCATTATACATTTTCCTCTGCAGAGTAAAGATACTCTTTCCTGGTTGGTAGGAGAACAATTTTTTTAAAAAGAGGCTTGGTAGCCCCATGGCTAGAAGAGCTCTCTTAATGAACCCACTTTCTCTAGGCCAAGTCAACGAGTTAAAGTTCTCCTAGACCCTCAAAAGGAGGCATCTGCCTCCCTATCTTATAATTGCCCAGAAGGAAATCTGTGCCCCTAGAGAGTCCTGACTGCTTTAAAAAGGTTTGGAGGGGAAATGTTTGGGAATGGGTTCCTCTTTTTCTCCATCTGGGTCATGGGTTGATATTCAATTCTTGAAGATGGAGGACACTTCCTTTTCACAGCCTGCTACAAGCCTTCTTCCCATTAGCTACATAACAGTACAGACACTCATATCATCTGGGTCATAATTTTAAGGACAAAGTAAGGATAATATATATTTTCTGTTTTGCTTAAAATTGAATTAAACTTCTACCCTCTGAAATTAAAATTCTGTGCAAAGAGGTTAAAGAAAAGTATTTGATACTTCGTCCCAGGTTTCTGAAATATGACAGCTCACATTTACATAACAGATAAATGGTCATGGTGGGTTTTTGACCTTTAATAATAGAGCCTCTAAATGTGTTAGCTTTGTATTTAACCTGAGTGTAAACTTTATTCATCACTAAGATGCACATATACATTCCTCAAGGACAGAAATCCAGTTCTACCTACCACCTCACCTGTCAGTCCTAAATTTTCTTAAAACACTGGAATTCCTTGTACCCCTTTGTGCCTTTGCCTAGGCTACATCCTCTGTCTGGGATACCTTTTCTCTCTTTTCAATCTATCAAACTCCTTTTGGAGTGAGACCCAATTGAACCCCTTCTGTGTTGCCCTCCTATACTCTCCAGGAAGAAAAATTTCATCTCCAGTATTGTTCATTCTGCATTCTAACCTCTATGTACAATAGGGCTTCAATGAAATCACTCAAGTTGAGTCTTCCATTAAGGAAGAAGTCGAGACAACTATTTTGCATCTCAAGTTCCCACTTTTGATACAAGTCTGGTCAGAGTCCTCACCAACTACTGACCTCTAGAATCCTACTGCACCACTGTCTCTTAGTACACATGATATTTGCTGCCCATTACATAAACCAGAAATGCAAAAAAAAAAAAAAAGTTCCAAACTTAACATGATGTTTATTGGGTTTGATTGCTCTGATGATTATCTAAGACAAGCCAGCTAATCTGTGATCCTATCTGAACAATGTTGCTTTTCTTCACTCATTTTCTAACACCAATGAGGCAAAAGGGGCAGCTAACTTAATTCCAGAAGCACCTGTGTGCTAACCATAAAATCAGAACATCATCTAAACAAAGGTCTTGGAGAGGCTTTAAGGAAATTAGGAAGGAGACCGAAAGTCGTGCTTTTAACCTCAAAACAAAGGCCCATCTAATAACCCACAAAAGGGATTGGGGGTCCCATGTAAGTTTCTGTAGTTTCATTATGTACCAAATGGGACTTAACATATTGTCTACCGTCTTGATTTTGTCAGCCATTACAATGAAAAAAAAAAAAAAATACAGTGAAATATACTTTGTTGAAAAAAAAGTGGCACTTACATCAGCCTTGCAAATAAACATGAGATGTTTGCTAACCCACAAAATATCACCCACTAAGGCCTCCCTCCCACAGGAGAAACCCCCCCCCCCACTTTGGTCTCCCAGGAATATACCATTAATTGCTCTCAGCATGTGTGAGTGGCTATTCACAAGTTAACTTTATAGCAATATTTAATTGAATGAATAGAACAATGCTGTGCTAATGAGGGTCAAATTGCCACCAGATGTTACTTCTTTCTTTTTAAAATAAACACAGCTGTGTACATGCAATGCCTAGGCAATATAGAACTAATAGTGGGAGAGAAAAGGGGTTCTAAGAAAACATTTGCAGGCAATAAAGGAGAGAAAAATCTAGGGATTAATGAATTCCCATCCCACCTTTCACTTTCTATTTCAAGCACATTAAAGTACACTGAACTTGGTGTTGTGAATATGCTGTATATTACACATTATTTCCAAACAATCATTTATGAAATGGGGAACTTTCTCTCAATTGGGACAGGTGAGCCAGTCTAACGGGAAGCCATCAACAACCTGACTGTTCTGTGATGTCTTCCTCGAGGAGGTCCAGGAACCAGCTCGGAGTCTTCCAATCTCTAGCTGCACAAGCCCCTGTGCACACTTGGGAAGACAAGAACAGAGGTGAAAAACAGTAGGATTTGTGTTCTAAATTCTCATGGCAGTGCCTCCATTCATCTCTCTGCAGCCAAGAACTGTAAATGGCTGATGAAGGCTGAAGGTAGAAAGGAAATTCAGTTATCAAAAAAATCACACAAGGTCACAAAAATTTATCAACTCAATGCTATTCATCTCATGATTTTGCGACTTCTTTAAACACATTAAAAGGATTACATTTCAATTCACCTCCTTTCTCTTCCTTTTCCCTTCTGATGAAAGTATTTGCAAGCGGTGAAATGATTAAGAAAAAGTGGTGAAAAGGAGGACAGAAAAATCAAACACAGAGGTAATCTAATACAAGTCCTCTCTTGAGTAATAACTGATAGTTGACTATTTTAGGAAAGCAGGATTTTAAAATAAAATTCATTTATCTTTGCAAAAGCTCCTACAGCTATAGTATTTGTGAAACAGAGTAAGATACACCTGGTTATAGCTGAATGGCAATTTACAAGGATTTTTATTAACCAGTTTCTTCCAAGGGAGGTAGGGTCCATGTGGCAGAGACACTTGGAAGGGAACCTTGAGCCTTAGCCTCCCGGCAACTTCAGTGAGAGACAGCTTGGGTGGCAGGAAAACGCCTCAAGCGCAGCTCTGCGATCTTGGGCATGCCATTCTACTTTCTCAGACTTCACTGTGAGATGAAGGACTTGGTCTTTCACAATCTTTAATGTTCCTTCAAGCAATAAACGCTGGATTTGATGAATTCATGTTAATATAGCCCAAGAGGGAGGAGGATACATTTTCTGACTCCAGGAGAACCTGTCCCATCAAATGCATTTAGAGGACAATTGAGGATACTCGGAATTCTCACAAGTATGAAAAACTAGCTTAAATCCCCAAACAGGGTTCCCTTCAATCCTGTTATTCAGTATAATTGCTTTCTTTTAGAGCTATTCCTGATTGGTTAAAATAATCAGATATTAGGTCTCTAGTAAGAAACTAGAATCAGCATAAAATTCAACACATTTTATAAACAAGCCAGATTAGAACTGTTCCCATTGGACTTGAGTTATACCAGCCACGCAGAAAGCAGCTAGGGACTCACCTTGAGGACAGTGGCCACTGTTTCCTGGGAGGCACTTCTCATGTCCTCCCCATTCACAGATAAGATCTGGTCTCCCTGAATCAATCTCCCATCAAGGTCTGCGGCTCCACCTTTCACGATGTCAGAAATAAACACTCCACTTCCATTTCTGTGAATACCATAAAGCAGTGTAATGGCACAACCTAATATTTCTATACTAATTCTGAGATTACTGATATTCTTCCCAAATGATAAACCTCAGAGTGCTTGTCCTTTAAATAGCTTATACCTATTTACGTTGCCTGTAATATTCACTTTCATTGGCCCAAGGGCATAATTTCTGCAAGAGGATAATTTTAGTGAAATAAAATGGAAATTCACTTTAACAAGTAGAATTAAGTACTATTAAAACGTACAGGTTATTTCCTTAGAGATCAGCTCAATTATTATCATATGATCTACTTCTAGTTTTTTTCTCATTCTCCCTCTCTTTCCCTGCCTTCATTACTTTAAGGTTTTAATTATGTTTATTTATTTGATGAATAAATAAATGTCTCAAAATTCAAGAGGTTAAAAAGGCGGGGGGGAGTTCACCTCTCACCTCTGTTCCCCTGTCCCCAAGTTTCCCTCTCAGAGGTAACCAATGTTACTCATTTCTTGGGTATCTCCAAGAGATATTCTGTGTATACGTAAGCAAATGCATGTGGGTATAGTACACATGCTTGTAAATGGATATACATGCACATACACTCCTTTTTTCCCTCAGTTTTGTTTTCTTTAACTTTGTTTTTTTCACTTAATACCTTGGCAACTGGTCTTTATTAGCACTTGGAGCTTCCTCAATGTTTTCTTTCTATGGCTACATACTATTCTATGAATGTTCCTTAATTTCATTTATTAGTAAACTATTGGTGGACATATATCAATAGGTTATTTCCATTCTTTAGCTACTGCAAACTATGTGCAGTGAATAACATATCTACAAGCATATCGTTAGGATAAATTCCTAGTCGTGGAATTGCTAGGCAAAGAATTGTGAATTTTGAGAGCTTATACATCTTATCTTTTTTTTTTTTTAAAAAAGATGAACTCATTCTAGCTCAGATGGGTTTTTGTTTTTTAATTTTATTTATTTATTATTTTTGGCTGCGTTGGGCCTTTGTTGCTGCGCGCGGGCTTTCTCTAGTTGCGGTGAGCGGGGGCTACTCTTCGTTGCAGTGCGCGGGCTTCTCATTGCAGTGGCTTCTCTTGTTGCGGAGCTCAGGTTCTAAGCACACAGGCTTCAGTAGTTTTGGCACGCAGGCTCAGTAGTTGTGGCTCGCAGGCTCTAGAGCGCAGACTCAGTAGTTGTGGCGCACAGGCCATGGCATGTGGGATCTTCCCGGACCAGGGCTTGAACCTGTGTTCCCTGCATTAGCAGGCAGATTCTTAACCACTGTGCCACCAGGGAAGTCCCTACATCTTATCTTTTATAATGAAAACTTTTGTGCTAAGGAATATAAATGTTCCTTACAAACTCAATCTAAAATGCTGGTGTTGTATGAAGATTATTTCATCAATCCACTACGAGACAATAAAGGAAAAACCATTACTCTAAATGGAATCTCTCCAGGCACGTGTATGCATCACAGCAAGAAAGCAAACTTCAACATGGGCTCTGTCAGTTGCTCTGTACCCAGATGTCCACTGAGTTTGCTTAGAAATATGAGTCTCAGCTCTCTTGTTTCATAATGCATTTCCAAATTGATGGTTTTATGGTGCTGAAGTAAAAAAGAGATCATGAGAGCACAGTACGTGGCGCAAAAATCAGTGCTCAAAAATGGTAGCTAGTATCTTAATAACAGCTTGGACTGCTGGAAAAAACCCACTAGGCTAGTCATCAGAGGTCTGTGAGGGCACATGACACAAGATATATAAAACCAACTTCAATTCTTCCTAAGAATATGTTTGATGCCATTTAAGGCTATATTGGGGTGTTACATGAAAATCCTGCAGCCCTGTTGGAATAAATGCACACTAGATATCTAAAGCCAGTAAACTGTGGAAGCTAGAATTGCAGTTTCAAAATTTTACTTACTTTTCTAACCTGTTAATATTATTCTGGAGTAATTACTGCAATTCCTATCACACGGGCAAGCAGCATAGATTTCAAAAGAGTAGCCTAGCCACGAGGATCTACCTACATTTTTGCTGCAAGCTATTATTTTGGGGACATCTGTCTTAATAGAAAACTATAGTCATGAAGAATCTATGTCTATCGACTATGTCAACTCAGCTGGTCTCAGGAACTACTCAACTAGTTTAAGTTAACTGAGTATGAAATTAACATGGTACTCTATGGCAAAGCAATTTTCCTAACCCAACATTGTATATATAAATCTCTTTCTTGATATCAGCTGTTTCTTGGGTGTGGTTGCTTTAATTAACCCCTGCAAGCCTCAGATCTAAGTGACTCCAAGTTGAAAGAACCTTGGAAACTCTGTTCTTACTCTCCATGGGGATAAAAGTCTGAACAGTCTGGGTCAACTGGGCTTAGAGTTCTATCTTTATATGACACATTTTTGGGCTAAGATCTTGCTCAGAAACATGACCTATCTCATTCAAGTATTCATAAAAATGTTAATTTTAGAAATCATATCATTAGTTTACACTAAGCTTTATCTTTCAGTGTTTATAGGCTTTAGCCCTTAAAACTCTGAAGGAACGAGGCCAATCAATCCTGACCTTCACAGCGTTTCCTTACCGCTTCCCAACGATGCTCAGGCCCAGTCCTCGGCCAGCCTTCTTCTGCAGATCCACGGGGAAAATCTCTAAGTTCTCCTCATCTCTGTAGTGTGCCTCGTCTCTATATACCACCAGTCGCACCTTCTGGGGGGTCTGCCTCAGGGCTGTGATGGCTTCTTCGTGGCTGGCGCTCCGCAGGTCAATCCCATTAACCTGGAACGACGGGCATCCAAGATGGGCTGCTGACAGCAGAGGCCTCTCTGTCTGGGGGAGCTCCTTGACCCAACCAGTGAAAAACCTCCAGAAATGTCCAGCCATTCCCAAAGCACACAGGGAGTGACCACTAGCAGTCATAGCTGCTTCAGATACAAAGGACGTAATCCTTACACTCCCCCACCCCAAATGAGCATAGAGGGTGGGTTAGTACACATGATAATGCAATTTTAGGTGGCTGTGAACTTTACTGTGAACTCAACATGAGACAGCAGGGACTACTTGGCTCATTTAATTGAGGTCAAAGGGGAAATAAACATTAGCATTTGGTCAGCATTTTTTGGACTCAGTTTGCTGATTGAATTTGACATCCTCACTCTTAATTGCTAACATCATGACTACTTCAGAACAGGCCAGAAGGCAATGAGGGACTGGTATTTCTGACAGTGTCAAAGACTCCCTGAAGTCCACTCATTTGAATCTGTATCTGAGTGAGCATAGACAGGACCATGCATTAGACAGCAGACTATACTGGAAACAGCACTGAGTAAAACCATGGCCCCGCTTCTAGAAAATCATGTGAATTTTGGCAAGTCATGTAACCTCTGTGAGCTTCCATTTCCTTGTCTGTTAAATGGCAATCATAGCCAACTTATTTATTTACTTAATAAATGCTTGTGTATTAGCCCTTTATGAGAATTTCCTCATTCAATCTTACACTAACTCTCTGATACTATTACCATTTTACAGATGAGGAAACTGAAGCATGGAGAGGTTAAAGTGACTTGACCAAGGTTACAAAGCTAGTACATGGAGGAGCCACAATTTGAACCCAGATTATCTTTCCACCCTTAGTCTCTATACCATGCTGCCTCATCTTATTCTTAGAATGGGTTTTTGGAGCTCCCTGCCACAGCAAAAATCAAGTATTGATGTTGGTAACTCAATTTGACACAACGGAGAAATTAAGAGGCAGAGTAGCCCAGGCTCAAATGAAGGGACTCATGGGTCACTTCTTCAAGGTCCCAGCTAGGAAAAGAGCCAAACCAAGGGAAGGATGGGCCCAGGCCATGGCCAGGTGGATGACAGAGTTCTCTCAAGATGTTGGTTTCAGTCTGTGTTTTGGTCCATCCCTGTGTGTCCTGGGCAGGTCAAGCCTACCTCTGGACCTCCATTCCTTCATCTGTACAATGAGGGGCTGGTCTAAGGCTCTTCTAGTTCTAACATTCCAAAGACTCAGGACTCATGCATAAAGAATGGTTACAGAGAAGGGAGAAGAGAAGAATGAGCCCTTCTTGGAGGTGGTGACTTCTGAGCTATTATTTAAAGCTGACGCTATGAGTCAAGAAATTGTTTAAAAGCCTAATTTTCAAGCTGCTTTTTCTTTTCTGGTGTATCTTGGTGGGTCTGTGAACTCACTTAGATTAACTACACCCAGAATAACAGTGTTTAAGCAGGGGTTTTGGATATAGATGGAATTCGGTTTGAGGGCTGATTTTAACTTACTATGTGAAACCTTACATAGATTACTCAAGGCCAGCTTCAACTCTGTCTTCCACAAATTGGAGATAATAATAATAACAATAATCATAATATCCATGTAGTGTTGTGAGGATTAAATGAAATAAACCCTGTAGTACATTTGGCACAGGGCTTGGCATACAGTTAAGCTTGACAGAAGTTAGGAATTGGTAGTTTTAAAAGGAATTGAAGTAACTGCAGTCAGGGCTGTATTTTCTCAGTGCCAGCATTCACTGTTACTTTAGGCCCACGAATGCACTTCAGGCCCACGAATGCACTTTCACTGTTTGTGAGGTAAACCCACAGACAAAGGGGAAAAGAATGTCTCCAGAAAATGTGGTCTGAGCTGATTATTTTCCTGTATTCCAATAGATGGCACACAAGACCACTTCTGCTACTCAACTGAAAAAAAGTTACCTCCGTGACTGAAGGTGAATTCTCTAAGCCTCTAAAATACCCTTTGAAAGGCCCTAATAATTATGCTTTTAATTAAAAGCATTGTCATTAACTCTAATATTACAAAAGCAATTCACACTAAATGCCAGCATCAAGATGTCTCCTCAAATCAAAGTGATCTGTTCCAAGTTCACAGTTTTCATTTTCTCCTCTGCTTATCAAGAGACACCATTAAATGCACCAATAACTGTAAGAGAAATATTGCTGTGTGGCTAGAATATTGTGCAGTGATGTATTACCTTAAGTGTCTTACATAAGCACCGGATGCATTATTTAGAACATTGATTGTAGAGGGGTAGGAGTGGTAATAGCAGGGTTCCCTATTTGAGAAGGGCCATAGGGAGCCCCAGTTGTCAATGGGAGTATATCATGTCCCTTGGGGAGGACAGGCATTCGGGGAAATGGGTGAACTGCTGCTTTGGAAGGAAAGAATAACCAAACTAGGGCAGCAGTTCCTCATTATTTTACCCCCCCCCCCCCAGGGAAAACCAGGCATTAGTCCTCTACTCTTTCTGCTCCCACTTGCACAAAAATAGACAGGGATAATGGGAATAGGTGTAGGGTAAGAGGAGGGACTGAACCTTAAAAAAGAACCAGAAAGAAGACAGTCCATGTTAATCACAGAATCATAAATCTTACCAGGCTAAAAAATTATTTGACTATATCTTTGTAAGCAAAACCTGGCGTGTCCTCATTTAACATGAGGATAGTATAAAACCATGGAAGGCCAGCCTGCACCATGCAGAGGACTCTCATGAGCAGAGAAGCCATTGTTTGGAAAAAGTACAGTCTCAAAATGTATCACCAAAGCTGGCCTGTCTTCTTCTCGAGGCAACCTGCAGGCCCCAGGCTGACTATGCCTCATTATGCATCTGTACACAACAGCCACAATTGGAACAAGTTCCAATGTGGAACCTAAAGCTGCTTAGAAGGGAAACATGTTCCTTGACCAACCTGAGAGCTACATTTCTTAACTAAACACACAGTATGCTTTTGTGGACAAGATCCTGTCTGGGGTGAGAGAAGAGCCTGTCTGGCTATCTTTAATGAGAAGTGTAGACCATCCATCCACACTGGGTAATAAATTCGGCCAGATGCCAGGAAATGGTTTAGTTGACCTTTCAAATTCTCCTTGCAGTTAAAACAAATTTGCTTTCTTCATGCTTATCTGTCCTGAGTGTTCACTTATACACGAATATATTTTATGGAAGACAGCAGCTACAGCTGAGGGTCTATTCAATACAGATAGATAAATTAAAAATTTTTCTTTTATTGAGGTATAACTGCTATAAAATAAACACTACATATTTAAAGATTTATACTGTGAATTTATGTGAATTTATACCTGTGCAACCATCGCCATAAACAAGAAATGCACATATTAGATTTAGTTCCACGTGTCCATTACAGAAAAATTTGTGGGCTTACAAATTATGTTAACTATCAAGACATGTATGCATCTGTACTCTTCTGAATATTCAATCTATTCCTCTATAAAGCCAATTATGATAGCACCAGTTAATTAGAAAATCTAGGGAGGAAAAAAACCCCCTCAAAACTCCTGACCACTAAAAAATGGTGTTGTATGCTAAAACAGTCAAGTCAATTCCCAAAGAGGCTACATTTATTTTTCTAACCTCATACACTTGCACCTTAATGAATGCACTGGGAATATGTCCTAATCCAATGATGAAGCACAGTAAAGGCCTGCAGAGAAACCCTATAACTTGCCCTGAATTTCATTTGAACTCAGCTTGGCCTCTCCTTTAACCCCTTCTTGCCTATGTTTTCTACCTTTAATTATATCTCTGGTTTCATCTTGGGAGGCAGACTTGAACCACCAAAGGGAAAAATAAAATTCTATGATGTCATTCATAATGTGCTACATTAAAGCTGCAAAGCAAAAATGCACATGCCCACCATAAAATGTTAACTATTCAATTAAATTCATCCAATGAAAGAAATAAATGTTGCCTAAAGGTTTCACACCATTGAAAAAGCTCTTTAGTTCCACCTACCAGAGTGCCTGG
Source organism: Balaenoptera borealis (assembly GCF_965194805.1). Classification (NCBI taxonomy): domain Eukaryota; kingdom Metazoa; phylum Chordata; class Mammalia; order Artiodactyla; family Balaenopteridae; genus Balaenoptera; species Balaenoptera borealis. Next base: position 141,247,342 of record NC_138860.1, read on the forward strand.
CATTGACTTTCCATTCATCCGTTTCCTAGTTCAGACACTGCCTGCGTTGGCTCTTTTTAAAAGGCTTTAACACCTTTGCTAAATGAGAGTCCTTTTAAAAGAGGCAAGTTAAGCATTTCAATTTTTAATAAGTACCATATAGCACCTAAAGGAAGAAGATTCTACGTTTTCATCAGCTAGGAAACAAAGGTACCATGGCGTGGACCTCCATTTGACATAAATATACTTATTAGGGATAAGAAAATAATAATACTTAAAGCTGCAATCAAGTCTTTTAAAATATCAGGTGTGCATGTTTATGTGTGTGTGTATACGTATGTGTTTTTAGAAGGGAATTTAGTAAGGTGGAGAGGCAAAAAAATCAAATTGCAATACTATACAGTTTCATTTTATTATAGAACCTTTAGTTGTACTTTCCCCTTTAATTAAAGAAAGTTTTCACAGACAGATTTATGTTGGTAATCTGTCATGATTCTAATGACAGTTATTTGATGTACATCAAAAAAAGAAATAAAGAATAAAGTACATGTTTTGTTACACTGGGAAAGAAATAATAAGGATATAGTTGAGTCGAAGACAGTGAATAGGTAAACTGACTGTGGATCAAGGTCACTAAAGGAACCATATTTGCTGGTATAAAATAGAATTCATAATCACACACCTCTAATATCTGGTCACCAGCCCAAAGTCTTCCATCTCGGGCTGCTGCCCCTTCTTCATAGACTTCATGGATAACTATAGCATCCTATAAAAAACAAGTTCTTATTAATTTTTAACAACCATAAATGCTTCCTTAAGCCAACAACCAAACCATAGGCAGCAACCCATAATTTGCTATTTGTTAATAAAGTCATATTTTATTTTTGTTTTGGTATATTGAGAGGTATAATCAATTTTTCCTAAGTTTATTATTTCATTCTTTTAGGACTGGTTTTGCCTAATATTTCAAGTTAAACTTCCCCCATGTGTTTTACTGTTAACTGTGTACACTGCTGCTGTGTATAAACTTGAGGTGAACGATGTCTCATTCTTAGTTACATTTTATGGTATATTTTGAAACATGTTTTCAGGTATTTATTGGTATTCAAGGATTTGGCATAGAAGTGTGGCCTGATGAAGGGGTTTTGTCAGACCTCATTACTTGGGCAATGAAAGATAAGAACTTAGGGGAATGAACTGGCCCTGGAGGACAGAGCATGGAGTAGGGGAAAGGGCATTCACAGACCTAAGTGTAAGACACTGTGGTTTCAAATCCTGACTCTGCCATTGTGTAATCTTGGGCAAATTAACTCCTGAACTCAGGATTCTGAGCCACAGAAGCAGGACAGTAGTAAAGGTAGGTAAGGTTTGGTTGAGGAAAGTGTTTCGTGGTTACTGAACTAAAAATTTTTGTTTTTCTTTGACTTAATAATCTTAAATTTTTTATCATCATGAAAATAACAAGTACCAATATAAAGGACTCAAGCAAAACCACAGGGTGTAGTAGACCATGCAAAGAGACTGCCTCCTGTACCCGCCCTTAGTCCTACTCCCCAGAGACAACCACCACCAACAGTTTCCTCAGGATCCCTCCAAATAATTTACTCCTGTACACCTAATTATTTATATGTTTTGGTGAGACTACTTTAAAAATATTCAATTGTGTACGTTCATACAATTTTCCTCCCCCCCCACCTCCCGCCTCCCCCAATGCTGAGCAAGAAGTCAAGCTTTGAAATCCCTTGCCTCAGGGATTTTTGTGGAGCCGAAAACTGAAGCAACCAGAAGTCATTGGTTCTTTCTGCTGCTTATAAAACTGAAGGGCACGGAAATGACGGTGGTTAATGGAGGTGATAGGTGTCTTGGCAGGCCACTGGAGAGGAAAAGCAATTTTAAATGGAGACTAGAAACAGAGATCTGTGGGTCCCTGAGAAGTGAGGATTTGAGCCCTGCACTGCCCAGTGCCCTCCCATTCCCTGCCCCTCCAGCCCACACACAGGTTGCAAGACCCTGCAGACAGTGGTCAACGGCTGCGGCCTACAGGCGTAATGGATCCCACCTTGAAAGAAGTCCTGAGTCCCAAGCATTGGGGCCTGGAAGCGGCAGGACTTCCAGACGTGAAGAGATCATGCAGGCCTGGGTAAGCACAGGCTTGGTGATTACCAGGGTGGACTGATGACAATGACCACAGGGGCCCCAGCGTTGGGGAGCTTTGTGACAGAACCAGAACCCTGAGAGCCAATGGACCTCCAAAATGACTGAGGTTGATTCCACCTCAGTCCAGAAGCGTGGAGTCTCAGAATTAGAATTAAATTGACTTGAAGTAAATAAATGAAATATTTCTTGCAAAAATATAAGATAGGTAAAGACCTCCAAACCAAACCCACTTTTCAAAAAAAAAGTTTCCTGTACAAATGCTCTAGTAGAGAAGCAACCAAAGAAAATCAGAGATCTTTAACCAGATGACCCATCTGGATTCCAAATATCTTCCCAATAACAAATGCTTTCATTTTATCACCACACAGTTCTGAAAACATTCTTTATTATTATAGCAATTAGAGAGGCAGCCCCGAAGAGCCGGGAAAGGTTCCTTGATCCAGACAATTTACATTTCAGATTCTGTACCAGCAACAGATTTTAGACCATTCTTTGTTTTAACTCTGACTTATGAAATTTCCAGACCCAGGGAACATTTATACTGCCAAGAGTTTGTTTCTCTGCACTGTTTCAGGGGAATGATTTCAAGGAAATTTGCTGGGTCAGTGGCTTCAGGCGATCCCAACAACACTGCCAAGGTGACACTAAGGGCCATTTTCATGAAGCTAGTTCAGGGAGAAATTAATGCAAGCTCCTGGTTACACCCTCTGTAATGCTGGTTTTCAAAGCTTGGTGGCCAAACGCCCCGTTTTCACTGGATTTGGGAGAGTCAGACTGAACTTATGCTACACATGGCTTTTACAGAGCTGAATTTTCAGCATAAACTCCTTTGATCTTGGAACATTACAAAAGTCAACTGGGAAATTTCTCTTCGTTCATACTCAAAGGGAAGAAAAAGACCCACTGGAGTTTTTAATCAGTAAAAGTAGCCTGAATCCAAAACTCTTAGATACTTTCTGGGTGCTCAATGAACTATCATACATAAAATAAATATACCGTTAATAGGCTCAAATAAATGCTGAATTCACTGCCAATGATCTGTTTTTGGTCCATGAGTCTTTCTAGATGGAAAACTCCATTTCTTTCTTTCCTTTTACTCGACTACAGTTGTGGTTTCTCTTAAAGTCATCAGTGAAAATACAAGAAAATGTGAGGCATTCTGACCTGTCAATAGAAAAAGGTCACATTTCTTACCATGTGCCCTCGTGTGCCCAAAGTGCTCTATGAAACTGTGGTTCTGGCCAGTTGCATTAACTGGGGGTGATAGAGGTGCGAGGTAGGGACCAAATTAGAAATGTGGGCTGGTGAATTGGGAAAAGAAAAAAGATTTATTTTTCAAAACTTACATAGTTCATAGTAGAACAGAATAGTAAAATAGACACTGGTTTGGGATATTTTAGACATCTATTTGACGAGGCTATATTAAAATTTTACTTCTTTCTTGCTTTGAAAAAAATTGCGATTAGATGAAATAGTGGGTCATTGATGAAAGACTGACCTTTATTATTTCAAATAAAAATTTGGAGTTGATTATACACATGATTCTCATCTGCTCATTGTATCCTCCTAATTTTAATGCTCTTGAGCTATTTATTCAAGCAAAGCTGCTTGTTAGGGACTTCCCTGGTGGTCCAGTGATAAAGAATCCGCCTTACAATGCAGGGGAGGCCGGTTCGATCCCTGGTTGGGGAACTAAGATCCCACATGCTGCAGGGCAACTAAGCCTGTGTGCCACAACTACTGAGCATACATGCCTCAACTAGAGCCCACGTGCCAAAAACTACAGAGTCCACACACCCTGGAGCCTGCACACCACAACTAGAGAAGAGAAAACCTGTATGCCACAACTAGAGAGAAACTCGCGCACCACAGTGAAGAGCTCGTGCACGATAACGAAGAGCCCGCATGCCGCAAGGAAAGATCCCGCGTGCCCCAACGAAGATCCCACGCGCGGCAACTAAGACCCGACACAGCCAAAAATAAATTAAATAAAGAAATAAATAATAAATCTTTTTTTAAAAAAGCTGCTTGTTGGCACAGTTTTGAGTGCCTTCTCCTCCACCAACTCCCTCCCACCTTCATATCTTTGTGCATTTAAATAACACTCCACCTGAACAGAGGCTGTAGAGACAAATGATTATGAGCTAGGCTTCTGGAGTCAGATTTCTCAGTCCAAATCCTGGCCCTGCTACTTCTGGCCATGGGAAGACTGTTAACCTCTCAGCTTCCCCATCTTTATATGGTTCTAACAATATTATCTACACATAAAGCTTCATGTACAATGCCGGCACATAGTAAGGAAGCGATAACATCTCACTTATTTAACATCTCTGTGCCAAAGAGGCCACATACTTCCCATTTGTGCCATTTAGTCCTCATAACAACTAAGCAAGTTCAGTGTTATTAGTCTCATGTACAGTTAGGGAAAAGGAGGTTCAGAAGGGTCAGATTTGACCAGGTCTTCGCAGCTACTAAGTAGAAAAGATGAAATTCCAGCTTGGGGCTGTTTAACACCAAAGCCTCTGTTCCTATCACTATTGCAAGCTTCTCATCTGCTTTAAATATTTTATTTTGCACTTGTATAAAGACAAATGCAAAATAAAACTTGGGATTTTCCATATGGCATCAATTCTGTTGAAATACTGTCTCCTCAGCTCCACAGCAAAAACCTTGAGGGCATGAGCCGATCATTTTATAGACAGTGAACAGACAACAGTTGAAGTAAAAATTGAAGCCTTAGGCTATAGAGGTGGGGTGATGATCTATGAGTCTCAGTTGCTAGTGTTGGTACCTGATTAGGGGTTTGCATGACACAAAGCATGATGGGGAGGCCCTCTCCCCACCCGACATAAAGTCTTTCTTAATTCCACTTGTTATTCTTATCTCCTTCTTTCCTTCCTTTCACCTTTTCAGTCCTCTTTCTGTGTACCCATATGATTCACTGAATGATTTTTTTCTACAGGAGCAGAAATAGAACAACATTATATACAAGTGATAAATTGATGCTTAAAATAAAAAGTGTTCAATCTAAGAAAACAGATTAATTTCTCCTAATGGCAGACCTGAGAATCATTTATAGATGAACAAGACTGACATATAATAAAAAAGTAATTTCCTCTTGGTAGTTGTGTGACTTTCACTGGGACAATAGGAATTTGAGTAAGATGGTCTGTTTACCTACTGCCTGAGGTAAGACCAATAGTGTCCCCTAGAAACTCTAAATTACTCATTTGACTTGCCAACTCTAGAGCCAGAGAAGAATTTGACCAGTGAGTTGGAGAGTTTCTCAAACAATGGGTTTTCCCTAAGCAGAAGGGTAAGGCAGGATTTCAGAGATGTAGCAAAATCTTCTGCTTAAAAACTTCTCCCTCACCAGTCTATATCTGAAACATGTTTAACTTGAAAAAAATTTCTTTATTCCACAATTAAGGACAACAGTAAAAAAAAACAGAGAGCCAGGAAGAAGTAGCTGGCTAGCCAATTCATCATATTGTTTAAGGAACCACTGTCTTAATGTCCCCATTCCTAAAAGAATAAGTATTTATTTATTTTAAAATATAGATAAAATATGCATATGGTATTAGACTCAAAACAGTATACACTGAGAAGTTTCTCACCAGCACCTGTCCTTCACTCAATTTCCCTAATCAGAAACATACAGTATTAAGTTTCTTGTGTATTTTTACAGAGTTAGTCTATATATCTATATTTGGAAAGTAGTAAGGGCACCAAATACTTGAAGGTCGTGCCTTCTTTTATCTGCTACCTACTTTGTTTCATGAAATTCTACTGGAGCCAGGTAAGCATCACCTCTTCTATGAAACCTTCTTTGACTCTCTTCCCTGGTAGAGTGGATCAACCTGTCTGTGGGTCACTACTATATCTTAGCATTATTGAACTCACAGTATCACGATCGCTTGTTCATGGATCTAGCTCCTATACCACCTCCTGCCCTCAGTGGAACCCTTCCAGACAGGAACTGTTCCCAACTCCTCCTTGTATCCTGGTGCTGAGCAGGATACGTGTTTGCTCATGTATCTTGCTCAATAAATGTTTGCTAAATGATCATCAAGAAATTCGCTGGAGATAGAAAAAGGCATCAAAATGACCCAGAAAGAGGAAGCTGGCAGGGTTAGTATGTCATAATCTTACCCTAACCCAAACAAGTTTCTGATGGTAAAAGTGATATACAACCAAAATACCCATCACACATGGATATTAAATCCATCTGAATTTCCAGAGGATTTACTTTAGCTTGGAGAGCAATTTTAAAAGGCCAAGTATGAGGGATTAATTATCATGGAGCCCCACAAAAATCACAAACACCTCCAGGGGGATTTAAACTCTGAATTGCTGGAAAAGAATTTCACAACACATGGTAATGTATCCTTAGACAGTGTCAGAGTCATCAGACACTTTAGCCCATCAATCACCATTTTCTTTACTGTTCAAGCTGCCAACAAGTAGATAAAGTAACTCATAAACACACCAATCATTCAGCAAAAGGAAATTTTATTGCTGTCACAATAGGCTTATAACACTTAAAGAAGCCATGTGTTAGAAAAATTAACTAAGGATCTCCTGTGGACCGAAGGATACCAATAAGCAGTGTGGGTGAACTATTTCCATAGAAAGAGATTTTATAGTTTTCATTTCTAGATATTCAGTGGATTGTTTTAACAAGCATTTTAGGGCAAAACTTTGATAAAGAATTGTATAATAGACATTATTATAAAGGACTATGTATATATGGCTTAATTTTACTGCTTGAAGGCACATTTTACTTAATTTGGATTGCTCTGGAATTAAATCCAATTTTTGTCATACTCATAAAAGCCCCCACACCCACTCATAAGGGACATTTTAACCACATAAAAGTTTCACATTAAATTTCACATTTAGGTGGAAAACATATTTACTGATGATGCAAAAAGAGTGTTACATCCTTTTTTCCTGCTTTACAGGAAAAAAAATCCCTCCTAACAAGAAAGACCTATGAGGACTAAAAGAAGAATTTAAAATGTTATATATAAAATGGGCATTTTTTGTCCCTGTGGAAGAAACTGTGGTTCAGATCTGCAGCCTTACAGGATTAATGCTACTTTTAAACGTCATTTAATGAAGTTCCCCTCTATGGCTGTCACTGCTCAGAAATCATACAGACATGTCTTCTATACAGTAGACCACTTTCTCAGCAGGAAAGCCAAACCAATGAGAGGTGATAATACAGTGGGGGTAGTAAAATGTGCAAACCAAAACTACATTCAACTCTACGCTGAAAAACACATGTAGATGTATTAAGTTACTGATTTGTGATGTCTACTGCCATTAGACAGTTTAAAAAGAAAGTGTGGGTTACAACTGCTAAAGTATATCTCACTTTTAGCAAAGTTGAAGGGCTCCAAACTGTATTTATATAAATAAATGGAGGAGTGTCTTAGAATATGTTTTTTGTTCTATCCCAAATCCTTTGTGACCACATCTTCAAAAACCTAGCTTCCAGGCTTCCCTGGTGGCGCCGTGGTTGAGAATCTGCCTGCCAATGCAGGGGACATGGGTTCAAGCCCTGGTCTGGGAAGATCCCACATGCTGCAGAGCAACTGGGCCCGTGAGACATAATTACTGAGCCTGCGCGTCTGGAGCCTGTGCTCCGCAACAAGAGAGGCCGCGATAGTGAGAGGCCCACGCGCCGCGATGAAGAGTGGCCCCAGCTTGCCGCAACTAGAGAAAGTCCTTGCACAGAAATGAAGACTCAACACAGCTATAAATAAATAAATAAATAAATAAATAAATAAAAAATACTTAAAAAAAAAAACCTAGCTTCCCTATTATATTTCAATTAGAATGTGATTTGCACTTTGATGCAAAAAGTGGTTTGAAAAAAAAAAAGGCAGTAGGGTTTGGAAGAAGGACCCAGAACTAGGAGTGAGAGGAGGTAAATTTTCCGACAGCTCTGCAGTAGCCAATTCTGCAAGTGGTTCTGCATGAACCCCTTTGTTCATGATACTTATCATCATCAGTAAAGCACAGAGCTGAACTATGTGACTTCTAAAGTCATTCTAGCTCCGAAACTTTAGACCTTGATGAACCCATACCGTGTGCAAAGCAAAGCAGAGAAAGCCTCTGTTTTACACATGCTTAGGCTCCGCCTAGGAATAAGACCTCTTTCTATTTTTTTTTTTTAATTTATTTTACTTATTTATCTTTGGCTGCATTAGGTCTTCGTTCCTGCGTGGGCTTTCTCTAGTTGTGGTGAGCGGGGGCTACTCTTCATTGCAGTGTGTGGGGTTCTCATTTCAGTGGCTTCTCTCATTGTGGAGCACGAGCTCTAGGCACGTGGGCTTCAGTAGTTGTGGCACACGGGTTCAGTAGTTGTGGCTCGCAGGCTCTAGAGCGCAGGCTCAGGAGTTGTGGCGCATGGGCTTAGTTGCTCCGCAGCATGTGGGATCTTCCCCGACCAGGGCTCGAATCCATGTCCCCTGCATTGGCAGGCGGGTTCCTAACCATCGTGCCACCAGGGAAGCCCAAGACCTCCTTCTAAATGACAGACCAGAAGAATCGCAACTCTCATAGGCTAAGAGAGATCAGAAAGATACGGGGGCTGGGTCGGACTGTATTAGTTATCTTTTGCTGCAAAACGTAGTGGCTTAAAACGAAAGCTAACCATTTGTTTGTTCATAATTCTGTAGGGTGGCGCTTTGGGCTGGGCTCAGTGGGGCAGTTCTTGCGCTCTACGTTGTGTCAGTTGGGCTCTCCTGTGAGGTTGCAGTTAGGTTGGCGGGGGCCTCAGCTGGGATGGCTGCGTCCCTCTCCCTCCAAGTGCTCTCTCCGTATGGTGTATGTCATCCTCCAGGAGACCACTCCCGGCTTGTTCTCAAGGTGGCAGTATTTCAACAGGACAAGAGCTAAGCTGTAAGGCCTCTTGAAGCCACACAATGCCACTTTCACTACTATTGGTCAAAGCAAGTCAATGGGTCAGCTCAGATTCGAGGAATCTGAAAAAGCTGCACAAAATTTATGGTCAATTTTAATCTACTACAGACTTTATCAAGTCAGCCAGAGGAATCTTCCAGCCCGTCAACAATGGAAGGCAGCAACACATGGTGGGAATGGTACTGGCTATGGCCACATAAAACTGTGTTCAGATTTTAGCTCTGCCACTTATCATAGGTTTGTGATATTTCTATTAAGTTAATTAACCTGTCTGAACCAGTGTTTCTGTCTCTGTAAAACAGAGCTCAGAAATCCTACCTGTTAGAGTTTGAGGATGAAATAAGATTATATATGTAATGTCAAACAAAGTGTCAGCCAAAGAGATGTTAAATAACTGCTAACGAGGGCTCCCAATACATATATGTCTAAGGTTTAAGAGGCACATCTGGCACATAAAGGAAGGAATACATATATGTCAGAGTGATCAAAATTCACAACTCTAAGGATGAATGACACCAGTCTTGGTCCATTTTTTTAATTTCTAATTTTCCTGTTAAAATGCTGATCCTACAATATAACTGATTGCTTCTTTTCAAGAAAGATTATGCAACAAGGATATTTTAGGTTATTTTTTCTCAAGTCATGGACTGTTCAGGGCTAAGTCCAATGGACCATCCAAATGCCAACAAGATGTAAACCAGACTACAAGAGTCCTGTTCCCAAATATTTTGATTCTTCTGTTTCAATCAAGTTGAAACATATTGTTTGTGGATTCTGTATTTGCAAATTTCCCTGCTTCCCCAAATCAGTGCTCTTGGTGCATTCATGGTAATTTGAGGACATGAGCAGAGTGGTGAAAAATTTGAGTTGCTTGATTCACTTGTTCCTAGCTGAGGTAGAACAAGGTAACATTATGCTTTCTTGTTTCAGCTCTCATACTGGAAACAAGCTTCCCTTAAAGGGTCTTCTTAGTGCCACATGTTTCACATTTTTGTACTATCATGTGCCTTACCGAGAAATTACATGTGTTAGACAACCTTCATTTGATTATGAGTTATAGAGCTGTTGGCCATTCAATGTTAATGAATTAACAATATGTACTGAATAAAGTATCTTTAATCAGAAACACACATAAAACAAGGTTATATATTTCTCATCGGTTAAAAATGTTGTGACCAGAGGTTTGGAGGAGGAATCTAACCCCGTCTTTCCTCTAGAAGCAATGGTTTAGTATTCACTAATTCAGTGTTTGCTGCAACTTTATAGAACATAATTACCATGAATAAGAAGAACTGACTGTACTTCCTCCTGTTGCTTTTCCCTGGTGTTACTTCACTACAACAAAACTGGGAAACCTAATGTGAAAGCTGATAAAGGTAGAAATGCAGACATATGCTATCTGTAATAGAGATGGCAGGACTCATGTGGACAAAGGCAGCTCTCGGCTATCCTTGGTACACCGAGTCAGTGGGTTGATTAACCCAGGGTGGGAAGAATTAATGCATTTTTCTTATGCTGTGGCACGTGTTATTATGCTTATACTCAGTGTGTTTTGTGGATCTATATTTTTTGAACCAATTACAAAGGTAAAATGCAAAGATGATCCAAGACAAGTTGCAAAGTAGCTAATCTTCCCTACTTTCAGACCAATAATTTTTTTTTCCCTTCTTTGATGCAAGAAGTATTTGGCATACCCTCATCGATTCATAAGAAGCAAAAGGTTAAGAGGTTACTTTCAATATTTCATAAGAACATGCAGGACCCAAGGCAGAATATAGTCAATAATTATCTTATTTCCTTTGTTCTAAGATGATTTTTTTTCTCATTTAACAATTTTATAATTTGGAGTACATTTAATGTACTGCTTTCCCACATGAATACAATAACATTATTACTTAAGAAGAAGTATAGTATTTATCAAATTGATGTAGTTTTGCTTGCCAACTTCATAGATTGAATATATAATTGTTTCTGTTCAGAAAACCTGAAGGGGCTATAGTTATAGAAGGGAAGTCAGCAAGAGTCAAAAGAACTTATCTATCATACTTGGAATCACAGTTTTTAAAATCTGGATTCTCTATTCTGCTCCCTTTTAAATAGAGTTCACAACACAGATTTTCTAAGAATCTCAGAACACAGTCAGGACTTCAATTAGTCCCCATAAAACTCTGCTACAAAAGAAACAAAGAGTCTATATATATCCTAATCTCAATTTATTCATCTATTCTAATATGCTTGGGGTAGGGTATGAAGACTTGCACCTACCAAACCCTTCAAAGAGAAGGAAAATGGATCACAGTGTTCAGTACCTATAATTTTGGAATACTGAAATATTCTCACGTAATAAACTATAGATAACATAAATAAGCATTAAATCAGCAATAGACATAGAGGCTCTTTTGACATAAAAGTAAAAGTAAGGATTAGGGACTTCCCTGGTGGCGCAGTGGTTAGGAATCCGCCTGCCAATGCAGGGGACATGGGTTCGAGCCCTGGTCTGGGAAGATCCCACATGCCGCGGAGCAACTAAGCCCATGCGCCACAACTACTGAGCCTGCGCTCTAGAGCCCGTGAGCCACAACTACTGAAGCCCACAGGCCTAGAGCCTGTGCTCCTCAACAAAGACAAGCCACCCCAGTGAGAAGCCCGCGCACCCCAACGAAGAGTAGCCCCTGCTCGCTGCAACTAGGGAAAGCCCGTGCACAGCAACGAAGACCCAACGCAGCCAAAGATAAATAAATTAATTTTTTTAAAAAAGTAAGGATTAAATGATCAGTTACACAGGAAGCAATAATACCAATCTGTGTGTGTGTGTGTGTGTGTGTGTGTGTCAAAGCAATGGACTAGGTAAGCTATCCTAAAACTCAAACTCAGGGATTGCAAATTCTTGCACACTATTTATAGGTAACTAAAATGTGGATTGAAAATCCCAGCAATAAAACAGCTAATATAAGAATTGCTTTGAGGGCTTCCCTGGTGGCGCAGTGGTTAAGAATCCTCCTGCCAATGCAGGGGACATGGGTTTGAGCCCTGGTCCAGGAAGATCCCACATGCCGCGGAGCAGCTAGGCCCGTGCGCCACAACTACTGATCCTGTGCTCTAGAGCCCATGGGTCACAACTACTGAGCCCACGTGCCACAATTACTGAAGCCCGCATGCCTAGAGCCCGTGTTCCACAACAAGAGAAGCCACCACAATGAGAAGCCCGCACACCGCAACGAAGAGTAGCCCCCGCTCGCCGCAACTAGAGAAAGCCCGTGTGCAGCCACGCGGCCAAAAAAAAAAAAAAAAAATTGCTCTGAATATATAAAAATGTTTCACATTTTAAGACTTTGAAAAGCTTTCTCTTCAAGCTCAGAAAAGAAACTGTTTTATATTTACTTAAAATGGAGTTCCTTTGCCAAGTCTGATTTAGCAAAAAGTTGATACTTATCAATATGAATATAATTTTTCATACTGAAATATAGGTTTAAGGAAATGGGATAATATTTGCATTATAGTTTATAAGTCCCTATAGTTCCATCTGGTACTTATTTATCTAAATTTTACTCAGCTTGCATAATATTTTTGCTTACAGTCATATCCTTTAAGATCAGAAATGCCCAAATCTGGAAATTCAGAGGTACTATTCGTTAACATTCTTTCAGTGTGATTCATAGACTTTTTGCAAACTCTGCTTTGATTTAAAATAAAACTAAGGTAATAAGATGTTTTGTATAAAAATATATGACTTAAGCAATAACAATAAAAGGAACTTGGCTTTGGGGGTTTACACGCCAAAGCAAACCACGCTCCTCATGAAACAGACTGTGCAAAGTTCATTTGAAGGAGAACAGCAAGATAAAACACTTAATCAAGTGTAAAATAGTTTTCTACTCTGCTTACTTTAAAAAATATCTAGTGCTTTAAGTTGCCACAGTCCTACAGTTAAATGGTCAGAAGCTGTAACAGCTAAACAATGGTATGCAGCATGGTGAAGTGTTAAATCAGGTCACTTCAGAACCTGACACATGGTTATAGCTAAAGGACAGATATTCTTCACGTCAATTTCTAGATGGAAGAACTTCGCCACATAATGTCCAAATGGGAGAGTCCTTCTATCTTGATGCTTCTTGCTAATGGACCTGCCCTAGAGAACTTCTGTTTAATAAGAATGAATTAAACTGGTAATAAATCAGGTGGTGAAAAAATTACAGGTGTGAAACTTGGAGATAAATGACAAGATTCTGAATGTGACATTCCCAGGCCTTTTTAATACTACGAATATCTAAATTTTACAATCTATCCAGGGAATCCACTGACCTCATTTACAACAGGATGGTACCAAGAATATAAAGATAAAACAATTGCCCTAGTCTAACTGTATTCCTCTTGCAAAGAGATAAGCTTATCTCCGGACCCAGAAGAATACCAGTATAGCAACTAGGACTTATATTTATGAACTTTCCTTTCCAAAAGTGATAACAATTAATAGCTTCCCTAAAACAAAACAACAGAACAATAATTATGCCTTATTCTCTGGTTTAAAAAACTCAGGACTTTGAAGTTTCAAGAAATTTGTGAGACAGGAATGCAAAGGGGGTGGGAGGAGAATTAATTTTCTTATACTATCATTTTGAAAAAGAGATTTATAAATGTAAATGTTGCTCCTTGATTAAAAAATAAAGTCTAATAATAATAATATCCTTGCAGAGTGGCTGCCTGCCTTTGTCAAAATATTTCCTGAGATGGGGCACTCACTATCCCTAGGCAGTTCATGCCATCTTTGGTCAGCTGATGTTTAGGAAGTTCTTCCTTAAAATAATGTGAAAGCTGTTTTTCATTGGGCACCTTGGGAGCACCTGAATTGTTCTCATCCTTCATCCACAAGAAGATAACCTTACATGCTTGCAGAAAGTCATTGCTGTCCCTCCTGGTCTTCCCTTTTCCAGTCTGTTCAATTCTTCCTGAGATAACGTGGTTCCAACAATGTTCTTGTCAACCACATAATTATGCCCAGAAATGAACAGAATACTCTAGCTATAGCTAAAACCGGTCAGAGAAGCACTCCAGACAGATCTAACAGCATGTGCAAAAGTTTTGCATCAGGTGGGAACAAGACTCATTAAAGGAACTGAAAAAGGCTGGCATGGCTGGAATTCAGAGTGAGTACAATGAGGCTGGTTAGAGTCATATTTTTAAGTGTGCAAGGCTCTATATGGGGTACCAAAGATACAAAATAAACAGGTCTGTTCTCAAGGAGCTTAGGGTCTGGTGGGTGAGATGGATAACTCCCTTTTCCAGGTGAAGGTTGACGACACAGAGTGGTAGTGCTAGAAAAGGGTCCCAAACAGTGTGGCTTTTGAGTCAGACTGCCTAATTAAACTCCAACTGGACCAACTGCGAGTATTGTGTCCTTGGAGAAGTTACCTCGCTTACCTGTGTCTCGGTTTCCTCACCTATAAAATGGGGATAATACTACTACTTCTCCTATAGGATTGCTGTGAAGGTTAAATGAGATGATGTTTATTAATTATGTATTAAGAACAGAACCTGAATCACTTTTTAAGTTTGATGCTGAAAAAAAAATGGCTAATTATCTAGAAACAGAGTCATGTTTCTCAATGTACAGGAAACATACTAAAGACACACAGATGAAGGGAGCAAAGGATCTACTTTAAGACGAATGTTTAACAATAATTAATAATAACTGAACTCAGTGTAGACAGGCACTGGGAAAAGTCCTTAATATTCTTTATCTTAATTAATCTCCATGCCAACCTTAAGAGGTAGATTTGGTCATCACCACTGTTTTACAAAGGAAGAAGCAGATTTAACTTAGAAGGGTTAAGTCTCTTGTCCAAGGTCCCACCACAGTTAAAGATCTGGGATTCTGATACTGCAGAATCAGCATCATTACTCTGCCATGCTGCCTGTTAGGTTTAATAGAAACACTGTCTATAGTCTGGGACCTTTGACAATGGTACTCAGAGAAAGGAAAATGCAGAGTGAGGGTTCTGGAGTAACTTTCCTCATTCTTTCTTCACTTCATTTGCTCAATCCCAAGAACAGTTCAAGTCTGCCAATATACTTAAATAAAATATTTAAGTTTTTCTTTCTCTTCTCTAGAATTCCCAAGGCTGATAATAAAATAACCCCAATAAATGACACTGGAGAGCTATATTTTAGTTCTTCTGAGGACAATGCAAATAAAACTTCTAGTCAGTAAGCAAACATTTCTGAGAAGGGGGCATTGAGGGATTCCAGGACAGGTGTAAGAAATATGATGCAAGCATCATAAGAGGTAAGAGTTCATGGTCTTCCATTTGGCAGAATATGCCAAGTCTTCTGAGCCACAGGATTTCATGCAAATTACCACTCCAAGACCAAAAAGGGGGCGGGAGGGAGACGGGATGAAAAGATGGCTAGATAGATGGATGGAAGGAAATTTTAAAAATATTAATTAATATACGATCTCTTTTATGTAATGTGCCTTATCTGGTTTCCTGGCTGCGTGCCTCCCTCAAATTCAATTGTTGAAATCCTAGTGCCCCTCCTCAAAGGAGGCAGGGTCTTTGAGAGGTGATAAGGTCATGAGGGCAAAGCCCTCATGAATGGGATGAGTTCCCTTATAAAAGAGGCCCCGCAGAGCTCCCTTGCTCCTTTCACCATGGAAGGATACAAGAAACCTGCAACCCAGAAGAGGGCCTTTATCTGACCATGCTGGCACCCTGATCTTGGACTTCCAGCTTCCAGAACTGTGAGAAATAAATTTCTGTTGTTTGTAAGCCACTAAGTCTGTGGTATTTTGTTACAGCGGCCTGAACAGACTAAGACACCTGCTTACAAGAAACACATAAAACAATGCTTGGTGTCAGTCTATTTATCTCTTGTAAAAATAAAATACAGTGTGTGTGTGTGTGTGTGTGTGAAAAAAAAAAAAAAAAAAGAAACACATAAAAACTAGCCTGTATTAATTAAATCTAGAAAGTTCATGCTACAGATTTACTTTTTTCCACTTTCCAGAGAAATTCCCTATTTTAACAGTCCCTGTTAGGATTTTTCATTGGTTGATCCCCTATATAGACCACAAACATTAAAGGCAGTAGAATCAACTTAAATGAGTGTGTGAGCTCTTTAAGGGCAGGGTTATTTCAGTCAATTTTGTATCCTCAGCACTAAGCAAAGGGCAGCCTTTGAGCAAATGCATGCTTCCTACCAGAGGAGCCACACTCACCAAAAGCAGACCTGGGGATACATCATATGGTTAAAACAACAGAAGAAAAGGTTGTCATTGAGGATTGGGTCCAGGTGTGCTCCTCAACCTTCCCAAGGGGGTCACCCTCAGCATTACCTTGGTATTTTAAGAGGTCTATTTAGATGACTGGGTGCAAATACAATGAGATGCTAAGTGAGATCTCCCTCTGTGATCTCAGAAACCATCTGTCTTGGATCCAGAGAAACTATTTATAGCAGATAGAACTGATGTGGTGTCAAGACCAAGTCCCAGAGGCTTAATTCCTCTAAAGATGGCAAAAAAATATCTGTTGGACACACAACAAAGAGGGCACAAAAACCCTAAATGGGTGCGGGGAGGGGGGGGTGGGGTTTGGGGCAAATGCTTAAGAAGGGTCACCAGCCCTTAGAATGTGCTCTTTCCCAGCACCAGAGCTGAAATAAGGATGCATATCAGGATGCAAATAAGCAAATGCAAAGGTGCTTCTGTCAGTGGATCTCAACATTGTCCACGATTTCCTTTAATATGCTCTCGTCTTTGTTTGCTAACTTCCTGCTGGCTGGATGCACTCCCAGGACCTGACTGGATAAAGTAACCTAGAGTGTCAATTAGGCTATGTGTCCCATATCAGAATTTGGAGCCGGGAGGTGGGGGGTGGGGGGGGGAGGAAAAAAGAAAGACCCTCATTGTGGTAAACAATGGTTTTATCTGTTAAAGCACCTTCCACCCACCTTCTGTTCAGCCTCACCAAAATATCATGCCTATATATTACTTGTGAGTCTAACTTACAGCTTTTGATCAGGTACCTGAGGTTAGGAAATAAAAGCTGTGTCTCATTTCTCATTTTTAAGTGGTGCTTATCCTTCCAAGGACAATGGGATTTGCAGTCTCAAAAGGCAGAACCATATATTATGAACCTCAAGACGCTCTTAAAGAATTTTTTTTGGCTGCCTCATGGTAGCAAGAGAAGCAGAGCACAGTATTTCTCAAACAGCCTCTCATCCAGGATGCAGAAGGTGATGTCAAGCAGTGGAAGCCCTCAAGCTGGTGGCCAGCAGCACAGATGTACACAGTATTAAAGACCCAAGAGCAGACAAGCACATCTAACCAACCCACACAAAGCAAAAATCAAATCGATAACAATGAAAGAAAAAAAAAAAATCAGCCAACAAACTCATTCAGCTAGGCCAGACATGCTGATTAAAGTCTTCCAATTCCCTCTGGGAAATCTAGTGCTGTCTTACTTTAACCAGTTATTAAGAGACTTATATTTACAACAAATAAATCAGAGGGTGACTTTTTCTTTATGAAAGAATTCACTGAAGAATTTCCTTAAAGCGTAATTTCTCTGGTTCATTTCAAATAGAACTTTATACAAATTCAATTTATTTACTATTCAAGAACATCTCTTTGGGAAAACGAGGCAACAGGCTATGGGAGGCAGACATCTCTAATGTTCAAGGTCAACCAGCAGTCTCTGAAAACTATCCCGATGGCCTTCGTAGAACAATGATATATATGTATATACATAAAAGTTTCTACTGTTTACAAAGTCTCTGATCCTCACCACAACCAAGTGAGTTGGGATTATTGAGCTTACTTAGTATGCGTGGAAACTGAGGCTTGGAGAAGGCACATGTCATGTGCAGTTGCTTACCATGTACTAGGCACCAGGCTAAGGTCATCTCTTTGATCCTCTTGGTAACTCTACAAGGTATTACAGTCCCCTTTAATAGATCAGGAAATAGACTGAGAGGTTAAGGAACCTGCCCCAGCTGGGAAGGGTAGAGAGGAAGTATGGTTGAGCGCTAAAGGAGAGGGGTGGTCAGCCATCAGCTCCCAGATCAGCTGAGGAGAGATCATGGAGGCTGGAGAAGCAAGGGAAGACATGGGGCGGGGGCTGGAGGAGGTACAGAATCTTGATGGGCGGATAGGTGGCGCAGGAAGAGAGCAGTTTGAGGGGAGGTGAGTCTAAGAGGCTGGAATGCATGTGGGTCTGGGTAACACTGGTCTGGTCCTCTACTGGTGGCGTGTTACCTCCTGGTACAGTAGGAGCTTGCTGGATGGCTGAAGTGATTCTATGAACTGTTCAAAGGCCAGATCACATATAATTAGAGGGCATTATTAAAAACACAATTTGAAAATATAACCTAGACCAAATCACTTGAAGGGAAGCTTCTAAGGAAGAGTTTGCCCCTTTCCTCAATGACAAAAGCTGAACAGAGAGGATTCCAAGCCAGACAACAAAAAAAGTCGAAAAGTTCTGGGGCCTTAAGGAGCCAAAATCCCATGAAAGGGCTGGGAGCTAAAACTGGCCGCTGAGCTGGCTAACTCCAGGTGTTCCCAATTCCACCCAAGCTGATGAAAACTTCACAGTGCACACGGGAAGCTACACACAGCAGTTCCTGCCTGCACAGGCCAAGCGAGAGTAATTCAGGAAATAAATTATCCTGAACCCTGGAGAAAAGTTTTAACAATACTTTAATTGAGCTGAAGGAAATAAAATCCTTTAATAAATAAACACCAGCCTCTGAGCACATTCAGGTTCAGGTGGCTCACTAGTAGGGTCAAACTAAACATAGGATTCTCTAGGTCAGTCCAGATAGCAGGAGAGAGAAGGAGCATGACCAGGAAACATGTAGAAGGCATTAAGACCCTGGTTTCTGCAGCCTATGCTGTTCTTGAGTTGCCTAGTGCCTTAGGGGACTAATATTCATTACAGAAAAATAGAACAGGATTCCCTGCCCCCTCCAGCAGTACTAACACAGAAACATTATATTCCTGTCAAAAATGGAAAGAATTATTTTACTGATACTATACTTGTTTTAACTGTAAATCTGGCATATACAATTTACTTCTTACCAAATAAAATGAGCAAAAGAAATACCAAAATGTTCATTTAAAAGCATATTCATTAGTAAGAGTGGTTGTCTCTAGGGGGAAGCCCTGGTTGGTATCAGGGGTGGGGTTGAAGGGCAAGGCTAGGGCAAAAGGATAGGAGGGAGATTTACCGTTCACTTTATAACCTCTGTGTCAGTTTAACTTTGAATAATGTGCATGTATTACTTATTCAAGTAATACATGTACATTGATTAATCACATTTTTGTAAATCAAAACCCAGGAAGTTTTACATTTTAATGGCACTGTTGATCAGTGACAATCAAAATACTGAATAATCAAAGATCCATCATCCAAGTAAAAATTAACATTCTAGACCAATTAAAAAAAAATTACGAGTACACGTGAACATGGTCAAACTAAAGCCAAGCCTAAATTTTGGGAGTGGAGTAACTGATGTACACTTTTATGTAGCAGTCCACTAAATAATAATGATGATAATGATCATAATAACAATAGTTCATATACTTACGTACTATGAAAAAGCCAAGTCTTCCACAGAAGTGACCCAAGGCCATAATAAGGCTCAGCATCTAACTCTGTGTCAGTGGATATAGTTCACTTCTAGAAACTTACCAAGGGTGTGTCTTTTCCTCCCACAATGCTGAGACCAAGCCCTGAACGCCCCTTGGATATTTCTATAATCATTTCCTGGCCAGGAACAATGGGACACGTGGCAGGGTCCACTGACATAGGAGCATGGAAACCACCTGGAGAAGGATTGAACGCAAGAATGACTGGCAAGTAGTAGATGCAGCTCAGCTTGCACCCTCCACTGCTCGGGGAGTGCAGCGTTTACATGTGTTTATCATTTCACTCTTTTCCTCCCAAGCACCATGAAGCGAAAAGCTGGGTCACTACTGCCCATTCACCCGGGGACGAAACATGACGTTCCTATGACACTTTTGAGATTAAAACAATAGCTACCACCAACCCACACGATCAACCATTCTAGTTGTACTTGAAATTTTTTAAATCTTAAAATATACCATGAAAACTGGTATGGAAAAATTTAAGTTGATTAAATGATTAAGTACATATAGGTATATGTTATAATGAGAATAAAGACTTGTACAAATTCTGAGCTACAGTTATAAAATACTAATTAAGAAATAGTGCTTAAGTACTTTCAATTAGAGCATATCATATGAATTAAAATGTATAAAGGATCTAATCAATAAAGTATGACACAACTGAAAATAACCATCACCTAAAAATGATCCCCAAATATATACATAGTAAAAAAAAAAGTGTTATAAACACAACACTGTAGAATTAATTGCTGGGTCCATAACTGAAAAGGCTTGTGAAAAGAGTTATTGCTGTTTTACTTTTAAAAATCATTGTTTTAGACTGGGTTTTTCTAAAAACTGGGGGAAAAAAAATATTAACACATATGCATCTTCAGTCAAACCTAGCCCATTGAAAAATCCAAACATTCAAAATGTTAGTTTCAAGAGACTCTTATACAAATAATAGTTTCTAGAGAACGTCATCTTTTTTGATAACTAGTCTTGATCATCATGAGTACTGATTCTTACACCATGATAGAATTTGGTAAAGGTCTGATAATAAAGGGCCCCATCTGCTGGTCAGCTGCGGCTAATGCACAGGGGCCAAGCTGAGATCCACAGACCTCTGTACAAGTTGAGGCCAGTACACTATGGCCTAAGGACCAAGAATGTAGGTTGAAAAACAAAAATCCAAGGAAAAATAACATTTCAACACATGTGAAAATTATATGAAATTTAAATTTTAATGTCTATAAATAAAGTTTTACTGGAACACAGCCCTGCTAATTCATTTACATCTAGTCTACGGCTGCTAACAGCAGAGTTGAGTAGCTGCAACAGAGAGACCACTTGGCCCGCAAGCCTTATATTTACTCCTTGACTCCTTACAGAAGAAGTTTGCCGACACTTGGTAGAAAACAAAAGAACACAGGCCCTAGGTAAGCCTGTGAGGGCTCTGCTCTGACTCAGCGATAATCATTGTCTTCGGGACCGAAGGGCACAAGTTTCGGGGTGGTACAGAAGTGGATGTGAGTTCCCAAGAAGGAAATTAATAGTGGGTGCAGCTGAGGCTCATTCGTCATCAGAAAAATGCACGTAATCATTATCCAGGAGGCTGTCTGAGGAATTAAAGGAACAACGTGCCTGAGGTGCTCAGCCCAGACACTGTCACTGGGTGGTTTTCACATAGGTGCCGCTCCTGACCACATGGAATTTATTAATCGAATGGCCTCTCGTGTAACAATGACACAACCTCGGCAACAATTTTAAAAGGCCGTATCAGAAGGCTAGTAAATCGTAAACCTAATTTGACTCTAGATCTTTTGGCAACATACGTATTTCATGCTACGTTGTTCACTGATTTCCAATAAAAACAATGTATGACAGTGTCATAGTTTCATGAATGCTTTAAATAGTTTATACTCCTTATGTAAATCACTAGCTTAGTCTCTTGAGTGAGGAGAGAAAACATAGTAAGAGATACTGGAGGAGGCATTTCTTTCCCTCCTCTGCTTCTGCCTCACCCTATAGCCAGTCCTGAGTCAGTCTTGGTATTTATTTCTCTCATAGAATCCAGCCCAAAGCCTGACTCCTACCAAGCCCCCAATCAATGTTTGGTAAGTGGATGGATGAATGAATACAATTTCCACAGATTAAATTGTGGGATGATTAATTTCTGCTATAGAGGTAAAGATATGGGATATATATGATCAAAACTCAATTGGTCTACATTGGAGTCATCAAACTTTTTTGGTAACAGGCCACATGGTAAATATCTGGAGCTTTACAGGCCATACAGGCTCTGGTGCCACTACTCAACTCTACCCTTATGGTGTGAAAGCAGCCATAGACAACACCTAAACAAATGAATGTTCCAATAAAATTTTATTTATGGACACTGAAATCTGAATTTCATATAATTTTCATGAAACATTCTTTTGATTTTTTTCAACCTTTTAAAAATGTGAAAACCATTTTTAGCTTGCAGACCATATAAAAACCAGATGGTGGGCCAACTGTGACCCAGGGGTCATAGTTTGCTGACCACATCCATCAAGTCTTTTAGCAAAAAATTTAGTGCTTTAGAATAATACCTGCCTCATAAATTTTTTATGAGTTAATATTCATGAAAAAAATATGTAAAACACAAATACCATAAAGGTGTCAGGTCTGCTAAATTCATGCTGGGTTACGCTTTACCATTGGTGAGCATGTGTTTTAAATAGTCCTTTTAAAACTGACTTACACTGCATAAAAGCAAAATGGAAATACTCATTATTCATTCTGAAGGTCTATTTTCAACCATTAGTCAGCATAATTCAATCCAGGAATTCAAAGAGAGAAAGTGATTATCAATTTCTTTAAGCACTGAAAATCAAGTCTTTAAATAGCTTACATAAGGCTACAATTTGGTTCAATGTGATTTTTCAGAGACACTACTCATGAACTAAACACAATATTTTGGAGAGATTAGAGAATAATCTGGAAGCCTAAGATTCAGTAGCATTTACTGAGGGCCTTTTTTGTTCTACTACTTTTATATTCAATAAGTAATAGGCAATCCCACTAGTGGAGATGAGAAAAATGATTTTGGAAGTAAAGTGACCTGCCCAAGTCCCAAAGCTCAGGAAGCAGAACAGGGATGCCAGCCAGGCTTCCTGACTCTTGGTCCAGTGCTCTCTTCAGGACATCACAATCCCTTCCTTTTCTAAGGTTTGATGAGTGGATTCAATTCTGCTCAGAGAAAGACTCATACCATAGCCTGTGAAGTCTGCATCTGTTGAATGGTATGAAGTTGGTGCTAAAGGAATCTCTTGTGAACTGAAAGAGACTTTCGTTGAATATTTTTGCTGTTTCATTCGGCTGTCAGCCTACAAAAGAAAGGAAAATTAGATGAATGTCAGAGAGGAGAAAGGTAACAAGAGGAGAAGACTTTAAAATTGGTGTATTGTCACCAAAACAATGGTGCACTCCAATAATGCCTCTTGAAAGTTCGGAGTTGGAGAGGTGGCATGGGGAAGTTAGGATGATTTCTGTCCCATTCCCCATGCTTCCCTATTTAACTTTATATCTAAAATGCTTTGGTGAAGGATGGATCAAGGAAGGGAAGAAGGATAGAAGCTATCTTTGTGGTTTGTGCATGAAGCTGGGGCCAGGAAGCATTTTTACATTGATGAAATCAGTGTGAAGTCTGTATATCTGTGCTGTGCTTAGTGAAAAACAATCTGTGCTGCAGATGTTCTGAGCACATGACACTGCCCAACTTTTCTGGACATATTAACATAGTCAAAGATGCATGAGGTAGGTTAATTGAGCAGTAGGGTTAGGAAGAGACAACAAACCCAGGTACATCATTACACTTCAATTCACCTAAAAGAATGCTTATTCACCTTTGATTCCCAGTGCCTGGAACATAGTAGGGCCTCAATAAATGTTTGATGAATGAATGAATGAATGCAGAGAAAAATTGAAGACATGGAAACTCAGAGTAGGAAATAAATCTGTAATTCAATGAAGGGACAGAGACATTTGCTGTGCAAGCTTTGGAAAATTAACTTGTAATTCTGAATTTTTGTTGATAATATCTCTAATGAATATTAGTATTAGAAAACTAAGAAAAACCAAAAGGACTCCATGCTTGCTTAACAGGCAGTTAAGAAATATAGGTAGTGACCTGGCCTGCCTTCTGGATCTGTAGTTAGCCAGGAAACCCATCCCCAGCTGGAAGATTCTGGTGGAGGCAATGAAGCACCAGACTGTCCCTGGAGTCCAGAAATAGGATCAAGGTAACTGCTCCAGAACAATAACACCCCAAGATTCCATCAGTGGAAGTCTATGCCTCAATACAAGGCATTGTGCAGTATGTAACAAGAAAAGCAATACCACTCATTGTATATCTGTATTGTGCTTTCCAGTTTTCAAAAACACTTCTATACTCATGAATTCATTTAATCATGAGAATAACCTTGACAATTAGACAATATTACTCTGTTTTACAGATAAAGAAACCAAGACACAAATGTCAAGTGACATCTGAAATCATACAGCTAATTAGAGGAAGAAGTAGGACTAAAAGTCGGCATTTGAAGAATGTTGCAAGTTTAAAGTGTTTTATCAAACAGTTGCTAGGTTATGATTCTACTGATGTTCTTTTTTTTTTTCTCTGCAGTTTTTCTATCACCATCATTTAATAATGACTGTACACTTATTTAAAAAGACTTTTTTGAATATATATTTTCAGTGATTCTAAAAAGAAGAAAGTGAAAAAATGACAAACTAGGGGTTACTATGAGAAAACTGAACAATGGAACCACCTAAATATCCAATTACTCTAAAGACCACACTTCCCAGCCTCCTTGAAGCCAGACATGACCACAGACTAGTCTATGATCAATGGAATGTAAACAAACATGAACTGTACAATTTTCAGGTCATTTTCTTAAGGAGAACAATCCTGCCTTCCCCTTCTTTAGATGAAATGTGGATGCAATGCTAATAACTGGAGCAGCAGTCTTAGACCAAAAAAATGGATGCTATAGTTTGAGGATGGCAGAGTAATCAAATAATGGTACAGTAATCAGAGAAGAGGCGCTTGGGTCCGTGACACCATGGAGACACCATGTCATCCCCAAACTGATCACAGCCACACCGTTATGTAAAAGAGAAACTTCTTGCAGCAACTGAACATAATCTTAACTCACACAGTACTTATGTCACCTTTCCTTTGTATAATCTCGAGAAAGAAAATTGATAATAAAACTAAATGCCAGCTACAGAGTTCTTTTATGAAAAATGGTGTGAATTTTAAAACAGAAGAGCACAAGAGACAGTCATCCCTACATCATGACTTTTATTAACAGCAGGGAATGTTTGTTGCTCATCTTTATTTCCCAGTTCATGCAGCATCCATTTCATTGTGCGTACTAGGTAGGTTTCTAACAGACATGGGTTGAAAAAATAAGGAAGTAGTCCACAGAAACCAAGTGAAACAAACATATGTTCAGAGGCAGACCACTTGTTGGTAGACGTGGTGATGGGTGAACACAGCTACCACGACTCATCCACTGACATAAAACCAAACTACCAAGTATGAAAGATTAGAAAACTTGGATTTGTAGACTGTAACCTTTAAAAATTATATGAAAAAAAGTTATTAAATTGGGTCATTTGTAGAGATGTGGATGGATCTAGAGACTGTCATACAGAGTGAAGTAAGTCAGAAAGAGAAAAACAAATATCATATATTAACGCATATATGTGGAACCTAGAAAAATGGTACAGATGAACCGGTTTGCAGGGCAGGAATTGAGACACAGATGTAGAGAACAAACGTAGGGACACCAAGGGGGGAAAGCGGCAGGGAGGTGGGGGTGGTGATGGGATGAATTGGGCGATTGGGATTGACATGTATACACTGATGTGTATAAAATGGATAACTAATAAGAACCTGCTGTATAAAAATAAATAAATAAATAAATAATAAAATAGATATAACTAATAAGAACCTGCTGTATAAAAAAGTAAATAAAATAAAATTCAAAAATTCAAAAAAAATTTTTTAAAAAAAAGAAGACAGGGGCTTCCCTGGTGGCGCAGTGGTTGAGGGTCTGCCTGCCGGTGCAGGGGACACGGGTTCGAGCCCTGGTCTGGGAGGATCCCGCATGCCACGGAGCAACTGGGCCCGTGGGCCACAACTGCTGAGCCTGTGTGTCTGGAGCCTGTGCTCCGCAACGGGAGAGGCCACGATGGTGAGAGGCCCACGCACCGCGATGAAGAGTGGCCCCTGCTTGCTGCAGCTAGAGAAAGCCCTGGCACAGAAACGAAGACCCAACACAGCCAAAAAAAAAGAGAAATCAATCAATCAATTAAAAAAAATTAAAAAGGGGTATATTTATAAAAAAAAAAAAAAAAAAAGGAGAAGACAGATTGGATTTGCTGTTGAATGTTACTGTATTCGAACATCAGAGTTGGAGTGGACTTTATAAGTCATCCAGCCTAACTAAACCAGGGGTTCTCAACCCTGTCTTCATAACAGAAACTGCTAAGGAGCCTTTTAAATTTATGAATGCTGGAACCCCCATTCTAGACCAAAGAAATTGGCACTAGGGGTGTGGAGCTCAGTCAAGTGTTTTTTTTTGGGGGGGGGTTGTTTTTTAAGTTGAAACTTATTTTTTAGTTAAATCATGGATTCTTAACACAAGATAAATGGGTTTCTAAGAGATTTATAGAGGGAATTCTAGGAACTATAAAACCTCTGCGGTTGTATCAAAGTTATACTTACCAGTGTTTTTCTGGGGAAAGAGTCTACACTTCATCAGATCTTCATGATAAGAAAAAAAAATCACTACTCAAAAGAAGACAGACTGAGTTTTCTATCACTATTTAGCTGTGTGATCACAGGCAAGCCACTCAACCTCCTAAATGTCCTCATCTGTAAATTGGTGGTGGTACCTCTATACCTTGCAAGGTTGTTGTAGAGACTGAAGATAAAAGTACATAAATAAACCTATCACTATTCCAGGAATAACTTAGAAGTTCAATTAATAATAGCTACTAATGTTTTTATGTCCTTTGATAACATATTAATAAATGATCAGCCAGCTTCTGACTGAAAACCTTCAGGGATGAAAAATTCCATTTCCACAAAGAATCTCATTCCTTTTGTCACAGCTCAAACGGTTGGGAAGTTGTTTATGCTGAGCTGACACAGTTTCACTGCAGATGTTGCCCAATGATCTCTGGGTCATTTCTCTTCTGCAGCTATAGAAAAGGGTAATAATCACTTTCTGAAAGGAGAATGACTTAGATATTTAAGTTCTCACTTTTCAGCAGGGAAATGAAAGGCCAGAGGATGTGTAGATTCACGCCAGTTCTAAAATTCTATGGTTATAAAATTTTAGAGATGTTTGATATATGTCTTGAGATAAGTGGCAGTATGTAAAGTACTAGCACATTAATACTATTTGCAAATATATTACATAAAGTAAAAAAAAAAAATCTGGTTCTAAATTTTAAAAAATTGCTTACAACTTTCAGTTGAAGTGAATTTTTTTCAGTTGAACCTTATTTTTAAGGTTCTTTCTACACCTACGTGTTTTTATTTAGGTTTTTAGCATATAATTTTGGATACTTTACAAAGGCATTTTCTTTGGCAATGTTTGAAATAACATATATTTCCTGTAAGCTCTAGTAATCTATAGTTCCTTAAACACAAAAACAGTTAATATAGTAATAATGTAAACTTTAGCAACACAAAAAAAAGTTCAATAGCAAAAACAGGACAAAAATTTGACAGATAGAAACATAGTTTTTTAAGAAGAAAAACTATATAAATACAAGGAACACCTGTTATTGCAT
The DNA here is from genome assembly GCF_965194805.1 of Balaenoptera borealis. NCBI lineage: Eukaryota > Metazoa > Chordata > Mammalia > Artiodactyla > Balaenopteridae > Balaenoptera > Balaenoptera borealis. Next base: position 141,274,895 of record NC_138860.1, read on the forward strand.
TTATAATTCTACACAACTACAAACTCTCCTTCTTAAAATTTTTATTCATGACATTATGTAAGACATGGGGCTCTCAGAATTTAGGTGCAAGTGTGTTTTCAGAGATGCCTCACTTTTAAACACCTGCTTAGGGTGTTGGTACAGGAAGACATACAAAGGATATTTCCACACATCCTGCACAGGATCGGTGATACAGTTGTGGGTTGACTTCAGGTTGAAAGACACACCTTAACTTCCCGCCAAGTAATAAAGGATCAGATTTCATTGCAACCATCTCCTTTCCTTCTGGAACCCATTTATAACACACACCATCCGAGTAGAGCAAACATAAAGGGTCAGTTACGTACACTGTCAGTTGGACATTCCAGTGCCTTCTGCTGACCTGCCACCACATCTTGACCAACCACTTGGGAGATGTCTTCCTAAAATGTAAAAGATACGGCCAGTTATCAGTATTACAACTGTAGGCTCAACTGTACTCTCCAAATTCAGCAGTCAAGCACCACTTCATGGGGCTTGAAGCTACTACATAAATGACCAACACACCAGGCAGAAGAGTTCTATTCATCCACCTGGACTAACTCTCAGAAATGAACACAGGCTTGTCATTTCCAAATGCTTTGTTGGCCCTTTCAGATCTGTCAGGCTTTAAGCCTATCAGATACCTTTTGATGGTCATTTCAGCCAGAGATTTTTCTTCTTGAACCCTTTCAGGGTTCAAGTCCTGTTATTAGAATTTCTTTCCCCTTAAAATATCCAATTAGAGGCAAAAATGTACACTCACTAAAGACACTGGGAGATAAAAGTTAGTTCTGAACTCCATGGAGAAGTGCAGACTTCAGACTTAGGAGAGACGCAAACTATCAAAACACATGTGAAACTGATGCATAGTTAAAGGACAGTTAGTTGAAACAAATGATGACAGTGATAAATTGACCAGATGCTTGTCTGCCTCCCACCATATCTCATCCTTTTTTACAGGCAATTTACAGGGGAAATTATTATATGATGGTTTACTCTAAGGCATGAACTCATGCATTTTTGCTTGGACGAGGCAGGGAACACAGAGAGAGACTGATCTGGATAGGAGAAAGGATGGGTTTACTTGGCCATTGGTAAATGTCTGAGAGACACCCAGGCAGAGGGTCTAGTACACAGTTGGCAGATAGGTAATCTATCTCAAGGTGAGAGGAAAGGTGTGACTTGTATAGTAGAGTGTTAGCAGTTTGTGACCCTAGCTCCTCAACTTAAAAGCTCTGAAATCCTGAGCAGGTTATCTGACCTCTCCAAGCCTGAGTTTCTTCATATATAAAACAGCAAAAAAATAAGAGTAGTTATACAATAGGGATGTTGAAAGGATTAAATGGAGCAATACATGAAAAGCACTAAGCATGGTACCTGGCAAACAGCAAGTATTTAATAAAGATGCTAATGATGATAGTAAATGAAATCAAGCTATGATAAACCCACGTTCCTAACTCTGCTATAGGGTTGGTGAAAACAATTACCTGGACAGGACACTTTCTCCTTTGGGGAACACTGGTGTACTATTTGACATCACCACTCCCACCCCCACCCTGGTTTCTTTTCTGGGCATATTGATATACTCTTTTTTTTTTTTAATTTATTTTTTATTTTTGGCTATGTTGGGTCCTTGTTGCTGCGCGCGGGCTCTTCTGTAGTTGCACCGAGCAGGGGCTACTCTTTGTTGCGGTGCCCGGGTGTCTCATTGGGTGGCTTCTCTTGTTGCAGAGCATGGACTCTAGGCACGCAGGCTTCAGTAGTTGTGGCACTCAGGCTCAGTAGTTGTGGCGCACGGGCTTAGTTGCTCCGTGGCATGTGGGATCTTCCCGGACCAGGGCTCGAACTCATGTCCCCTGCATTGGCAGGCAGATTCTTAACCACTTCGCCACCAGGGAAGCCCTGATATACTCTTTCTTCAAAAGGCTCCCATCAGATTTGCAACAATACAATAGATAATAATCAGATTATGTCCAGCCATTCATTATTACTAGATTAGGTTATAATTTCATTTTTGTCTCCTCAATTCCCTATTAGTTTCTAACCTGAGAGATTTAACCCCACCACGTAATATCCTGAGACTACAGCCTAGGACCCCTGGATGACTGTGAGTACCCCTAGCTGCTTACTTGTAACATTTTTTAGGACCAGAACTATCTCTCATTTAGATTCTCTCTTATTTCCCCCATATGGAAGAAAGATCCTAGAACTCCTCTCCCTCAAAAGATCCTAGAACTCCTCTCCCTCATTCCTAGCTTTTTGTTTTTTTTAACTTTGCTCCTAAACAGATTATGTGACATAAAAAGAATTTTAGGGACTTCCCTGGTGGCCCAGGAGTTAAGAATCCACCTGCCAATGCAGGGGACACGGGTTCAAGCCCTAGTCCGGAAAGAACCCACATGCCGTGGAGCAACTAAGCCCACGTGCCACAACTACTGAGCCTGTGCTCTAGAGCCCACGAGCCACAACTACTGAGCCTGCATGCCACAACTACTGAAGCCCACGCGCCTAGAGCCTGTGGTCCGCAACAAGAGAAGCCACTGCAATGAGAAGCCTGTGCACCACAATGAAGACCCAACACAGCCAAAAATAAATAAATAAAATAAATTTTTTTTTTTAAAAAGAAAGAATTTTAAAATTACCTCTTCCCTTAATTCTTCCCTGAGCCCCTGGGTGGTGCCCCTTCACAGCATGACCAATTTATTTTATCACTATTTTTTGTAACATTATATATATTTAAAAATCTTATGTGTTTGTCTCTCATATACTAATATCATTGATTTTGTCTTATTTGTTTCTTAAACATATGGCAGAATAGAATATAAGCTTGATAAAGGGCTAGTGCTAAATGAATCAAAGTTCGGGAACTTAAAGCTTAAATGCACCTGGGTGGATTTCAGAGCCAGCCATGAAAGGAAGGGCACACAGTGAAGGTGACCCTGTGGCCTCTATTTTAAAGGATCACAGCTGAAAACAGAGAAGAAAGACATGGGAAAGTCAGTAAATGGCGCTCATGGGAATTTTCAGAATAAGAACTCTAAACTACCTTATAAACGGAAACCACTGGTGTTGTTCCCTCTAGTGTGGAACAAATGGCCTTAGGAAGAGCAAAAAGTGCCTCTATTTGAAAATGATACTGCAGAGGTCTGCAATTCTACCTTTGTTTAAACCCAGATTAACCAGCAATGTGACAAAGGAGCTGACTTCCCCAGCTAAACACTTTAAAACCCAATTTGCATATGACATAGGGTACTACTAATCGTAGAACTTGTCCTCATTTGCACTTGTAAATAAAAAGAAAGGGCACTGGAATAGCAGCGAGAAAAATCCGGGTTCAGATTGGTTCCACTACTTATTAGCAGCAGTAATACTTAGAAACCTTCATTTCTCCCAACAGTGAGAATGCTATAACCGCTACCTGAATGAAGCGTTGCCATCAAAGTTGAGTTCAACATGTGCTTGCTGAGCACCTGCTCTGTGCTGTGAGAAAAGACTAATGGAGCCTTGCACTTATGACATGTACATATCTGGTGAGACAGAAACTAGAGAAACAATTACGGAAATATTGAATTACAACTGAAAGATATATGTGTGAAGGTATGTGGCAGATAGCAGATGCCCAAGAGGTATTAATTTCCTTCTCTTTCTCTTATCTTGTCCTCAAAAATGTGGAAGGATGAAATCAGAGCTCTGAAAAGCATCTGGCCTACCACAATGTCCCATCTCTTATACTGATTACCCTTAAACCTCTGGTCCAAGGGATGGAGCCATTACATGATGGTGATAAAACAATCGCTAGAACTTACGGAGCACGGTTGCCAGTTACCAAACCAGGTAGGTTAATATTTTTGTTTTTTCATTTTTATTTTTTTAATTTTCTGGGGATTTTAAAAATTTATTTATTTTTATTTATTTTTGGCTGCGATCTTCATCGCTGCACGCGGGCTTTCTCTAGTTGCAGTGAGTGGGGTCTACTTTTCATTGCGGTGCGCGAGCTTCTCATTGCGGTGGCTTCTCTTGTTGCGGAGCATGGGCTCTAGACGTGCGGGCTTCAGTAGTTGTGGCACACGGGCTTAGCTGCTCCACGGCATGTGGGGTCTTCCAAGATCAGGGCTCGAACCCGTGTCCCCTGCATTGGCAGGTGGATTCCAAACGACTGCACCACCAGGGAAGCCCAGGTTACATATTTTAGATGTCGATGTACACAACAGATCTATGTGTTAGGTACTTCTATCATCCTCATTTTAGAGTTGAAGTAACGGAGGTACAGAGAATCCAAAGTATATGCCAGGGGGCTTCTCTGGTGGTGCAGTGGTTAAGAATCCACCTGCCAACACAGGGGACACGGGTTCGAGCCCTGGTCCGGGAAGATCCCACATGCCGCGGAGCAACTAAGCCCATGCACCACAACTACTGAGCCTGAACTCTAGAGCCCGTGAGCCACAACTACTGAGCCCGCGTGCCACAACTACTGAAGCCCATGTGCCTAGAGCCCACGCTCCCAACAAGAGAAGCCACCACAATGAGAAGCCTGTGCACCGCAACAAAGAGTAGCCCCCACTTGCCGCAACTAGAGAAAGCCCGCGCGCAGCAACAAAGACCCAACACAGCCAAAAGTAAAAATAAATAAAATTAAAATAAAATTTAAAAACAAAACAAAACAAAGTATATGCCAGGCCAGAACTTAATACAGACACATCTTGCTCCAAAGTCCCTGCCCTTAACCGAGGGGTAAACCACAGTGACAGGGAAAGGCTCACTTCCTCCCAATAATTCATACAAGATTCCCAGGAGTTGGCCTCAACATACTGATTCCATTTTTAGGTTCAACAAGTCGGAACAAGGCATGCCTGCTTATTTCGAGCCTGGGCAGGAAAAACAAAATTCATGGCATTTGCCACTGCAGTGACCTTGGGTGAGTCACTTTCCTTCGTGTTTACAATTAAATTTAGAACTTACTAATCTCCCAACTATTGTTCCAAGGGAGCTCTTAATGCCTTCAAAGATGAGGTTCTGGGACATTTTAAGGTGTAGACTTTGCACAGGGGACCTCTAAGTAAGAAGACTGAGGAAGGAGTGTGGAAAGATCTTCTCATTTCATGAAACATACTGATATGACACATTCTGTGTGCATTATGTTACAATCCTCAGCGCAGCACTATGAGCCCCTGAAGGAAAATGCTTGGTGGGCCAGGCAAATTACTCTGATCAAGAGAAGGAGCTTCAGAGGGGTGGACATAAAAGGCAACACTGGGAATGTTCTTTATAATAGATAATAACGGGATTGATATCCAGCTTACAATCACCAAAGCTGGTTGACTTCTGTCCCAAAGCTGGGTACTCAACATGTCTGTCTGTCTGGCCACAGTAACTGGTCCAAGTGTGGACACCCGAACCGCACAAGAACATCCTATAGATTTTCCAAAGTGGACCCAAGGGCAGAGAGCCAGCCCCTTTCTGGCAGAGAGGCTTAGGAGCCATGGACAGCCATGCTCGCCCCATGCTGAGGAAGCCAGTTTGAAGTAGAAGAGAGTCAGACAAATGTGCAGAGTCACCTCTGCCAGCACCAGGTCTCTGGTTCCAACTGTCCCTTCCTGCAGTTATGTAAAAAGAACCTGTAGCCTATCAGTGAATTTCCCCTTCTGTCTATAAGGTCAAGTTGAGGTTTTATCACTTGCAACCAAGAGACTTCTGATTAAAATGAGGTGGAGCCCAGAAACGATCAGAATAACAAACTCACTGGAGTGAGTCTGTAAATAGAGATGAAGTGAACTGAGTACAAGACAACAAACTAAAGAAAGTTGCTCATCCTAAAAGGACAACTTTTGCCTAGATCAGTCCCACCCTAATTCTTACCCACTCATCTACCCACCTGGATCAGGTGAAATCACATAAGCAAAAGCTCCCACAGCATCTTAACTTTCCCTTCAATAGTACTCGTCAACACTAAGTCATTTATTTAAAGTCAGATACAGATCCAGGCTGTGACACTTATTAGTTGAGTGTCTCTGTGCCTCAGTTTCCTAATCCATAAAATGACGATAATAATAGGCTTGATCTCATATAAAATATGAATTAATACACTTAGAATGATGCCTTTTGGAGCACGTAGTAAATGCAGTGACAGAGTTAGCTGCCATTATTCTCAGCAGTTCTGAAAGCTTTCTGAAGGGAAGACTTATGTGTCATGCTCACTGTGATATGCCCTGTGGCTTGCACAGCGCTGGGGATATAACAGGCCTTCAATATACTCACTTATTTTCTGCTTTCTTTGAAAGATAAGATAATCAACATAGGTTTTAGGTTATATGATCTTAAAATTATGTCAGCAAATAAGCCCTCCCCAGAGAAGTGAAAACTTTACAGACTCAAAGAACATCATAACATTTCTGCGAAGCTCTGGGATTCAGATGATGGGGCACCAAACACCGGTAAGAAAGTATGAGTTCAGGGCTCTGAGCTGTCACAACTGAGAGCTTCTCTGGGCCCATCATGCTTGCTGAATAATTATAAGATTACTTTCTCAATTTAGAAATATCTGGTAAGCAATAGCTTCCTTGTAGGCAAGATGAAATTCTGAGTTGAATAAAAAGTCACCACAGCAGGCCATTAAATTGGCTGGGAGTGAAAGAAAGCTAGCAGACGTCCAAGATGTGAATTTGTATTAAAAATGTGTACTTATATTTCTGCTGTCTTTGAGTTCATGAGGTTACTTTACTGGCTACCCTCACATCTCTATAGATGCAGAGGGGAAGAGAATGGAAGGAAAAGCCAAAAGCTTTTCTCTCGTGACTTTCGTGAACGAAGTAGACTTGACTGTAGATCTACTGTCTTTTTTTATGACTGGGAAAGGGAAATTTATCATGTAGGCAAATCTCAAGTGATTTTCAGAAATACAAGACATAAAGTACAATGAGCTGTGAAAAATGGCACATATTTGAATGCAATTGAACTCTGCCATTGGCAATTTGCATACTGTCACAAAAGAGAGGCCAGCGCTGACTCAGACACATTCTTCTGTAGGGAACGCCTACACTCCTGCTATAGATGCTGTTTTCATATTGGATCTGAAACAGAAAATAATATTCACACAGTGGCATCGGCTTCCATAGCTGAACCAGAAATCCTACAGTTCCTGATGGACAGCAAACTGGGGATAAAAATGGATTTTAAGCACACAGCTCAGGACCTTGCTTTAAAAATGAGCAGGATATTACACCTGAGAATTCCAGCCTGGATGTAAGACTTAACAAGAAGCCTATAATCATCAGAAACACATTTTAAACTGTTTTTTACCCCAAACTTGGATGCCAGCACTTTAAAAACACTTAGGAATAATTTTTAATCAAGCACAGCCGTCAAAATTGATAAACTGAACCTGTATCAGAAGTCATGTGGTATATTATTCCTTTAAAATTCTACACTGAACTCATTATCTTCTCCCACAGATCTGTTTTTTTTTCTCATTTTTAAAAAAAAATTAGTGACAATATCAGCCTCCCAGTTATCAGGTTTAAAACCACAGCCAGGGACTTCCCTGGTGGCGCAGTGGTTAAGAATCCGCCTGCCAATGCAGGGGACATGGGTTTGAGCCCTCTGGGAAGATCCCACATGCCATGGAGCAACTAAGCCCGTGCACCATAACTACCAAGCCCACGTGCTGCAACTACTGAAGCCCGCTCACCTAGAGCCCGTGCTCCACAACAAGAGAAGCCACCGCAATGAGAAGCCCTCGCATGACAACAAAGAATAGCCCCCGCTCGCCGCAACTAGAGAAGAACCGCACGCAACAATGAAGACCCAACACAGCCAAAAATAAATAACTTAATAAATAAATAAATAAATAAAACCACAGCGAGCTTTTATTAATCTCTGTCTTTGCCTGCTTTCATCTAATCATTTGCAAAGTACTCCTGATTCTAGGATCACAACATGAAGCAAAATAGATTTTTCTTAGACTTTGGGATTTCAAAGACCAGAAATTTTTCAAAAGGACTTTGAGGTTATAGAGTTACCTTTTTTTTGGCCAAGGAATTGAGAGCAAGGGAATACTAGGTTGGAGCATATGAATTTGCTAATTTATGAGTCAAGAAATGGTCAAATATCAGTGATTTAAGAGGGGTCAACCTATTAAAGTCCTCTCCCCACAACTATCACCATATATTACCACCACAATTTCATGTAGGAAAAGCCATTTTAACACTAAAAAGTTAGGTAGGACACAATCTTAAAGGACAGTCTTTTAAATTGAATAAATTTAGCTTTATGAAGAACTCTCCATGTGGTTATTACTTTTCATATTTCCCACTGACCAGTGAGAACTGTCACAGATCCACATGGGTCTAATTAATAACTCTTTAGTATTATCTGGATAAAGAAGAAAGCTTGGACTTTGGTGTCTGACAGTGGTCATGTCCTGGTTTTTCTACTTATAGGTTACAAGCTCTATGACAAATTAGACTTCCTAAACTTCAGCTTCTTCATGGGTTAATACCAAATAGCTCTTGGAGAGACAGTCTGGCACAAGTCAGGCATGTAAGGTTATGAGTCAAACATAAGGTTTTGAATCCTTACTGTGGCACTTACTGCCCCTAAGCCTTTGAGCAAGTGCATCAACTTCTGGAATACTCAGGTCCCTTATCTGCCAAATGGAGGGAATAATGCTCCATGATGGGGAGGACGGAGATAATACACTGTGTCCAGTTCCTAACAAATGATAAGTGCTCAGTAAATGGTGGATGGTATTATTATTACTATTGTTACTACTACTGTTTTTGTTGGGGTAAATGAGATAATCTTTTAAAGTGCCTACTACAGGGACAGGTACCTAATAAGTAGTCATTAAATAACAGTTTCCTGTCTTCCAGAGACACCTAAAACTCAGTAGACAAGAAGGAACAAATCATCCTTCCCCACAAATCTGCTTTTCCTCCTGTTTGTTTTGTTTTGGCCACTCCAAGTGGCTTGCGGGATCTTAGTTCCCTGGACAGGGACTGAACCCAGGTCTGCAGCAGTGAGAGCGTCAAGTCCTAACCACTGGACCACTGGGGAATTCCCTTCCTCCTCATTCTTTTATCAGTGAATGGCATCAACCAACCAGCCAGTCAGCTGCCCATGATGTAATCTGAGAATCCTTGCCTCACCCCCCTTCTTCTTCAACTTTGACATTCAAACAATCATCAAGTCTATCAATTCTAACTCCTGTATTTATTGAAAATCTGCACTCACTGACAGACCCCCTAGTTTAGGTCACTATTGACTTTCATCTCATTTCCTCTAGCAGCTTTTTAAACTCCCTGCCTTCAGTTTTGACATTGGCTAGCAGATTCTTCACAGGGAGCTCAAAAGGATCTTATCAACAGGCTAATCTCATCATTATAATCCCCCTTTAAAAACCATTCCAAAGGCTTCTGTTGGTAGAAAGACCTTTCTCCTGGTCCACAAGGCCCTCCACCACCCAGCTCCTGTCTACTGCTCGGCTTTCACCTTCTGCCAGGCCCACCTGCATGGCCACAGCTAGTAGACCTGGGATGCAGCCTCAGGTACTCACAGGTGATGGGGATGATGTAGGTACTCAAGTACTTACAGGTGACGGGGAAGCAGGCATTCTCTAAGCAGGGGTTAGAGAATGGTGGAAACGTAGGGACTGAAATAAACTAGAAGTACATAATTGATGAAAGGGGCAGCTTGGAATGCTGGTCTGTTTTCAGTAGAAAATAGAAACCAGGATTTTTAATGTAAAAATCTCCTGACAACCAGTTTGTAACCTTTGCATTAGACCTAATGTGGTGAACTCCTAGATGAAAGATGTCTTATTTATCTTTACATTCCTAGAGCTTGATACATCACAAGTTCTCGGGAAATGTGTACTGAATAACGAGAGTTCTAGCACACGTTGATTTTATATAGACAAAATCTGGTGTTAACAATAGCTACAGTCACCGAGCCCTTACTGCATTCCAAGCACTATTAAGAGTTTCACGTACAAAATCACACTTCATGTTCACAAAAAATAGGAGGGTCTCCTCCTCCCCCATTTTTGGGTGGAGAAAGGAAGGCAGACAGGATAAGTCACTTTCTAGGTCAGAGCTAGTGACGGCAGGGGGAATGTTTATGTCCATTCAGATATCAGAGCCCACGATTTACATCTGACAGCCTTTTTCATCTGAGAAAGCAAGTACTATCAGACCATTTGGAGATGCAGGTATTATTTATAACACTTAACACTGATTTTTCAGTAAGTACGTTTGAAAATTTTAGGTGGATCAAGTGTATCAAGGTAGAGAGTAAAAAGTGTTCCTCAAATGTTGCTATTCTGGCTGGTGGGGACTCTGAAATGGTAAAATACACTGTCAGCTGCGGCGTGAATTTCCGTGTCACAGCCCATTTGAGTTAATGATAGTTAATTCAGAAACAATTCATGCTTCCCCAGGCATCTCGCTACCCTGTAAACTCTAAAATCTCCACAAAGAAACTACAGGTTGAATGCCACCTCGCGGTGACTGGAATACTCTCATTTTTCTATTCTTGCCCTAAGGGTCAGAAATTACGTTTCATAATGAAAGACAACAGTAAAGACAAACACGGCAGACCGTTTGAAAAAACCTAAACGTTTTGAAAAATTCTGAAAAGTCTAAATGTTCTTGAGGCTGCTGTACACGAACTAGGTCTGTAATGACAGGGAACACTTGATACACAGTCTGCATGCACTGTTGCTAAGCAGTGTCACAGAGTGGGGCTAGAACGCCGGGCACATCTGCTGGGGGCATTTCCTAGCAAGGTTATCTTGGGCTGCCGGCCAAGCCTTGGGATGATGCTTGCTCTCAAGACCCAGATGGTGTAACAACTGCCATTTTAATAGCTCCAAACCTGCGTTCAGAGGAAAGCTTTAAAGCACATGTACAGCGGAAGGTTTGCACACGGGGAGCAAGAAAGGTAAATTCTTTGACTGGCAACTCTCTGTGGAACTTACCAGGTAAACACATATATTACCTTGCTGTTTATTTTATTATAATTTTTGCAAAGACAGAATATGAGAATATATCCTGCCACCGCCATCTCTTGCAGACTGCCATTGCCTCTGCCGCAGTAAACTCCCAGCCAGCCCATCAGCATCCACTCTGGCCCCTGTCCAACCTGATCGCTACGTTACAGCTACAGTTTAGAGTCACCTCCGAAAGCCCTCCATGGCTTCCCACTACCGTTAGCATAGAGACCATCTTACCAGCGTGGCCTGGCCCCTGTCAACCACTCCAGTTTTGTTCAAATCTCACCAGTTCTGGCAGCCGTGAACATTCAGAACTTCAGTTCCCCAAACTCCCTGAGGCTCTAAGGTTGCCTAGCTCCCTCCTTTGTTTTTTCTCTGCCCCACTGCCGGGTAGCGCCAGCTTCTTCAGATCTCAGTTCAATTTTCACTGGGAGAGCCCTCCCTGATAAGGTCAAACCCCCCTATTCTGTGCTCTCTTAGCACCAAGCGCCTCTAGTTCTTAGCTTTTATCAAAGTTGAGATTTCAATCTATATGTAACATTACATGATGTCACTCTCCCATGAAGACTGTAAGCAACACAAGAAGAGAGACTATGTCTGTTTACCTTCGGTAGCATCTTCCCAGGAACTAGCACAGAGTGTAGCAACAGGCTGAGCACAGGAATTTATAAGATAAAGTCAAGCTTTAATTCTGACGGACAAAGAAGTGGGGCTTTTTCTACTAGGGTGCAGATTATTAAACACTTGCAAAAAGATTCCAAAATGTGGAGAGACTACATTAAAAGTTCCTCGCATAGGATCCTATTATAGTTCTTTTAACAGAATCACAGAATTTCCAGTGTAGAGGTTACCTAGAATCAAATTTCTGATTTGGTTTCAGTTTGTGGATTGTCTATATTCTGTCTTCCCCTCTTTCTTCTTCCTCCTGTAATTTTTTAAAACATCTTTATTGAGATATAATTAACATATCATAACATTCATCCATCTAAAGTGTACAATACAATGGTTTTACCATTCAGAATTATACAAGTGTCATCACAATCTAAGTTTAGAGCATTTCATAATCTCTGAAAGAAACCTTGTACCCATTAGGGTCACCTTCTATGCCCCAGCCATAGGCAACCACTAATTTACTTTCTGTCTCTATAGATTTTGATTCTTTTTTTTTTGGGGGGGGGTAACATCTAGCTTTTTATTGATTCAATCAATACATTGGGAATTTAGTAGCAAGTTAATGGCAAGCACTTACAAAATCTGTTTTTCTACTTTTAAAATAAGCTGTCTTAATCTACAGCAACCTAAAATCATAAGAACACACGTGAGTGGCTGAAGCACTTCTGCTGTTATGTCTGTGGCAAGCTTATTAGTAATTTCCTAACAAGTCTTCTAGTGCAAAGTGCACATAATCATTTGGAACCTCCATTACCATATTTGGCTCTGTTTCCCCTATAAATAATGGTGCCTAAATGTAAGAATTTGAAGTAAAACTGGGCAAGTGTGCCCATATTAACAGAATTACCATATGACCCAGCAGTTTTACTCCTAGGTATATACCCAAGAGAAATGAAAATACACATCACACAAAGACTTGTATACAATTGTTTATAGCAGCATTATTAATTAATAATTAATAGGAGTGAAGCCATGCTGCAGATTTTGATTCTTGTAGCATCATGTATCAGTACTTCTTTATCTTTCATTGCTAAATAATATTCTACTGTATGGATAGACCATATTTTATTTATTCATTCATCCGTTGGTGGACATTTAGGTTGTTTCCATTTGGGGGCCATTATTAATAATGCTGCTGTAAACAATTGTTTACAAGTTTTTGTGTGATGCGTATTTTCATTTCTCTTGGGTATATACCTAGGAGTAAAACTGCTGGGTCATATGGTAATTCTGTTAATATTTTGAGGAACTGCAAACTGTTTTCCAAACTGGCTGTAGCAGCAATGTATGAGAGTTCCAATTTCTCCATATCCTTGTCAGCACTTATATTATCTGTGTATTTGATTATAGTCTCCTAGCAGGTATGAAGTGGTATCTCATTGTGGTTTTGATGTGCATTTCTCTAATGGTTAATGAGGTTGACCATCTTTTTATGTGCTTATTGGCCATTTGTATGGAGAAATGCCTGTTCAGATCCCTACCCATCTTTTAATTGAGTTATTTGTCTTTTTATTATTTTGTTGTAAGCTAGTAGCTCTGAAATTATTTTACTGGCTATTAGTATCTATAACAACATGGAGAAGGAAACAGACAAGAACCAAAGAAAACATAAATTGGTTTTACATCAAGGCAGAAAACTACAGAATCAGACAAGGTTCGAGATCCAAAGGTGGTAGCAAGAACAGAGGTTAGATATTTATAAGAACAAGACAGTACTATCTCTTCCTTTCCTTCTCTTGCTCCTTCCTCCCCACCTAACTACTGAGCTTCTAAAGACAGCAAGCTGATGTGAACACCTGTCCTTGAACATCTCAAGCCCTTTAAGAAATGCTAACAGTTTTGCTCATCACTGAATCCCCTGTACATAACATTGTCTGACATGCAAGAGATACTCAATTAATATCTGTTGTTTGAACAAACAGATCACACAGTGATACTTCTGATATTCCAAGAAAGGCTGTCTATGTGAAATATACAGTGAAGAGAAGATGGGGTGTAGAGGCAAAGAGAACTGGGTTTGAGTCCCAGCCACAGCACCCACCAGCTGTGAGACCTTAGGAACAGACTTGGCATCTCTGAGCCTCAGTACCTTATCAGTAAAGTAGGGCTAAAAACATGTGCATCATTGGGTTAAATAAGATAACCAGTATGAAAATGCCTGGCACAGGTTAGCTTCTTGAAATGTTTTAGTTTCCTTCATTTTATGAAACATCGGTTTGGAGGTCTATATCACTTCATTTACCAATGTGAAAGGTAAATTTCAGTATCTACCTGTTTCTATGTCATAATTTTCTATGTTGGAGTTCAAGATTTAGGGAATGAAAATCACAAAGTTCAGATCCCAGTGTAACTCTCTTGCTGTCCCTTGACTTCAGTTTTGTTCTATATCTGTATCTCTCTGAGAAGCAGTACTGCATAGTGGTTTAGAGTGCAGCCTCCAGCCTCACAGGGCATGGACCTGGATCCTGGCTTCACCAGGTGATTATTTACGCAACTTACTTAACATTTCAGTACCTCAGTTTACTCATCTCTTAAATGGGGATAATACTAGTACTAACTTCATAGGATTGTTATGTGAATGATGTTAGAATAATGCCTGGCACACAGGCATTCAATGGATGCTACTATCTATTATCAGCAGTTGTATTTTGGGGGTTGAAAAAATTCACTTCAGTTTTCCAAGTTACACGTAATGCTTCACTCAGAACAGCTAATCCTCATCTGGCTGACACTTAATGATTTAATCAGCATAACATCATCATCATCATTAACAACAATTCCCCCTTACACAGTCATTCCGGGTACTCTGGGATGGTTCTACCTAGTACTTTATAGTTATTAACTCCTTTCTCTCACAATAACCCTTTGTTTCTTTCTCCCATTTTACAGATGCAAAAATTGAGGCACAGAGAGGTTAAGCTGTTTGCCTAAGGTTGTATGGCTTGTAAATGGTAGAACCAGGGTTTGAATCTAAGTAGAATGGCTCCAATCTTTGCACTCTTAATAATTTAGCTATACTGCCCCCAAAAGAGTGTATTATATTAACACAGATATCCCCAACATGATAGAAACATAGGTTTATACCCAAAAGATTAAAATACTTATTTTAGGGATTCATGCTCTTCTATGTCAAGATACCAGGGAGACAAGGACCCTTCAGGATGAGGTGCAGCTCTTCTAATTTCTAGTTTTGTGGTCTTTCACTAAGCAGCTTAAGATCTCATCTGTAAGTCAGGGATTAAATAACTCCTGCCCTACTTCTTACATAGGGTTATTTTGGGGATAAAATTGAATAAAATCATGAACTAATATCATGTTAGAAAAAATAGATATTAAAATATTTAAGCTAACGAGATAATAGATGAGGCAGTTTTGCAAATTGCAAAGCTCTGTGCAAAATTTTTTTTAAGTTCCTTTCAAAAGGCTTAAAAAATAGTCTTAACAGGCTCTCACCTAGACTTCTGAAATAGATTCCAGACACTTCCCTGTCTCCAGTCTCTCACAATTGGAATCTATGCTTCACCAACCATCACCTGATCGGTTGTCTAAAAACAAGTCATTCTCCCTTTAAAAAATATTTTAGAGAAATCTAATATCTACTGAAGTTATTATAAACTCCTTGGCTGTGAATCTGGGGACTACTGAGATATGGACGAAAGCCAATCATAACTGAATAGTGGAAATAAGCACTGGAATATATGTAGACTCATGGTTTAGTCTTAGCTCGGAAAACAGGTAATCTTGGAGAAGCACTTTAATAGCCCTTTGGAGTATAGTTTCTCATAGGTAGCACCTTGTATATATGTGTATCCATGTAGTTAATGAGACATTTATTGAGCACTGAGCATAAAAAGGTGAATACGTTAATCTATAATTCACAGCATATAGTCCCTTCAGTTCTGTGATTCTACTGTTCAACTTCTATCTGATTCTACTGTTCAACTCTGCACACTGTACCTCACCCACACTGTTTGATTCACCTGGTGAACCTCTCCTCTTTATTCCAAACTCAGTAGTCAATCGCCTTCTCATCTTTAAAGGTTCACCTTAAAGGCCAAGAGTCTAAGAAACCGTCCCTAATCCCTGAACGAGATGGTTTTCCTTCCACTTTTGAACTCCTGTAACATTTTTTTTCTCACTCTTTAATACACTTCTGCCTGGTCTGATTTTCCAGGTACAAATTCTGTTATCCTCACTGATGCTTGAGGGTAAGCTGCTTAAGAGCAAGACCTGTGTTTTTCTCCTGGTCTCTCCTGTAGGGGCCAGCAGTGTCTGATGAGATATATGCTCCCACAGGAAGCAAGAAATGCAACCTTTAAAGGGTTAGAGCTTACTGTTTCCGACTGACATAAACTAAGGTAACAGGAGTCAAGGCCCATACAGATCACATGCTGTCCTCTGACAAGGTGCATCCAGCAACCATCCTAGAATGGTGCAGCAATGCAGGGGAGCTGGTGCCAATCTCATAATAGAAACAATCAAAGGATGACTAGTGATGAGGAACTGTTATTAATACAGTTGACCCTTGAATTACATTGGTTTGAACCATGCAGGTCCACTTACACATGGATTTTTTTCAATAGTAAGTACAATAATACTACACAATCTGCCATCTGAGGTTGGTTGGAGCCGTGGATGTGGAGGAACCCAGAACACAGGGGGCCTTATAACTATAAGCTATACATGGATTTTCCACTGTGCAGAAGGTCAGCATCCCTAACCAATGCATTTTTCAAGGGTCAACTGTACTTTATAATGAGACAATAATGAATATGTTAGGTTGAGCCAGATGAAATTTTTACCCTCAAGAACAGCAATTTCATGATTTAATATAATTTGCTGATTTATGCATTATCTATCTCCCTTCCCCCATCTACCCATGAATGAGTCTCCATGAAGGCACACGTTCCGGTACATTTTGTTCACTTTTGTATCTCCAGTGCCTGGAACATAGTGGCATTTGGCAAATATTTTCTGAATTAATGCATGAGCTTACTAAGCACCAACTATGTACCTTATACTCTACTACATGTTTATACTTTATTGCCTATTTGTTTCTCATAACATCCTGGTTACTCCCATCCTTCAGATGAGTAAACTGAGGCTTGGTGAGGTCTAACTTGCTCAAGTTAGACACACTCTTAAGCAATACTTTATGCTGGGCCATTTATATTTATGCTATAAAAGTTGTTCAAATTTGGCTATCTTTCCTCAGTTGACTAGACCATGGATATTCTATTGGAAATGGTGACAAAGAAATTGCAGAATACCAAAAAGAGAAGGAGGTGATGGGGGGAGGGGAGAAAGAAAAATACCAGTCAATGGGTTTGGGGAGGCTTTTATTCTTATTAAAATGCAGTATGAAATAATCTAAACATTATCCTTAGTCCTTCAGGTCCTCTGCCTGAGGGTGGGGCTCTTCAATTATTTTGGGACTTGGAGCCCCACCACTGGTGTTGCCTTCCTGGGAACAGAGGGTGGATGACGGGTGGCTTTTGCCTGCAGCCTACAAGTGAGCCTCTGTGGGACTACCTGCCTCTCCCAGCAAGCAAGGGAGTGTTCTCACTCGTTTTACCATTTCCTCTGTGGATGAAATCGGGGGCCTCTACTTGCAAAGCCCTGTTGCTTTAAAAGATTTTTTCCTTGGGGCTTCCCTGGTGGCGCAGTGGTTGAGAATCTGCCTGCCAATGCAGGGGACACGGGTTCGAGCCCTGGTCTGGGAAGATCCCACGTGCCGCGGAGCAACTAGGCCCGTGAACCACAATTACTGAGCCTGCGCGTCTGGAGCCTGTGCTCCGCAACAAGAGAGGCCGCGATAATGAGAGGCCCGCGCACCGCGATGAAGAGTGGCCCCCGCTTGCCACAACTAGAGAAAGCCCTCGCACAGAAACGAAGACCCAACACAGCCATAAATAAATAAATAAATAAATAAAGTCAATAAACAAAAAAAACAAAAACAAACAAAAAGATTTTTCCTTAATCTATCTTTGGAGAAACGGTGCCAAAAAGAACAAGTTAGTAGGTTTTTTTTTTTAATTTTTTTAAAAAATTAATTAATTTATTTTTGGCTGTGTTGGGTCTTCATTGCTGCGCTCAGGCTTTTCTAGTTGCGGTGAGCGGGGGCTACTCTTCGTTGCAGTGCACGGGCTTCTCATTGCGGTGGCTTCTCTTGTTGCGGAGCATGGGCTCTAGGCGTGTGAGCTTCAGTAGTTGCGGCACGTGGGCTCAATAGTTGTGGCTCGTGGGCTCTAGAGCGCAGGCTCAGTAGCTGTGGCTCATGGGCTTAGTTGCTCCATGGCATGTGGGATTTTCCCGGATCAGGGCTCGAACCTGTGTCCCCTGCATTGGCAGACGGATTCTTAACCACTGTGCCACCAGGGAAGTCCCAGTAGTATTTTTAAATGAACGAAGGAGCTGGAGTTTGAAATTCGTTGATGTTCTTCATTCCCCTTCAGTGCAAAGATGCAGTTTGTCTTTTGGAAAGGGAACAGTGTAACTTTGGCACATCTTGTTCAAGAACAATGGTCATAATCTGTTGGTCCCACTATTCTTGATGCCTCACATAGGGTTTGTGTAAGAGTGGACCATTATAATTTCCACTCTTGCTGAAATGTCCTTTTCCTTCAGCCTGAAAGAATCAGTTCATTTCCTAGGATATGGAATCTAAGCCAGTCCTGATATATATAAAAGTTGAAAGAAGATAAATGGATGATTTTTCAAACTCCCTGAAGTAAAATGAACAACTCTGTGCTGTCATAATATCACAGTGACCCTCCTAAGTGATTAACTCTTTGAGACTCGTAAGATATTTTGAAACAGAGGGGAAAAAAGCCCACATTTCTTTCTAGAACTTGCAGTCTAACCCTGGAAGTGCTAGGCTGCAAAACAGAAAGGTAGATTATGAGCAAAGGCTTGGGAGTCAGACCGAATGAGATCAATCTCCAGGTCTACGACATACTAGTGAGTGGCCTTTGGCAAATTAGTTAACATCTCTAAGCAAGCTTTCAGTTTCCACGCATGTAAAAGAAAAATATCGCCACCTACAGCTATGAGGATCAGAAAATGAACGTAGAACACAGGATAGCACGCGGTACCCAGTAAAAGTTCCATAAATATTAAATAACAAGATATGAAACGTTAGGACACATAAGGAGGAAGAGTTCTCTAAAACTGTCTCTCTCCTAATGCTCTAGCCCCTGGGTAAGTTTAAGTATCTTTTATTATGAACACAGGAATACATTTGAAATCTCTTTTCGTGCCTCTAGAACTAATTCAGCACCACCCTAGCCTTAAAGAAACCCAGTATTAAACAAGATTTAAAAGAGATTGCTTCTTTAGTCCCAGACAGCACAATTCAAATATGAAGAAAGTAGGAGAATACACTGTTCTTTGGGTCATTCGCTATATGGAATAGCTTCCCCTGTCTCAGAGATCAAGATTCCTAGAGAAGCAAACACAACTGATCCGAAATATATACAGTTCATCCCTAAAAAGAACATTGGATGAAACACTCAGGATTCTCACCAGTTTGGAGCTTTCACTTTTAGGCAACTGTTTAATACCAGCTTCGAAACTGCTGTCTTCCTCACTGGTGCCACTCTGATCCTATGAGACATTAAAAAGAAAATGGCAAAGAGGTCATTCTTCACTCACACTGACTTGAACTGTAGTACAGATACTCAATCATAGTTGCTTATTTTATTGTTGTAGGGGATATTGTTTCTTCTTTCCTTCCTTTCCAGTAGAAGGTCTTCTTCTTTTTTTTCTCCAAGGTATCTACAATATCCTGTTGCTCAGAGACACACCTTAGAGAAAGCTGATCCCTACTCTCTGCCCCAAGAGGAAGCCTGATTGCCTTAAGGCTAATCTTATTCTTTTTGCCAATGATTTTGTCAGGAATGGGTACGTGATCCAGTTCTGGTCAATGAGACACCAAGAGAGGTTTGCTGGAGACTTCTGGAAAGGTCCTTTGTAGATCTTAAAAGAACCACAAGAAGTCCCCATACCTCCCAAGTTAACAAGAGAGCATGAAGTGCAGATAGCCATGGGCAGCCATCCCACAACCAGAAGGAAAGCAGGCTGTGAATGACAGAGCAAAGGCAGAGATGGAAGAACTGGTTCTCTGATGACAAAATGGGGCCACTGGACCAACCAAACCTGAAGCCCAGACTTATTCTTAGCAATCTTCTAAGGAGAGCTAATCTACTTACTTATTTTTTCAGCCAGTCTGAGTTAGCTGTTCTGTTCCCTCCAGCCAAAACTTTCTCAGACATTTGTTTATCTTCTGCACAAGGTTAAACTGTTTGATGGGAGACTATGTTTATCTTGTTTATTTGTGAAACTCAGGTACCTAGCACCCTGCCTGGCACATGGAAAACACTTGATAAATACTGGCTGAACCAATAAATGCAGTACTTGCTTTCTTGATGACTTTTTCCTGCGGATTCCTAAAAATATTTATTTAATGTAAATGAGACATCTGGTAATAATAAGCCACATTAAAATTCCAAAACACATTAGGCATCTCCTCGATTGAATTATGATATATTATATATTATAGTTACTTTCTTTGCTTTCTGAGGACACATAGAGGAGAATAAGGATAATAAATGGAGTATTTGCATTGTATTTATATGGATTTTTATTTTAAAATACCACCATCTGGGATTAGTACAGATTCAGGTGGGGTTGTTAGTAGAGAAATGGTTTTGATTTTGAGACATTCAATATGGTAATTTAAGAAGTGCAAATTAAAGCAAAGATACAGCATTTTTTCATCTATCAAATGGACAAGAGAATAGAAAGAGAACATGCAGTATTAATAATGTTGTAGGGAAACAGGAATTTTTACACACCATTGAAAAATGTAAATTAGCACAATCTTTTCAGAAAAAAGCCCCATACATCATGTAGATATAAATTCAGGGAAAATGTCTGCAAGCACATAGAACAAACTTTTTAAATTGCATACTTCTGGAGAGTAGGACGAGGGATTAGGGAATTTTTACATTAGTTATTTCTACACTGTTCAATTATAGAAGAATTAGTGTGTATTACTGCATGTTAAAAACAATAAAGGAGAGCTATGAGAAATATCTAAAAGAAAAAAAATCCAAGAAAGTAAGTAGCATGGGCTTTAGAATTGGTCAGATTTGAACTCAAATCTCAACTTTGACATTAGAATTAGAATTATGAGATTTTCTGCAAATTACTTTCTAAATCTGAGTACAGTTGACCCTAATGTGAGTATTAGGGGCACAGATCTGCCCCACAGTTGAAAATCTGTGTATAATTTATAGTTGGCCCTCTGTATCTGTGGTCCCTTGGCATCCAACCGCAGATTGGGTAGTACTGTAGTATTTACTATTGAAAGAAATCTGCATATAGGTGGATCCAAACAGTTTAAACCATGTTTTTACAAGGGTCAACTTGTGCTTGTTTTTAAAGTACAGATAAAAATATCAAATTAAAAATACTACCCCATCAGGTTGCCTTGAAGATTAATGCACTAACATGTAAAATGTCTATCAGCACAACACTAGGTACAGTTAATTTTTGTTTCTAGCTTTTTGTCAAGACAGGTTCTTTGTCCATGACCTGTTTCATGTAGTCACCATAAAAAGGCTAAATAAGCGTGTACCACTGTGATCCCAATTCAAGGATGATAAAAATGATACATTTAAAATAACCTGTTAAAGAACTCCTAGCCAGTAAGAGGCAGATCCAGGATTCACAGCTAGGTAAGAGTACCACCAAAGGCCATGCTCTTGTTAACTATGCTCCAGGCCCTAAGTAAATGATTCTCTTGTTTCTCTCTTATTCTTTCTTTTCAGTACTCAGTGTTGGTAACTAATCTTATGGAAGACAGGATTCATAATCTTAAAAAAAAAAATCACTGTCACTAGACCATGGTTTTAACAAAAAGCATTTTAGCATTTGTTAACCAGAAAATTTCAGTAGATACATCCTCCTCTCCATGAATTTTGGGTAATCAAGAAATTACCATATAATATAAACATGCCAAAGTTAAAAAAACAAAGCTTGAAAATATATAGATTTTCAGTGTTTTAGACAGTGGGTAAGTTCTAGAGACAGAAAAATTCTGAAGAACAAATTATACTTTTAAAAATCAGTATATAATAGATGAAAAACCTTTAATGCCTTGATTACCTAGTGTGTCTAGTTCTGTAAGCTGTGGGAAGCCCTGAAGAGGCCCTGGGGAGGCTATGCTATCTAACTGGAGGATATAATGGAAACAATGCTTGTAACTGTAGCATTGGATTGTAAAACAAATCCACAGGTGGCTTCTCTAGTAACACTGCAAATGGCCAACTCCTCTGTCCCAGATGAGAGGAGATTTTTCACCAGGATGGTGGTTAGCTGATGCCATTCATCTAATTAAATATATGACTCCTTGGGGAAAGGAAAGTGATGTTTAAAAAAATCAGAGAAGTCTTTACAGTTCTCAGCAATGTGAGTAAAAGACATGAGATCTTCTTGGTCTTTATAAAATGAATACAAAAGAGGGAAAGAAAAGAGCTGTTTGATGCTTTAACTTAGAAAATTTAAGAAAACATGGGGAAGGCAGTCTAGGTTGCACATGGTCTACATATTCTTTAAGATTTGAATAAAGCCAGAAAAAGAATACCCTTTACATCTACATCCACAGAATTTATCATACGAAGCCATGTCTCAAATGCCTCTTACTCCATAAATCCTTTCCTTCTTCTTAGCTGGAAGATGTCTCTTCTTCCTCTAAGCTTACCTAACAGTTTACCTGAACTCCTTATGTCACATACATCATCTCATTTGTATCCTAATTATGTATGTACAGAATTGATCTCCCTGATGAGATGGAAAGATGCTTGACACTGACATGAGCTTCATTCATCTCCTTGGTCTGATTCATTTTTATATTCACCCTAGGTCTGTCTCATTTCAAAGTTGATGCTCTTTTTAACTGTACCTTGAGACCCTTCTAAAGCATTTCTTGTGTTTTTAGTTACTTGTTTAGTCTGAGATAGCTCCATAAAGGAGGGTTTAAAGTCAAAATCTAGATGGAGAGAAGAGTCAGGTAAAAAGGAAGTTGGACTTGAAAGAGGTTAGCAATAAAGTATTTACTTTCCTAGGAGAGCCAAAGTGTATAAAAGAGTTTTCATGCTTAAATGAAGCACAGAACAAAAACAATGTGGGTCCTGTTCTGAGAACAGAATGGCTCATATATATAAAATACCCTGCTGACTAGGAGTTTAAAAAACAGGAATCAGTCAGATGGAAAGGGAAAAACAGGTCAGCAGGCATGATTTCCAAAGCACAATTGCATCATGGTGGTTTGAAGACCATCTGGCTGATGGACGGTGGCCCATTGACACCCAAGATGATTCAGCTAATCTGGATGGCTGGGTTCCCTTCCTCTGTTGCTGATCTTCAAACCACCTGTCCAAAGCTGCCAGCTCAGCCAAGGCTGCTCAAAGAGAATGACCTTTCCTCATGAAGACCGTGGTCAGTACATTCCACAGTGAATTATGCTTTACAGATGAATGAAAGGAAAAGGCATGGCTCATGATTGTACATTTAACACAGACTTTACCCCCTTCTCCCCCACAAAAGGACTGATAAGAAATGCTACTCAATCCCTACTGAGAAGTCTCTTCCAAACCCTCTGAAAGTTTTAAACTTCCTCTGCTGGGTTCCTCCAACATCTTCAACATAAAGTGATAATAAATTTTATTTTATTTTTGTACTACTTTATTTTTTTCATACCCACTGTTTGTCTATAGTTTTCTCCAACTAGACAGTGAGAACGTTGACAGTAGGAATTTATGTTTTATTTGAGAGTAGGCTATCAATAAAAGTTAAATTAGTTAAGGATGTTATTGTCCTTTGGAAAAACACTTCTAATCAGATAAACATTCCATAGTGTTGTTCCCTACCCTCTTTCCTCATTTAACATGACAAAAGAGTATATACAACTGTTTTCCTTTTAATTTAAGATTTTACTAAGCAAAATTAATAACAAAAGAGCCCAGCAACTATACCTCTCTGATATAATTGAAAATTCTCTTTTTCAAAATAAAACTTATGTTGGTTTAAATTTTGTCATCCCCATATTTTGTAAAACCAATACTCTCTTCAAAAAACTACAAAATGATTTATTAGTTTCATTGCCAGCCTAAGTTCACAAATATTTCTTTCTGCAAAGTCATGTTTACTTGATGTGACAAATTAAATTTCTTTCTCCTACTCCCAATTATCAGCATATCTTCAAGGATATTCAGAATTCTAGAAAGGCAGTGCACAATTAAAGATAAAATGGAAATTATGCTAATAGGACTCCCTGGGTAATCAACCTCTCCATTCTTTACAAGGCCTGCTCCATTTCACTTAGTATTCAAAAAAGCACAACTTCTGAAAAAAGAAAAAAATGAACGTTCTTACTTCTATAAAGATATTCTAAAAGATTCAGCCTGCCTTGTCGAGTAATGGAATAAATATCTTGCCTCCCAAGTATACTTGAGCCCTCATACTTCTCAGGAGATACCATAGCAGTAACTTCCTAATTGGGTTTCCAACTTCAAGACATTTTTGACTTTGCTATTACACTAATCTACATGAAGTAGAGCCCTGATCAGACAATTTCATTATTCAAAATGCCTTCAACAGCTCCAAGTGCCAAATGCATGACATCCAAACCTTCTGAGATTTAAATTCAAGACTCTCTCATTTGACCTCAATTTATTTTTCCAACCCCATCTTCTATTACTCTCTTTCCCATACCCATTATATTCTTCTCCCCATTCCACACCCAGATTTTTCTTACTTCTGTGCTTTTGTTTGTGCTATTCCTACATTCTTATCTAACCATATTCATATTTTAAAATCCAATATATCCATCAGAAATAGCTGTTCTCCTACCAGGAAATACTATTTACCTTCTGTGAACTCCTCCTAAAGCTTTATCTCTTAGGACACCTTGTTTTAGTAACATACATGTCTTATTTCCCCTATAAGACTACAAGCTCTTGAGGGTAAAGACTATGTGCAATTAATCTTTTTATGTTCTGCAAAGCAGGTATTTGGTAAATAATGGCAGAATGAACTGAATCAATAAGAAGTAAGTATGCAACACTAACATGAAGCATCAAGGATACAGCAGAAAAGCCATTCACTTATTCCACAAGTATTTATTAAGCAAGTACTACATGCTAAGCACTGAGGACTCAGTGGTCAGGAGGACAGTAAGCCTGGCCTTATAAAAGCATACAATTTAGTGTGGTGTTTACAGTCCTACATTATTAAAACATGGAGATAACGAGGGAAGGAAAAGTGACAGAATCCTAGTTGATAACCCCTTTTAGAAATGGGTCCCTCTTCTTCTATAAGGCCCAAGTGATATCACATAAAGGACAAAGGGCAATTTTCACTTTTTAAATGAATCATGAGTATTATTTAACTATGAAGGGAGTAAAGATTACTAAAGGGAACAGTGTAGGATGAAGTTGGTCATAAGAATAGTATCTCACATTTTTGAGCGCTTATATTTCAGGTGCTACGCTTATTAATCCGTATACATTATTTTATTCATTTTGAGTCATAGAAAGCTTGGAGGAGGCTTCCAAAAAGCAATTCTCCATGGACCTAGTGGTTATGAATTAACAAAGAGGAAGTGGGGAGGCAACCCAAGTGGAAGAAACAATAGGAACAAAGGCATAAGGGGGAAAATCAACAGATGTATGTGGAGCGCACAGCACGCTAATACACTGTAATGCTGAATAACACAGCTGCCTCTGGGCATATGGGTATGCTACACAGCCGCTCTAGACCCCAGTCTCTTCTGTAAAGTGGAAATAATAATACTGTCTCTCAGAGGTATGGATGTAAATAGGACTTGGGACAATGCATCCAAGATAGTGGACACAGTAGATACTATATTCAATCATCCTTTTCTAGGTTGTTGTCTTGTCAGCAGGAAGGCAGCAGAAACCAGCTGTCTGGGTATAAACTAGAGAAAATACACAGTTAAAATTAGAAGTCATTCCTGACAGAAAGTAAACAAAAGAAACCAAACAGGACCCCAGAAATGGTCTTCTCAAACTAAATGTTGACACCAACACTACACCTTTACTCACTCTAAAACACAAAAGCCGGATCTCATAGCAGATTTACAATTCGATGACAGGCTAGTTTTCTTGCTCACTGCACTGAGAAAAAATATGGGCAATGAAAGAAAAATTCAGTTCCAAGCGGATGCTATTTTGATGGGAACATTCATAACTAACAGTACTATAGAAAAAATTATTCTAACATACTGACCCCCACCCATCCAAAACAAAAAGGATTTATATGACATTCTATAAACGCAGAAGAATTAGGAAATAAGTACTAACACTTATTGGGTAGCTACCATGTGCCTGGCACAAGATAGCTAGATCTAGACAGATAGATATAGATATCTTCTCCTCTCCCTCTCTCATTTAATCTTAACAACCTTACGAAGTAGGAACTATTGTTATCTCCCTACAGATAAGTGGGGATAGAAGTTACTGTAACTATCCAAGCTCACATGTCTGGTGTATGGTTGTGCTAGGATTTGAACTGAAGTAGCACCCCTCTGGGGCCCCTCATTTCCACCACTGTTAACTGCCTACTCTAGTCTCAGTTAGAATGAAAATACCCAGTGCCAGCAAAGCTGTGGCTAAATGGCTATCAGTGGGGAGTCAACATCACTACAATCTTTTCAGATAGTAACTAGTAAATACAGATTAAAATTTTGAACTCGTGTACTTTTTGCCTCAGCAATGGTACATTGGGGAAATCTACGCTATAGAAATAGAAGCACCAGTACCAAATGATTGACATACACATGTGTGCAGGTGTGCACATCACACATGTATGTTTATTTTGGTATTCTTTTACTGGCAAAAAATTGGAAAGTAATCTGAATGTCTGTCAATTGGAAAAAATATATAATACAGCATATTAAATATGACTATTAGATTAAGCAAAATAAAGCAGCTTTTCTCTTTTTAATGTATAGAATCTATTCCAGAAGAATGCATAATATGCACCTCAAACTTAACCAGTCTACAACGACCTCTTAATTTCTGCCTAAATGTAAATGGCACCACCATCTACCTAGTTGCTCAAGCCAAAAATCTAGGTCTATCCACGATTCTCTAGTTCCCTTCGGCTCCCACATTTAATCAAGTCTGATTCAACATCCAAAATATCAAGAATCAGCTCACTTTTCTTTGCTTCCAACCCCCAAACCTCATCTAACCACAATCAGGTCTTGCCTGGGCTTCTGCCGTCTAGTGTATTACTTTTACCTTCCTTTAGTCCATTCTCCACCTGGTAGACTATGTATCAGGTCACCTCACACCCCTGTTAAAAACCTTCCAGTGGCTTCTACTGCACACAGACTAAAACCTGAACTTCTTACTCTGACTCACAAAGCTCCTCTCTCCCTCCCACGTCACATTCCCTCCCTCTCCCTCGTATTTTACCCCACTACTCTCTGGGGCTCCCAATATGCGCCCCCAGCTTATTCTTGCTTGAGAGCTACTTTTGTCCTCTCTGCAGAGAAAGCTCTTCCCCCTTATTTTTGCATGTCTGGCTCCTTCTTACCATTTTGATCTTGTTTAAATTTCACCTTGTCCAAGAGGCTTTCCCTATAACCAATCAAAGTAGTCACAAGCCACATTCCCTATTTTAATTATCTGTAAGACACTGAACACTATTGATAATTCTCTTAGTTTATTTATGCATTTGCTAGTTAATTTCCTCATTAGAAGGTAAGCTGAACCATGTCAGGGAGACTTATCTGTTTTATTCATGCCTATATCTTTAAATACCCAAAATAGTACCTGGCACGTAATATACATTCATTGAATACTTGTTGAATGGAAAGAATAAGTATTATATGATCAAATATTTACTAAAAGAGACGCTATTCAAATAGTTTATTTTTGTTATAGAAGCAAAGGAAAAAGTATGGAAAGATACTAAACAGTAAAACTTAACTTCCTTGAGGAGGTAGGGAAAGGAAAATAAAATTTTCTAATAACTGCATTGTTTGATTAGTTATAATAAATGTGTATTTTAGGGAATTAAAAATAATTTAATAAGTAAAAAATGAGAAGAGAATGTAACATTCCTCAGCTGGGAATCCCTCAGCTGATTATTTATATAGCCAGCTACCTATCTATCTATCTATCCATCCATCTCTAGAAGCATATTACTATGTTAGCAATCTTGTTGTACTAGTAATTTCTCCATCAATGGATGAAAATATTTAAAGACACCAGCAATCATAGTATTAAAGTGTTTTTAAACCACAAAGAAAGGTATGATTCAGTCATTAAAAAAGAGAATTTTCTAATAAATTCTGAAATGCCTAATTAGGACAAATTGCATATCTAGAATGAACCTTAAGGAACTTTGAGGAAGGCAGTACTCATATGGTTAAGTTCTAATGTGTTTGTTTAACATTGTTATATTACTTTATAATCAATGCCTCAAATACTTCCTATTTTAATTAGGGAAATACCCTAGCTAATAAATTCTGAGTTTGGAATACCAGATACTGAAAATCCATGTAATTCATTCACTAAGCTAATTAGGAGTCATCTTACCTCAATAGAAGATGGGGAACTTGATGGTAATGGAAAGGGAGTAACGGCCATCTGATTGACTGCATCTTCATTTCTGTGGATGTTAAAATAGGCAGAATCAGTACACAGTAAAAGGCAGAATCAGTACACAGTAAACGCTAAGTTCTTGGCTCAAATTAGAATCACTTCCTCAGTTCTCAGTTGAAAATGCACACACAGCACCACAGAATGAAAAAAAAATGTAAATATACACTGGTTTTGAGCATGCAAAGCCATTAGGTACAAAAAGAGATGTATTACTCAAGGGATACTAAGATACAATTATTAGTGACAAAGAGTGATGATGCTAGAAGTTGGCCAACTTCTGCTTAGTAAGTCAGGTGCTGCAGAGGATACTTTTGGAAAGGCATCAACGCTTTCAATACCGAGGAGTATAAATTTTTCATATGGGGTGTGTAACCTCTAGGCCCCATTAATGTCTAGAGCATTTTGTTCTTTGAACTGGAAAGGTTCCCAGCCTCCTCACTTGGCTTCTAAATTTGTTCTGCCAGATGAAGGATGATGGGATGTATATGACAGTCCCTGCATGGGCAGACTGTGTGAGAAGGAGTGATAGATGGGGAGAATAGAGACCCAGACAGACAACGCTTTGTGAGTTAGGTTAATTCTACTCCTCATCATCCTAATTGGAGCAGAGGAGGTGGGAGCTAAAACTTCATCACCAGGGCGACAGGCACAGAACAACTCCTAGAATACCAGTTCTGGTGATTTGGGCTATTTCCACTATGTTACTAGCAAATGGTAGGTAAGCAGTGGTTCTGTGGGAGATCTATCCTTTACTGTTCATTCATGACACACAACCAAAATAATTATCTCAAGATTTATGTGAAGTTTGACTTTAGGTTTCACAATATAAACCAAAGAAGCTTCTTACTGGTGTGCAAAGATTTAAGACTGTTCACAGATCTCTTGTCCGGTGTACATAGGATAGCCACTCTCTGACTTAGGAGGGCACTCAAATCCATTTTATCCCATTTTATTTTTTATGTCTCACCAATTGGAAAAAGATCCATCAGTCGATGTCTTTCCTACTTTGAGGCTTTAATCATATCACTGCCTTTACCTGAAATGCCTTTCTTTTTAAAATTTATACCCCACCCATCCTTCTCCTCCAGTGTGAGTTCAATAACCTCAACTACACGAATTATTCCCTTGAGTTCAAAGACTATATATTGATGTCTTCCAAATTCACAGTTAGCCTGGATCTTTTTCTGAGCCTAGGATCTGCATATCCAACTCCCACTTTACATCTCCACTAGATGTCTTAGATGCATCTCAAATAAAATAAAGCTCTTTATCCCGCTCAGTTCCCAGAGGGTTCCACAGTCAACTTCCTCTCCACCTTAGTAAATATCAACAATATTCACCCAGTTGTTTAACTAGGAACCTAAAAGTCATTCTTGAAACCTCTCACTACTCAACTGTATATCTAATCCATCAAGAAGTCTTATTGATCCTATCTTCAAAACGCATCTTGAATCTTTGCACTTCTTTCCATCCTATCCTAGTACAAGTGATCATCATTTCTCACCTGAATTAATATATTTCAGAACATCCTATTTGGTCTCCCTACTTACACTCTTCATCCTCTGTTCAATCCATTCTTCACCCAGCAGTTATTATGGTTCTAAAACATAAATCTGATTATATTTCTTTCTCCTGCTTAAACTCCTCCTATGGCTCCTTATTGCACTTAGGATCAAGTTCAAAATTGTTAGGGAGGCTATAAGGCCTTGAGCAATCTGGCCCCAGCTCCCACCTCTGGCCTTTTCTTGTTCTCCCTTCTCTTCCTCACTCTGATCCAACCCAGTTACACAGGCCTCCTCTCCATTTCTCAGCTGAGCCAAGCTCCATCCACCTCATGGCCTTCTCTCATCTTCTTCTCTTCTGGTCTGCATGCTTCATGCCCAAATCTTTTGTCTGATTTTTTCCTATTTCTCCTTCATAGCTCACCATAAATGTCATTTCCTGAAACAAGCTTTCCAGGACCTCTACTATATGCTTACAGCACCTGTCAATGATCATAAATCTGTTTTCTTTCAAAATGTACCTAACTGATTTGTA
The DNA here is from genome assembly GCF_965194805.1 of Balaenoptera borealis. Taxonomy (NCBI): domain Eukaryota; kingdom Metazoa; phylum Chordata; class Mammalia; order Artiodactyla; family Balaenopteridae; genus Balaenoptera; species Balaenoptera borealis. Next base: position 141,305,312 of record NC_138860.1, read on the forward strand.
TGCACACCTGCTTCAAATCTGTCTTCCCCTCAAATGGTAAGCACTCCAAGGACAGAACTCATGTCCTTCCTACTCTCTATTACATCATCTAGGGGAAACACATTGCCTGGAAAATAGTCTGTACTTAACATAGTTATTTTTAAAAATGTAATGATCACTCACTTCAATAAGGAGACAAGAGGCAGTTTCAGTTCTAGAACTACCATTAAACTAGCTGTGGGATTTGGGGGAAATCACTTCTAAGAGAATCCGTCTCCTGATCTCTTAAGTAATAAGTAGGTTGAACTGTAAGAATTCTAAGTTGATAAAAATTCTTGTGGAATAAGGCAGATTATAAATAAATAAATGAAGTCTAGGTACCATTTCTTGCTCTAACCTTCTTAAATTCTTAGATTATCTAGCACACTAGCCAAACCAAAGCAAAGGGAGAAAAACTAAAATCACAAAGTGACACAGAGCATGAAGAATATGTCTGTTTCTTCTCACATTATTATAGATGCCTTGAGCATGCACTATTATGTTAAGAGATGGCTATTGTTTTTCAGGGAGTACAATCCATTCCTCAGCAGTTTGCTCATACACAGAAGAAGTAATCAATTACCCCTGGGTAAGTAACAGCATTTTCCCAGTGGTAATTCCCTTTCCCATTCAATCTCCCCCATGGAATAACACAATAGAGCTCAGCTCTAGCTTAGAGCTGAAAGCCAACAGGACATGTCTGCTCCAGATTCAGAGCCCATGGGGCAGAGTGTATTTGGCAGTAATTAAGCAGATGGCTTTTCATATCTCTTTCAAAGGTTACCAGCATTAAAAAACATAGCTACACATAAATTCTTATTGAGAAATTATGATTAACTGGACCAAGTTATCCCTTCATAATTTAACAATTTTCCCCAAATTAGTATGACTTTACTGGCCTTTAAAGTCCATATTAATTTTTAAAAAACATAACAGTATAGAAAACCTCAATAAAGTGAAGAAAGCTGCTATAAAAAGTTCCAGTTCATAATCCGATATAATCCACTAGTGAGTGAGTGTTCACACACCTCGGCATTAAGCAAGTGGAGACCTGACAGGGCAGCAATTTTAAAGAGAAAGAAATGGGAAGAGGGAAACCAAAGGAGAGAAGATAATTACACTTCACACAAACAGTTAACCTGAAAGACTTCTGGGGACCCTGTGACCCCTCATAGTCCATGATTCTCATAAGGAATGAAATCTGTTTGCTTCATAATTAACCTTTTCTTCCCAGTATAATCAACATAAGTTTCTTAGGTCCTGGTGTCCCACACAGTATAAAATCAGGAATTGTAATTGTTTGTTGGTGTTTTTGTAATTCTTTTTAACAGCTGTTGGGAGAGAGAGAGTGGAATTCTACCATGGATAAATGTGAGGTTTCCAGGGTACCTTGGAACACTGTATAGGTACGCCCTTATCACTAGGCTTGCCGTGCTCTATTAAGATTATTTGTGCTGCTCTTTCTCCCTCTCTAAACACAGAGATGGGATCTTATTTCTTTATATCCCCAGCTTGTAGCAGGATACCTCAGTGAGAGTAGGTGTACTATAAATGTCTGTTGAGTGAAAGGGGTCTTAACAAAGCAGGAAAAAGATATGAAGTAGAACTATCAAGAGTGTGCCCTATGCTCTCCAAGCTACTTCACGAGTTAGAGACAACGTGCTGCCTGCAGTCAGCCAGCTATTGGTATTTACCACATTAATGGACATTTCTCGGAGTGTCTGCCCAGCTCACAGTGATTCCATGGATGGGCTATACTGTGTAACACTGACAGCTGGCCTCAACCTCAGTGGATGTAGGGGGCAGACGCCTGCCTCATTTTGAGCCCATCAATTCTCTCTCCCAGGGACTCAAAATCTAGAACAGACTCATAGAGATCAAGAGTGTGGTATCTAGACAATACTAATGGAAATGCTCAAGGCTAAACAGGGGGTTCAGAACTCCCTTCTGCTGACGTCTCTGAAGTCGCCCTGCTTCCTTCTCTTCAGAGTCTTAGCTGTATGGCTTCTTCTTAAGAGTCCACAAGATATCCCTGTATTATTACAATACATTCTCCTTTTAATTTAAGCTGGCTAGAGTTTACTTCAATTGGTTGAAATTCAACAATATAGCTCTGATTTCATTTTGAATATATTCATTTGTTTAACAAATATTTATACTATGAATACAAAAATGAATAAAACATGATTCCTGCCTTTGATGATATTAGCAACTAGTGAGGAACACAGCTAGGTAAACAGACAATTACAATAGTGGAATTTCTATCTAGGGACTGTCAATTTAGTTTTTCTCCAAAAGGATGCTAGGAACACACCCAATTCAGTGTTTTGTTTGTAGAATATATTTATATTTATGACAAAGACATATTCTAGATCCACATTTCAATTCAATCTTGTTATAAAAATATATTCACATTGGTAAAAATCATGCAAAACATGTGTTAGGCAGAATTCTAAGAAGGCTCCCAAGATTCCTGCCCCCTGGTTTACAGGTTGTGAGTAGGATGAATTTCCCTTCCATGATTAGGTTAAATTATACAGCATAGCTGACCTTAAGATAAAGGCAGATTACCAGGTTGGGCAAGACCTAATCACGTGGGCCCTTTAAATCTGGAGATTTCACTTCTTAGAGCCTCATTGTCCTGGTCTCTGAAATTAGTAGGTTGACCTACATGAATTTTAAGGAATGCCTGGAGGTCAGAGATAGAAAGTCAGAGATTAGAAGTACCATCTCTGGCTTGAGCATGAAAGGGGCCTCATGGCAAAGAATGTGAATGGCCTCTAAAAGCTAAGAAAAGTCTCCATCTAAGAACCAACAAGGAAATAGACTTTAACAAGAATGAGCTTGGAAGTAGATTTTTACCCAATGCTCCAGACAAGCACTCAGCCTGGCCAACATCTTGATTTCTGCCTCATGATATCCTAAGCAGAGAGCCCAGCCCCTCTGTGCCAGACTTCTGACCTACAGAACTGTCAGCTAATACATGGGTGTTGCTCTAAGCCATTAAATTTGTGGTAGTTTGTTACACAGCAAGAGAAAAGTAATACCTAACAAAACTTTTTGATTTGGAAAACACGATCACCAGAAACATAACTTTTCAGTTCTTACCATGTACTGCTGTTTTGATGCTTTTTATGTGTTAACTCATTTAACCTTCATAACAACTCTACGTAGTAGTTACAATTATTTTCTTCATTTTACACAGAGATTAAGCTACATGACCAAAGTCACAAAGCTAATAAATAGCAAGCTGAGATTAAAATCCAGCCATCTGGTTTCAAAACCTACTCTTTTAACTATTATATTACAGTGTTTTCCATTTCAATAGCCTGACTCAAAGCCACAAATATCTTCTCTCATATATGCAAGCTAATATCCCCAGATCCATCTTGGGGAAAAGTTCTACTAGTCACAATTTACTCTTTTTTTTTTTTTTTTTAAATTTATTTATGTTTGGCTGTGTTGGGTCTTCATTTCTGTGCGAGGGCTTTCTCTAGTTGTGGCGAGCAGGGGCCACTCTTCATTGCGGTGCATGGGCCTCTCACCATCGTGGCCTCTCTTGTTGCGGAGCACAGGCTCCAGACGCGCAGGCTCAGTAGTTGTGGCTCACGGGCCTAGTTGCTCCGCGGCATGTGGGATCTTCCCAGACCAGGGCTCGAACCCATGCCCCCTGCATTGGCAGGCAGATTCTCAACTACTGCGCCACCAGGGAAGCCCCACAATTTACTCTTAAAGCTATTTCACAATTTTCCTCAGGGTAAAGATGCATGCAGGGTTCTAAGTTTGCTCACTCTGACTCGATCAACTTTTCATAATTAAGTTCGGAGTATCACAGCTACATTACTCATCCCTCAAATAAATATAATGACTATAAAATGCTTTAAAATACTCATTGTGCTTGATAGTGCAGGTAGGATGGTGAATAATATGATGGAGTGTAACTCCCTCAGTACTCTTCTCTGATAGTGATTAGGGCTGTTCCTAAATCCTCTGGCTGGTAGTTTTCTTCACCTTTAAAGTTGAGCCAGTTCTCGATTAACTACGTCTCCTTTTCTGCCTTGGTGATCATGGAAACACAGGCTGAGATGGAGCCTCTGTTGCCTGGGTACCTAACTGACCATAGTGAGCAGAAAGACCCCCTTGCTGAGCCCTGGTAGACCCGTAAAATGAGAAAGAAAGAAACCCTTTGTCGTTTTAAGCGACTGAGATTTGGGCTGTTAGTCACTGAAGCATTATTGAGTCTATCCTGACTCAAAGATGTTCTAAACAAGTTTATTCTATAATAATTTTTTTCCCAGAAGTCATGCTTGTACCTTAATCAGAATAGCTAAAAACTGGAAACAACCCAAATGTCCACCTTCAGGAGAATGGATCAAAAAATTGTGGTATCTTCATAGATTGGAATATTCCTCAGTAATTAAAGGAACTATTGATATATACGACGACAAGGATAAATCTCAATTATGTAAAATGAAAGAAACCAGACACAGAATGATAGATGTTGTTTGATTCTATTTATACGAAGCTCAAGAATAGTTAAAACTAATCTATGGTGACAGAAATCAGAAGTGTTGGCTCTGCGGGGAGGGACTGACTGGAAAGGAGCACCAGGAAACTTTCTGGGGTGAATGAATTTCTTATATTTTTGTTTTGGGTGATGGCTACACAGGTGTATGTTTTGTATTATCAAAACTCAACAAACTGAACACTTAAAATCTATTGCATTGAGTATAAATCATACCCCAGTTTAAAAATGAATTCATGATTATATAATGTGTAAGACATCTATGTGCTATTCTGGAAAGAAATCCAGTCCTAAGCAGACCTAGGTAAATGTACAGTTCCATCTGCAGTTCTACCAGTAAGAGGTAAGCAAGATACTAAGCAACTTTTTAAAAATCTTACTTCTTAATCTATAAAATTAGGATATTATCTTCTAACAGAATTGAGAGATAACATAAATGTCATAACACTAAAGCATAGGAACAATAGTTAACATTTAATGTTTTATGATGTTCAGTCTCAGATGTTTACATTTCCAGGTGCTAAGTCCTCAGTTACTCTTGATTCATTCACCCATCAACTCTTATACCCAAAGAAAGCATCCAGTCTAAAGGTTTCATTCTAAAAATTTCATTCTTTTTTCTCTTTTCTTCTAGTCCAATGTCCCCATCCTAATTCATGTACTTTTCACATCATCTATACTGTGACAACAGCTTTCTCTGTGTCTCAGTCAATCCAAATCACTCCCCTCTCAACTGTGAAAACCCCTCTCTGCAACCAAGCCTGCAAATGCACTCTGAATAACTCAGCATCATAGAGTTCCCTCTATTGGTGTTAGTTTTGCCTGATGTATAGTTATTTATCTGCATGTCTTAGAAGTTCTTGAATAACTTCTTACTTAACTCCGTGGTCTTATATAGTATCTGAGATACAGTAGGTACTCAATAAATACTTGAATTAAATTTGTTCATGCAGTTTAGACTTAATTTTTTCCTATGTAAATCTACCCAGGTAGCATTAACTAGCTCTTGCTGTACCCACTGTCACAACAGTAATCTCTCTTTCCTCTGAATTTCTAAACTACTGACATGGCTTTTCTCAGCAACTTCTTTCTATTCTTCTAAGAATACTTCACTGCATTCTTAGAAGCATGTACATGTCACATACAGGGATTTGTTGATAAAACCCTTTATGTTTATTCCTTATCCATTAAAGTTGTAACCATAATTAAGTTGTAGTAAGAGATTTCAATAACATGTTATTTAAAGCATCAATCCAATAATCATTGACTAATTCCTTAGGATTAAATATGAGATTCTCTCTCTAATGTAAACTCTAAAAGAATGCTACAAATTGTGGTTAAAAGAAAGATTAGTGAGATATGAGGAGAACATACTTATCTTCAGGAAAGCACACTGAGCCCATGACAACAATTTCTGAATGAGGAAAAAAAAAGACATCTGATGTAATGGGCTGTGTGTATGTGTGTGTGTGTATTTGTAGAATTCCATAACTTTTCATTTATCAGGGTCTGAGATATCTCCAAGGAGCATTTCTCCTTTTAAAAGTGAAAGTGTGTTGCATCCTAAAATTTATACGGAATAGCCAAAACAATCTTGAAAAAGAAGAACAAAGTTGGAGGTCTCACCCTTGCTGATTTCGCAATGTACTACAATGCTATAGCAATCAAAACAATGTTGTACTAGCTTAAGAACAGACATATAGACCAATGGAATAGAATAGAAAACCCTGAAATAAACCCTCAGTGTAGGGTCAAATGATTTCAACAAGGGTGCCAAGACCATTCAGTGGGGGAAAGGATGATCTTTTCAACAAATTGTACAGGGAAACCTGGATATCCACATGCAAAAGAAAGAAGTTGGATCCTTCCCCTATACCATAAACAAAAATTAACTCAAAATAGATCAAAGACCTAAACGTGAGAGCTAAAACTATAAAACTGTTACAAGAAAACATAGGGGACAAACTTCATGACATTGGATTTGGCAATGATATCTTGGATTGGACACCAAAAGCCCAAGAAACAACAAATAGATAAATTGGACTATATTAAAATGAAAACCTTCTGTGGATCAAAGGACACAATCAACAGAGTGAAAAGGCAACCTATGGAATGGGAGAAAACTTTTGCAAATCGTATATCTGATAATGAGTTAATATCCAGAATACATAAAGAATTCCTGCCACTCAACAACAAAACAAACAACCTGATTAAAAAACAAGAAAAAGACTTGAAAAGACAACTCTCCAAAGAAGTTATACAAATGGCCAATAAACACATCAAAAAATGCTCAACATCACTAATCATCAGAGAAATGCACATCAAAACCACAATGAGATACCACCCCATACCCAATAGGATAACTACTATCAAAAAAATGGAAAACAATAAGAGTTGGTGAGGTGGTAGAGAAACTGGAACCCTTGTCCACTGTTGGTAAGAATGTAATATGGTGTAGCTGCTACGGAAACTACAGTGGTTCTTCAAAAAACTGAAAATAGAATTGCCATATAATTCAGCAATTCCACTTCCGGGTATATATGAAAAAGAATTCAGAGTAGAGTCTCAAACAGGCATTTGTACACTCATGTTCATACTAGCATTATTCACAATAGTCAAAAGGTAGAAGCAACCCAAGTGTTTCTCAACAGATGAATGGATAAACATACAATGGAATATCATTCAGTTTTAAAAAGGAAGGCAATTCTGACACATGCTACAACATGGATGAACCTTGAAAACATTATGGTAAGTGAAATAAGCCAGTAACAAAAGGACAAATACTGTATGAGTCCACTTTTATGAGATACCTAGTGTAGTTAAATTCAGAGAGAGAAAGTAGGAAGATAGTTGCCAGGAGCTTGGGGGTGGGGGTGGGGAGGAGAGAATGGGGTATTATTTGTCAATGGGTATAGAGTTGCAGTTCTGCAAGATGTAAAAAGTTCTGGAGATAGATGGTGGTGATGGCTGTACAACAATGTGAATATACTTAATTCTACTTTAACTGTACACTTAAAAATGGTTAATAAGGTAGATTTTATGTTATGTATATTTTACCACAATTAAAAAAATTAACTAAGACCAAAAAAAGTACATGTGTGATGAGAATACATTTGAATTATTTAGAATATCACTTAAAACCATTTTGTCTTCGGGACTGCTCTGGTCTTACCACTTGGAAATTCACTTTCACTAAACCCATAAATCTTATTTTATGTCCACAAAACAGCATTATATCAAAAGTAGAAGTTATGTGCCTGAATTCAACCTGGAGTACTGAGTAAGTTGATTTAATTTTTTGCAACCTGTTCTAAAATGATTATAACTACAATCTAGTGGCTAGCACGTTGTTTAGGTGTACACATACAAAAAGCTGAATAAATGAGGAACACATGAACACAACTAAACAGGCCTAGATAATTTTTTCTGACTGTATTATCAATAAATATAGTGAGGTGAGACACTTGAAAATAAACTCTACATTCGCTATATTAATTGGAACATGACATTGAATTAACATTCAGCCAGGAAAGCTCCATGTAAATGAACCAGAAGTAACATATAAAACAAAGCAAATCATTATATCTCAGTGGGAGCAAAACTCCTTTCTGAAAAGATTCCAGGAGGTATTTCTAACTATATGAATACACTAAATAGTTTCCAATTTCCAACTGGAAGAAACCACCAAAATAGCTAAATATGCTGAATCTGAAATAAATGTCTAGTGAGTGGAATTATGAACTCTATTTATGGTATTCCTAACAATGTCAATCACTAATTGAGGGCTGCTGGGAGTAACTCAGCATCTAGACCCACATTTTACAAAGGTGGCCCCAGGCAAGTTCTAAATAATGGTTGCCATTTGTACAGAGGAAAAGTTGACTCATAAAATATTTGGCAGTGAAGGTTGGCAGCAGAGTTAATATGGGGAGCTTTAGGACTGGATGGGATAAATGACAGCCTACCAAGTTTCTCATAGAGACTCTTTCTAAAGATAGTACAGTAGATACCCACAGCCATTCTTCTCTTTATTCCGGCTGGCAAAGCCCGAATGTTGTTCAGGTATCCAGCCCTCACCGGAAGGCCATGTACTAGGAAAGGTGACTCTTCCTGCAGGCATAAATCTGGGAAAAATCTTGCCTGATTTCTCTGAAATCATCGCGGTAATCTCATTTCAAGAGCCAACGGCAGGGGAAACCTGTCATACTGGAGATCCTCAGTAGAGACTTGTTCAGAGGTCTTGTGCTCTGCTAAAGAAGTCTGAAAGATAAAAACTTCTCAGGATCAAGGCTAAGAGCCTACATGTGACAAGCATACGTGCAGAGAGAACTTGCTCTGGTTGCTCATGATTTGTTCAGAGAGCTCTACTTTTAGCATCCTTCCCATTCATTAGGATTCTTTGGCAGCAAGCAATAGAAATGAATTTAGGCCAACTTAAACAAAAGGTAATTTATTAGAGGGATAATGGAATCTCACAAAACATAGGCAGGTTATATGATCAGACTTGGAACAGACCAGGAACTAAGAGACTTCCAGAGGACAAGGAAGCAGGATGCAGAATGAATTCATAGCAGGAGCCTCTGATCAAGGCCCTGTGGCTCCATGAATAAACACCATACATATAAAATCACTCACATTCCTTGCTTCCTGTTCTAAGCCTAAGGTATCATACTGCCCAAACTTAGGTTGCATGACTGCCCACTGGCCACACCTTGGCAGTGAGAGAGAGATCTGTCTATTTCAGCTTCTACAGAGGGAGACAGGTATCTAGATTTACTGTTTTTACTGTTCCATCATACTATATACATTGTGTGTGTGTGTGTGTGTGTGTGTGTGTGTGTGTGTGTGTTTGGGGGAGAGGAGTCTATCAAAGAAAACAGGCATTCTACAGGGAAAGGTGTAAAAATACTGCAAAAAAAAATAAAAAGGAAAAGAAAAAAAAAATCCCATCATCCCTGTGACTATCACAACTAGTTGTTTCTGAGTGCCAAAAGAAGTGAAACAAATATAGTCATGATTCCCACAAGCTGGTGTTAAGAAATAGGAGCAGCAAAGAAAAAATTAGCAATTCTATTCATGAAACAATAACAGTGGTTTTCAAAGATACTTTACAAGTCATACAAGAAAGATGGGCCTGTTTGGTAGCAGCACTTTACCTAATTGACTAAATTCATCTGAATTCACGAATGGCCCTGTAAAATATTTGGTTATTTCAGACTACCTAGCTACAACCACCCTCAGAGAAAAATTTATGGCTACTGTAGATATTCAAAAGAATATGTCATAGGCTGTCAAGATGATTCCAGAAATGTATGACCCAATGGAATGATAACTGGATTAAATATACAGCTTCCCAAGGTTACCATAGTCTGTCAAAGGGAACAATGTTCCTCATTTTGATATATAAATTCCAATGTTTTTGACAAAAGATCAAAACACTCTAATTTCACCTTGTTCTTGAACCAAAAGTCTTATAAATTCTACTTAGGAATTTAAAATTACTATTTAAAATGGATAGAACAGGAAACAAGTATGGAAGAAATAAGCAAGAGTCAGCATTTCAGAGCACCTGAGAGACTTATATGGATCTACCATACGGTCCAACTAAACAAAGAAACAGAAGAGCCTTGAAACTACAGGAGAGTCTCTACTTCCTACAACTGCTAACATGGTTCAGTGCTAATGACAGGCCTCCTCCGCAAAACTTCTTGTCATATATGCCATGGATGATATTTTATTGTGCACTTGAAAAGGGGCATTGCATTCTTTAATGGTCTATGAGAGTGAGAAAGATGCTTGCTTACAGAAATCAAATCAAATGACATACATAGCTGTGTTCATCCAATGATACTTTCTAAAGATACTAAAGAAGGACTGCTTTTCTTCTAGAAGTAATGTTCAGGTATATTGGGCGTAACATCCAATTCTAGAAATCTTTGAGTTTCTATACATACTATGACTTTGCTTACTTATCCTTTTGGTCTGAGCTTAAACGTCTTTCTCTGTGACACCCTCCCATAGGCTTCAAAGACCAGGTTAGGTGTGTCTCTTATATGTTCCTATAGTATCACAGCACTTACACCACTGGATAAGGCACTGGACTGTTTTACTCTCTGTGTCCTCTCTTAGGGCAGAGACTGTGTTCTCTGTTCTCTGCGTCACTCACTCCACAACACTAGCACAAGTAGGCACTCTGCAAATACTTATCAAATAAGTGCATGAATGTTTCTTAAGTCAAATTCATACTTGTTCCCACAATCTTTTTTCCCTCCTATTGATCAAAACTAGACGTAAAGAATCAAGAGCACAATAAGGGTCTTAAAAACAGGCATTCAATTTGTTTATTCAGATGGACTTTGACATTTACATTAATTTCAAATCAGCATCATCTTTTAGGGACATGGCTAGAGGATAACAGGTCACACCATATTTTTAATTACAAAAACAAGACATGTTCAATGGATACAGTAAGGTGGATCCCATGGCGAGTCCACTTTCACTTGTTAGGGCTTGACAGCTAGCACTAAATCTTTCCAAGGGTTTCAGTTTCATTTGGCCTCCTTTAGCCCCAGCAGTTTTTAACAGTACACATTTTCCACATGTAATTAAGTAATGGAGAGTGAGTTGTTATACATGACATTTAATTTTCGATAGTGGGGGAAGGTATGACAAGAGCTGCAGGCGAGATCATTAATCTTCTTGGATCCCTGTACTGCCAAATACAGAAATTCATTCTTCATCGTATTAATACAGTGTTCCTCCTGTACTGAAATTGGAGTGCTTGTGTAGAGGGGATCATGTGGAATAGGAAAACTCACAGAATTGAGTGTGTGGTACACAGTAAGCCCCCAGATTGTAATATACATCTAGATGATCTAGAGTAGAATAATTTAGTATACCAGAGTCTACATGTGCCATTGGGCACAATTACATGATTACAGGATTGTCCGAAATCTAGCAATGTGGGGAGAAAAGGGCAAAAAGTGATTATGTAAGTCATGTATACACAGCAGCAACTTGCTAATTTTCCTTGATGACTCACAGACCCCTCTTGTGAATTATAGATCAATTAGTATATGAATAAAGACAAGTGTTAAAAGAATATAAGGACCTGATCATACAAATGTACATCACTACAGACTAAAGACCCTAGTTAATTAAAATGTTGCCTGCAGCGTATTTTAACAGCTTTCTGTGATTACTACTAATCATTCTCCCAAACCTGTGGCCAGTTCCCATTTTTATGTCAACTGTCAATAAATTTGAAAAAGAGTTGCTCAGGTATAAAAGCCAAAATTTTCCGTATAATGGAAATGCACAGGGAATCAATAATTTCAACTAAGGAAGGAAATACTGCCAAATAGAAGCACTAATCAAAGAAATACAATTTATAAAAATCAGTTTTTAAAGTAACATTGTATCACACAAAGCAAGTTATGCCGTTTTAAAGAAAAGTATAATTGCATCTGTTGTACTGAGATGATTTAAGTGCTAACTTCCTGAAACTTGGTAACAAATCAATATTTAATTGTTTCAGGATTTGGTTCCAAAATAGGCAAAATTAGAGTTCTTGTAACAATAGCCTGAAAGAGGTAATTTATAGGCAGAGGCTGAAAGATGTATCTAAATGATTAATGAACTAGACAATTAGCCTGAAGAAGCGAGGATGATGTGCTGGATAGCACCTAAAATGCACAGGTTACTACACACGAATAGGACACCAATCTACCATGACACCCTTATTGGTGATGTACAGAGCTGATGAGCAATAAAATACTTTCTTTTTTGATTTCCTTAAGTGCTTTAAATTCCGACCCTACTTGATATTACTTACCTCAGTAAAATCTATTATAATACATTTTACTGACATGGGGATTAATTGATGTTAATTAGATTTCTCTTTACACAATCCTCAATTAAAGAGTGTTCTACTCCTTTTTAGAGTATCAAGTCATCATTAAAAAAAGAAGACCACGGAGAAGAAACAAGCAGAAGCAGCAGCAGCCCAACAACAGCAGACAGGGAAATAAAAGACATTTTAGGCAGGCTGTGTCCTTGTCTCTTATTCTAACATTTACCAGAAATGGTTGTATATAATGTCCGTAGCTATCTCTTCCAGTGCTTAATCATTATGATGTTAATTAAAGCATTCTAAAACTGTGAATGCGCTTCACTCAACAAATAGTCAAGATGCTGGAATTAGACAAAGTATATATGAGAAGTGGTTCTTTTTTTTACCCCTCCTCCTCCCTTCTCCCTAACTACTTCTTTCCTTCTCTTTGACCTCTGACCTCCCTCCCTCCCCGCCTTTTTCTGCCATCAACATCATCACCATCATCTTCATCACTATAGCAGCCACCATTGTTGAGTCCATATTGCCAGGCAATTTACATGTATAAATACATTAGACATGTATAAATACATTATAAATATAGAGATAGAGATAGCTATATTATCCCCATACTAAAGCTCAGGAAACTGACTAAGCTCACAAAGCTGGGATATCACAGAGTAGGTTTCAAGCCCAGGCAGGGTGAACTGTGGTTTCTTTTTTTAATCACTAAGCCTTAGAGTTCAGTCTTGTTTTAGAAAACAAGGTAAGAGTTCTTAGTCAAATGACTTTAGGTAAGAGTTCTTAGTCAAATGACTAGTTCCTTCCCTATGGAAACTGAAGCATTAATTAATTAATAAAATGCTGGCACACAAATTATTAGATACATATCTACTGAATAAAACAAAAGGTTGTAAGCAGTGCATACATCTCTCTTGATACAATTCAAGCTCATTTCCCTTTAGATAGTCTAAAAGTGGGTATGACTAGATTGTTCAGAATCAAGCCCACATCATTTTTCTCCCTATAAAAGAAGATATAGAAAATCTTCCTAAGTTAGATTATTTGAGAAAGCAGTAGGGAGAGGGACTAAAGTATGAGGAATTTTGTAAGATATGAGTTATATGTCTATATGCATTTTTGAATCCACAAAATAAGTCAGACTAACTTACTATGATTGTTGCCTTTGGAGAATAAATAATCTGGATTGCTCAGTAGGAGCTGAAAGGAAATTTATTCAGTAAAGCTTTCTGAATGCCCACTATGTGCTAGGCACTATAATTTAATGACCATGTAAGAAAGGTTCATAATTAGATGACATATTTTGAATGTAGTTTGATCCTTCTAAATTGCTTAAAATCACTTCCAGTAAATAAGTATTCAGCAGCATCCTCAATCATGCTTAAATCATTAATTTCCTGAACAAATTTTTTTCTTGATTCTGATCCCTTCTGAACAATCAAAATTGAAACCAGCAGACACTAAATTAATGGGAGTATATTACTATTATTAAAATTCTACTCAGCTTTCTCTTCTGTACTCTAAATAATTTCAGTTCGTTTAACCTTTCTTTCTTGAAGGAGGGGGGTTCTATTTCCCAACTACTTAATTGCATTAAATGATTTCCTTTGGATCCTACTCAATTTTCTTTTGCTCTCTTTAAAATGGGATGACCCAGCATGGGTAATAAAGGCCCCACAAATGCTGAAGAGGTAACAGTAATGTTAATCATTAATAATGTCCCTTGCAGCAGTCGCCACCATGTGCCAAGCACTGATGTGCAGACTCTACTGAGTGCTATATAACGTCTTCTCATGTGATCCTCACACAGCTTTACACAAAGTTCTAAAGCCTAAATGGCTTCACCTCTTCACTTGTATGCACTTCTCTTGATGGACATCTTAAATTTTTGAGGGGCTGACCTTTCCTCAAGTCTGTTCATGTTTTCATCATCTAACTCTAATTTTGTAACCTCTGGCAACAGCAAGGGCCAAGAAACCCCAAAAAAGAGATTGGTGTCTAACAGAGGACTTCAAGGTGAGTAAGCCAGAGGTGGTCGTCTTAATAAATACACAAAGACAGATGAGAAGGAGGAAAGTTTCCCCCCCTAGAAACAAGAGTAAAATCCCCTGGAAATCCAGAAAGTGTTACTGAGCAAGAGAAAAGGGCATCAATGTAGGATTTCTCCAGGAGCAAAGCAGCAACACCTGTGAGGCTGAAGTGATGGCATGGGAAGGAATATTTCAATCACCTACATTAGTGCCCATATCTGGGAATAAAACTCCCCCTTAATCCCAGCCATCTCCTGGGAGTGGACGGGTCTTACTGACAGGTAACTATAGAGAAGTGGGAGAATAACAATGATCATCACCATCATAAAGGACCAGCTAACATTTTTTCAAGCCTTTACTCCATGCTCGACACTGTGGTAAGCATTTCTAATTTTTGAAATACCACAATGAGTGAGGTAAGTGCTTTATAGCCCCCATTTTACAGATAATAACTGAGGGCCAAAGCAAAAAGAAACAGCGTGACAGTTAACATACAGGGTTAGTTACATCCCCTAAGAATAATTCAGACTCATCTGTCATTTCAGTCCAATAACAGGGAATCAAGCTTCCTTCCACTGCTGATGATGGCCACCACCAATGAGAAGTCCCAATTCTGACTCATTTATGCCAAAAGGGCTCAGTCAGCTAGCAGATGAGGTGTGGGCAAATGTGAAGCCCCAAACGGACCGACCACACGACTCCAGATGGCAGAGCTCACATCTCCTCCCCTCTGTATTTCTCACCAGCACTCTTAATACGAAGCTCCTAAAATTTTCCTGGGTTCTTTTTTTCCTGCGTATTCTTTGATGAAGGCATTAATGAGTCAGCAAATGTACCAAATGATGGTGACAGTAGGATGAGAAGCTAGAATATTCTATTATATTTATAAAGAGGATAATCAGGAAGGAAAGAATTTTTTTTAATGGAAATAAAAATACAAGCCTCAATTACCAGTTCTATCATGTGAAACGTAAATAACAAGAACGCCTCACAATCGAAACAATCTATACTTTTCTTGAAGTGACAGTCACAAAAGGGAAATATATTTTTAGAATACAGTGATTTTGTTAAACAAACCAAAGATGAAATAGTCTTACACAAATTATAACATCTCAAGAGGAGATCTTAAGTTTTAGAAAACCAGATGTATCTATCCTACCTGATGAAAACAAGCTTGACCTTTGACGGGGCAGTCTTAATAATGGCAGATGCATTTTGATGACTTCTTCCATACAGGATCTGATTGTTTATCTGTGGGGGAAAAAATCAAATGCACTTGTAAAATTGTAATATATATATATTTTGTATGAAAATATATATGTATATATACATGTATACAAGTATATGTGTATGTACTTGGAATTAAAAAATGAAGTTCATTCATTTTTAAGTAGGCAGATGTAGGACTCTTTAATGCTCAAAATCTTAACATTCTTCACAGTATAGCTTCAAACACTATTTATAAGCAGCCGCTAAAATCTCTTAAATTCTAATTTGAATGCAGTTAATAAAGAACATACAGTTTTTGACCCTTTTGCTAAACCTGACAGCAGCAGTTGAGCTAGATGCAAAAACCTTATGATAGATATTTCATTTCCTACAGCTTTTCCAGACTCCTAAAAAATGCAGAAAACAGACCAAACTGTGGTATTCATCAGAGCTCTGGAGTGTCCATTAAATATGATGCTGTAAACGTGTCAAGGTTATTACATAGCATAAATTTTGTTACTCCGGAGGACGTAAATATTACATCCCCATTTTAAGTCAAACATTAGAGTAATTGCACTGAAACATTTTACTGTATCCAATCAATGAGGCATCCACTCTTATGCAAGATGTGGTGGGATTTTTAACTTGATTGAATTCACCTAAATATGATCTAAAAACATTTATATTCTAAATTTCTTCACTCCAGATTTTCCCACTGCTAAACTATGATGATAGCCATAATCAATCTTTTATTTTATTTCAGTCATTTGATAATAGCTCACACAGTTTTGGCTTTTTCCCTCTTGTCTCTTCAATAAGTAGTTAATGATCTATGTCATACTGTCCCTATTTAACTGAGGCCTTGATAATTTCTATTATTTAAGGGATAGTATAGTACACTATATAAGGGATAGTAAAAAGGAATTATGCTTTCTGCAATTAGCACCTAATTTGTCTGTCCTTGATGTCTCTGAACTTTTGCATTTGAAGACATCTGGAAAAGGTATCATTTTTGTCATAACAGCTATAATGAGAAAGTATTTGGAAATAAACACTTCAAAGGATGGAATGAAAATATAATATTTTTAACTGTCTAAAATGAAGCTCATCCATCACCTCAAAGTGATAAAGCTGGTACTCATATCAAAGCCTATTGCAAAGACTAAACTTGAACCACCGTTTCACTATGCCTCTCATTTTATCAGCTTTTGTTCTTCACCAAGATAATCAATCTCCCAGAAATCCACTGATCGCCACACTGTCATTTCTCTGCGTCTCAGTTTCTTCTTCTTTAAAAGGAATCTAAGCACCTATTTCATAAAACTATTGTGAGAATTAAATAATGTCTTTAAATTTTATTTACAGTAATCTTGATACCCAAAGGATTTTTAATTTTTATGTGTTAAAACTACTCATCTTTTCTGTTAAGGTTTCTGCCTTTTTAACATGATGTATTTAAAAATGTGCCCACCCTCCGTATGGTACTATGATGATGGATACATGCCATTATACATTTGTCCAAACCTACAGAATTTGCAACACCCAGAGTGAGTGCTAATGTAAACTTACGGACTTTGAGTGATTACGATGAGTCAATATAGGTTCATCAGTTGTAACGAATGCACCACTCTGGAAGGGGATGTTGGTAATGAGGGAGGCTGTGCATGTTTGGGGATAGGCGGGTCCATAGGAAATCTCTTTACCTTCCTCTCAATTTTCCTGCTCTAAAAAAATAAATCTTTTTTTAAGCACCCACCCTCCAGATAACATATTTTCTCCTAATACCTTTATGGTTTTACTTTTCTTATATTTACACCTTCTTACCTAACTTAGTTATAAGGGAAATAGTTAAAGTCATGTAGTCATTAAGTGTGATGTGAAAAAGCATACTTAACAACATAAGAAATATCAAAAATGTATTAAGTGACAAAGCCTGGCTACAACATAGTATGTCTAGCATGATCACCTTTTTTGCTAACCATAGTTTTCAATCTCTTTAATGGATAATGAACTGCAAATAAGAAAGTTTAAATCACAATTTTAAAATGAGATGATGCCTGGACTATGCTTGATCCAATGCCTGGCACTCAGGTAATTATTTGCAAATATCTTCCCCACTGTGCCTGGCCTCTGCTGAAAGAAAGTCTTTCCTAAACCACGACCTATCAAACCTTCTTGTCTTTGAATTCTATGGCACTAGGTTTAAAAAAATTTCTCTTATCCCATTTGCATCTCACCCACATGGTAAAGTCAACCCTTGTCAGGTGGAAAGCATCCATGCAGGCATATAACATTTATTGAACAGAGCTAAACTCCTTGAGGGCAGGAACTGGTGTCCTCTTCTTGGTATTCCCCAGCTTTCATACACAGCTTGCATACAATGGTGCTCAGTGAGGATGCACTGAATCACAGAGCCCTGAATGGAAGTAACACTTCCACTAATCAACTGCTAGCATGCTTTCTCTGAGGTGGGCTCCAGCCTTCAAAGTGATTGAAGTTTAAAAAAAAAAAAAAGTTTTTAGCAAAAGCTTGAGCATATAGAAAATTGAGCTGTTTCATGTTTATGGATATGCCTTTTAGCTGTGATCCTCCAATTTGATAGAATAGAATCCATGGCAGTATTATTCTAAGAGGAAAAAATCATAGCCCAAATGAAGAAAGCAAGTCATTAATTTCAATTTACCTAAGAGTAAATCTAAAGTTATATGTCTTTCCTGGTGCTGTTTCTGAATATTCAGAGGCCCTGGCAGTAGAAAGGCGAGGCTGGCAATGTTTTTTCCAGTGCCAACAACTGTGGCATTTACTACTAAGGCAGCTGCTCCCTGCCAATGATCAGGGGCCTCTAGAGACTCTGCTACTCAGTGGAAAACTGGGAACAGAACAGGAAACTCAGGATAGAGTGAAACCTTATTTTACTGGATTAAATCTAAAAGAAAAAATGCAGATCTCCGGATTAAAAAAATCCAAGACAAAGTCTCTTTTCTGGCTTCAGAAATGACACATTAGCAGCCCTCTGAGTTTCAGGAGAGGAAGATCTCTTTTGTGTTTTCTTAGATCTTATTGTATACAAAACAATTTCACTATTTAAACGAAAGGTATATAGCTTCCAATGACATAAGCAGGTTTTTTATATTTCCTCATCTCTAAGGAAACCCATTCCAGAGAAAATTCAGTAAGTAATTAGAAAGAATATGATGCATTTTATGCAAATTAACTTCAGACTGTCACTTTTCCTATTTCTGAGAAGGTGCTGTTTTCTGAGGGCACTATTGTTTAAACAACAGATGGAGGACGTCTTCTAAGTATAGCATAGAGAGAAAGAAAGCATTTTGTACCTCCTGGAAGTTTTTCAGGTTAACTCTAATTAATAATAACTACCAGCCACTGAGTGCTTTCTCCGGGCCAAACACTCTGCAAAGCTCTTGATGCACAGGATGTCAGTTAATCTAAGAATAACCAGGTGTTATGTACTTTCACCAGATTATGAAACTGGTACTCCAAGACCTTGAGTAATTTGCCCAAGCTGATTTACCTATGAGTTGAAAACCCTGTTTTCCTAAGGCAAACCTAGAGGTATTATCATCCGTATGGTGCACATAAAAATCAGCTGATTTCTAAAGTCATCTTTGTAAAGGTGTCTATTAAATAAACTCTGAGCTGGACACCTACCATCTTAGGTCCTGGAATTCTGAGATACACAAATCAGAATCAAGCATTTCACCACAACGCATAGAGGCAAGACCCAATACCTCTGTTAGGCTTTTGAAATCCTTAATGCAGTATGCAGTTCTGTAAGACTGCACCTTTCCTTTTGAGCAAACAAGCTACACCCTGAACAATAATATATACTTATTTCACTTTTTTTTCATTATACAAATAGACAAAGATTGACTAACTTTTAAGTTTTTTTCTGACCCAAGCCAAAGGAAAACAGTTAAAATATTTCATCCTTTCAGAATACGTGATCATTCAGATTATCTGGAGATTGGAAAACACATTATTATTTTCCATTTACTTCCAGTAAACTGAGAAGTAGAGAAACTAAGTGCTTGCCCAAAGTTTCTCCTTTCAAAGGCAACTCAATGATATACAGAAAAAATAATAAATTATTTAGATATATCCTTATCTTTGATACTATCTAATAATTGCAGGAAGAACTATCCTTCGTCCTGACTTGTTATTCCAACTCCCCCCAAATAGTCTATTTATTATCTTAAAATCTGAGATGTACAACTCTTCCATTAAAGGGTAACCATATATTCTTCCATTAATGGGTAACCGTATATTCTTCCATTAAAGGGTAACTACATATTCTAAGTCTGGGACAGTCCAGTTTACGCATGTTGTTCCCATTATTTATAGTGCTCCCTCTCAAAAGTAACACAGTTTGGGTGATAAATAATATGTTTTCCCATGTTCACCCAGCCATGACTATGGGAAGTGTATTTTATGATACTCCATCTTGATTTCCATATTACTAAATGAGAAAGGATGTAGTAGAGACTTTGGGGATTGTTGTTAGCACACAACCACTTCCTTTACCAGGGATGGTCCTTCCAACCTTCCCATCACAAACGCCATCCATAATGGGTGACAGCCAAGTTAGTATTGTTTGTCGTGCCACTCCAGGCTGAAGCTGGAGGACATACGACACAGATTGGGACCATCAAGATTCTCTCTTTTTTGGGGGTTTAAAGGAGCTTTATATACTTTCTGTATGAAGGAGCTTTTTATACTCTTGATCTACAATTCTGGTTTTCTTATCTGTGTTTGGCTTCCTCTTCGGATTACTGACAAAAAAAGGCCTTTCTGAGATCCTCCACAAGGTCAGTAACTTCTATCTCAGCTCTATGATCCCTGGTCCCGAATGACACTAATATTTTATCATGGGTAAGTTAGCTCATGTTTCCCTAAGTTCTGAATTTCCAACTGAATGAAATGTCATTCAGGAGCAACTTATAGCAGTTCTAGATACTGAAGACAATAGCTCCAAATAAGAAACATCTGTATTTGGAAAACTTACGTCATATTATAATGGGTTTTCATTTTGATCCATATTTCCCCTCAAGGGTTGGTTTCTGCTACTCAGGGCAGGGGGGGGGGGAACAAAAAACAAAAAACACTGATTTGAGGTAAACCCTCTATATTCAGGTAGCAGAGACGGAATACTTAACTGCAATATTTTATCGTTTGTAGAAGAAGTAGAATTAGGTTAATCCAGCAACAATTCAGCAAAAGTAAACAGATATAAATCCTTTTGTTATAGTATATAAACTTTCACTTTAGAAGTCCTTAATGAGATTTGTTTCAATAAAATTAATTATTCAAAAATATCATGAAGAGGTAGCTTTTCAACTACTCTTAATTTTCCATAGTTCAACTGAACATGAATATAAATTTATGCTGGAGAGCAGCTCAATTAAATCTACCCAAAAATGTACCAAGTTGGAAGTAAAAGTTAATTAACTTAAACTTGGATTAGAAATATTAATTAGGGCTTCCCTGGTGGCGCAGTGGTTGAGAATCTGCCTGCTAATGCAGGGGACACGGGTTCGAGCCCTGGTCTGGGAAGATCCCACATGCCGCGGAGCAACTAGGCCCGTGAGCCACAATTGCTGAGCCTGCGCGTCTGGAGCTTGTGCTCCGCAACAAGAGAGGCCGCGATAGTGAGAGGCCCGCGCACCACGATGAAGAGTGGCCCCCGCTTGCCGCAACTAGAGAAAGCCCTCGCACAGAAACGAAGACCCAACACAGCCATAAATGAATGAATGAATAAATAAATAAATAAATAAATAAAAATTAAAAAAAAAAAAGTAGTCAACCTTTAAAAAAAAAAAAATTAATTATACAAAAATTAAAATTTAGTTCAAGCAACAGATTTGCCTGAGGTTTGAATATCATGTTAAAATATACCATGCTCAAAAACACACCCTTTGCCCATGCTTTTATTAAATAGGATGATTTATTATGAACAGTAATAAATTATTATTAAAAAATTGAATTAGAATTCAGGTAACTGAAATTGCTGATGAAATCTGAGAGTCCTCCCTAATTCACTTTTAAATATATTCTAAACTTTATATTTCAAGACATTAGAATCTACAGGTTAACTTTTTTCTAAAATGAACTCTCTTACTGACTCTAACACGCATGTAGAGAAAAACAAACAAATCATAAGTGTTTATAACTTGATGGATCTTCTTACAGTTTAACTTTTAATCTAACAATTCCAAGGACTTCCCTGGTGGTGCAGTGGTTAAGAATCCTCCTGCCAACGCAGGGGACACGGGTTTGAGCCCTGGTCCGGGAAGATCCCACATGCCACGGAGCAACTAAGCCCATGCGCCACAACTACTGACCCTGCGCTCTAGAGCCTGCGATCCACAACTACTGAGCCCACGTGCCTAGAGCCCATGCTCCACAACAAGAGAAGCCACCACAATGAGAAGCCTGTGCACCTCAACGAAGAGTAGCCCTCACTCACGGCAACTAGAGAAAGCCCATGAGCAGCAACAAAGACACAATGCAACCAAAAAAAAAAAAAATTAATTACAATTCCACTTCTTACAATTCCACTTCTAAGAATGTATCCTAAAAAGATTAAAAATCAAGGTGTCAAAATGCCTATCGTGGCTATAACTTATAACGGAAAAAAATAGAAAAAACTATACATTCATCAACAAAAGGTTTATTATATTTGTCATCATACATCGATAAATGGAAAACTGTGCCATTAAAAGGTGAAGGAGGATGATATATACCTAAATCCATTGCCGTAAAAAGATATCATTATTGAGTGGAAAAAGTAAGTGACAAAATACCATGTAATCTATTTATCACGTTGTTTTCATTTATGTAAAAGTTTCTGTCAGAGTCTAAAGAAAGCTCTATGAGCATCTCTACTAAATATCAACAATGATGGTATCTTTGGTGGGATTTAAGGTGATTTCCAGTTTGTTTTTTTCATACTGATATTTTATAACTACTTTGCAACAATACCATTTATAAATGCTCACAACATACAAGGCATATACACTACACACACACATACACATATGCCTTAAATACATTATTTCACACAAATCAGTAGAGGAATGCATTATTACCTCATTATACAGATGGAGAAATTGGGGATTAATGAGTTTAAGGAATTTGACCAATATATTTATAACCAAATCTGTTTAAGTCCAAAAGCCTGTCCTATTAATAACTGGAAACCATTATTAAGGATATGGGGATGGAGGGGGAAAGCCATAGGGTAAGTAACTTATTTTTAATCCTATGCAATTTTAAATCCAATTAACAGGGCCTCACAAAATAGAATCCCCAGACCAAGAAATATTCCAATAAAAGTATAATAGCTGTGTTATATCTATCAATTTATTCACTTATTCAGCAGTCATTGTGCAACTGATGAGGAAACAGGAATTTTCATTACCATCATCACCACAGCTGCCATGTACTGAGCACCAACTATGTTCCAGATACCCATTCTTTGAAAGTCACTTTACTGGTATTACTTTTATTTAGTCAGATTTGGCTCCTGCACTCAAGCACCTGGAACTCTAATAAGTGACACAGTCTTGGAAACAAATAACTGCATTGCTGTATGATGGATGTAGCCATAAAGCAAGAGGTGATCATCTCTTCTTGGAGATGGGTGGGTGGGTCTTGAGGAGTAGAAAGAGCTTAGCAGGCACAGAGTTAACTGAGTGGCAGGAAGGGCACCAGGACTGGGGAAAAGCTATTTTCATATATGAAAAGATATGTACATAGCAACAGCCAGCTCTACCCACCACCAGCCCCTCCCATCAAGAAACTTGCACAAGACTCTTAGGTAGCCTCATCCACCAGAGGTCAGACAGCAGAAGCAAGAAGAACTATAATCCTGCAGCCCATGGAACAAAAACCACATTCACAGAAGGATAGACAAGATGAAAAGGCAGAGGGCTATGTAACAGATGAAGGAACAATATAAAATCCCAGAAAAACAATGAAATGAAGTGGAGATAGGCAACCTTCCAGAAAAAGAATTCAGAAAAACCATAGTCAAGATGATCCAGGACCTCGGAAAAAGAATGGAGACAAAGATCGAGAAGATGCAAGAAATGTTTAACAAAGACCTAGAAGAATTAAAGAACAAACAAACAGAGATGAACAATACAATAAATGAAATGAAAACTACACTAGAAGGAATCAATAGCAGAATAACTGAGGCAGAAGGACGGATAAATGACCTGGAAGACAGAATGGTGGAATTCACTGCTACAGAACAAAATAAAGAAAAAAGAATGAAAAGAAATGAATACAGCCTAAGAGACCTCTAGGACAACATTAAATGCAACAACATTTGCATCAGAGTGGTCCCAGAAGGAGAAGAGAGAGAGAAAGGACCAGAGAAAATACTGGAAGAGATTATAGTTGAAAACGTCCCTAATATGGGAAAGGAAATATCCACCCAAGTCCAGGAAGAGCAGAGAGTCCCATACAGGATAAACCCAAGGAGAAACATGCCAAGAAACATAGTAATGAAATTGGCAAAAATTAAAGACAAAGAAAAATTACTGAAAGCAGCAAGGGAAAAATGACAAATAATATACAAGGGAACTCCCATAAGGTTAACAGCTGATTTCTCAGCAGAAACTCTACAAGCCAGAAGGGAGTGGCATGATATATTTAAAGTGATGAAAGGGAAGAACCTACAACCAAGATTACTCTACCCGGCAAGGATCTCATTCAGATTCGATGGAGAAATCAAAAGCTGTACAGACAAGCAAAAGCTAAAAGAATTCAGCACCACCAAACCAGCTCTACAACAAATGTTAAAGGAACTTCTCTAAGTGGGAAACACAACAGAAGAAAAGGACCTACAAAAACAAACCCAAAACAATTAAGAAAATGGTAACAGGAACATACATATCGATAATTACCTTAAACGTGAATGGATTAAATACTCCAACCAAAAGACACAGGCTCACTGAATGGATACAAAAACAAGACCCATATATATGCTGTCTACAAGAGAACCACTTCAGACCTAGGGACACATACAGACTGAAAGTGAGGGGATGGAAAAAGATATTCCATGCAAATGGAAATCAAAAGAAAGCTGGGGGCTTCCCTGGTGGCGCAGGGGTTGAGAATCT
Organism: Balaenoptera borealis; assembly: GCF_965194805.1. Taxonomy (NCBI): domain Eukaryota; kingdom Metazoa; phylum Chordata; class Mammalia; order Artiodactyla; family Balaenopteridae; genus Balaenoptera; species Balaenoptera borealis. The sequence goes on from NC_138860.1 coordinate 141,330,092, forward strand.
GCCTGCTAATGCAGGGGACATGGGTTCAAGCCCTGGTCTGGGAAGATCCCACATGCCACGGAGCAACTAGGCCCATGAGCCACAACTACTGAGCCTGCGTGTCTGGAGCCTGTGCTCCGCAACAAGAGAGGCCACGATAGTGAGAGGCCCGTGCACCGCGATGAAGAGTGGCTCCCGCTTGCTGCAACTAGAGAAAGCCCTCGCACAGAAATGAAGACCCAACACAGCCAAAAATAAATAAATAAGTTAATTAATTAATTTTAAAAAATAGACTTTAAAATAAACAATGTTACAAGAGACAAGGAAGGACATTACATAATGATCAAGGGATCAATCCAAAAAGAAGATATAACAATTATAAATATAAATGCACCCAACATAGGAGCACCTCAATACATAAGCAACTGCTAACAGCTCTAAAAGAGGAAATCGACAGTAACACAATGATAGTGGGGGACTTTAACACCTCACTTACACCAATGGACAGATCATCCAAACAGAAAATTACTAAGGAAACAGAAGCTTTAAATGACACAATAGACCAGATAGATTTAATTGATATTTATAGGACATTCCATCCAAAAACAGCAGATTACAATTTCTTTTCAAGTGCGCATGGAACATTCTCCAGGATAGATCAAATCTTGGGTCACAGATCAAGCCTCACCAAATTTAAGAAAACTGAAATCATATCAAGCATCTTTTCTGACCACAACACTATGAGATTAGAAATCAACTACAGGGGAAAAAAAAGTAAAAAACACAAACACATGGAGGCTAAAAAATACGTTACGAAATAACCAAGAGATCACTGCAGAAATGAAAGAGGAAATCAAAAATTACCTAGAGGCAACTGACAATGAAACATGGTGATCCAAAACCTATGGGATGCAGCAAAAGCAGTTCTAAGAGGGAAGTTTATAGCTATACAAGCCTACCTCAAGAAATAAGAAAAATCTCAAGTACACAATCTAACCTTACACCTAAAGGAACTAGAGAAAGAAGAACAAACAAAACCCAAAGTTAGCAGCAGGAAAGAAATCATAAAGATCAGAGCAGAAATAAATGAAATAGAAACCACGAAAACAATAGCAAAGATCAATAAAACTAAAAGCTGGTTCTTTGAGAAGATAAACAAAATTGATAAACCATTAGCCAGACTCATCAGGAAAAAGAGGGAGAGGACTCAAATCAATAAAATTAGAAATGAAAAAGGAGAAGTTAAAACAGACACTGCAAAAATACAAAGCATCCTGAGACTACTACAAGCAAATCTATGCCAATAAAATGGACAACCTGGAAGAAATGGACAAATTCTTAGAAAGGTATAACCTTCCAAGACTGAGCCAGGAAGAAATAGAAAATATGAACAGACCAATCACAAGTAATGAAATTGAAACTGTGACTAAAAATCTTCCAACAAACAAAAGTCCAGGACCAGATGGCTTCACAGGTGAATTCTATCAAACATTTAGAGAAGAGCTAACACCCATCCTTCTCAAACTCTTCCAAAAAATTGCAGAGGAAGGAACACTCCCAAACTCATTCTATGAGGCCACCATCACCCTGATACCAAAACCAGACACAGAGAGTACAAAAAAAGAAAATTACAGACCAATATCACTGATGAATATAGATGCAAAAACCCTCAACAAAATACTAGCAAACAGAATCCAACAACACATTAAAAGGATCATACACCATGATCAAGTGGGATTTAACCCAGGGATGCAAGGATTCTTCAATATACACAAATCAATGAATGTGATACACCATATTAACAAGTTGAAGAATAAAAACCATATGATCGTCTCAATAGATGCAGAAAAAGTGTTTGACAAAATTCAACACCTATTTATGATAAAAACTCTCCAGAAAGTGGGCACAGAGGGAATCTACCTCAACATAATAAAGGCCATATATGACAAACCCACAGCAAACATCATTCTCAATGGTGAAATACTGAAACCATTTCCTCTAAGATCAGGAACAAGACAAGGGTGTCCACTCTCACCACTATTATTCAACATAGTTTTGGAAGTCCTAGCCACAGCAATCAGAGAAGAAAAAGAAATAAAAGGAATACAAATTGGAAAAGAGAAGTAAAACTGTCATGTTTGCAGATGATATGATACTATACATAGAGAATCCTAAAGATGCCACCAGAAAATACTAGAGCTAATCAATGAATTTGGTAAAGTTGCAGGATACAAAATTAATGCACAGAAATCTCTTGCATTCCTATACACTAATGATGAAAAATCTGAAAGAGAAATTAAGGAAACATTCCCATTTACCACTGCAACAAAAAGAATAAAATACCTAGGAATAAACCTACCTAGGGATAAACCTACCTAGGGAGACAAAAGACCTGTATGCAGAAAACTATAAGACACTGATGAAAGAAATTAAAGATGATACCAACAGATGGAGAGATATACCATGCTCTTGGATTGGAAGAATCAATATTGTGAAAATGACTATACTATCCAAAGCAATCTACAGATTCAATGCAATCCCTATCAAATTACCAATGGCATTTTTTACAGAACTAGAACAAAAAATCTTAAAATTTGTATGGAGACACAAAAGACCCCGAATAGCCAAAGCGGTCTTAAGGGAAAAAAACGGAGCTGGAGGAATCAGACTCTCTGACTTCAGACTATAGTACAAAGCTACAGTAATCAAGACAATATGGTACTGGCACAAAAACAGAAATATAGATCAATGGAACAAGATAGAAAGCCCAGAGATAAACCCACGCACCTATGGTCAACTCATCTATGACAAAGGAGGCAAGGATATACAATGGAGAAAAGACAGTCTCTTCAATAAGTGGTGCTGGGAAAACTGGACAGCTACATGTAAAAGAATGAAATTAGAACACTCCCTAACACCATACACGAAAATAAACTCAAAATGGATTAGAGACCTAAATGTAAGACCGGACACTATAAAACTCTTAGCGGAAAACATAGGAAGAACAGTCTTTGACATAAATCACACAGCAAGATCTTTTTTGATCCACCTCCTAGAGTAATGGAAATAAAAACAAAAATAAACAAATGGGACCTAATGAAACTTCAAAGCTTTTGCACAGCAAAGGAAACCATAAACAAGACAAAAAGACAATCCTCAGAATGGGAGAAAGTATTTGCAAATGAATCAACGGACAAAGGAGTAATCGCCAAGATATATAAACAGCTCATGAAGCTCAATATTAAAAAAACAAACAACCCAATCCAAAAATGGGCAGAAGACCTAAATAGACATTTCTCCAAAGAAGACATACAGACGGCCAAGAAGCACATGAAAAGCTGCTCAATGTCACTAATTATTAGAGAAATGCAAATCAAAACTACAATGAGGTATCACCTCACACCAGTTAGAATGGGCATCATCAGAAAATCTACAAACAACAAATGCTGGAGAGGGTGTGGAGAAAAGGGAACCCTCTTGCACTGTTGGTGGGAATGTAAATTGATACAGCCACTATGTAGAATAGTATGGAGGTTCCTTAAAAAACTAAAAATAGAACTACCATATGATGCAGCCATCCCACTACTGGGCATATACCCAGAGAAAACCATAATTCAAAAAGACACATGCACCCCAATGTTCACTGCAGCACTATTTACAATAGCCAGGTCATGAAAGCAACCTAAATGCCCATCGAGAGACGAATGGATAAAGAAGATGTGGTACCTATATATAACGGAATATTACTCAGCCATAAAAAGGAATGAAATTGAGTCATTTGTAGAGACGTGGATGGATCTAGAGACTGTCATACAGAGTGAAGTAAGTCAGAAAGAGAAAAACAAATATCGTATATTAACGCATGTATGTGGAACCTAGAAAAATAGTACAGGTGAACCGGTTTGCAGGTCAGAAATTGAGACACAGATGTAGAGAAGAAACGTATGGACACCAAGGGGGGGGGGGAAGTGGCGGGGTGTGTGTGTGTGTGATGAATTGGGAGATTGGGATTGACATGTATACACTAATACGTATAAAATGGATAACTAATAAGAACCTGCTGTATAAAAAAATAAATAAAATTAAATTAAAAAAAAATGTAGGTAGGAAACTGCAGGTCTCTTCCTAGGAACCACAGGTATAGCTTTGGGGGGCAGAGTATAGAGTAACAGAATAAAGATACCCAGATCCTGTTTAAAGAAGACTTTGTAGAATATTTTCCCTTTCCAAAAATCTTGGGCACCAGCCCCCATGAAAAACAATCCTCACTTTCCAAACCACTGCCTTCAGTTCTGCACGTGGGAGAACTGAAGGGAAGAAAGAGACACCAAGGCAGAGATGGAACAGGGAAGATGACTGAAACTCACATGAAAACAAAATTTCTCTATAACCAAAAGGTCTTTCTGGATAAATTTTCACATTAATTTTTTTCTCAAAAGACAAAATAATATACTTCAACCTCTAATAACTTAATAGTTGGGCAAAAGAGGTTTTAAGAACTAAATTTAATAAACACAGTGTTGAAATAAGGTCTTCTGCAACTTCAATAATTTCTTGTGAAATACAGTGTTCCCAAAGGAACACATTAATTTGCAAGGCTTAAGTGTGAGAGATTTGTTTTCTCTCAAACAAAACGAATTAAATTGAAATACCTTCTGAAGGCAAAGTAATAGTATACAGCTCACATCTCTCCAAATTTGATATATTAGGAAAATAGTAAGATATTCCTTTGAATTCTAAAACCTGACACTACTGAAAAATATCAACTTCAAGGAATTGAGCAGAGAAATATGTTTTTGTGTTGCTCTGATTCTTAGTGTTTCTGTGGAAATAGCCCCAACTGCTATAGGTTGGTTCACTTGACCAACTGAAGTAGGGTGTCTGTGGATAGTTTCCTATTACATGCAGGGAATAGAAAGGAATAAGTGAATGGAGTCATAAGTATAATCTACCCCTGAACAGCTCATTAATATTGCAGAGGAATCATGCTTTCCTAGGAGGTTGAGGCATTACACCCTATGTCTATTAATGGTATTGTTACTCAAATAAGTAAATAGGATCTCAGGTGAATAGTGACCTGGAATTCCTCTTCTAAGAACATCGATACATACTAGGAGTCAAGACTTCCCCCAAACTAGTAAGGCCCAGATTAATAGTTGCTTCTTTCAAACAAATGATCTGGTTAGCACTCTACTCCAATTCCCTCTGCTACCAGAATTTTTTTCTCTTGACTTCAAAACATTTTTCTTGCTGCGTCTACAAACAGTCACAAAATCGGTCATCAAAGGACCTTATCAAAGTCCCCAACTCTCCTCCTTCAAGCCACAGTTTCTCTTTTTTTTTTTTTGTTTTTTAAACACAAATGTCATCAGCGAATCAGTTCTGTAGAGGCAGGATTCCATCATACACATTTTATCGCTTTTGAAGCATACCTCATAAAGAGTCCAGCACTGCCACACTGCTCAGCGTGACAGGTAGGCAAGATAGGTGCTCCTGTACTTTTTTAACGAGGACACTGAGACTCACAAGCTCAGTAACTAGTGCAAGGGTTCTAGGTGAGGTAGTGGCAGAGTCAGAATCCAAACTCAAGTCTTCCGATCCCAAAGCCTCTTTCTAGTAAGGATGCAGCCTTTGGTATGAGTCAAATGTATATTCAACCTGATGCCATGGGACTCCTGCTATTTCACTTAATACTCATCTTAATCACCCATATCCCATCCCCAACCACCTCCCTCCTTGTCCAAAATAATTCCCAGCATCCAATTCTCATTCCAAACTCTGTACAGTGGTGAAGGCCTAGAAAAATCCAGTTCAAGTGTCAACTTTAAAAACTCTGCCTCACCAGAGTATAGGACTATCTTCTCAGTCACTTCCTTATGTGTATATGTATGATATATGTGTGAAGAATTTTTTCAATGAAAAAAACTGCACCTGGCAGGTTGGCTAAGGTCTGATTATATTCAATGTTTTGCCAGATTTGGGGGCTGGGAAACACTCTCTTACATACTGGAAGTGGGGTGGAAAATTTGTATAACACTAAAGAAAGATGATTTGATATATTAATGCCACAGGAGTTGCACAAAGACATATACACCAGTATGTTATAGTATTATTTGTACTGATATGGAAAATGATACATCATTCATTAAAAAAGGTATGTACAATACAATTCTATTTGTGGTTATTAACTATAAAATTTATATTTGCACAAATGTGTATGACCATGCATGAGACCAGTAGGAAGGATGGTAAACTGACAGTGGTTTCTTCTGGAGGAGTAAGTAGTACTACAGAGGAAAAAGAGGGAAGATTATTACTTTTACCTGTACAATTACAATTTTTTATGATTACATGTTACTTTAAAAACGTAAAAAAGTTAAGTTTCTCTAAGTTAAAAAAGAGAAAAACAACAATAAGAAGCAACACCTTTATAACAACTCAGTATGTTAGGGAATCCATTAGAATTTTTTCTATTTTTTAATATTTGCTAACCTAATACTTTTGACTCATAGCCAGAAACAAGGATGGGCAATAAAATTTAGTCAAAATAATTTTAAATTATATTTAAATATTGTGCAAAATTTTGATCCTTCAGCTGAGAAATCATCCTACTCTCCTGTCTTCATTTTTCCAGCCACAGCCCCTATGTCTAGATCAGCCCTGCTTCTCTTGGCATTTAGAATAAATAGATGGAGACAGAGACTCAAAATGAAGGGCAGGAAGTACTATGGACCATGTAGGGATCTCTCCTTTGTCCTTTGCAGATTCAAGGACACATTCAATGCTACTTGAATTGGTTGTCAAAATTGCTAGTTCCATCCCTGAGTACACCATTTAATTTCATGCATCTGGTGTGGAATCTGAACTGAGGAGCAAATGGTTATATTTTCTACAGTAAGGTTACAGAGGCTCCTGGTATTTTTGTCAATGTTCTGTAAGAAGAGCAAAAATTCACATCTAGACTCCTGATTACGTTTATATCATATATCAATTAAGTAACTTACAAAAAGCACACCTAGGCCTTCAACATCAGAGATTCTCATCTAGTAGGCTGGGGTGAAGGGCTGTTATTTAGGTGAAACCGTCCCGTGATTCTGATACACAACCTCGGTTGAGAGCAACTTACATAGTTAAAGAGATTTATTTTGCAAAATTTTTGAGAAGGGATTTACAGCTTTTATGTTCCCCAGAATAGAGATAAGAAATTCCTTAGGCTAAATTATATGCTGAAATTTAAGAAGCAAAAATTTAGATCCCAGAATCACAAACCATTAAGTTTGAAAGGTTCTCGACGATATTATTGACTCTCCTTCTAGTTAAGTGATGATCAGAGAGATTAAGGGACTTATACAAGAAAGATAGTTACTTAAAAATATATCTAGTATTAGAAGCCATCTCTCATAAAAAAAAGTACATTTTCAACAAATAATAACTAATAATATCTGTTTTTCCATTCTGTAATCTTTACCATTGAATTTCAAGCCAATTACCTAAAGTTAAAAAACATTAAAAGAATAACCCTCTATATTAAGAAGAGATATCAGATCTAAAGGTTTTTTTTTTTTCTTTTTTAAAATTTTATTTATTTATTTATTTTTGGCTGTGTTGGGTCTTTGTTGCTGCGCATGGGCTTCCTCTAGCTGTGGCAAGCAGGGGCTACTCTTTGTTGCAGTACGTGGGCTTCTCATTGTGGTGGCTTCTCTTGTTGCAGAGCATGGGCTCTAGGCGCACAGGTTTCAGTATTTGTGGCACGTGGCCTCCATAGTTGTGGCTCGCGGGCTCTAGAGTGCAGGCTCAGTAGTTGTGGCACACAGGCTTAGTTGCTCTGCGGCATGTGGGATCTTTCCAGACCAGGGCTCGAACCCGTGTCCCCTTCATTGGCAGGCGATTTTTATTTAGGATAATAACAAAAATAATTCTGTAAACTTATGCCAAAACAGTTGAGCTAGGTCTTAAAAATGCCAAAGTATACTGAATAAAATACATGGCAAAAGAATGGAATGAGAGAAATGCACATCTGTACTGAGAACTTATTTAAATGGTTCAATGTAGTGGGATCACAGAATGATGAAGTAGTGGCAGAAGCTGGAAAGGTAGGTTAAAGATATCTTTTGAAAGACTTTGAATATTATGGTAAAGAGTTTTGACTATCCCACAAGTCAGTGTCCTTTTGTGTTATATTTAAATATCATTTTAAAACATATACAAATAAGTTAAATAGGTGCAGAAAAAGTAATTGACAAAAAAACAATGTCAAATTGTGATTTAAAAAGGAAAAAGAGGAGGAGGGGGTGGGGGAAGAGGAGGGAAGAAGGCAGGCAGGAAGGAAAGAAGGAAAAATAAAAGATCATAAAGATTGAAAAGGAAGAAATAAAACTCCCTATACACAGATGACACGATTGTTTACCTCTAGAAAATGCTAAGATATCAATAAAAACTACTACAACTAATAAGTTAGTTAAGCATGATTATAGGATATATGGTCAATATAGAAATATATATGAAAATCAATTGTATTTCTATATATGTATTAGCAATAAGAGAACTGGAAAATATAAAATACATAAGAATTCACTTAACTGAAAATGGAAAGGTTCTACACCAAAAGTTATGCAACACTGCAGATAAGTAATTAAATGGAGAGATATCATGTTCATAATTTGGAAGACTCAGTATTGTTAAGATGTCTAGTGCTCCTAAATTAAACTATAGATTCAGTATAATCTCAATAAAAATTCTAGTTGGCTTTTTTTTTAAAATAGAAATTTACAAGTTGGCTCTAAGATTCATATGGAAATTCAAAGGACCTAGAATAGCCCAAATCAATTTTGATGAATAAGAACAAAGGGAAGTATGGACAAAATCATTGAAATAATTCAAAAACACACATGCACCCCTATGTTCATAGCAGTACTATTCACAATAGCCAAAACCTGGAAACAACCTAAATGTCCATCGACAGATGAATGGATAAAGAAGATGTGGCACATATATACAATGGAATACTACTCAGCCACAAAAAATAACAAAGTAATGCCATTTGCAGCAACATGGATGCAACGAGAGATTATCATACTAAGTAAAGTAAGTCAGAAACAGAAAGACAAATACCATATGATATCACTTATATGTGGAATGTAAAATATGACACGAATGAACCTGTCTACAAAACAGAAACAGAGTCACAGACATAGAGATCAGACTTGTGGTTGCCAAGGGGGTGGGGGAGGGAGAGCGATGGACTGAGAATTTGGGGTTGGTAGATGCAAACTACTACATTTAGAATAATAAATGGATAAACAACATTTGTCCTACTGTACAGCACAGGGAACTATATCCATTCTCTTGGGATAAACCATAATGGAAAGGAATATTTAAAAAAGAATGTACTTATGTGTAAAACTGAGTCACTTCGCTGTACAGCAGAGATTGGCATAATATTGTAAATCAAACTTCACAGAATCTACATCTCTCTCAATACAATATTTTTCAATAAATGCTTATAAAGGAAAAATTTATATCTATACTCCCAATACAAAGCAAAAGATTTTAAACAAAACATTGTGAGGGAAAAGATCAGAGCTGTATTTCGAGTACAGAATCACAGGAAGATATTTTGAGCCACAAACTCAGTGTCAGCTAGGAGGATGTACAGCTTAGATGCTGGCGGAGCTAACAGAAGCCATGTTACTGCACACAAAGCAACTGTGTGTTAGCATCATATTATTTTGTGATTCTGAAGCAATATTAGACACTTTACATCCTAACATAATTATGTGTTACCTATATACAATATCTTTACTGTGTCTTAGTTGCATTTTAGGAAACTGATGTGTGGTCTGGGGTTGACATGTAATGCATAATTTTTCCTGACTTAATGAGAAATTGGCATATGCTTACTGCTTTGGGTGGAACACCTGATTTTCAGGTTGGATTACTGATTTTAGGCCTATCTCTTAAAAACTATAATTAAAACACACATACAGGACCCATGTTTGTGATGAGTTCAAGCAGGTGTTTGATACTGTTAGTAAGTCAAACTTGGAATAAGAATTTCATTGACACTTTTCTTTCAGGCTTTGTGTCTTAAGATTGCATGGTGACTGTAAGAATTTTCTATTGTGCAAATAAAGCAAAATATAGAAATAAATTATATGATGAGGCTGATATAAGGAAACACTCTTCCATAACTGAAGAGCATGTCTTTCCAGCCTGCATTTCAGTATGACAATGAGCGGGGCTGGAAGGGAGTGGGCAAGAAATTGGAAAAAGGAGAGACCAGAGGCCTGGACAACTATCCCAATATGTCATGTAAGGGTCCGAGGGAAAACTGCATTAAGGAGAGTCTTGAGAGGCACTGCTGAAATCCACTGATTCCTTCCAAATGGCATGTTTCTTCCCCTGCATACATTCCTATGCCTATTTTTTATAATCTTCCACAGTAATTGAGTTCCTTCGAATATCCTCATTTTTACTTTCTCTTTCATGCCACTTTCTCTCCATGATTTTAAGACAACGTGGCTCACTCTAGCGATCCCATACAAAGCTTTTGTGGAGCAATAATGAGGACTGCAATAATAAAAATTAAGTGATTGCCATTCCTCCAAAAGATCAGTAACAATATAGATTTTTAGCCTAAATATTTCAGCAGCATAAAGATAATGATGTGTGACCAAATAATTCAAAACACTTCCCCCGACAAGGCAAAGACAGAAACAGAAATGGCAAGAGTAGAGCTCAAAGACTTCACTCCAGGAAATACAGAAAAGAATGAGGCCACACAATATGAGCAAGGTTTTACATAATATTTACTGCAGCCTGAAATAAAATCTTAACTCTATAATGGCACTGAGGGGGAAAGCTCTTAATTGAGAAGATCTCAAATTGGGCAAGAACAATCTCAAAAATAAAAAAAGATTATTCTTCTTCTTTGGTTCTTAAGTGATGCGTATAACTTCACTGACTGCATTCTTCTTTTAGTGAATCCAAGTGGCATTAAATTTGAAGATAAAAAGACTAACAGGGTATTGCATTGTGAGAAACTATCTCAGATTTTTTTTTTAAGTTTTTAATAGAAAATTTATTTATTTATTTTATCTTTTTTTTTTTTAGGCCACGCTGCACGGTATGTGGGATCTTAGTTCCCCGACCAGCGATCGAACCCGCGCCCCTTGCAGTAGAAGCGTGGAGTCTTAACCACACTGCACCACCAAGGAAGTCCTATCTCAGATATTTTAAACTGGCATTGGATTAACTGCATTAATCTAGATCTACTAAAACTACAAAATGATGAGAAATTCACTGGTTATCGTCTAGAAGCATTATCAATCCAGAACTAAACTCAAGAACATAGCCTTTACAGCCAGAAAAGCCAGTGGTCTACATGTTGATTCTGCCCCTCACGTTTCAGTTTCCTTATCTGTAAAATGGGTATTAAAATAGCACCTACTTTTGTTATAAAAGAGAATGCATGTAAAGAATTTAGCACTGCCTAGCAAATAGTAAGTGTTCGATGTTAGCTCAATTCCTAATATAGCTCCCCTACCCCTGATTTCTTTTAATAATCTCATCTTTTTATAACTCAAATTGAATGTAATACAATGGATTACTTAGGGAAGATGATTCAGCAAAACGCAGACAGCTACTGGTTATAATGCTGTAATGACCAGGGAGACTGCACTTGGAAGAAAGGAAAAAATGTATACACATCAGGGGTCCCAGGACAGTTTTCTGTGTGAGGCTGACCACTCAGCCAGCACCACATTCTTCTTTTGACTTTCAGAGCTGTGAATTAGGCTGGAGACTATTTTGAGAGTCAGAAAATGGGGTGACTTTAGCTTTGTATATAGGAAGGTCATATTCAGGACCTGCTTACGGTTTTTGTCAGGTTTGATCAATTCATTTTTAGCAGCTTTATTGAGATATAATAGACATATAATAAATCACTTATTTAAAATGTAAAATTTGATATGTTTTGACACCACTGACACCATAAAAAAATTTGGTCAATCAATTTATTTTTGCACTTTTAGCTATTATAAACCTATCTTTGTTAATAAAACATAGGAAAAATAATTTTATTGCAATTTTGAAATCCTTTACTCTTCTTTCTTCTCCTCAAACTAGTGTTTCCACAATGGAATATTTTATTCCATGAGGTCTCTTAGGGAATAATTACTTCATTAAGGAGCGTACTTTATAAAATTACATCCATGTATGGTAATCTAAAAGAGCCAATCTAAGATGATAGAAACTTCTGACTGTAAATTAGAATCTTATCTATGGATGCCTAAGAGCTGGTGATTTATTGACTACTGTAGTGTACTTCTAAATCGCATCTAAGTCTTCCAAATATAATTCACTGGCAACAAGCAGAGAGTGAAGGCTCAACCTTTGGGACTGGTGTGGTGGTAGGGACCCTCAGACAGGAGTTTTGTCATAAAGCAGCTACACCTTCCTGGGTCAGTCATTTAACTTTTACGGTTTCAGTTTTTTCCTCTTATAAAATAAGTATTACTAGACAAAAAGATCTGAGTTTACCTGTAGTTCTAGGTCTTTATCCCTGGCTAATATGGGAAGTATTCATACTTTTTATTTTTAATGGTTCTTAAATAAACCTATTATACACACGCAAAAATAACAAGATTTAATTTAGACTATGCTGCAGGTAAATGTTACAGAGGGAACGAACTTCCTCCTCTGTCTTGAAGGGTGTGGGAGCCAGATATGCTAGCCCCATCCACTGTGTACTTCTTGTGCCACCACACTGTTCCTTCTGGCTGCTTCTGTCACCTGACAAGTCACGCCAATTCCCCACAGGGCACGATCAGCTCTCTATCCCCACACTTTCACTGTAGGGAAGATTATAAATAAATCCTATATTCAGATGAAAGCACCATGCCCAGGCCTGTGTATTTTCTGGGACTAATTGCTGAGGGAAAGCCAATAATCTACTGAAAGTCTCATTCCAGTCTACGTGGTAATTATATGCTAATGCCTTTTGAAATTAATTCAGAACCCCTACACCAGCATCACAGTAAAGGGGAAAGAAGCTGAGATTTAATCACATTGCCTTCTGGGAGCTCAGTGTAAGATTTCTTTTATACATGAGCCATAAATCGACAGAACTAGCAGACCGCTCTAGCACTGTAATGATGCAGTCCCACAGCAACAAAACTGCTGGCAGGTGTCATGCCAAAAATCAGTCACGGATGGGGCTCGAGTAGAGACGCAGAGTTTCTCACTTCAGAGAAGCTACAGTGTATGTTTGACCATTCTCGTTTCTACTTCCTATAAATTAGCCTCATCTGAGGGTCTAAAAGAAGTCAGATCAACTATAAATAAAAGAAGCTGTGAGCAAAGTAATAACATAACGATAAAAACAAAGCAATTATGAGAAACAATATGAGCAAATGGTGGAGCTGGAAGAATAATGAAGACATGGATAACTTTACCTCATTTGAAAAAAATAAATGGAGTGTGAATGGGTAAGCAAATACAAAAGGTTTGCTCTAGCCCAGAAATCTAGTAAGCATAATCTAAAAGCCCATTGTAAATGCCTCCTTCGTGATGCAGTGTCCTTCTGCAATCTAATACACTGCTTATCCAAAGAAAAGCTATTGTAACACTGCTTCCAGCTTTCCTGGTACTCATCGTTAAATCAATGTCTTATTCTCAGTTCAAAAGCACACTGGATTTGATATTATGCTATATACAAATTCTTCACATATCATAGAGAAATGACTGAAATTTTTTCTCAGCTATAAAAAGAAACCAGGCAAATATTTCCCACATGAATTTTTTCCTGTCATCCCTGACCTAGAGCCAGAAGCATATGAGAAGATGACTTATAACTGCATAAGAATTCAGTATGTGCATTTTTCTACTCTCTCAGCTTTTCAAGATGCTGCATGGAGCTACTGAAGAAAAGGAAGGTGGTTTCCCTCTGGAACATGCTTTCAGAGACAAATGCATTAATATAAACAAGCTAAAAGGAACCAAAATACACAAATCCACATGAAAATATTATTTTATAAATATTATCAGCTGAAATTCATTATGGTATTACCAGGTGCCAGATACTGTGGCAAAACTTGACATATCTTCTCTCATTAATTCTCATAACACCCTCCGAGGCTGAGGCTATACCATCACTAGACTGTAAGCTCTATGAGAACAGGACCATGGATTTTGTTCACCAATGAAAAATCGCACCGCGTTCACATACTTCCTCCTACACAACAGATGCACTGTAAAGTTCTTGCTGAATAAGTGAAAAATTTCCATTTGATAAAGGAGGTAACTGAGGGTTAGAGAAGATAAATAACTAGCCAAAGGTCTGTGATGCTAGAATCTGTGTTCCAACATATTTTATTTTATTTTATTTAAATAAGAGACTCAGTGGAAAGTGCAGGGCGATTAACTTATTACCATATTTAACCTTCTTGTTCTTTTCATCTCTGAACGAAGATAAAGTTACTGAATAGCAACAAAAGACCAAATCCAGAAAGTCAAAGGAAGGAATAGGAGGGGCCTGAAATAGCAAGATGTTAATATTCTTTTTCAGTCAGGAGAGCTCTTCTAGCCTCTAGCCTAGAAAACAAATACCTGGGGGCTTCCCTGGTGGTGCAGTGGTTGAGAATCTGCCTGCCAATGCAGGGGACACGGGTTCGAGCCCTGATCTGGGGGGATCCCACATGCTGCAGAGCAACTGGGCCCGTGAGCCACAACTACTGAGCCTGCGCGTCTGGAGCTTGTGCTCCATAACAAGAGAGGCTGCGACAATGAGAGGCCCGCGCACCGCGATGAAGAGCGGCCCCCGCTCTCTGCAACTAGAGAAAGCCCTCGCACAGAAACAAAGACCCAACACAGCCAAAAATAAATAATTTTTAAAAAACAAAAAAACAAATACCTGAAGTTTCTGTCTTTAAGGAAGGAAATGTCTTTGTGACTTCAGCAGTAAAGCTATGTCTGGTACCAAGTACATATTGATATTGTTACGATTGTTGTTATAATTTTTTTTTCATTTTTGTTATGCGACAATCTTTTTATGTCTCTTTTCTTCCTTGAGAGTGTGAGCTATTTGAAAGAAGGGACTGGATGTATTCATCTCTTTTTTTGTGTCCAGTCCTAAGAGACACTCAAAAAACTGTTAGCTGAATGAGGAACAGGCAAACAAATATCAAACTAAGATAAATTCAGAGCAGAAACCCTGACTTTAAGCTTAGGAAAATGAGGATAACCTTTTCAGACTACTGATGAAATCATCCAGAGTAGTAGCAGAGGATCAGTCATCTTCTGAGCTGCTCTTATCTTTCTCCTATTCCTAAATAAGACGCCTGACTCCTTAACCTGTGGCCTTAACCACATCACCAACTTCACAGATATTAACCAATCCTTGACAACCAGTTCATAAAGTTTTGTTGGCTATAACACCTTCACAAAAAACTAACTGACAACAATAACAAAAAGAAATGTCATACTTACGGTTAATTCAGAAGCTGAAGAGGATTTTGATAAACACTAATAACATTAGATTAACACACAAATTAGTTTTGAACCTTTTGGAATTTATATTTAAAAACAAGCCCTATTCTTTTAATATGTTTCCATGAGATTTTACTTAAGGACCCCTAAATTATTTTGTGAGATTAGTTTTTTTGTTTTTGTTTTTGTTTTGTTTTGGTTTTGGTTTGGTTTTTGGCCATGCCACACGGCATGCAGTTCCCTGACCAGGGATCGAACCCGTGCTCCCTGCAGTGGAAGCATGAAGTCTTAACCACTGGACTGCCAGGGAAGTCCCTGTGAGATTAGTTTTTACTCAAGCAGCAAACAGCAACTGTAAGCAACAATATGATTTGTGTTCTCGCTTGGGAAAATGATAATAAATAGTTGACGAAAATGTAATTTATAACATTCTTCCCCTTCACTTCATTTTCCTATACAATATCCTCTATACCCCTTCATCTCACCAGAACAGAAATTCAGGATATATGCCCCTAGATGGATGGATATATTAGATACAGAGTATATATATATGGATGGATTTTGCCCTTATGTGATTATAATGAAAGTAACTGGACGGATTTTATTAGAAGAATCAAATGAGCCTAGTAGGAAAAAAAAAAAAGAATATATGCCCCTCACCTCCAACAGTTCATCTCCAATACGCATTCGCCCGTCCGTGGCAGCGGGTCCTTCGGGGTTAATTCCCACCACAAATATGCTCATGCGTGACCTGTCTTTGTTACCAGCAAGGCTGAGTCCAAGTCCATTCTTATCCTTTTCAAGTTCAATAATGTGCAATTCTCCAGGCAGATCTGCATATCTTTGCCTGATTTTTTCTATTAAAAAAAAAAGGTAAAAAAAATTTAAATAGAGCACTTGAATCTATATTAGCAAGATACTGGCATTTCCCCATCTTTGATGATGCCTCTACAATGAATTGTCCCTTCTTGAGAGCAAAGTACTTGAGGTCATTCATAGCCTTATATATAGGTTACAGTTAAAAATTATTTCATCTCCATCTAACAAGATTGGCTCACCCATAAAACCTTCCCTGATTGTTCAGGTTCACACTGGCCTAGACTTTCTACTATTATTTTCTTACCTAAGAGAGTCAACACAATGTGGTGGAAACCCTGGCCTCCCTGCACTACCCTGCCACCCCCCCACCTCCAAAAAAAGAAAAAGGGAAACAAAGAATATATACTGATCACCAGCTGTGTTAACAAGCAAAGTGTTTGGTCTTAGAGATAGCGTGCTGAACAAAACAGACATGGTTCTATTCTCATGGACTTGCAGTCCAGTAGGAAAGAAAGTCAACAATTAATTCTAAATAATAACATTTCTTTAAAGTATACAAAGGGTACAAAACAATATTGGGTGTTATGTGAGTAAAAACAAGGGGAATTAAGGAAGTTGATTTAGTTGTCAGATCTGAATTCAATACACAAATCTACCACTTACTCAATGTCCAATAATTAATACATTATTTTACCTCTATGGAATTCCATTTCTTCCTCTTTAAAATGGGCACGATAATACCCACTACATGGAAGTTGGGAAAATTAAATAAAATACACGTTAAAGAACTTAACGGCTCATGACTTATAGGTATTTTATAATTCTTTTATTTGATCTTCTGTCTCACCTTGCAATCTCCACTTTATGCTCTAAATTACCTACTTTAGGATTTGGCTGGTTATACTTCACTTGTGTCGATTCTGTGCAACGAAACCACACTGGCAGGTCAGTGTTGGGAATGATACTGCTTTAGACATGCCTTGTACCCCACACAGCACCAGCTCAGGCCAGATGTGCTGCCAGGGCTCAGAGGCTTGCTGACTACTCCATCGTGTGATGCAATCATCTTATCAGCTGAATAACCAAGCAGTAGCTTGTGACTATCCTGAAACTCTCTATGCTCTAACACTTGACTTAAGTTCATTGTCCTTAGAGGGAACCTTCCAAGTTGGAAACTTAACTCGAATAATTAGTTTTAAGGGGGAGGGGAAGGAGGACAGCCTAGTCCATTTCATCACTTTACCAGATATAACACTGCCTTAGAAGAGTAGATAAATATAAACCCATAAAAGCTATTTTATGCATAAATTTATATTGAAAGAATGATAAATGACTGCTTATTTTATTTATTTATTTAGTTTTTAACGACTGCTTATTTTATAAAGAGGTTAAATCTGCCTGCTTTACAAGGATTTTGAAGAGAATCTTAAAGAACTTTCACTGATAATCTTATTATTAATAATAAAGAGCACATAGCAAAATACAGTAAAACAAAGAACTTGCAATGTAATAAAACTGTCCTCTAATTAGAAATAAAATTATTCATATCAACACTGAAGTAAATAAACTCAAAGTATTTTTGTTCATCAACTACCAAGAACAAGCCACTATGTGGGTACCTTAACAGAGCATACAAAACACATGGTACCTTCAAGATGCTTTTACAGCAAAATAGGGGAAGCAAACAAATACAACAAATATTAAACAACTACAGTTATGTAAATAGAAATCCCAACCACCACAAGTGCTGGTCACTGAATAAATACTAAATGATTAGTGAATTAGGTCAGTGAATAAACATTAAATTAATTGTGCTAGCAATAACTGCTTCTAGAGTTCTAAGAATTGATATGGCTAGAAGAGATTTTATGGAAGAAGCAGAATTTGAGAATTTTTTTTCTCTTATTTTTTTAATTAAAGTACAGTTGATATACAATATTATATTAGTTTCAGGTGTACAACATAGTGATTCAACATTTATATACATTACAAACTGATCACCATAATAAGTCTGATAACCACCTATCACCATACAAAGTTATTACAATATTATTGGCCATATTCCCTATGCTGTACATTGCATCCCATGACTTATTTATAACTGGAAGTTTGTACCTCTTAATCCCCTTCACCTATTTTGCCCAACCACCACCCACCCCTGTGACCACCAGTTTATTCTCTGTATCTATGAGTCTGCCTCTGTTTTATTTAGTTTGCACATTTGTTTTATTTTTTAGATTCCACATTTATGGGAAATCATACAGTATTTACCTTTCTCTATCTGACTTAGTGTAATACCTTCTAGGTCCACCTGTGTTGTCACAAATGGCAAGATCTTCTTTTTTATGGCTGAGTAGTATTTCATTGTATATATATATACCACATCTCTTTTACCCATTCATCTATGGATGGACACTTAGGTTGCTTGGCTATTGTAAATAATGCTTCTATGAACACTGGGGTGTGTATATCTTTTTGAGTTACTGTTTTCATTGTTTACATAAACAAGAAGGGTTTTGAATAAGGTACAGAGTTTGGTTATGTGAAGAAGAGTCCTGGTAGATGTAATGACAAGGGGAAAAGCATCTATGCAGGTGGGTGAGGAAGAGAATGTGAAAGCCCATCTGGCTTTGAACGGAAAATTGTTTGGGTTAGTGGGTGGGTGACAAGAAATAAGAGTACAAGGTTAAAAGATTAACTGACAGTTTGTTTACAGAAATAATATTCCAGGGCTTCCCTGGTGGTGCAGTGGTTAAGAATCCGCCTGCCAATGCAGGGGACACGGGTTCAAGCCCTGGTCCGGGAAGATCCGACATGCCACGGAGCAACTAAGCCTGTGCGCCACAACTACTGAGCCTGTGCTCTAGAGCCCGCGAGCCACAACTACTGAGCCCGTGTGCCACAACTACTGAAGCCCGCGTGCCTAGAGCCCGTGCTCCACAACAAGAAAAGCCACGGCAGTGAGAAGCCCGCGCAATGAAGAGTAGCGTCCGCTTGCTGCAACTAGAGAAAGCCCGCGTGCAGCAACAAAGACCCAATGCAGCCAAAATTAAATAAATTAAATAAATAAATTAAAAAAAAAAAAAGAAATAATATTCCAGTTTAGGGACTCTGCAGAGTTGCCTTGAGGTACTCTGGGGATGGGGCCTTGAGGGGACACTTGATTTAAGACCTGTTCTCCCAGATTCAACCAGAGCAGTTACACTTTCACCTGTATTGTTTCCAGGATTTATAGGGTAAGATGGTTAAGAAATGATACCACAGTTAAGGAAACAAATAAAACAAAATTTTAACACATCCTTCTTAGAAAATAATAAAGCAGAAAAAGATTGAAAAAAAAAAAGAAACTGAAGACTAACAACACAATAAGCTCAAGGTATTATAAGTAAGAGACTGTGCCATCTGACAGACGGAAAATACACATTTTGAGGGAGGCACACACAGAACAACTACAGAAACAGACTGTGTATTGGATCATAAAAGAAACTTCAATAAGTCTCAAAAAAATCAATATCATACAGGCTGTGTCTTTGAACATAATGCAATAAAACTATGAAAAACTATAACGACAAAAAACAACTTTAAAGCTCTTTTGTGTTTGACATAAATTAATAATTAATAATAAATTAATGTTAGTACTAACAAAGAGATTTTCAAAATAGTGCTGAATGAAATGGGGAAAAAACAGAATGGGGTCAACATCATTATGTAATAATATTTATGCGAATTAACATTCTGCACAAAAACCACAACACATATTTTGCAAGTGCATATACAAAAACACAGATACTTAACACATTAGAATGGTTAATTATAGTGGGTGTAAAGAGACAGGAATACAAGGGAGCAAAGAAAACCAAACAGGGACTCCCAGATGGTCAATGATGGTAACATGCTATGAAGGATTACATTTAGTGCAATCTTCTACCCCTGGGGACTGAAAAAAAGAATGAGCTGAGAAAGGTTTTAGTATTAAATTAATATAAAAAGACTTTCAGGTTCCAAAATTTTTCTGACTTGTTCAACCTTCAGAGAAAAAAAAAAATAACCTTCATGGCCATTAACTATACATTCAACTGCTTAGACATGTAAATGATTAATGACACGAGGGATCCTCCTTTGGTAAAATGTGGCTCTATCACAAATGATGAACAACTCAAATCGTGCTACAAAAGGTGAATCTCTATCAATGCATTCTTGTGGCTGAATAGAAACAGCAAGGGCTAAAGGGTCAGAATTTGGTTCAAGTCCTAGCTGAGGCACTTAACACCACTGGTTCCTTGGACCAAATACTGAACCTCTACTAACTTATTTGTAAAATAGGGTTGTTACCTTAAAATGGATGTTAACTAAAAATTCCTAGGACATAGGGTCCAAATGTTAGGGGAACAACACAACCATGATTTCATTTTCATCATTTAGTTATATTGAGGTTCTAAGTTAAAATTGGTGACACAGCTACTTTTTTCTTCTTTAACTTTGTCTATCTTGAGGAAAATTGAGACTTGTGAAAGGAAACAGTGGTTCCCCATGATGGCATGAAGGAAGCAGGCACGCCATCCTCCAATGGGAATCAGGAGAGGAAGGGGCTCTAGCATCATTATTCCCCGGATTCTCTTCTTTGAGTTACTTATATTGAGGAGTCCCAAGGACAACTTCTTGAGGAGCAAAGGAATAACAGCACTGTTTCAAGTGACTGTCCCATGGTTCATAGGTCATTGAGGTGGCTTTAAAATTGTGTGCCAGTCAAGTGTGGAATTAAAACCCTTTCCATAGTTTCAGTTTGGGAAGATGAAAAAGTTTTGGAGGTGGATGGTGGTCACAGTTGCACAACAATGTGAATGTACTTAATGCCACTGAACTGTACGCTTAAAAGTAGTTAAAATGGTGTATTTGTTATGTATATTTTACCACAATTACTAAAAAAACCCAACCCTATCTATAGGCTTAAAAGACCTTCAAATAATTGGTTCCCTTATCAACATTCCACCAAGGGACTAAGTTGTAGATTTGTTATCCCGAACTTTTGAAACCTCCAGCCCTATTTTTCTGGCCAATTGTTTTGTTATGACACTGGCATATTCCCATTTTTTCAATTAAAAAATATTGATTGAATCCAAATTCATGTCAGGCTTGTGATGTGAAGGGCACACTACTGAATTTGTTTTCAAGGACCTTAAAATCTATCATTGAAGACATGCATACATATCAATAATTCTAATTCAGAGAGAGAAAAACTATGAGAAAAATACCAGCAGCTGAAGTCACCCATCCATTTCACTGTGTCGTCAGGAAAACCAATCAATGTCTGCAAGCTACACTGAATATCATAGATATTCTAGCCAACTCTCATTCTACTGGTCATATATAACTTCTACTGCATAATACTCAAAACTCATTTTAGCTGACATTTCCAATAATCCTGCATCCAACTTCTTCCAACTTTATTTACCTAAACATGGGTTATTCAGTTTTCCTTGACTTTTAAAATTATCTTTTTTTTTTTTTTTAAAATAGGAGAAGGGGGTAAGCTCAACAGAATAAAGCTCAGCAAAGAAGCAAATCCTAGAACAATTAAGAGTTGAGTATGCTTGAATAGTTATGAAGTTTCAGTAATAATTTATTGGGGACCTGCTAAGTTGCAGAAACTGCACTAAAATCATCCAGTAAATTTTCTCCATTTAAGCTAAAAACCACCCTATCGGTAGAAATTATCATCACTGCATTCTAGATGTGTGAAATAAGATCTGACCTTGCCAAAGGTCACTTAGCTAGAAACTGATATAATAAGGATGCAAACCCAGTTTTGTGTGTCTTCATAGTACTATCTGAAAGTATCTTTTTAGATTTCTGCTTTCTTTCTATTGCCCTATCCTATAATATAAACTCCATGAAGTTCCTTGTACATCTAGCACACTGCTGTCTTCTGCACTTAACAGTGCCTGACATATATTAGGTGGTTAATATATACAATATATGCCTGTTGGAAGCATAGACAGATGATTTCTAAGGTCTTCTTCAATTGCTCTGCCTACATTCCTGCCAATGCCCCAAACAATGCTACATAAAAGCCATCTGAGACCTAAAACCATTAGACACATGCAATTTGTTTCAAAGACAATGCATTCTTTCAGTTAAAGGAAGTAGAAAAATGGTTTGTTTCTTCTTTGGATTTGTATTCAAAAGTAACAAAATCCATTAGGACTATGTATACAATATCTTTTAAAAATCAACTCTATTAAACTGAAGAAACTTGAAAAGCAAAGAGATTGATACTTTATCTTTTCTTTCTTTCTCTCTTTTTTTTTTTTGGTGCATCATGAAACAGGAAGAGCAGTAAGACAATAAAAATGCCAGATGCCACATATATACAATGGAATATTACTCAGCCATAAAAAGAAATGAAATTGAGTTATTTGCAGTGAGGTGGATGGACCTAGAGTCTGTCATACAGAGTGAAGTAAGTCAAAAAGAGAAAAACAAATACCGTATGCTAACACATATATGGAATCTAAAAAGAAAAATGGTTCTGAAGAACCTAGGGGCAGGACAGGAATAAAGATGCAGATGTAGAGAATGGACTTGAGGACATGGGGAGGGGGAAGGGTAAGCTGGGACGAAGTCAGAGTGGCATCGACGTATATACACTACCAAACGTAAAACAGATAGCTAGTGGGAAGCAGCCGCATAGCACAGGGAGATCAGCTCGGTGCTTTGTGACCACCTAGAGGGGTGGGATAGGGAGGGTGGGAGGGAGACGCAAGAGGGAGGGGTTATGGAGGTATATGTATATGTATAGCTGATTCACTTTGTTATACAGCAGAAACTAACAGCACTGTAAAGCAATTATACCCCAATAAAGATGTTAAAAAATAATAATAATATATGTTAGTAACGAAGACAACTTTGCATTCCAGTTTCAATATGATGTAGAAGCAGAGTGCAGAGGATTTTTAGAACAGCCAAAGTTCTCTGTGTGATACTATAATGATACATACAGGTCATTATACATTTTTCCAAACTCTTAGACTATACAACACCAACAGTGAATGCTAAGGTAAACTACTGACTTTGGGTGAATATGATGTGTCAATGTGGGTTAATCAATTGTGACAAATGTACCACTTTGGTGGGAGATTTTTATAACGGTGGAGGCTATGTATGTGTAGGGCAGGGGGTATATGGAAAATTCTGTACCTCCTTTTCAATTTTGCTATGAACCTAAACTACTCTAAAAAAAATGAAGTCTTAAGAAAATGCTGTGGACAAATATTTTATTTGTAAGTGTAATAAAGGAGATTAAGTGGTCATGAACAAAAAAAAAAAAGCCAAATGCTCTGTAACACACATGATCTTTAATTTTCAGTTACATTTGTATTACGATTTTCAGGCCTCAGAATTTGAGTTATCCTACAATGTTTATTCAAACCTATAACTACAAGGGAATTTGATGACAGGTCCAACTCTTCAGATAAATTAAATGCTATGTTTTCACCATATCATAAAACCAGAGACTTTTAAATAAAGCGAAACAAACTAAGGTATTGTGTAAAGCTACCTTCTCTTACAGCACGCACCCCCCCCAATTTATAAATAAAAATAAGACTGAAGAAATGAATATAATGCTATAATGCTAATTTATAGCTAGAAACTAAGGTCTTCTAGTTTGTAGTTCAATTTTTCTTTACCAAATCATGTTAAATTTCTCCCATAACATCTCAAAGAACAAAAATGATCTCCAATTTCTCCCTCAGTAAAAGAAGCTATCTTCAGAATACTCATATTATCGTATATGTCCTTACATGAAAAAAACGTTTCGCAGTTCATCATGTCATTGAATCCTTCCAACACCTTTGTAAACACCTCCTTTTGCAGGTGAGTGGAATAACACTCAGAGAGTTAAGGTGATTTGGCCAGTGTTTGGGCCAGGTCTGCTGAATCTAAGAGCTTTGTACTCTCACATCACAGCTATCTCTTAGACTGGTAGAATTTTAAATAATAAGAAGTTCACTTAAGGGAACTCAAACAATGGTTCCCAGGCTTAGTCTCCTTAGATTATCTGTCAGGCTGGCCACCTAAAAATTACCCTTAGAGCCTATAAAACAGAATCATGACCGAGCTCCACCAGCAGATCCTGAGCCAGTAAGTCTGGGGAAAACTTTAGAAACAGGGTAAAGTTTTCTTTGCAACAAGGTCCTTAGATGATTCTCATGGGCAGCTGGGTCTGTAAATAACAGACTCATCTCCCATGCAATGCAAAAATTTTTTTTACAGTGCACATGACAGTCAACCATAAAGTTCACAGATACCAAATTTAAGGCATCCTTTAAATATGCCTGACACAAAACTAATCTGATATGGAGATTATCTCTGGCTCCACAATCATACCTCAGGATTAAATAAGAGATTTATCTTGACTATACAACAGATTACTTTGAAATCTCAATCTCGGTCTTTCTCCCTCTATCTCCCAGCCTCCTAGGCTGCATCTCTCCTTCTCCAATTTGAGATGTTTTCCATAACTTCCATTACCAATTGCTTCTACTCTGTGGGTATAAAAAAAAAGGTGATCTAGAATTTCAAAAGGGGAGAAGGAAAACAAAATTAGTGTGTGGGGGGAAAGCAGACCTGAATTCTCATCTTTGAAAAATCAAGACACCACAAGCAAGTTTGCTCACTCAGCATTTAAGAGAGAAATCACAGCTGAGGTCATCCTGTGCATGGCTGAGTCAGCACAAACTGTTCTACAGCCTCAGACATGTGACCCCACTACAAGGGAAACCCACACTGCCTGGAATTTGCTCTAAGAGCTGCACGGAGTTGTTTCCATGGCAACCAGTGAGTGAGGAAAAGGATATGTGGGGGGGAAAGGTATAAAGAGAACAGTTTTCCTAAAACGTATTAATTTTGATTTCACTAAAAAAAATTGAAGAGGTGGGGTAAAGAGTATTATTTTACTTGAAGCCAATGAGTTTCTTCTCTAAAATTAAGGGAAAAAAAACAAACAAAAAAAACCCATACTTTGTTTCCTATACACAAACATCCGCCCCCCTCCACACACACACACACACAAATCATGTAAGTACTTTTAGTAACATGCCTGTTACTGGTATTTCCTAGGACTATTTGTAACAAACAGCCAACCTTTCTATTGACTTTCATTGACTTCCACAGTGTGTTAGTCACGTGGTAGTAGTTCCTAGCCCAAATAACCTAGATGCCTTCCGTTTCTAAATACAAATCAGAGATTAGGAGATAAGCAACCCACTTCTTTTGGCACCAGGCTTTACTCAAGTACCGCTGAATGAACATCAGACTAGAATAACTAGAGAGAGAGAGAACAGTCTTTTGACTCAGCTGAATAGGCACACTTGCTTTAAACATGGATTTTCCAGCCCTGTGACAATGTTATCTGAAGAAAGGAATCCCAATTTGCTCATAATTCTGTATCAAAGCATCAGCGTTTTCCCTTGTCCACAAAAGCCAATTAAGATTTCAACAGTATGGTCTCAGGGTGTTTTCCTATCATCATAGGATACTAGGTGTTGTTAAGTAACAGAGCCTTTCTCCCGAGAAAGAAACAATTCAAGTCACTGCCCAGTATTTTAATAACAAATGTTCAACACACCAAAATAATGACCCAGTACAATTTTAGAAGCATTTAGTTACCTGGTCTGTTTCCAAACAACACAAAATAATTTAATACAGAGAAAATACTTAAATGTGTTTCTTATACATTAAATACAACCTTTCCACTTTTAAATAATCAGGTTATGAGAAGCATCTCTTAATCTAATTTTCTTACACAGTAACCAACTTTTAGTTCTCTGTTAGTACATGCAGATTTAAGAAGTAAAAACATATGGAAAAAAAACTCATAACCAATCAGAATAAACAGCATGTGAACTCCAGCAGGAAAGAACAAATCTCAAGTGAAATTCCAGACCAAATAAAGAAAATAATGAAAATGTGTCAGCGTGAAGAAACCATATTTGACGTGACAAATAAACAAACTTTCCTCTTAAATATATTAGATGTTTTTGCCAGTATATAAATATGATAATATCATGTGGACCTACAGATAGAAGTTAATAATTGAGACACAAAACATGAGAACTACAGTTAAGTATGAAAATAACAGCTAGACATTGTTCTAAGCACTTCACTATAGTTTAACTCACTTAATTTTTATGAAAACCCTGTGATATAGGTATTATTATCCCCAAATTTACAGATGAGGAAACAAAGGCACAGAGAGGATAGGTAACCTGCACAGTAACACAGCTAGTGAGTGGTAAAATAGGGATTTGAAACCAAAGACTTCGGCTCTGGAGTCAATAATCTCAGGTGAGAGTCAGGGCTAGAATTAAACAAAAAGTATATACAGAACTCGGAAGAAAAACAGAAAAGTTAAGTCATTTCCTTCCTTTCATTCACAAAAATTCAATCCATTTTAGATATAAGAATGGAAAAGGAAAGCAACCATAATTTTAAAGTGACATAATTCAGGCTGTCAATTAGAATAAGAATCATTACAATTATTTCCTTAAGAGACCATAGTGTGAGGAAAAAAATACTCAATAGTGAAAATCTAAAATTTTCCCATTAGATGAAACAAAATTCAAATGAATCAATATGCAACGAGCAAATTGTAAACATAAGGCACTGTATTAATATCAACTGAACTTTCTCTGTTAGACACTATGTTGATCCCTTTGCATATTTGGTATTATGAAATATAGCCCTCAAGACGTCCATTCTCAGTAAATTGGATAAACAAATTGTGGCATATCCATACAGTGGAACTTTATTCAATAATGAAAACAAACAAGTACTGCTATAGGCAACAACATGTTTGAATATTAGAAACATACTGTTGAGTGAAAGAAACCAAGAAAGAAAAGTGTATACACCACATGATTCCATTTTTATCAAGTTCAAAAACAGGCAAAGCTAATCTATGGTTTTAGAAGTCAAGACAGTGACAGTGTTGACCTTTGGGGAAGAGAGAAGAAATAGTGAATCAAAGGGGGGCATGAAGTGATTCTGGGTGGTAGTAATGTTCTGTTTGGTGGGTGAAAATTCATCAAACTGTGGTACAGTTTTCTGTTTGTATATATTTCAATAAACTTATTTTTTAAAAAGAGACTTAATAATGTAATATGAGAATCTTGTTTGAATTCTGATTTGAACAAGCCAACTACATTTTGAGACAATAAAGAAATTTGATTATGGATTATATATTAGATAAAACCAAACAATTATTGGGTTATACTGTGTGTATATGTATTATATATATACACAATTATACATATTGTATAATATACAGTGCACAATATTATAGTTGTACTTTTAGAGATGTATATGTATGAATGAAATGACAAGTCTGAGAATGGTTTTAAACTATTTCAATAAAGAAAAATAAAAGAAAAATAAAGGATAGGTAAAACAAATACTACAGCAAAACCTGGTTAATTACGAAGTCTGGGAGAACAATATATGGGAATTCACTCACTGTTCTCCTTCAGGTTTGCAAATGTTTGAAAATTTTCACAACTAAAAGAAAAGCAAAATAAAACCCTCCTAATAATCCTATAAGGTATAATCATCCCATCTTACAGATGATGAAACTGAGGATCATGGAGGTTATGGAACTTGCCCAAACTCGCATTTAGGGATTGGCAGACCTAGAATTCAGATTCGGGTCTGCCTCACTCCAAATCCCATATGCTTACCCAGCACATAAGAAAGATCGAGAAGCATGTTGTGTCCACATGTGGTAGAGTGGCAGACGTGAACCCTGAAACCTGCCTCAGTCCTTTTGGAATTCATGATTTAGGGGGAGGCCTAGAACACACAAAGGAAATCCCCATAGTCTAGCCTTTGGAAGATTAATTTGCAGCAGTACACATAGGACAACTTGAAGAGGAGAGATGAGAAAAGAGGAAGACCAAGAGAAAGACTATAAAAAAAAAAAAATAGTGGAGAAAAAATTAGAATTCAGCTTGCATGTGGTGGTAGGAAATAATTCAAAAGAAAAAATCAATAAGGCTTATGAACTGTTTGGATATCTGAGGTAAAGGAAGGGTAAGAGGAACAAGGAAACTAAGGTCTGATCCTTGAAGACAAGGAGTGAAGCACAAGGAGGTGAAGATTTAGTTTAAATGGGCTGGTTTGTGGTATCAACAACAGAGAGCAGCTGAATTCGGCCTGGAGCCCAAGAATGAAGGGGAAGTAAGCCTGGAACTGCTGGTAGATAAGGCAGAGAGGGACAAAACACTTTGAACACTCTTTGAGGATGAATTAGCACTCAACTCTGGGGAGGATGGCCCAGAGGAGAGGAATGGGGAACCTGACCATTTAGGAGGCCATTACTATGCAACCCAAGAGTGACAGGAAATGGATATAAACTGGGTTAAGGTGCCAGCTGGAATAGAAAAGGCAACCTAAGGAATCAGAGAAAGGAGCGACTCCACTCTATTTATTCCTAAAAAAAAAAAAAATACTGAATGCCTGCTCCGGGCCAGGCATTAGGCTACCTGCTAAGGATATAAGGGTGAATTAAAAGAGAAAGGAATAAAGATTGAATTAGGTACTATCAAAAGCATAAGAAATTCCAAATATGATTGGGCTCTTTCTTTCAGTCACTTAACAGCAGGCAAAGAAAGATCTGATTTCTGTAATCTGTATCTAAACTCTTAAGAATCACATTTAGTTTGGAGAAGGAAACAAACCAGTCCAGGGCATTCATGATCAAGGACACCAAGGATGAGAGAGGTGGATTGGAAACAAACAGCAAAACCAGGAATGGAATCCAAAAATCCTCATTAATCAGGCCAGATTCACTATTCTAAGTCTCAGATACTGGGGCAATTAGGCCAGGCCTAAACTGAAGTTGTAGGTGGGCTATCTTTGCCTCTCATTTTCACAAATCTCATCCCAATTCCTTATTTCATGCTATGATAAAACTGACCAGTCTGCTAAATCCCTCTGATAATGAGGGATGTGGGGCAAGGCAATCATTCAGGGAGGCAGATGCAGTTGACAAATGATCTATCTACAAAGGCAAAGTGCAAGCTCACTGACTACCTTTAGGCTTAAAATATAAAATGAAATTAGCATGCAGGAAAGTTAATCCACCCTAATTAAGGAAGATGGTTATATTTGCACCCATGCTCAAACATACAGGTTCACATCATCAGTCTTTTTTAACATCTTTATTAGAGTATAATTGCTTTACAATGGTGTGTCAGTTTCTGCTTTATAACAAAGTGAATCAGTTATACATATACATATGTTCCCATATCTCTTCCCTCTTGCATCTCCCTCCCTCCCACCCTCCCTATCCCACCCCTCTAGGTGGTCACAAAGCACCGAGCTGATCTCCCTGTGCTATGCAGCTGCTTCCCACTAGCTATCTGTTTTACATTTGGTAGTGTATATATGTCCATGCCACTCTCTCACTTTGTCCCAGCTTACCCTTCCCCCTCCCCGTATCCTCAAGTCCATTCTCTAGTAGGTCTGCATCTTTATTCCCGTCTTGCCCCTAGGTTCTTCTGACCATTTTCTTTTTTCTTTTTTTTTAGATTCCATATATATGTGTTAGCATACGGTATTTGTTTTTCTCTTTCTGACTTAACTTCACTCTGTATGACAGTCTCAAGGGCCATCCACCTCACTACAAATAACTCAGTTTCATTCCTTTTTATGGCTGAGTAATATTCCACTGTATATATGTACCACATCTTCTTTATCCATTCCTCTGCTGATGGATGCTTAGGTTGCTTCCATGTCCTGGCTATTGTAAATAGAGCTGCAGTGAACATTTTGGTACATGACTCTTTTTGAATTATGGTTTTCTCAGGGTATATGCCCAGTAGTGGGATTGCTGGGTCGTATGGTAGTTCTATTTTTAGTTTTTTAAGGAACCTCCATACTGTTCTCCATAGTGGCTGTATCACACATCATCAGTCTTGATGGATATGCCCAGTGAGGCCTTTCTGCAAGAGCACCATTACACCCAAACCAGTGTTTCCCAAAGTGTGGTCCACAGATCACCCAAGGTAGTTGTGCATAAAATGCAGTTGACTGGGCTCCATGTCACATCTACAAAATCTAAATCTTGTGATACAGCCAAGGAGTCATCACTTTTTTTTTATAAACATATCTCTATGTAATTCTTAAACACATTAAAGAAAAATGTCTAAAAAAAGAAGTCTCCAACCAAGCTCAAAACGCCTTAATGACCCTTAGAGATGTTGGAAAACAAGGTATAAAAAGAGTTTGATTGTTACTGACCTCAGATTTTTACTAAGTCTTGAGACAAACCAGTAATGTTCTGATTTTGAAAACAGCACTGAAAAAAGCCAAAAGTAATTAAAAAAAAAAATCTGTAAACAATAAATTCTGGAGAGGGTGTGGAGAAAAGGGAACCCTCTTGCACTGTTGGTGGGAATGTAAATTGATACAGCCACTATGGAGAACAGTATGGAGGTTCCTTAAAAAACTAAAAATAGAACTACCATATGACCCAGCAATCCCACTACGGGGCATATACCCAGAGAAAAACATAATTCAAAGAGACACATGCACCCCAATGTTCATTGCAGCACTATTTACAATAGCCAGGACAGGGAAGCAACGTAAATGCCCATCAACAGAGGAATGGATAAAGAAGATGTGGTACATATATACAGTGGAATATTACTCAGCCATAAAAAGGAACAAAATCGGTTCATTTGTAGTGATGTGGATGGACCTAGAGACTGCCATACAGAGTGAAGCAAGTCAGACAGAGAAAAACAAATATCGTATATTAATGCATATATGTGGAATCTAGAAAAATGGTATAGATGATCTTATTTGCAAAGCAGAAATAGAGACAGAGACATAGAGAACAAATGTATGGATACCCGAGGGAAAGAAGGGTGGGACGAATTGGGAGATTGGGATTGACATATATACACTGATACTATGTAAAAAGTAGATAACTAATGAGAACCTACTGTATGGCACAGGGAACTCTACTCATTGCTCTGTGGTGACCTAAATGGGAAAGAAATCCAAAAAAGAAGGGATAAATGTATATGTATAGCTGATTCACTTTGCTGTACAGTAAAAACTAACACAACATTGTAAAGCAACTATACTCCAATAAAAATTAATTTAACAAAAAGCACTCTTTACCATCATTTGTTGTACATTTTAAATATCAAGAGAACACAGAATATGGCTCTTTAATCACTATAAAAGCTCAGAGTTGCAAGTTCATTATGGTTATAGCATAGTAGAACTGTGTTAGAGTTGGGCTGATTTTGCTTCTTGGTCGTTACCCAGTCATGCAATAATGCTCAACAAAAGCTCCACACTGGCAACAGATCACGGTGATCAGCAGGGGCACTCACAGCATTAAGGTGTTTAATTATATTTTCTGTGGGAGAAATGGGTTTCCAATAATTAAAGCAAACTGTAGTAGAATGCAGAAAAAGGAATATAACGTAAATATTTGCCAAGTTTACCGGGCCCCCTTAGGAACTGATACTTTGGAAGCAAATTTCCCTCTGCGTACCTGCTTAGGAAATCATCTGGTTATGTTTGCCCAGGGCCCTGTACATACATATTAGTTCCAATAACCATCAGAGTAAGATTCAGGGAAGAAGTGGAATTCTAGCTGAGATCTGACAGTACTTTGTGTAGGTGTCTTCAGTTGTTTAATGTTTGTGCCCTCCGCTATCATAAGGGGAGAAACTACCTGCTTTGTCGAGTTAGAGTTACTGGTCCAGAGGAGGTGCAGCATAAACGTATGAATAAATTATGGAAACACAAACTTACAAATTCTTCATTATCTGAATTAGTCAAGAAACAGGTTACTTAGGTTAATCAAAATTTCTAATAAACACAGAGTTTTATTTTCCCTAAGAATTAAATTGTAATAAAAGACTCCAAAATTAAGCTGAGAACAACTTTTTTGGGTAATTCATGTTTTAATATTATTAGAAACACTATCTTTTAGGTATATGGAGCCAGAGTCAATCAAAAAAAAAGTACACAAGCTTTTGAAAGATCTTCACATGGTGAAGTCAAAAAGAAGTACTGTTTGAATTCCCCTGATGCCACATTGCATCTGTTGACCTTCTGCAAGTCACTCAACTTCACATTCCCATCTTTAAAAAAAGAACAATCACTTGTCCCACGAATTTGAGAAGACAGAACTACAGAGTACAAAGTGGCTAGCTTAATGTAATAGTAGGCATTGTACCTGAGTTTTGTTCCCTAACCAGCTAAAACTTTCCTCCCTTAGCTCTTGCAGTTGGAGAGCTCCTTAAAGTACCACACAAACCAGTTTTAATTACATAGCGTTGCTTTCTAAAATTATTATCATTATCTTTATTTTAAAAATAAAGAAACAGGCTAAGAGAGTTTAAGTAACAGGTTAAGGTTGCAAAGTACATTGTATATTTTAATATTTAATTTTTAAATAATGACAAGATAGTATCCCATGACACTTCCAGAGGTTTTATGAGAAAGAAGACTAATTCTATAACTTGTCATAATATGATTTATATATCATTAATTTTGCTCATGTAATTTTAAACAATAGCAAAACTTTTGTTTAACAATTTCATCCCAGAGCATGTCAGATGCTGTGATGTTTTAAACAGAGTTTAGGCAAAGAAACCAGTCACTAGAAAGATCTCATTTACTTCTGCAATAGGCTGATAGCATATTCACATTCGCTACCAAGTCCAAGAGGAGAGGCAACATGGTATAGTGGAGAGAAAAATCAGACCTGGGGTTAAGAACCTGGACTCTACTTTCTTTCTTTTTTTTTTTTCCCCTTTGGCTGTGCCGCGCAGCTTGTGGGATCTTAGTTCCCTGACCAGGGATCGAACCTAGGCCTTTGGCAGCAAAAGCGAGGAGTCCTAACCATTGGACCATCAGGGAATTCCCAGGACTCTACTTTCTGACCATGAAATCTTGGGCGAATCATTTACCTTTTGTCCAGCCTCAGTCTGGTCATGAGTTAAATGAAAATAATCTTGCCTGCCTTAACTGTCTCACAGTATCTTTAAAATGATCAAATAAAGAGTACTTGTGAAACTACCCTAAAAAAGTGTCATCCTCTAAAATAATGTAAAGAAGTTTTAGCTCTTAAAGTTTTCAGCTTTGAAGCTTTTGTTAATAAAGATTTATTGAGAGAAAGGGAACATTGTCCTGATGAAATTCTCACTTCAATGACTACTAAACCAGGTGACTGAAAATTTCATCAGTGTCTTATAGTTCTGCAGTTTGGACAATGAATACTTTGATGGTGGTATCTTCTGAACAGTTCAAAATATTCCTGATTAAAAGTTAACTCCTTACTGGGGAGGGTGAGATAAATGTGTAGAGCACAGAGAATTTTTTAGGGAAGTGAAACTATTCTGTATGATACTATAATGATGGATACATGTCATTATACATTTGCCCAAAGCCATAGAATGCACAACTCCAAGAGTGAACCCTAATGTAAATTACAGACTTTGTGTGATAATGACATGTCAATGAAGGTTCATCAATTGTAACAAATGTATCACTCTGGTGGAGGATGTTGATAGTGCAGGAAGTTGTACGTGTGGGGGGATGGGTCATGCAGGAAGCATATGGTAACTGTTAACTTTCTGCTCAATTACGCTGTGAACCTAAAACTGCTCTGAATAAAAAAGTCTTAAATACATACATAAGTATTTTATCAAAAACTATAAAATTTCTAGAAGAAAACACAAGGGAAAGCTTCATGACTTTGGATTTGTCAATGATTTCTTGGATATAACACCAAAAGCACAGGTAACAAAAACAAAAATAGACAAATGGGACTGCATCAAAATTTAAAACTTTCGTTCATCAAAGGACACAATCAACAGTGTGGAAAGGCAAGCTATGAAATGGGAGAAAATATTTGCAAATCATATATCTGATAAGGGATTCATATCCAGAATATATAAAGAACTCCTACAACCCAACAACAAGAAATTAAATAACCCAGTTTAAAAATGGACAAAGGACTTGAATAGACTTTTCTCCAAAGATGATACACAAATGGCCAACGAGCATATGAAAAGATGTTCAACATCACCAATCATCTCAGAGAACTGAAAATCAAACCTACAATAAAATATCACTTCACACCCATTAGGATGGTTACTATCAAAAACCACAAATAAGAAGTGTCAGCAAGGATGTGAATAAGTTGGAAGCCTGTCCACTGTCGGTGGGACTGTAAAATGGAGCAACTGATATGGAAAACAGTACGGAGGTTCTTCAAAAAATTAAAAATAAAACTACCATATGATCCAGCAATCCCACTCCTGCCAGAAGGATTTAAACTAGAGTATTGAAGAGATATTTGTATACCCATGTTCATAGCAGCACTATTCACAATACTTTTTTACCACAATAAAAAATAAATAACTAAGATAGTCTATTTTTTTTAAAAAGTTAGCCTGTGAAAATTTATTCAAGGTTATGTTGTGATCGAGATCTGCATTTGCCAAAACAACACCTGAGATTTAGGAAGGAAACCACATAAATATTCTGTAGGAAAGCTGCTGATGAAAGGAAGCATGTATTCCACATACCTGAAGATGCCAACAAAAAAGTTTAAGTTCTAGGATTTCCCTGGTGGCGCAGTGGTGAAGAATCCGCCTGCCAATGCAGGGGACACAGGTTTGATCCCTGGTCTGGGAAGATCCCACATGCCACAGAACAACTAAGCCCGTGCGCCACAACTACTGAGCCTGCGCCCTAAAGCCTGCGAGCCACAACAAGAGAAGCCACTGCAGTAAGAAGCCCACGCACCGCAAGGAAGAGCAGGCCCTGCTCGCGGCAACTAGAGAAAGCCTGCGCACAGCAATGAAGACCCAACACAGCCATAAGTAAATAAATAAACAAATAAATAAATTTAAAACCAAAAAGATTAAGTTCTAAAAAACTGGTAGCTAAGATGATTATAATAAAAATACAGGAAAGATACCAGAGATTGTCAAAATAAACTGACAACATTTGCCATTCATCTCCTTCCCACAGAGGAATTGATACCTGTTTCTTTCTCTGGTGTTGGTATTTTTGCACCATTTTATACTTTACCCCTTGGGCTTTGATATCTTTTTGGCTCTTTTTCAGGCAGTGAAGATGATAACATGAAAAAGGAACTGTTTCAAGCATTGTAGCCAATCTGTTCTCATGTGTCTCCTCTTTAGACTGATCACACTCTGAAAGCAGCTGACAGTCAGAACCTGGATGGGATCTTGCACGTCACTGAGCAATTGCTTTCTCACAAGAAAAAGATAAATGAGAGGGGATAGACCTGCGAGTAAGAAACAAGAATAATAGAAAGGCAAAAGCAATGGCACAGGAGGAAAGCAAGCAAGGAAACATCTGCTGAAGACTAATCTAAAATCTCTTAAGAGCAATTCTGAACTCAAATTTATAACAATAACAAATGCTGCCTTTTGAGGGACAGTTACTCCAAATAAATGGTCTTGTTTAATACTTCGATTGTCCTTTCTAGAAATAAGAAGCACTGAAACTTGAAGGGATTAACTGAACTGCCCAAAAACATTAGCTAGCAAAGGGCAGAGTCAATATTTTAACATAAATCACTACCTCTTTTATAAATTATAAACCATGTTTCTTTAAAAGGTAATATGAAACTGTATCTAATACTCAACTTTTTTCTAATGTGTAGTCAAGTCAACCCTATACAGAGCAGGTACTGAATGCTTCTTAAAGTATCTTTCCTTGAACAGAAAGTCCAACTCT
This sequence comes from Balaenoptera borealis, assembly GCF_965194805.1. Taxonomy (NCBI): domain Eukaryota; kingdom Metazoa; phylum Chordata; class Mammalia; order Artiodactyla; family Balaenopteridae; genus Balaenoptera; species Balaenoptera borealis. The sequence continues at coordinate 141,366,176 of NC_138860.1, forward strand.
TAAGAGATAACTTAAGGTAAAATTAGTAAAACAAAAAATATCAAAAGTTTAGAAAAAAATTTCTAAAAAAAAAAGATTTTAGGACTAAAAGGAGAGTTCTTAATTTAGTATAGCCAACTAAAAATAAAACGACCCCTTATATTTTCGATAGGCTTATTAACACATGGTAGTCCATAACACATGAAAACGCTCAGTAAATACTCCTGTGGAGCTCCATTTTCTGCCATGCTCCCTTGGAGGATGCACCCTTGCAGGGTGCACCCTAATCATGGCTCCTCTGTCTTTCCCTGCCTTAGTGACTTTGCACAATGCTCAGAGGAGCATTCTATGACTCCTCAGGCAGGATTTCCTTTCCTTATTTCCAAGGTACTTTGAGCCTTCTTCTATCAAAGCTCTCCCTCCACTGTGAAAACTGACTGACTTCATCTTCCTCATAGGACTGGGGCTCCTTGAGAACCAGACCTGTGTTTGACTCATTTTTGTACCCAACACCTATCATGGAATCTGGCACATAGTAAGCACTCAGTTAAATGATTAATACTTGATTTTCAGCCTCAGAGAACTTAAGGATGAGAGACTGAGTATTTTCTCAGGTTTGTCTTTCCGGGCAATTCACTTTTGCTTATATCTTGATGGAGTTCTTTGGCCCTATGAGATTATCATTCAAAAATAAAGACAATGGGGCACTGGCAGGAGAAAATCCAAGCGACCTGGTACAAAGGGCACCGAAAATGCACTTTAAATCCTATAAAACTGTTTCCTGGGTGAATTCTCAGGTGGGCGCTCCTGGGGAGCTTGCATCTTCCTGTGTCACTCTCCCAAACTCTCCTGGTACAAATCCCTGGTACTCTGACTATCCAAAGCAATGCCTCCTCAGTAAATTGGGCAATAAAACGTAGTGACTAAGAGTGTGGGCTCTGGAATCAGACTGTGCATTCAGATCCTGCTTCTGTCACTTGCAGTTGGGAAACCTTGGGCTGATTAACCTCCTACTTCTCTCAGTCACCTCCTGCATAAAGTGAAAATAATTACGGCAACCACGTGTTTGAGTTGTTTGGGGGACTATGTAAGATAATGCATTTGAAGCATAACACAACACCTGGTGCTACTTCCCACTTTCACTCCACTTTCTTTACTTTGCAGAATCCCAGAGCGTCCCACATCTGCCATTTTTCCACATGAAAATAAGGCTACCTATAGCCCACAGACTGCTGTGCCCTTTCTACTCAACTTCTACCCTTGTCACTGATTTACTCTGTCCCTGGTCAACTGAAATCCTTAACTCCCTGGTCCCCAATTCTATCCCATGAAATTGAAGAATAGAAAAGAAAAGGTTCCATTGATTGACATGCAGGGGGGGTGGTGGTGGGGGGTTGCACTCTCAGAATCATTGGGTTCACTTAAATAATTATGTGACTTTTAGCTTAGAACTATCAAAAACAGTTACGATGAACACAGAAGATAATAATGACTAATTATACTCCAATGCAAATAATATTTATTGAGAATGAGTTTTATATTAGGCACTGCAACAGGCTCCTTCATATATGTTTTTTTCATTTAATCCTCAAACTAATATTCAAGGTAGGCATTAGCTATGTATATTGAAGAAGAATAACCTGAAGTCCAGAAAGTTTAAGTGGCTTGACTGAGACGGCACAACTAGAAAGGGATTGAGCTCAAATTTGAATACAGATCTTCTGACTCTATATAAAAAGGTGCTTTTGACTACACTATATGGGTTTTTTAATTCCAAAGATAAGAGTGAGTTAAATTTATGTATTTTTCTTGATCAGAATCAGTAATATAAAAGTGAACTTCGCTTAGGTCTCCAGTACGAAGTATAAAGGCTGAAAATTATGCTTACTCATTCACTCACTCGAAAAAGTTTTTAGTGATACTTATCACTTGACAAGCATGGTGCTAGGTGCTGATGGACAGTGGAGACCCGGCCTGGAAAGTTATCACCTAGTGGAAGAGACAGAATTAATCTAATAATCATAAGACAAACTCAGGTAAAAGGTATAAAGAAAAATCACCACAGGGCATGTATAGTAAAAGTATTTGTATCTGAACTGGACATCAAGGAGGTCTTCCTTAAAGAAGTAAGGTTTGAGTTACGAGAATGGAGAGAGTATTATTAGGCAGGGGAAAACTGTGTGCAAAGGTTCTGAGGCAAGGAAGAGGATGGCGTTCTGAAGGAACTACCACTACAGGGGGAACCCAGAGGGTAAGGGGCACAGAAGACATCAGGGGGATGTGTAAAGAGATCGGGACAAGACCATGAGAACCCTTAGACAATTACAATGGGAAGTCACCGAACTGGGGGCAGGGATTGTCAGCCAAACAGGATGAATGACTTACCTACGAAGGTCTCCAAATGAACAACCATGTCATAAGTGAGAGTGAAAGCTTTCTTAAAGACTACAATTAAATTAAATATAAAAAAACACTATAATGTTAATTTCCAAAGAAGCAGGCAAATGTAGATTTTGTAGCAGCCAAAAAACAACAAACAAACAAACGGAAGAAGAAAAAACGAAAAAAGAATTCACCAGCACGGCATGTTTTAATACTCAGGCATAGATATAAAATCCTATTTATACATGCAACCACAGAGTAGAGGTTTTAAAATTTTTTTTAATTATAAAATTAAGTCTTCTAGTATCCTATTCATTTTTATATGATTCTAAGGATATATAATCAAATGATCAGGTAGTGTATGTAAGTAGGGGGTTTATACATGATTTGCTTTTAGCTCTAACTTACAAACTCCATTAAGAGTAAATGCTACCTTATTTTCTTTTCAAATTACAACTTAGGCAGAATTTAAATACCTTTTCTGTATGTCAAAGAAATCTCCTCTGAAAGTTTCAATCTGCCAATATATCACATTTTTATATTACTGGCTATTTTAAGAATAGTCAAGAACACATAAGAAATCATATTGCTTTTTAATATACCTTAATATAAACTATAATAAACAATAATGGGGGTTTCCCTGGTGGCGCAGTGGTTGAGAATCTGCCTGCCAATGCAGGGGACGCGGGTTCGAGCCCTGGTCTGGGAAGATCCCACGTGCCGCGGAGCAACTGGGCCCGTGAGCCACAACTACTGAGCCTGCGCGTCTGGAGCCTGTGCTCCACAACAAGAGAGGCCGCGATAGTGAGAGGCCCGCGCACCGCGATGAAGAGTGGCCCCCACTTGCCACAACTAGAGAAAGCCCTGGCACAGAAACGAAGACCCAACACAGCCATGAATAGATAAATAAATAATAAATAAAAATTTAAAAAAAAATAATGAAATACATATTACCTTATAGAAATCATTATATTAGAATAAACAACATTCATCTAAAATCATAAACCTTTAGAAATAGCTCCAAGAGATATAAAATACTATACAGGCCAGGGACTTCCCTAGCGGTGCAGTGGTTAAGACTCCGTGCTTCCAATGCAGGGAGCACGGGTTCGATCCCTAGTTGGGGAACTAAGATCCCACAGGCTGTGTGCAGCGTGGCCAAAAAAAAATAAAAATCTATAGCCAATGTGGATGAGGACTAACAGCTGGTTATAAAATAAATTATAGAACCACAAAAAAAGAAAGCTTTAAAAAAAATACTATACAGGCCAAAATTTTCACTCTCTTCTAGTTTGTATAGATAAGTATAAGCCAGCAAATAAACACATTTTAAAAAGGGATAAGGTATGCTGTTTTTTATTCTATTCTTAAAGTTCTTGACGTATTATGTAGAAAGTATATTTGGGTTGCATTCTACAAATATAAAAGTGTGCAGAGGAAACATAATATTATACCGTAGACTCTTCCCTACTCTTATTTCCAAAGTTTTAAACCTATAACATACACATAAAAAGATGGTTAAGGCCAGAATGGAACAGAAAAGAAGTTAATAAATTATAAGGCTGATGGGGCAGAAGAGTGAAGGTGCTGGGCTCTCTCTGAGGTGTCCACAGGCCTAAGGTCTTTAGTCCCTCTTGTGAAATTGGAAGAGATGCTTTTCATCTTACCTAAGGTTAAACGCTCCACCTGTCCCGCACTGCCTGGGCACTGCTCTTAAAGGTTCCTTCTGATGTTCCTCAGGGGTCTTGTACCAGGCCTTTACACTCTCTCCCTGACCATCACAGCTGCTCTCACAGCTTTGATCACTGACTCACACCGATAACTCCCTTTACAACTTGAACTACTCTAGGCTCTCAGGACAACTCTCAATAAATGCTTGTTGAATAACTGAATGCATGCATTACTTATCTTCTAAGAAGAGTTCTACTTACACTAGCTTATGGCTTTCTCTCCATATTTCCTAGAATATTAAAAAACCCACACCAGGGCTTCCCTGGTGGCGCAGTGGTTGAGAATCTGCCTGCCAATGCAGGGGACACGGGTTCGAGCCCTGGTCTGGGAGGATCCCACATGCCGCGGAGCAACTGGGCCCGTGAGCCACAACTACTGAGCCTGCACGTCTGGAGCCTGTGCTCCGCAACAAGAGAGGCCGCGATAGTGAGAGGCCCGCGCACCGCGATGAAGAGTGGCCCCCACTTGCCGCAACTAGAGAAAGCCCTCGCACAGAAACGAAGACCCAACACAGCCATAAATAGATAACTAAATAAACCCAAAGTTTAAAAAAAAAACAAAAAAAACCCTTACCATTAAAAACTCTGTTAATAAGTTAACAGAGTTAACTGTCTGTCCAGAATAAAAATAACATTTCTCAGTCTCATTTGTAGGTAGTTGTACTACTAAGCTCTGGATAATGAAACATAGCTAAGTTATGTGTAACTTTCCAGAAATTATCATTAAAAAGAAGAAGGTTGCCCTTCCCTTCTCTTTTCTCCTTCCTGGCAGCTGGAATAAGCCCTGATAGCTGAAGTTAGTGTCCCCCAGGCCCTGAAGTGATGCACGGAACGGAGCTCCCACATTGAAGAGCAACAACAGGAAAGGAGCTTGGGTCCAAGACACCAGGCAGTGCCCATTTCCAGATGCAGACCTGTGAGAAAAATAAACTTCTTTCCTCTAGAATAACTGTTCTTTTGGGGGTTTCTTTGCTCACAGTTGGAACTTCATACAGACTAATGTATCTTCTAAGTAGTTCTCTATCGTCTTTCCTTGTAAACTATCAAGTTAATTCTCCTTTAACATTATGGTCAGAAGATTTTTTCTCGGCCTTAATAGCTTTAACAGTCCTCTCCTGACTGTAAGCACAAGTCTCTCCTCATCCCAAGCCCTGCAGCATCACACCACAAACCTTATCCAATTCCTCTGCACATGAAGGTTGATTTGCCTTGGATCTGTTTTGTCAACTATAAAATTGCTTTGTACCAGTGACTCAAAACTAAACTCCAGACAGGGCATTTGAAATGAATATTTCAAGAAGAGAAAAATATTAAAAAAATAGAAGAATATAGTCAATGCCCAAACCCTTTCCATTCACATGCCCTCTGAATAATTTTACATATTCTGATGTTTACCCATTCACTCATTCATTTAATATTTATTGAGAGTGTCCTCTGTCCAAGGCATGGACAAGACATGCTTAATTAAATGTACATCAAGACATGCTATTCTCTTGAAGCTATAAATACAATGAATAACCATATATGAATAACTATAATATCACTATAGGTTGTGAAAATAAAAGTGAAATAAGAGAAGAACCAATGGAAATAGCTATAGAAGACAACACTTTCAGCAGAGACGATCAGGAAAGGTTTCCCAACAAGAAGAAAAGACAGTAGGGTTTGAGCTTTGGTGTGAAAGGCTGCTTGCTGTCCAACTAAATAGAGTCTGCTGTGTTCATATTTCTTGTGTCTTTAGTTTTTCTACCTCTTTTACTGTCAGGTTGATACTTTTTATTTGTGAATCCTGCAGTCAGCAGGCCTGTCTAAAGTCTCTTTGCCAAGTAGTTTTCATCTCATTCTGTATGAATGCAAAATATGATAGGCTGTAAGTAAAAATTTTATCTGCAAATTGGTAGCTAACAAGATCTTCAAGTCACGGATTCATTTCTGAGTACAAAAAATGAGCTGAGTGGGCTTCCCTGGTGGCGCAGTGGTTGAGAATCTGCCTGCTAATGCAGGGGACACGGGTTCGAGCCCTGGTCTGGGAAGATCCCACATGCCGCGGAGCAACTAGGCCCGTGAGCCAAAACTACTGAGCCTGTGCGTCTGGAGCCTGTGCTCCGCAACAAGAGAGGCCGCGATAGTGAGAGGCCCGTGCACTGCGATGAAGAGTGACCCCTACTCGCCACAACTAGAGAGAGCCCTCACACAGAAACGAAGACCCAACATAGCAGTCAATCAATCAATCAATAAAAAAAAATAAATTAAAAAAAAAATGAGCTGAGTGCAAATGTACTCATATTCATTTTGGCCTCTGGAAACCACTTCTAATCATTTCTTTCATGGCTTTGTGCTTAGGCTAGGAATGGTCAGGATGCCAGAAAGCTAAGTTTCAGAAACTTTAGTGACAGAACCATCCATGTTTCATTGCACAGTATGTGCACTGCACAAGAGTGCCTATGATAGCAAGTAGAGGCTGATTTCCGATCCATGCACCACTCATGGAGTTCCCATCCTGTGAGAGATTGTATACAAAGTATTAAGGGGTTCCTTTTTCCTTTGCTTAAAGGCCTTCACCTTGCTAAGTCATCTGCCTGCTTCTAAGCCAGTGTTTTCCCAAAAGGAAGAGCTATTCCCAATTTACACAAAGGCATACAGAGTTCTAGATGTTCCACATGACAGTAAAGAGCACTTTAGTCTTCTTTTCAGGCCCATTTTGAGAGCTTAACCATATTCTTGGACCCTCATTTATCTTTCCATCTTTTTTCATCTGAATGTTTAGGTATTGCTAACAAGATATCAACGCTTCCATCTTTAACTCTGCCCCCTTCAGTGAAGATCCATCCTGTTAAACCCAAAACATCAGAAATCAGTGTTTCCCCCATCTGAAACTGTGAATGAAACCAAGAACACTGAGAAAAATGCTCCATAAAATTACCTTTTCTAGAGTACTAATTGGCATCAAGATTTGGAGAAATTTTTAAAGAATCAAGAGGTATATGAAATGTTCTCCATAAAATCTATACTAAAACAATTTTTTATGATGAGCTTAGATTTATATAATAGGATGGCACAAGGGAAAGGATGATCATGATGATAAAAAACTACCATGTGCAAGATATCTGCTCCATGCAGGCAGGATACTATGCATTTTATATACATGATGTCACTTAGTCTTATAAACAATCCAATGAGGTAGGTGCTTTTGTTTTCACTTTATAGTTAAGGAAAGAGTTTCAGAGAGATTAATAAAGAGATGAGTTGGGACTAAAATTATGACACTCCAAATCCCAGGCTCTTAACCACTAACTTACGGGTTATATAAAATTATATATGGTCGAAGATATTAGACTTTCATAAAAATATACAACTAATATTGATATTGAATAAATAACTTCAAAACATTATTATTTCACAGAACAATTAAGCAATTATTACGTGCAAAGGACTATGTTGGGACCCTAGTGACAGAACTGCCATTTACCAGAAGAATTAGGGCCATGTTTTAATTGCAAGTTAATTTAAGGTTTTTACAGTTGACTTTTTTACAGCATGGGAAAAACCTAAATAACTAACTTGGTTGACAAAATTTATGCCATCAAGTACAGAGAGTTGTGAGTATATCACCAACTGTATCTATAAGATAAAAATATAACACAATAAACATGTAAACAATTTTTTCACAGTAAGAGTGTACCAAAATCAAGTTAACTTTCAATCTTGCACAAAGGAAAAATAATGTACTAATACATATTTTTTATATGTAGCTAACTTTTTCAGAGTGCTTACCAGTTAAAAATCAGCACATTAAAAATCTTATATATTTTATGCCATATAATCACCAGGAAAAACATATGGGGTAGGTGTTGTTATCCCCATTTATAAAAAAGGAAATCAAAGTTCAGACAATTTTGTAATAAGTAATTTGCTCAAGGCTACACAGGTAGCAAGCTGTAAGGCAGGATTTGAATCCACACCTGATTCAAAGCTTTAACTTCTATGGAGTAAGTCGAAGTTTGGCAAACTTTCTGGAAAGAGCTAGACAGTAAAAATTTTAGGCTTTTTGGGCCATATGTCTCTGTTACAACTGATCAACTCTGCTGGGTTTTGTATTTCGAAAGCACTAGAGACAATATGTAAATAAATGGGTACGTCTGTGTTCCAATAAAACTTTATTTACAGAAACATGCAGCAGGCCAAATCTGGTGCAAGGCTATAGTTTGCTGAATCCTGGAATAAATGATTAATTTTAAATTAGCTCACCCTGCACCAAAGCTTTGCTGGTTACAAAATGGAAAAGTTGCTACTTTTTCCTACTTGACTAAGAAACTATTCTGTTACTTGCTCTGAACACATTACAATGCATAAATCATGTTACTGATTTATTCAGAAACCATTGAAGAAGCAAACACGATGGACTGATCATTAAAAGAAAAAAAAGACTGACAGTAGGAAAATAAACTGGTCTGCTCTTTACTCTTCTGGCCATCCTCATAAGAACTTCTTTATGATTATTGAAAAAAAAATTTTCAAGAAAAACCATTGTTCCACTGGGTGAAAATGTCCTTTTCTTATATACTATCATTGCACTATGCAGCCCATAAGAAGAACCTTCTAGTAATACATGTAGATGGTAGAATTATTTCATTTTCTTTAGTGAGTCACGGTTCCAGGAGAATGCCCACTTTACAAATTGAATAGATCTGGCCATTCTTTCATGCATATTCATTAGGTTACATGCAAAAATGGCTTTTCTACATCAGTTCAAAAAGCATTTACTGAACATCAACAATGACCTAAGCTTTGGCTATGGAGGAGATTAACACCTAAACACCTCATCTCAACACAGCACTGTAAATGCGTTAAGAGCCATATTCATATGGGGCAAGTGATATTATTTAAGCACAAACTGAATGAAATAAGAGCACAGACATATTATGAAGGTTATAGACTCCATAGGAACTGAAGAGTTGGAAGCTAGTTTTCGTAGGTTCTGTGATCTGTGAAAACACAAATTATCTATCTGCCAAAAAAAAAGTCTTCTTGAAGAACAATCAAAACAGGAGACTAAACAACTTGCAAAGTATTATATAAATGTGCCTTGGCAACCAATCAAATGCAACGTCTGTCATTTGAGGAACCAAAGCATTTAACTTAATTTTACACAGAAGCAGAGAGCTATTGTCAGAGACTTTGCATGGCATGGATGAACAGCCACAACCAATATAATTTTGTTTGTTATTAGACTATCACTATGTACATGTTTTATCCTTGCAGGTATAATCAAAATGTTTCCAAGAAACATCAGATACATTCAAGGAAACACCTAGATGGGAAGCTTGTAAACTGTCCATTAAATGTAAATTTATTTTTTTTAACCTTTTTAACCTCATGATATTTTGCTTCATGAAGCTAAAAAGTGCTACCCTCTCATTCCCAGCATGCTCTTATATCTGTATTGGCTTTTGAAAGACTTGAGAGAGCAAATATTGAAAACCTGAAACAGGTACAGGCAACACTGAACCAAAACCCAAAAGCAATTCAAAACATTTACCAAAATGCTAAAACATTCCCACCTCGCCTAGGATGAACATGAAAATACTGAACGACTCATAATTTTTTAAAATTTCATCTAAACATCTGATTAACCTTAGATACTTACCCATTCCCTTCTTGTCAGCATCAGGAGACTTGCTATTTCTTCTCCAAATGTAGACATTTTTCAGTAATGGAAAAGAAATTTGTTTACGCTGAGAAGCCTGATTCATGCCGTGCTGTGTGTGATGCCATGGTGAGGTATACCCTGAAGACTAATGGCATGTCTCCATTACTGTATTTTTCCCCAATTCAGCTTCATTTGGTTTGTGACTTTTTCTTTTAAATTGGAACTTTCAACATTAAAATGTGGTTTGCTGAAGAATACAATAAACATTTTTAAGAATTCGGAACTTCATTTTTTTTGGGGGGGGATTCTAATTACATGTCTTTTGCCCAATTACTGAAAAGAATGATAGTAATCAATTTGTCTTTGCCAATGCAAAGGATTACTTGAGAAGATCCTCGAAAATATGTAAAATTAAAACTTGCTAAAAGTACAGGATTTGCGGGGCTTCCCTGGTGGCGCAGTGGTTGAGAATCTGCCTGCCAATGCAGGGGACACGGGTTCGAGCCCTGGTCTGGGAAGATCCCACATGCCGCGGAGCAACTAAGCCCGTGAGCCACAACTACTGAGCCTGCGCGTCTGGAGCCTGTGCTCCGCAACAAGATAGGCTGCGATAGTGAGAGGCCCGCGCACCGCGATGAAGAGTGGCCCCCACTTGCCACAACTAGAAAAAGCCCTTGCACAGAAACGAAGACCCAACACAGCCAAAAAATAAAAAAATATATATACAAAAATAAATTTTAAAAAAAGTACAGGATTTGCACTTCATCAATAAAATGAGACTTCGAAAAAGAAACTCATAAAAGTATATGGATTGAAGAAAATAATATATGTAAAGCATTCAGAACAGTGCCTAGAACTTAAGTATGCAAAAAAAAGTAAATAAATAAAATGAAATTTTATGTCACCATTCTGAAATGTAGTCTCCATGGGTTAGCTATCACTATAATTCACACTTCAGAAAATAGCAAATTCTTGTGTTTTAAGTTTTAGCATTCTTATTCCTCTAACATCTGATCTTGATTCACCCATTCTGCTTTCCTGCGTGTATCCCCTCTTGGTACAGATCATCTTTGCCCTCTCCCTCCTACGCACCTGGCTTGGAATATTTCTTCGCCTTTTAGTGGACTCCCAAGTCTGGAGCTGTCACACTCCTGCCAATCCTACCCACTTCTCAAGCTCAGTCTCTTCCTGAGGGCCTTCCAATACATCTGCTTCTGCACTTAACCACATTTTCTTTTTTTAGGAAGATCATAAACTTCTTGAGGGCAGAGATCAGATTAGCGTGTTTCTCCCCATAGGCTTAGGACTGAATTGGGCTCCAAAATGTTTTAATGTTATATCATCATAGTAACTGAGGTTATGTCATACTTCTACCAACCCATGGATAAACCACTCCAAGCCTTCTTTTAAAAAGAGTTTTACTATCTATAAAATGGGAATAATAAGACTAACTGACTTGGGATATGTTCAGAATATACAAAATGAATCCTTCACACTATGTAAGTATCTTAACAGTCTTGACATATCGTAAATGTAAAGGAAAAGAGATAAATGTGACATTAAAAAAAACACACGTATAACATAACTATCTAAAGAGAATACAATAGAAACCTAAGAGTAATATTTCTTAGCTTCCCTCCCCATTATATTCACCAAAACAGAGGCAGTCTCTCAAGAAAATAACTTTAAATACTACTTAATTTTTGACACACTCTCTCTCTAATTCAAATTATAATACTTTCTTTGTTCAACACTGGATCAATTAAAAGGATGAGTGTATAACCTAAATTCATATATGCAAACTTGAAATATTTTGAAGCAGCATGAAACCACTGATATCAAAGCAGCACAAACCCATTTAAAATAACGTTTCCAAGTAAGTACAAAAGAAAAAGTAAATTCTCTCCAGACTGAGGCCTCATCCTTTATTTATCATCCTAGGTATAACTTTTTGTAGAACATGTCAAAAAGAGACATGAAATAGAAAGATGCTTTTGAAATTAACTAAACGCTGAGCAGCGAAAGTAATATAAAGACTATTACAAAGCATTAAAATACTTTGGAGTTAAAAGTATATACAGAAATAGGAACCTTTAATAAATGCTGAATATATTTATTATGAAAATCATGAACAGTTAATCCTGAGCAGGAACACTGGAAAAGTAACACATATAACACAAACATATGTCTATTTATAAGACATATTTAGAGTGAATAACATTCTTTAAAAATTGAGTTCATATATTTTTTGAATAAAATGCAAAAGACACAGAAATTCCTACTGACTAGTTGTACTCTATTCGATTTCTGGAAAACCCACTGTGGGGAATCCTGAGGGTTCTACTGGGGTTTATGAAGCCTGGACAGTGGCAACTTCACAATGATGAGATAGAAATTAAGGAAATTATCAGGGATAGCAGGTTACACTGAGAAAACTAAAGCACTCATGTATTTTCAATCTGGAGAAACAGAGTTTGGGATTAAAATATACACACTACTATATATAAAATAGATCATCAACAAGGACCTACTGCATAGCACAGGGAACTCTACTCAGTATTCCATAATAAGCTAAATGGGAAAAAAATTTGAAAAGGAACAGATATATGTATATGTATAACTGAATCACTTTGCTGTATACCTGAAATTAACACAACATTGTAAATCAACTGTACTCCAATATAAAATAAAAATTAAAAAAAAATAAAGAAACATCCTAAAACAAAAGGAAAATGAACAAACTGCTCTAGGGACTCTGATGAAAAGTAGGGAGGGTCCACAGATATTCAGGATCATTCCTATAGCTGCCTTGTCAATACAAGTTTGAGAAGTAGTATTAAAAAGATGACATTTAGACACTTGAAAGCAATTCCAACTATAGAATGGGAAGAAACACACTATGGGCAGTTGTCACTACAAGGAATCTGTGACGCATCCATTTAAGAGCTATAACCTTTCCTCTAAATCAAAATCACAAAATTGGATACTAGATAGCTCAGGACTTCAACACTAAATTATATTTTAGACAAAAGAAAAGTTCTGGCTCAGTTATTTTGACAGCATAGCCAGGAATAAGGTTTGCTAGCTTATATCAGGAATGCAGCACGTATCCTGCTGTTGCAGTAGAAATAACCTAATTTGCGTATGCACTGCTGAAAAGAAAAAGGCTACAATGGGATGTCTAATGCTTTGAGTTTACAACTGCCTCCCTTAGGCGTTAAATGCTTAGACAAGAAGACCCCTATTATGTCTAAACAGTCCATATCTTACTTGGATAAAAAAGGAGCTCTGATGTTAATAGATTAATTTTCAAAAGTCAGGACAAAAGCATACACTAAAGACAGCATGTTACTGCATGTAATTATATTACCAACCTAGCAATGATTCCAAGAACCATATGCTAACAAGGAAGTTCCTGATAATACTTCCAAGTGCTAAGCCCCCACCCCTATGAATTTGAATTTGTAGGTTTCGATGGATGGGACCTCAATCACAATTAGCAAATAATACTTATTTAAGGTGCTAGCCTACAATTAAGAAAAAGCAGCCTTTTTTTGACTACTGGGATTTCTTAATGATATTTTGCTTTTATCTACAACAAAATGCTGAATGATCGGCTTTTTAAAAATTAATCAGAATAACCTTGTTCTAATGTAAAGCATCACCTTTGATTATGGTGAAGTCACAAATAACAACAACAATAATAAATGTCCACAAGATCTACTTCTCAGTTACAATTCTGAGAGGATACTGCATGAACACAGTGTTAAGAATTTTGGCACTGAAACTACTAGTATATTCCTGACAGTCTGATAAATTGTTCCACTTTTCAAAAACATTATAGGGACGATTCCAGTTACAACACACATGAAAGGAAATTTTTAAAGGTTTGTTTCTAATATACAATTGCTTTGCACATGCATATGTACCCTCACTCTCTGACTGAAGATAAATGCCTTAGCTTACCATTGTTCAAACCTTTAAAACAACATTCTGCATCATCACTAAAACGGCTGAAGACTGCATTCCAAAAGAACCCCAGATCGCAGAGGCACAGATCTCTTACCTGGGAAACCCCCTTGGACCATTGCTGTACCAGTGTTCCCTTCAGGGTATCTGCATTCCTGATAAACATTCAGTGCTGGAAGCAGCTCAAATCCTCACCACAGACTCTGTGCTCTCTCTTCTGTCGACCTTGGGCCTATTTTCTTTTCCCCCTCAGATTTTATTCTCCTTCAGGGCAAGTTGTCAGTCTATTTCTATCACAAGAAGCAATCAATTAAGCTAATTTCCAGCTACCCCTCAAGCTAACAGTCACATCTGTCAAGTAGGTGAGCTGCCTAGGAAAGTCTGCCGGAGAAGCAAAATCCCGGGTTTCCAACATCTGACCCTCGGATGCTTCACGCTGCCGACTGTGGCACTCGGTTACCCTGCTCGCATCAGGATGATAGCTCTATTCCAGAGCAGGAGGCAATATAAATGCAACCATTTATTCTCTGGCCAGCTTCAATTAATATCATTTAAATGACCCGGTTTTCCTGCTGAGAAATAGTTCTTCACATTAGTTGCATCTTTCTAATGCAGATTAAGAGGAAACAGCAGTCGATTTAGCCTTTCTGAAGTGAAGGGAATAGCCGGTCATCAACTTTCTCCTATTGCTCACAGCACTGAATGATTTTTATAACAAAGAAACTGGTGAACCACATTGAACACGCATATCCCCTAGCGAGATTCATTTGTGTCTCAGTAACATTCTAAACGTGCAGTAAAGATTCTATTTAAGCAGTCAAGTCTTCAAGTTAGCTTTCTGAGGAAAAAAAAAAAAAATTATGGGGGGAAAAAAAACCCAGAAGCTTCAGAGAAATCACTAGAGAAATGGTTGAGGTTTCTTCAACTTCACTTAAAATGCTACACTGCATCGCCTATCCCACCCCAACTCCAGCAGACCTTAATATAATCATATAACCAACCGCAATTGCTTCAGGATTACCTTTCTATCAATCACTACGGTATCTTCTGACCTTTCTTTGTAAAATGTGGAATAAGAAGTCATCTATCTGATCACTGATTAAATAAATGGATGGGTAATATAAGGTCAAGAACACCTGAACATAATTTAAATGGTTCTCAAGAGATCTTAAAACAATACATTTCTTTACTTATAGTTCCCATAAATGCATCCAAATTATTTCAAGGACTGAAGCTTCAGAAGTTTTCAGAATAAAAAATCAACTGAAATAGAAAGCAATGTTCACCAGTCTCCAATTATAGGGCTAGAATAAGAATTCCACTTATTTTACTTAATTATAAAGAGAAGGGTCCAGAAAAGGATAATTAACTATAGGAAATGAGAAAAAGAATTTATAGAAAACTGAAAAATTAAATTTTAGCTTTTATGTCTTAATCTTTCCCATCCTATTTTGCAGTGTCAAAAAAAAAAGAAGAGAGCAAATACATTCATATATTTAGTAGTAAAATGAACGTGGAAAGACCACTAGAAGCCACTAATGAACGCTGTTTGCTTATGAGGTGAGTATTCTTAACATTCTTTAAACCCTTGGTAATAACTGCTGTTGATTGTAGTGACATCTATAGGCCAGGTAGAGATCAACTACAGAGCCCACAAGGAAACAAACAAAAAACTTTTTTAAACAGAAAGAATGACTAGTTGCTCAACAAATCTTCATTAATCATGAGTGTACTTCATGTTAAAAATTAGCATGGGGACTTCGCTGGTGGCGTAGCGGTTAAGAATCTGCCTACCAATGCAGGCGACATGGGTTCGAGCCTTGGTCCAGGAAGATGCCACATGCCGCAGAGCAACTAAGCCCATGCGCCACAACTACTGAGCCTGCGCTCTAGAACCCACGAGCCACAACTACTGAAGCCCGCGTGCCTAAAGCCTGTGTTCTGCAACAAGAGAAGCCACCGCAATGAGAAGCCCACACACCACAGCAAAGAGTAGCCCCTGCTCGCCGCAACTAGAGAAAGCCCGTGCACAGCAATGAAGACCCAACGCAGCCAAAATAATAATAATAATAATTAATTAATTAATTAATTGAAAAAATTAGCATGGTGCACATAGGAAGGCACTGAAGGGAAAGCCTAAATGTGGCCCAGAAATAAGACCTAGATTCCAGTACTGACCTCAACAATAACTAGTTCTGTGACCCGGGGCAAATTAATTGCTCTGGGTCTTAGGATTCTGGACTGTAAAATTAGTTAGACCAGTTGAACTTGATGGTTCTTAAATGCCATCACCATCAAGGAACCCATTGATTAAGATACCTCTGCTCCCTTCTTTATAGTAATTTGCTATTTGATTGCCCTCTTCCTTTAACAGAGACCTTTTTATAATTAATAAGTTTTAACTATCCTTTACAGATATGGTCCTTTAGTGTAAGATGATGCTTAACTTTGAAATAATTTTAACAGCTTTATTTAGTATAATTTACACAACATAAAATTGACTCAAGCATACAATTCAATGATTTTTAGTAAACTTATAGAGCTGTGCAAACATCACCACAATCCAGTTTTAGAACATCCTACTAAAAAATTCCTTCAAGCCCAAACACAACTCAAACTCTAGGCAACCACTGGCCTGCTTTCTGTCCTAAAAATTTGTTTACTTTATATAAATGTAATCATATAGTATGTAGTCTTCTGCATCAGGCTTCCTTTACTTAGGATAATGAGCATGTATCAGTATTTTGCTCCTTTTTATTATTGAAGAGTATATTCCACTGTATGGATACACAACATTTTGTTTATCCATTCACCAGCTGATGGACATTTGGCTATTTCCAGTTCTTGGCTACTATGAATGATGCTGCTGTGAACATTCATGTAGGAGTCTTTGCGTGGACACAGGTTTTCATTTCTCTTAGGTGTATACCTAGAAGTAGAATTGTTGGGTTCTATGGTAAACTTGTGTTCAACTTTTTAAGAAAGTGCCAAACCATTTTCCAAAGTGGCTGTATCAATTTACATTTCCACCAGCAGTGTATGAGGGTTCTAGCTGTATGTCTGTTTTTTTAACTAAAATCATTCTGGTGGATGTGTAGTGGCTTAACTTGCATTTCCCTAATAAATTAATGATGTTGAGCACCTTTTCGAGTGCTTATTAGCCATTTGTATATCTTCTTTGGTGAAACGTCATTTCAAGTTTTGCCCATTTTTAAAAATTGGGTTGCTTGTTTTCTTATTATTGAGCTGTAAGACAAAATGCTTTTTTTCTTCCAAATAAACATATTTTGTTATACAAAATTCAAGTGGATCAAATAAATAGTAGAAGCTTCTTCTCAAAACTCCCCTCTCGAAGCAGTTTGACCTGCATGCTTCTGGACTTTTTTCGATGAAAAAATACTAGGGATTCTATAAAGTTCAGCTTTGGCCTTAGAATTTGACTGAAATCTGCGATTTCGCTTTGCTTCCAGAAGGCCAAAGATCTGAGAGACACTTGGGTATCATTCAGGCACCTCTGAACCAGTGAAAGATCAATAATCCTGGGGCAACATGGATTAACAATAAAAAACTGTGTATTAATGGCAGTGATTCAAACAAGGCTGACATTTCTATTCACTAGACTAGAAATGCTAGGTTAGCATTCTTGATGTAACTTGGAGTGAAAAATTTCTTTATGCGCTTGACATGTTGAAATTTTATCAGCTTACTAAAGTGTAAATGTTTGTTTACTATTACAAGAGTAAAATACCACAAATAAAGATAAGGATAAAAGCTAATTTTTGTATTAAAATTATTGAATTTTTTAAAAGGTTAAGTAGAAAAATATATTGACAGTTATATGAATATTGAAAACTACCTCTACAAAGAACATAACCTTTGTGAACCAACAAATGTTGATTTTGTTGATTTTTTAAATATTTAAATACTACAAAGCATGAGATTAAACCACGTCATAAACTTTGTAGGATTGTTCAGCAAACTAGCACTCATATTAAACAAAGTAATCTTTAAAAGCTGTACTTTTAGGGACTTACCTGGTGGCGCAGTGGTTAAGAAGCCGCCTGCCAATGCAGGGGACACGAGTTCGATCCCTGGTGCAGGAAGATCCCACATGCCGCGGAGCAACTAAGCCCGTGCACCACAACTACTGAGCCTGCACTCTAGAGCCTGCAAGGCACAACTACTGAGCCCGTGTGCGACAACTACTGAAGCCTGCACGCCTAGAGCCCACGCTCTGCAACAAGAAAAGCCTCCGCAATGAGAAGCTCGCGCACCTCAAGGAAGAGTAGCCCCCACTCGCCGCAACTAGAGAAAGTCCGCACGCAGCAACGAAAGACCCAATGCAGCCAAAAATAAATAAATAAATTTATAAATAAATAAAAGCTGTAGTTTTAGTTTTTAAATTCTATTTGACCATGAATTTTTAAAAAATTTATTGAAGTATAGTTGATTTACAATATTCTATTAGTTTCAGGTGTACAACATAGTGATTCAATATTTTTATAGATTATACTCTACTTAAAGTTAATAAAATTACTGGCTATATTCCCTGTGCTGTGCAGTATATCCTTGTAACAGCTTATTTATTTTATATCTAGTAGCTTGTACCTCTTAATCCCCTACCGTTATCTTTCCTCTCCCCACTGGGAACCACTAGTTTGTTCTCTATATCTGTGAGTCTGTTTCTGTTTTGTTATATTCATTCATTTTGGACCATGAATTTTTCTCAAAAATTTCTCCTGTGTATTCTTCCCACACTGGGAGGAATGAAATGAAAGTAAAATGCCAACCCTACAACACTGAAATTCCATGGGAGGGAAAAATTACAAAATCATAAATAAATCCTTCTATGATAATTCCATCTTTGGTCCAGGGAAAATAAAGAATAAGATGACAAAAAGTATCAAAGAAAAATGAAGTATTCCAAAATATCTTTCTCTTCTAATGACTTCCATTGAAAGTGAAAGTATAACGTGTCACAGTAGTCGACAGTGATCAAGGAACTGTCAGTAGTAGACAGTGTTAATAATGTTCCTACATAATAATGTTAAACTTCAAAAGACTGATTTCTAAAATTTAAAAAAATTATAAAAACTTCTGGATAAAATTTTTAATATATACTTATGCCAGAATTTCATTCTGTAATGGCAATATTTGGCAAACACTGAAGAACGTTGTATTGCTATTGATAATAATAAAAGGTAGCAGCTAACATTCTGGAGTACCTCCTATGTATGTGTCACTTCCCATATAAGCATGTTATATACATCGTTTCTTCCAGTCTCTCACAAGCACCCAATGAAAGGAGTACTATTATCATCCCCATCTTACAAATGAGGAAACTAAGGGAAAGATATGCAACTTGTTCCAGGTCAAATGGCTAGAAATGCTTAGAGATTAACTGACTTAAGGCTATAGTATGTATTAATTTCATATAACATGTATTGATCTAATTGCTACTAGTGAAAAATGCAGCAGTAAACTTCTTTGTAGGTATAGGTACACACAGACACACATATTCACATGGGCAACAAATTCCTTAAGATATATCACTGGAAGTTGAATTATTCAAATATGCACATTTAAATTTTTTATATGTGCCACCAGCTGAGTCTCTAGAAAGAGATGACATGAATTCAAATTCCTACCAACAGTATAAAAGAACTCCTTTTTTCTACAACCTCTCCAACAATGAGCAACAGTAATTTTAAAATCTTTAGTAATTTGATGGGATAAAAAATCTGATTTTTTATTAATTTTCATATCTCTCATTGTTAGTGAGGCTGAACAGACTTTTTGCACTTGTTGCTCAAATCTATTACACAGTGTCTGATATTTGCTTGTTTTTCTATTGTTGTACATGTCTTTCTCCTCTGAATATATATGTATACAAAAATATGGGCGTATATATTTTAATTTTTATATAAGCCAGCTTACTATTTTCTTTTACAGTGTTGTTTTAATAATATGGAAACCCTTTCCCTGTACCAAGAGTATATTTTTTTAAATCTTAGACTTTTTATAAGACACCTGGGTCTATTTCAGGATCATTTCAAATGCAAATACTAAACTGATTTAATTACTGTAGTTTTAAAGAATATTTCTAATCTGGAGTGCTACTGGTACTCTGAGCAGGATAATTCTTTATTGTACAAGATTATCCCACACAATGCAGTGCCCTTGGCACCTCAACTAATATATAACAGTAGAATATCCCATCCATTTAGACCAGGGGACACTTGGCAATGTGTGAAGACATTTTTGGTTGTCACAACTGGGGTGGGAGGAAGAGGCTACTAGCATCCAGTGAGTAGAGATCAAGGATGCTGTTAAACATCCTACTGGGCAAGGGTCAGTCCCCCACAGCAAAGAATTAAAGGTTAAAATGTCAGTAATCAAGGTTGAGAAAAACTGTTTCAGACAGGTCAAAACTCTCTCACTCATTTCTAAAAGCTCCAGATTGAGTTTGAAAAACACCAGTTTAGAATATATTCATATACTAGGGAAGTATGTGTCCCCCTCCTCTCAATATTTTTCTTTTCCAAAATTGCCTAGCATTTCATCTCCAAATCAATGTTCAATGAAATTCTCATATTTTAAAAAAATGCCTATATACTCTTAGGATTTAGATTCGAATTACCTTAAACGGGCTTCAGGACTTCCACTAAATAGGCAGAATGATGCCTATTTAAAATTGGGGGGGGGGAGGGGTTGTGGGTGACAATATTTCTGTGTATCTGCATACATATTTCTTGAGAGTAGGTTTATAGCTTTCATCACATTGCCAAACAGTAAATGACTCAGAAGTTACGGGTCATTGCCATGATTTGCATTTCTAATTGTATTATTACTGGGTTTTTAAAAAGTTTCTCTGTTATTTCTATTAGGAAATTTCTATCATATTTTCTAAGTAGATAATACTGATTAGAAGATTTTTTTTCATATGTGCAATTAATATATAGCCTGACTTACTCTTGCTAAAAGATTATTTTAGGTTTTGAATTTTTGAGATTGACAACTGTATTATCTGTGAATAATATTTTTTTTCTCTTTCTGGTTTTGTTTTTTGTTTGTTTGTTTGCTTTTTGAGCTGGGAAGAGGAGGTGATCTTACTGCACTGCTAGATTCTTGAGGACAGTGGGACTAGCAGGCATCTTTGTCTTCTTCCAAATTTAAATGCAGTTTTGGGGGCGTTTTTTGTAAGAGGAAGAGAGGTTTGGGACAGGTTCCCCAGACCACTCCATGGGAACACTTGAAGACTATTTATGAAGTCTTTTTAAAAAATTAAAATATGTGTGTGTGTGTATTTTATACATGAATGTAAGGAATTTTTGAATAAATATGGTAAAGAAGAGTGACGTTCAATGAGCAGGGTTTGGGGGGTGGTTGATAGTGGTGATGGTTAAACAACTCTAAATATTCTAAAAGCTACTGAATTGGACACTTTAAGTAGATGTATGGTAATGTGGATTATATCTCAATAAAGTTGTTGTTTTTTAAAAAGCTCTAAACTTACACATAGTGTGACTCTGAGTGATTTGCTAATAAATCACATTTCAGAAGGTCTTAGCTAGTATCCTATCCTTAAAAACAACTGAAATAAAAACAATAAGAATTAAAGTAAAACACAAAGATGCAAGGTATCTGTAATCTAATTTTTACTTGCATGGTGTGGTTCATGGGCTAATTTTATTATGCTTCATAACCCAAATATATTCCTTATACCAAATATTACATTATGACATATAACTGGGGGGAGGGAGGAATCTGAGCAAAATGCCATAAAGATGTATCACTGTCATAATTAAACCAGACCCTTATTGAGGTGGAAAAAAAAAAAAAAAGGTGGGAAAACAAAATACCTCAGGAGAGTATGCTATTCTGAAATTAAAGGATAAAGAAAGGGCTTTAAGAGACTATCCACATGAAGTTCTATTCACATCTCTGTTACAGCACTAAAAAGCCAGGTGTCAAACAAGTCAATTATATTCTGAATTCCTAGGACTTAATTGACATCAAGAGACATGTCTATTGTATGACTCTCATTGCTTCACTCTCTTACGTCACAGAAAGTCATTCCAAACCTTCTGCTCCCTGCAGTTTAAAACCATAATTGAAAGAGTGAACGCCAACAGGATAGAATCACCCAAGTGATATAAAAGCATTTAACTTCTGGGATCGAAGGTGAACAAAGCAGGACTTTCTGGAGACTGTGGCAAATCCCCCTGGGGATCAAAACTTTTAGATAAAGTAATGGGTGGCATATTGAGAAAGAGATGTCAAGCTGTTCTGGACAGAATGCTCTGAAACTGCGATGGTACAGTTCAGGAGAAAGGGTACCTCCGAGGCACCAGGAGCACACCTGGGTTTTCAGTGCACCCCCATGTAACTATGTGAGTCACATACCTTCTTTCATTAATTTGCCCCAAATACTGAATTTCTATAATGTGCCAGGCCAAAACAGAGGGTAACTAGCCTCATGGAGCTTAGAGATTTGGTGGGGGAGACAGATTAATCTAATAAGTATATAAATAATTACATTTTGTTAATACGATGAAAGAAAAATACAGGAATAACTATTAGAAGAAGGAGTCAGGCAAGGTTTTCCAAATAATGCGACATGAAGCTGAAATCAGCAGAAGAGATATTATCTCCTTTCAAAAGCTCTTCTGAGAATGCACTTAAAGAGCTGGGGAGAATTTATGGTACATAGTAGGTATTCAATAAACTGTGGCTACTACCATATAGTTAATAAAATTGTGGTAATAAAAATACAAAGGAGGGCTTCCCTGGTGGCGCAGTGGTTGAGAAACTGCCTGCCAATGCAGGGGACACAGGTTCGAGCCCTGGTCTGGGAGGATCCCACATGCCGCAGAGCAGCTAGGCCCGTGAGCCACAATTACTGAGCCTGCGCGTCTGAAGCCTGTGCTCTGCAACAAGAGAGGCCGCGATAGTGAAAGGCCCGCGCACCGCAATGAAGAGTGGCCCCCGCTTGCCACAACTGGAGAAAGCCCTCGCACAGAAACGAAGACCCAACACAGCCATAAATAAATTAATTAATTAATTTTAAAAAAATACAAAGGAAACTACAAATATGAGAAGAGATTGGGAAAGAAGATTCATCTACATTTGTTGATCCATTATCAGAAAGAACGAAAATAAAGATACGGCATCTTTCCAACAGCCAATTGAAAATTTGGGTCAGGATATCAGAGTGAGTTTAAGGCCAGAAACAAAGATTAGAAAGTCACCATGTGATAGTGAACTAAGTGATCATTTCATGCACTCAATGATCTTAAACCTCTGACAGGGCAATCGAGCTTTAAATTTAGGTATTAAAGACTATACCATAAAGTAAAAAGTTCTGCACCACTGATACCTCCCTTTGACAAATCCTGCAGGTCTGATAATAGTAGTTTGGTCAACAGCTCAGCATTTATGTGGATATTGTTTCTTAATTTTTAACTGTTTCATAATTCTTAATTAAAGTTCAAGAAATTTTCATTATTAAGATGGTTGTAAGACTTCTTATGGAAATTAGGCACTAGAATGTCATATGTTTAACTATGCAAGATGAGTGATCTATAATATAAATGCCTGTTATGTAACACCCTCTCTATACGGGTATACCTGGGAGATGTTGCATGTTAGGTTGCAGATCACCGCAATAAAGTGAGTCACACCAATTTTTTGGTTTCCCAATGCATATAAAACTTATGTTTACACTACAGTGCAATCTATGAAGTAAGCAATACCATTATGTCTAAAAAGCAATGTACATACTTTAATTAAAAAACACTTTATTGCTAAAAAATGCTAACTATCATCTGACAATGCAGGGTTGCCACAAACCAATTAGTAAGAGACACAATCATTTGTGAAGGGCAATCAAGCGAATCACAATAAAAGGAGGCATGCCTGTGTTGGCTGTAACACTGAATTCTCACAACAATCTGAACAATAAATCCCTTGGTTATTTTACCAAGTATCCTCTTTCTGTTCTTCCTCCGCAACCCCATGTTGCTAAGTTCAACGGTTACTATTCTGTCTCCAACCTCCTCAGCCTCTCAGAATCATTCCACAGTTGACCACTGAGGTTCAGTGACAGAACCTTTCTTGAAACACATTCTTTTAAACTACTTAATCCTACAATCTCCTCAGAGTGTTCTTACGCTAGGATGCTCTTATGCTAGGTATGTGCTGGGTTCCCTTCTTGCTGCTGTCTATACACACTTCTCTACCTCACCTGCTCCCGTGAGTTTAATACCATCCAGATCAGCAGTTTTCAGAATGTCGGCCCTGAATCAGAAGTATCAGCATCATCTAGAAATGCAAATTACTGGGTGCTCCCAGATGTAAGAAATTAGAAACTGGGGGTAGGGGTCAGCAATTAGTGTTTGAACAAGCTCAACAGGTGCTTCTGATGTACACTGAAGTTTGAAAACCACAAATTTGTGGTTTTCATACTGCAGGTTGCGACTCATTAGTCGATCAAGAGAAAAAACGAGTTGCAAACAGCATTTTAAAAAGTGAAATAAAACAGTACAGAGGGAATTCCCTGGTGGTCCAGTGGTTAGGACTCGGTGCTTTCAATGCCGTGGGCCCAGGTTCAATCCCTGGTCAGGGAACTAAGATCCGACAAGACACGTGGTGCAGCCAAAAAAATAACAATAGTATAGAAAAAGAATAAATTCTTCATATGTTATAAAGGTAAGTTATATTTCATGAAACTTTTGTTTCAATTATATATGCATGTTAGTGTGTGTGTCTGTGTGTACGTGCACATCTATATTCGGTTGTTAAATGAAATATATGTTATTTTACTGTGGATCACAGTCTGAAAAAAAATCTGATCGATATGATGACTAAAAAGTCAGCTCTTTTGTTCCTTCTTGTCATTTGGGTCCTACCTTGCTTGGCCTTCCTTACCCATTCCACTTAATGTTGCCTCCTCCAAGGAGGGACTCCAAGGGACTTATTCTCACACTACCTTGTTTTATTTAGTTATTTACAGTACTTATCAATATTTAAACTATCTTATTGTTTATAAGCTTTCTCCCCCTCTAGAATATAAGTTAATGAGAGATCTTGCTCACTGCTGTGTTCCCAACACTTAAAACAGTGTCTGCCCACCTAAAATACCCACTCAATAAGTATTTCTTGACCAGATGAACTTTGTAAATGAGTAACTTACCAAAGCTCACCTAAGTTAGATTAAACTACACTTTAGAATCATGAGTATCTCACGTCAGTGATCTCTCTAATATAATCATCACTTCCTGGTAGGCCTACGGCTTGGATTCCAGCCTTCCACCTCCTAGTCCTGGACCATGGGAAAGTTACGTAATCATACTTTCACCACTGTAAAAAGAAATGCTTAGTTTTGGGACAATAAGAATCTGATAAAACAGTGAACCAATGTGCTTTTAGTTTTGGAAAGATGAGGAGTGTTCATTTAATAAGAGTTGAGAAGCAAAGAAAAATTCACCAGATCCATATCAAGAGAAATACAGGAAAGCTAGAGGCTTTAGGTTCATCTACATTTTAAATGTGAACCATCTCATAGCTCCATACGGTTCAAACCCTTCTGCAGAAGGTTAAAAGAAAATTCAATGGGAAGGGAAAAAATGGGGAGCAAAATGAATGGAAAGTCATATTCACAGCCCAAATTTGCTGGAGAATTTGTGAAATGTCATAGTTAGGAGATGAATTTGATACTAGAAGTCTATACAGTAAGTCCCCTACATACGAACCTTCAAGTTGCCAGCTTTCAAAGATGTGAACATGCATTTGCACGTCCAATCACGTAAGTTAGTTCACGTGTGTTATGTATGCATCCTCCACAAGTGGTTGTGCTTTTGTGTACTTTACTGAAAGGTACTGTATAGAGTACAGTAGTACAGTATCTGTATTTCAAACTAGATCTGTAAGAGGACAACTTCTTTGAATTCCTTGCTGTGAAACACAAGGAGTTTACTAATGAAGACCTGGTGGAATTGGAGGCCCAGAGAAGGATGAAGAGAGACAAGAGGAAGAAGTAACTGAAGAACCAAAGAGATTCATGACGCAGGAAGTGGCAAGGGGATTTTCTTTATTGGAGGAGGCAGTGTTAGTTTTTGAGGCACAGGACCCGAATGTAGAATGGTACACGAAGGCTGCAGCAGCCGTTCAGAATGCAATCCAGTGCTACTGTGTCATCTATGACGAGAAAAAAAGACTTACTACCCAGACATCACTGGATGTTTTTTCAAGAGGTTAGATAGAATTGAATCCAGCAAGGAACCAGAACCTGTGCCATCAACATCATGCGTGAGTGAAACTGCAGCTTGCCCTCCATCTCCTACGGCTGATGATCCTTCAGCTCTACCATCTCCCACCTCCTCTCCCTCCTCCAGTCAGTAACTCTTCTTGCCTATTTACTCGATGCCAGCCCCTGTATGCCAGCTGTTGTACCATACTACTGTACTCTTCAAGGTACTGTACTGTAAGATTAAAAATGTTTATTTTTTGTGTTTGTTTTTTACATATTATTTGTGTGAAAAGTATTATAAACCTATTACAGTACAGTACTATATAAGCTGATTGTGTTAGTTGGGTGCCTAGGCTAACTTTGTTGGACTTACGAACAAATTGGACTTACGAATGTGCTCTCAGAATGGAACTCATTTGTATGTAGGAGACTTACTGTATCAGCTTTCAGTGTAAATCACTGCCCTTCCTGAACCCCTCTAACTCTGTGAATATGTGCTGTGAACACACATGTACACATGGTCTTGGAACTCTGGGGAACTTCTCTGCCTATCTAATGGTATCAAAGTGATATTCACTAGATAACCCCAAGTCACTCTGTTCCTATTGCTGGGATAGTAATGTTTTAAGTAATGGGAAGAGTAGATGATAGACAGTACCAGCTCTGGAGTCAGAGTGCCTGGATTTAAACTCCATGTCCACTATTTATTAGCTGTGTAATTTTTGACATATTCCTTAATTTCTCTGAGCCTGTTTCTTTATTTGTACATTTAGAAACCTCACAAAGTTACTATGTTGATAGAGTTATTTGATAGAGTTATTAACACATATGAAGACCTGGCACATGGTAAACCAGAGTGTTTACTAGGTATCACAATCCTTATACTAAGTTCTTTAAATGCTTTTTCCTCTAATGCTCATAGCAATCCTGTGAGGCAGATTATTATAAGACATCCCCTCTCCTCCATATCGATAGGAAAGTGTGAGCCATGAAGAGGTTAAGAAACTTGTCTATGAATTCACAACTAAGTGGTAGAGCTAGGATTAGAATGTAATCTTAGTCACATGCTTAAACGAGGTTTCCTAACCACCATGCAAATATGGGCATTCTAGTATCCCAGAAATTATGAATAATCAACAAGCCATCTCCACTCTGCTGCAGCTACCCTAATAACTATATCAAAACAAGGGATTACATTACACAAACGCACACATATATCAATCGTATCTATCATGTGTTGCTCTTCCAAAGAGGTTGAGAACCAAGACACTGCAGTACCTTTATGAAATTTTGTTTCCATGCCTTTGTATCCTCCCTTCCAGGCTGGTGACCCCACAGAGAAAAAAAGGAGCTATGTTTCATTTATCTCACAGAAGACTCACTTAGCACTGTTAGTGAAAAGCAGTTGGTTTTCAACAGAGATTGTTGAATAAATGAAAATGCATGAGAAAGCGTTCTGTAAAATCACAAAGTACAAACCAAGTTTTTATAAAGTCAACTTAATTGTTATATAGTTATATTTATTTTTATATTTCATTTATATATTATTATATTTAGAAAATATAAGATTATAGTCAACTTTATAATACTTGTTGAAGATTCACAATACGCCAGGCTAAAGTCCTTATCGCCTTATTTTAATCTTCATCACAACCCCTTTGAAGTAGGTACCATTATTTTCATAGAAGAGGGCATGCTTAAGGTCACACACTAGGAAGTACTGGAGCCAGAATTTTAACTCTTTCAATTTCTGTATCAAACTCCTTTTCTATATAATAGAAGGAAAAATATTAGTTTAAAATATGTAAATTTCAAAAAAACCCATGAAATTCACCCATTCAAATGTATAATCCTGTAGGTTTCAGTATAGTCACAAATTGTGCAACCATCATCACAATCTAATTTTAGAACATTTTCATCACCCCCAAAATAAATTCCATACACAACAGCAATCAGAACTAAACTACATATACTTTACATACATAAAAGATATGTAAATTCTTTTAAATAAAGCCTTCATTAAATATATGTGTGAATGTATATTTGATACAACTAATGCAAAAGGACGTCATGAAATGACGTCTAAAGGAAAAATTATGACTTCGTTGGCCCTCTGTAATTTTGCACTGGCAATATCACCATCCATTTGAGTAGGGCACGTAATCAAGGCCTAAAACCTAAAACCTAAAACTCTGATTATTATGCATGAAACTCCAATTTCAAGGACTTCTTAGCATTTGTGTAATCATAACCAAATAGTAAGACTAGGAGGGAATGTAGATAAAAGTTTACCACCCAGCTGCCTTTGATCCTCACTCTGTTATATTAGTGTCAAAGACAAAAACTTAGGAAAATAAAGTCACAGAAGTTTTGGAGATGTAAACTTTCTTTTTCAGCAAGATATGTCCATGCACATTTTCTAAGAAGTTATACCACTGTATCTGACAATTTACAACAATCATTAAAGCATACTTTAATAAATTCTGCATCCACCCCAAATAATGAAAAGGAACTCACTGTTGGTAAATGCATATTCTTCTTCAGTTTCATCACTATCATCAGATGGAGCTTTATAAGGAGGCGGCAGTTTCATTGGAGGTGGAGCAGTTCCTCGCCTCTGAAGATGCAAAATTTGAGAGAAGGGTTAATTGTCTTTGTATAACCTCTTCCTCAATGACAAACAGGATAAAAAAATAATCTGTAAATATTTTGACTCTATCCAACTTCCATCACATCACTAGGATTGTAAAATAAATACAATTCATTCTCTTATGTTTATGTTATTATGTAAAAGTGACTCTGTGATGTAAACACACCAATGCAGAAAACAGGAATTCAAAAGCACAGTTTTTAAGACTGTTAACCTACCCAGAAGAATGAATTCCTTTCTCCAGTGAGAAAGTCAATTATATGTACTTTCTTTACACTGTTGAGGCTTAGTTTTCTTTGTTTCTGACCAAATAACTCAAATGAAAAACATTTCAAAAATCAGTCTAAATGTAAAAACTACCCAATGTGTTAATCCTACAATTATTTAAACTTCTTATTCAATTGTAGAAGGTACAGATTTCATTCTTTAAAAACTACTTGAAATACCAAGATTTTCTAACCAAAGAGGTATTCATCTACAATTTACAAAGAGTCAACACACATTTTAATGTTTTAAAAAAGAAAAAGAAAGCTTTATGATGAATACTTTTTGTATTTCTGTATAAGTATTCTTTAAATTTACACACCAAACGATACAGCACATCAATATTTGGTTCAAAAAGGCTTAATTAAAGTAGACTTTATGATCAGATTACCTTCACAGAATGTTGACATTTTCTTGAACGCTGGGAAAAATAAAACATGCCAAACTATGGAGAGATCCAAGCTGCTGGAAAGAATGAGAGCCGATACACACAAGCACTCCACAAAGGCCAAAATAACCTGATTAAGATTTGCTTTGCTACAGGATTTCAATAAAGTACAATCAATTATGCTTTATAGGACAAAGCCACTAATGGCAGGATACGCTTCAGTAAATGGGCAATGACTGGTCCATTACAGAAAGCAGGCATGTAATAAATTCCTCCAAAATAGAAAACACTATTTGCGATCCATAAAGAAAAACACACACCCAAATTTATTTAAGATAATGTCTAACCAAAACAGTACTTTGTACATTTATAGAAAATCCAAAAATCAATAAAATGCAAGAGTGATGAAGGAAGAGAAGATGCCAAATACAAAGTACTTGTTAAGCAACAAAGGAATTCAGAAATGTGATCATGGTGTCTCTTTAATTCTTGTTTGAAAAAACTTAAAAGTGAGTTAAATGAAGAATAATAAAGGCAAACGAATTTTCAGCAAATCTTTTCCTCAGAACCAGGTCATTCTAAGTGAAAGACAATGCTCAGAACAAGGACAGCCAGCTTTTAAAATAGTATTAAGAGATACAAATTCTCTTTAATAGCACTTTAAAAAATATATTTCAGGGAAAATTTTTATGCAACTGATTTATTTAACTTCTACCAACACCCTCAGAAAAAATGTAGGATAAGCATATTCTGGGCCCCCTACGGTATGAATTTGGGTTGCCAGATACCCGGGCATCTTTCTACCAGACATGGGAGAAGGGTGTAGGCAGGTCCAGGCTCTCCCTGTGGCAACAAAGGCTGGAGCAGGGTATGCACAGGGAGGACCAGATGAACAGCACCTCCATGAGGGCAGAGAACAACAGAGACCGTATGGCATCCTCAGCTCTGAGAAGAGTGCTCTTAACTATCTGCTGAATGAGTAAATAACTGGTTGTCGCTCATGTTGTTTAGGTTCCCCGACATACTAACTTTTAGAAAAATGACAATGACATAAATCGTTCTTGTTCAAGAGCACCGCATGTTAGCTTTGTCTGGTAGAAATGTACATTATTTTAGCAAATTATTACAGTTGCATTGCCCTGTAAGATGTTAACCAGTTTTGCATCTAAATTTGAATCTTACTTAAACATTCTTTCTTTCAGCAATTATAAATACTCTCTCCAATTCTCTCTGAACTAGGCTAACCACCTTATTGGTTCTTTTGTTAGTGATTTAAATAAACACCTGGCACCTGCACATTCTGCACAATTTCATAGAGCATGTTTTTATTTTTTCTTACATTATACTTGTCAGTCTTGGTAGACTCACCTTCCAGAACCAATGAAACTGTGATGTCTGAGATACACAATCCATGAGCTGTTTAAACTCATACACATGATTTCCTGGTTCCGACAGTAAATCCCCAGAGGCAACAGAACTTTGCCTTTTTGACTGTTTCTCCATTTTTTAATTTCCTATTCTTTGTTTTTGTTTCTGATACTAAGCTAAATTTGGTTCTGATTTGTACTTTGGCTGTAAGTTATTCACCATTAGTAGAAGCGACCAATGAAGTTTGGCTTTATGATCTGGCAATTAATATTTGTTGGGATGATGAGGACCTATTATATATTGTTCTATAAGCACCTATTCTCTCTTGATTGAAAGACAACAGCAAACATATTTATTTATTAGTCTTTCTGTTTGCCTGGTTGTGCTTTTGTACAAGAACATGTCTTGGTTCCATTGGAAAGAACAGCTTTTTGTCACACAGACCAGAGTTTTTGCATTTCTGTGTTTACATTTGACATATGGCTAAAGTTGTAGGATGGAAGCCGAAAGTGTTCTGTGTATCTGAAATGGAGAAAAGCTCCTACCTCATGGTGAGCATGAAATATTTTCCTACCTTCAGGGGGTATTAAAAACTTAGTCTCTTAAAGCAGCGGTCCCAACCTTTTTGGCACCAGGGACCGGTTTCGTGGAAGACAATTTTTTCACAGACTGCGGGGTGGGGGGTGGGGGGGCGTGGCGGGGGGCCGCGGGGAATAGTTCAGGCAGTAATGCGAGCAATGGGGAGTGATAGAGAGCAGCAGATGAAACTTCGCTCACTTGCCCACCACTCACCTCCTGCTACGTGGCCTGGTTCCTAACAGGCTGAGGACCGGTAGCGGTCTGCGGCCCAGGGGTTGGGGACCCCTGTTTTAAAGAATCTCTTTCTGATTGGTTATAGAGACTAATAAGCATTATTTAAATCTAATATTCCCAGAGTTTTCCAGAAAATAGTGAAACTATAACTTATATTACTTTAGATGTGCCGGCCTTTAAATAAAATCTCTTTTCACAGAAACCACTAACTCAGAAGCATTTTTATATAAGAATCTACATTCACAAAGTCAAAGAGATTTGGTAATTTTCATTGGAAACACCTATACCTTCTTCCTGATCTCCTTGATCTTATTGGTGTGGAATATAAAACAAAAATATATAAGACAATAAAAATATTTATACTAATGTTGCATGATGCCCACATGTCTACATGCTGTGCATGTTTGTGTGTGTGTGTGTGTATCACAAATGTTTGCACATTAACCTGAGTATTATCAGCCAATTCTAAAGACTAGCACAATATGGAATATCACTGATGGAAAAAAATGCATAAAAGGAATTACTTCTATCAATAATAATTGTTAAAGAAATAGTTTAGTCATCACCTGACCTCCCTACTTTGGGAAAGTCTCCCTGCCTGTTCTCCCCTAGCACCCTGGGCATATTTCTGTCATACCAATTATACTTCTGTTTATTTCACTGTATGTCACATTCATCTATGCACCTCTTGGAGTGAAGGTGCTCTGTCATTCCAGGATGTAGAATAATGCTTGGTGCACAAGATAGAATTCCAGAGAAGAATAATATAGTAAAGTACATCCTGTAATCACTGAAACATCATCCTGTAATGGAGATGTAGATTCTGGTATGATCAATTAACTCACAAGTGCGAGTGCTTTGGGGGTAGTAATCACCTCTGAATTCTCCAAAGAATTCACTTACTTGGTTAAGTATCATCTACCTGTGAGACCCAGAACACTGCCTGGAACCTAACAGACACACGATACATATTTACTGAATGAATAAAGAATCCTAAAAACAAAACAAACACCTCTGGCTTTAGGTCACCAGGGATTGGCACATGCTCTCTGGGCAAGTGCCACTTTCCTGTGCTCTACTTGACCTTCTGATTTGGGGTTTATGGTTGCAATGTTAACTATTGCCATGTCAACTTAGTGATTAGTTCTCCTCTATACCAAGGAACTCAGGTGGATAGACTTACACTGACTTTTGGTATTACCAGGTTCTTACTGGATTTTTAAAATTTGAATGCAAATATCCTTGCTATGTATGGAAATTCAATTTGGTTTAATGGAACAGGTCAAAGTTGATAAGAATCATACATTTATCTATTTCTTCTTGAAATCTTATACGGAATATTCCTTAATCAAATTACCTTATTCCCCGAAGTAATTAAATTAGTAACCAGTTTGTTCATCTGTGTGTTTATTGTCTGTGTCCCCACAGACTGATCCGTTGTCTGTTTCCTTTTTGATGTTATATCCACTGACTGTAGCATAGTAACTGGCACACTATAGGTTTCCAATAAACATTTGACGAATGTTCAGATATTTGAATCAACATATGAATCAACACAGTTCCAATAATAGGACAGACTAAATATTCTGAGAAACCCTTCTTTAAAAAAAACAGATAAAAATTCAAAAATACGTTTCTGTAACTAAGGGCAGAAACAACCATAAATTCCAAATCAGAAGGTAAATCCTCAGAGGGCATGTGCCAATCCCTAGTGACCTAAAGCCAGAGATTTTGTTTTGTTCTGTTTTTAGGATTCTTTATTCATTCATTAAATATGTATTGTGTGCCTATTAGGTGCCCAGTAGTGTTCTGGGCAATGCGGATAGAGTAATTATGAAATAGATTATCTCACTGCCCCTCATGGAGCTTATATTCCAGTCCCTTTCATATGCCATATTTTGTGGGTCTTCAGGTCTTGTCCCCAGATTGCTTTAAAGTTAGCAGTCACTGAATTCTATATTGTTTGCTTTGCCCTACTAAAATGCAAGCTCCAGAAAAACAGGGAATTTTTGTTTGCCTTTAATAGCTTCACTGCAGTATATTGAAGTATAACTGACATAAAAAAATTGCACAGATTTTAAAGTATACAATTAGAATCCACTACCACAGTCAATACAATGAACATATAACCATCACACCCAAAAGTTTCTTCGTGACTCTTTTTAATCACCCTCTTTCCCACCCCTTCCCCTGGCACCCTGTTCTCCTGAACCACTGATCTCCTTTTTGTCGCTACAGGTTGTATTTTCTAGACATTTATATAAATATAATCATGCAGTATCTACTCATTTTTATCTAGTAAAAGCTAGGAATTTAATTAGTCCATAGTTTCTATTTGAGGTCAAACAAGATGGGAAGTAGGGCTAAAGATATCACCCTCCTAAACCCCAATTCCTACAAATAAAGCCTGTACCTCCAAAAGGTTGAAGTATTCTGCAAGTAATGATTTGCAATCTGTACATAACTAACACTTCTGCAAACAATAAGCATGGTCATTATTAGAATCTACATATTGTCTATGTTTATTAGTGGTTGCCAAAATCAAACCACAGAATCCTGAACACCCAGTGGTATGCTACTGTTAATCTGAATATAATGTTTGTGATTAAGATCTGAACTCAAAGAAGTTGGCCAACCAGGATAAAACCGACAGTTCTATAATTTGGTAACCAATTCAATCCTTTTCAAGAACTCTCTCCCCAAATCTTCAAGGGGTCTTGATTGGCCTCCATGCACATTTCTGTAAATAAAGTGTTCCCAGGTGTTCAATTCAGTCATAGCTTTTTTTTTTTTCTTTAATGGGGTGAAACCTGCAACGGGTGAAGTTAAAAGCAAATAAACAAATCAAACAAACCAAAATCTTGATTGTAGAAGACAGTAGGAATATTTCCTGGCCTTGGCCTTAGCTTGAGATGGAAGAAAACCAAAAAAAAGAAAAGAAAGAAAAGAAAAAAGGTGTCCCCTGAGAATTCATTATAAGCCCAGACTCACTAGACCGGAGACCTAAATTCATTCCGTGTGTGGATCAAAAATATCCAAGACAAAATACCAGGCAAATACGAAAAGAAAGCTGGCCTAGTTTCAGAGATATTGGATGAAACAGATATTAAGGCATTTCTTAATAATGCCACATATTAATAAAAAGATTATATCCTTATGAGGATATAAAATTTTTTAACTTGTAGACACCTAATAAATTAACTTGAAAAAAAATGTAAAATAACAACTGAAAAACTACAAGATGATTAATTTAACCATCAAAATGGAAGACTGTTAAGTTACTCTGACCAAAAAAATCATTACGAATATAGAATATCTGAATAACTCGGTTAATTAGTTTGCCCTAATAACTTTGTATAAAAACCTGTAACCAATAACTAGATAATAGTTATTCTTTTAAATCACAATTATACATTTACAATAACTATGTGCTAGGCCATAAAAATGTCTCAACCAATATAAAAGATATTATATAAAACAAATCTCTGGTTATAACTGAAATATGTTAGGAAAAAACAGCAATAAGTTTTTAAACATACTTGTAGGGAAATTAAAAATACATTTTAAAATAAACCTGGGTAAAAAATACATCATCTGGAATATAAAAAAAAAAACAACTTAGTACTAAACAAACTTAATATCTTGGGATCTAGAAATAGAGGACCTTAAAAGGAAATTTATGGTCTGAAATGACTATTTTAGAAAAAAAGAATGGTTAAAAATTAATAAATTCTACAACTATCTAAAGATTATTAGGTGGGGGGAAGGAAATAAACCCAAATAAGACAACATAAAAATGAGAACAAAATTAACTAAGCAGAATAAAGATAAAACAGAGAAGACTAACAACTGAAAACTTAATTCTTCAAAATGAGGAATTAAATGAAAAATTACTTTCAAGATTAATAAAAAATAAACTATATTCATAATGAAAAAGAACTACTTTGAAGAGAACACAGATAATACACGTTAAGAGAATAAACAACTTTATACCAACAAATGCAAAAATTAGGTGACATCAATATTCCTAGAAAAGAGTCAGTAATCAAAACGTACTCTAAAAGGAACAGAAAATCTGAATAGCTCAATAACACAGGCCCTTGATGGCTTCATAAGCTAATCTGACCAAACATTTAAGGCATGGATAATTACTATTTTACACAAACTCTCAGAGAACTGAAAAGAAGAAGTACTCCTACTATTCATTTTAGTAGTCTTCTATAACCAAAACCAGACAGGATAGTACATAAATGGAAAATTACAGGCCAAACTCGTTCAAAATCACAGATGTAAAAATTCTAGAAGAAATAATACTAGCAAACAGGCAAAATAGATCATGATCAAATTAATTTAAGATTGGTTTAACATTACAGAATCTATTAATATAATTCACCACATTAAGGAATTCAAGGAGAAAAAAAATCACATACAAATTATTTCAGTGAATGTAGATAATTCATTTGATAAAATTCAATGTCAATGCCATTCATGATAAAAATTCTTAGCAAAATAAGAATGAAAGGGAATACTTCCGTAACCAAAGGATAATCTACAAAATCTTACAGCACACACCATATTCAATGGTTAAATATTGAAAGCAATTTCTTAACTATCAGGAGGTAACACAATAAGAATGTTAGCTCTTATTACTTCCATTAAACACCACAGAGGTCTTAGCAGATATAATAAAACAAGGGAAAAAATACTGGAAAGGGAAGAAGAAAACTGCTTTTAT
This sequence comes from Balaenoptera borealis, assembly GCF_965194805.1. Classification (NCBI taxonomy): domain Eukaryota; kingdom Metazoa; phylum Chordata; class Mammalia; order Artiodactyla; family Balaenopteridae; genus Balaenoptera; species Balaenoptera borealis. Next base: position 141,402,354 of record NC_138860.1, read on the forward strand.
CCAAAGTGGTTATTATTATCCATATAGAAAATTCAGAAATGAAAATCTACAGACATAGTACTAGAATCTGGGATTCATATTCTTATTAAAAATCATATATATATACATATATATATATGTATATATATATATATATATATATGTGTGAAGTACATACACCAAGACACTAAAAGCATACATCAAGACACTAAAAGCTTCTACATAAAATATTTAATAAGTTTATCTTTAGGTGGTGGGTTTATGAGAGATTTTAACTTTTTTATTTCAGCATTTTGGTTTTCCCAGTGTCCTGAACCGGATTATTTTATAAAAGAATAAGAGAATAATGTTATAAGATGTCACAAAATATATAAAACTCAATTTCATATCTACATACTAGCAACAGAAAATGCGATTTAAAAATATTTAAAAGCAACACAAAATATAAGGATTTCTAGGAATAAACCAAAGATTTACAATGCCTTTCTGAAGAAAATGATAACAATTAATTGTAAGAAATAAAAGAGGAATTTAATAAATAGAAAGACATACCAGGTTAATGGTTAAGAAGGCTCAATATCATAAAGATGTAAATTCTTTACAATTTATAGATCTGACACAACTCCAATCAAAATTGCCAAAGAGATTTTTTGGTAGAATTTGACAAGCTAATTACAAAATTTATATGGAAAAGAAAAAGGACACAAATAGGTAATACACTTCTAAAGAAAACAGAAATATGTAAAGGAGATTGCTCTACTAGAAAACAAGATTTATTATTAGGCTTTAATAATTTAGGTAGGGCAGCATTTGTGCCAGGATAAACAAATGGAACAAAGAGAAAGCTCAGAAACAATCTTCCCCTGATAACCTGAGATATGACAGAGGTTGTGGTGCAAAGGAGGGCCTATTTAAAAGAGTGGGATAATTATTTATCTTTATGGGGAAAAATGAAAATCCATCCTACCTGACACCATATCCTAACATAAATTTTATATCAACTAATTCTACTAGAATAGAGGTGGGGAAACAGGAGTGGAGGATTAACTCTCATTGACAGTAAGAAAGGTTTTCTCAGGAGAGATGACCTTTGACCTGCTCCTTCGAGAATGAAAAGGAAGAGCAATGTGGAAAATGGACTTCCAGGCTGAGGGAGCAGCAAGATCAAAGTCCAAGAAACTTTCTGGGAATGGACAGACAACCAGCCCAGCTGAACAGGAAAGACAGAGAACGATGATGATGGCTGATTGGTGCGTCATGACATTTTTACACCTATACTCCACTAGGCCTTCATCCAGGCCAGAATCAGTCATGTTCACAGAAGGGAAATATTATAACTACAGTACTTCTATCCTGATATTCATCAAAAAACCACTTATTAATTGCAGCTCAGATATGCAAAAAGAAACCAAAAACATTTTTTAAAAGCTTGTGAGGTTAGGTTACCTTTTCTTTTTCTTCTTGGGTGTCTTGGTCCTGGTTATTAGTGATTTTTTTGGCCTTGTTATGTGCACTAGGAATGACCTACCACCACAAAAATAAGGGAGGGGGAGAAGGAAAACATTTAAATGTCACAATCATTACGTGGCTTTAATTTTTTTTAAAAACAATTAAAATCCTACTTAACTCTCTAACTTCACCTAAAAAGTAAAGACACGAGAAGTACAATTCAAGGCAAACAATACAACTTGGGAAATCTAACAAGCTATAAAACCCAAAATGTATGTGTGTGTGTGTGTGTGTGTGTGTGTGTGTGTGTGTGTGTGTGTGTGTGTGTGTGTGTGTGTGTGTGTGTGTGTGTGTGTAGCATCAAGGGGCAATAAATTCACAGGCTTGTGTAGATCCAGAAAGTGAAGATGAAGACTAAGAAGATCACCATACTTACTGTCATCCAAACATCTCATTTTGAAAAATACACTTTTAAGGGTAAGCAAAGTTAATTCCTAGAACGCTGAATGCAACATTTATTTCATAGATCTACCTTATTCATCACTGTACCCCAGTTCATGTATGATATCTAGCACGCTGTGCACATTCAATAAATATTTCACTATCACTGCTAGCATATAAATAAATTACAAAGCTATTTACACTCCTGGATGAAAGGTCAATGAGAGCGGGAATTTAGTGTTATTTATCACTATAACCCTGTTGCTCAGAAAAAGCCTAATACATAGTAGTGTTGAATAAATGTTTATAAATGAGTCAAACAGTTCAATTTCATAGAAATAATTTTAATTCTTAATGGTGCCAACATCATAGATTACTTTTTGACTCATTTCTTTTTGTAAAACTATCTATAAAACATCTTAGGAAAATACAAAACCGTTAGTGATTTTTTTAAAAGGATCCTTAAATAGCTAACACAAATAATGTTGGCATGAAATCTGATGACAGACATGCAAATTAAAAGGAAAAATAAATATCTTTTCTCAGAAAATTAAAGGAACTTCCTGCCTAGGGATAATTTAAAAAACAAAACCAAAAAAACACTTCTCTCTAAAGGCAATTTAAGGGACTTCCCTGGCAGTCCAGTGGTTAAGACTTCACCTTCCAATGCAGGGGGTGCGGGTTCAGTCCCTGGTCAGGGAGCTAAGATCCAACATGCTTCATGGCCAAAAAATCAAAACAAAAAACAGAAGCAATATTGTAACGAACTCAATAAAGACTTTAAATATGGTCCACATCAAAAAAAAAAAATCTTTAAAAAAAATAAAAAATAAAGGCAATTTAAGATTAATTCTTCTTTACTTTTAACTTAGAGTCTAAGGAAATTAATTTTGGAATAAATGAGAAGGTCTCAGAAATGTTTCACTTAGGTAAAAAACAACAGTAGTGACACAGCAAAATGTTTTTGGTGCTTCCTATGTGAATAGACACTGTACTTAATATTTATTTCTCTATTTATTTATTTTTAATATTTATTTGGCTGCGCCAGGTCTTAGTTGCGGCACACGGGATCTTCTATGCAGCATGCGGGATCTTTAGTTGCGGCATGCGGACTCCTTTAGTTGCAGCAAGACAGATCTAGTTTCCCGACCAGGGATCGAACCTGGGCCCCCTGCACCGGGAGAGCGGAGTCTTAGCCACTGGACCACCAGGGAAGTTCTCTATTTAATATATACAACAACCTAAGTCAGAGTTCAAAAACTAGTGGGTCTACAGGTATATGTTTCTTGTCCTAAAGAATTTTAAACCAGGAGTTTCCCTTGTGGCGCAGTGGTTAAGAATCCGCCTGCCAATGCAGGGGACACGGGTTCGAGCCCTGGTCCGGGAAGATCCCACATGCTGTGGAGCAACTAAGCCTGTGTGCCACAACTACTGAGCCTGCACTCTAGAGCCCACGAGCCACAACTACTGAAGCCCATGTGCCTAGAGCCTGTGCTCTGCAACAAGAGAAGCCACTGCAATGAGAAGCCCACGCACCACAACGATGAGTAGCCCCAGCTCACAGCAACTAGAGCAAGCCCACGTGCAGCAACGAAGACCCAACGCAGCCATAGATAGATAAATAAATAAATAAATAGAATTTTAAAACAAATACTTTGTCTCTCTAGAAAGTTATAATATCTGCCTACACTGGATCTACTTTCTCCTCTGAAAAAACCAGCTGAAACTGAATGGCAGAAGCTTCGTGATGGGACAAAATGTTAGCTGCCATTCACAAAGTTTATACTGTTTGCTTTTCAAAGAGTAGAGAAATATCTTTCTGTATGCATATCATTAGAAAATTTGGAAGACAAAAGGCCCACCAAAAAGACTACATTTTTAAGAAAAGTAGGACAGCACATGTTTCTTATGAAAGTAAAAAATATATTTCTATATGACTAATACACAAAAGGTACACGTGTCCAAAAATTTTAGGTGCCATTATGAAACAATGATATTAGGGAAATACAAATGGAATACAGGAAAAAATAAAACAACACATGATAATAAATTTAATGAACTGAAGGCATGATGCCAATTTCAAAAGGGTTTGTTTTTTAATATATAAAAAAAAACCCTAATGCTACTGTGAAATGCAATTTTAACTGGAAAAAGTTACCTTGGCATAAAAACTTTCTATAGAGGTGTACAGTATAAATCATGAGTTTTGCTCTCAAATAAGCATTTACCAAGTAAATCTAAGCGGATACACACATTTCTTTCTAGCAGGCTGAAAAAACAGTTGAGAAATTCAGGAGGAAAAGCTTAAAAAAGTAATGTGTTGTTGATCCTCCTAAACCACCTGCTAAAAGCACAAATATAAAAAAATAAAATACAACTCAAAAAAAGGTACAAATATAAACACCATTGCTCAATTCATGGTGTTGATGAGAATTTCCATGTAACCAAGGCATGTTTAGACACAGAGTCTTGATGGAAATGACTTATTTGGGGGTTTTGAAGAAAGTCTCAAAGTTTAATGTAAACTGATCAAAAATGATTAAGAATTTGGCTATATTTTCTATTCCTATGATGACCAATATAACTTGCAAGAATAAGTAAGCCGAAGAGAGCACCATTTGGCAACGATTTGAAACTTGATTCCTTTCATTTCCTTATTCAACTGGAATCACTTTGTGCTTAAAAAAAAAAGGAACAAATCATGGACATTAATATCATCGCCATCCCTTGGCTAGCATCACAGAGAGTTCAATGCTTGATGAACCCAATGCACAACGTAACAGTCTGTGATGCTGTCTGAGGGTTAAGTAAGTTGAACATGGGGCGATGCTGAAGACATTTTCCCTTTTTTTGAACAGTTGAAAGAAACTGTACTGTTCATGTCATCCAAATGAAAATTTCGACCTCAGTTCACCAACAAAGGTTGGATTAAAATCTTGGCTGTTTTGGCTGACTTTAAAACCTATTAAAATGTTTTGAATATTTTTCAGTGGGGCATTTGCAAGTGGCCACATAAATGTATAATCTGATTGGCTCATTCTTGCTCAAAACTGTTTCTCTGGAAGTGTCATTTGGCAGGGAATAATCTGGCCAATTTTCCTACAGAATTCAGTTTCCAGAAATAAAAGTGATGGCCTCAACGACTTTCTCAATATTAAAAGAGTTAAAAGGTGGATTCCAATAAATCTAGAATTTCAAATTGTATAAAAATGTGAAGACCTTGGGCTTCCCTGGTGGCGCAGTGGTTGAGAATCTGCCTGCTAATGCAGGGGACACAGGTTCGAGCCCTGGTCTGGGAAGATCCCACATGCCGCGGAGCGACTGGGCCCGTGAGCCACAACTACTGAGCCTGCGCGTCTGGAGCCTGTGCTCCGCGGCGAGAGAGGCCGCGATAGTGAGAGGCCCGCGTACCGCGATGAAGAGTGGCCCCCGCTTGCCGCAACTAGAGAAAGCCCTCGCACAGAAACGAAGACCCAACACAGCCATAAATAAATAAATAAATAAATAAATAAATAAATAAATAAAATATTAAAAAAAAAAAATGTGAAGACCTTATTCAGTTTACCTCTCTCAATTAGTCTTGATGGTGTAAACGGAGCACTAAGACTGGAAGGGGCTGTGCTGCCGTGCACCACAGCAGAGCTGCCCAGGTGGGGTGAGGCTGCAGCCCACTGTGTGCAGGCAGGCTACAAGTGTGCTGAAATAGCATGTTGATGCCTTTGCCCTTGGGACAGCCAGACATCTGTTTACACGGTTTGCCATACAAATACTATTTTCTGTATTCCTTGACATAAAAAAAGGTTGAAAAGCACTGCATTAGCGAATTGAAAAGCAAATTTTTAAAAAATATGCAGAGTTTTTCTACTGTTCAGAAGTGTCTATGTTTTGATCAGCTGTCTTCCATTATAAAATAAAGAAAAATAAACATTGCTTCCAGGTACAGGGCTTACGGGGCTGCATATTGCAATACAAAATACACATCCTGCCACTAACATCTGTGTATCAGAGTTCTAATTCCATACCAAACAAGTAATTTATTACAGAAAAAAAATTCTATGATTAAATACTGCTCTTTGCGAATTCAGAATCTCCAAGAGAACATACAACAATGCAACACGTTTGAATTTTTACATGCCTGTAAAAATACCGACCATTTGGTGGTCCCTCTGGAATGTTTTTAACCCTGACCTACTCTGTATTCAAAGTATTTTATAAACAAAGTAACTGGTTCAGAAAGGTTAGGTAACTTGCCTCCAAATTAGCAAAACTGGTAAATAGGGAATCAAGGAATCAAAAATGGGTCTGTTTGGACTTCCCTGGTGGCACAGTGGTTAAGAATCCATCTGCCAAGGCTGGGGACACGGGTTCAAGCCCTGGTCCGGGAAGATCCCACATGCCGCGGAGCAACTAAGCCCATGCGCCACAACTACTAAGCCTGCGCTCTAGAGCCCGTTAGCCACAACTACTGAAGCCGGCACGCCTAGAGCCCGTGCTCTGCAACAAGAGAAGCCACCACAATAAGAAGCCCATGCACCGCAACTAGAGAAAGCCCGCGCACAGCAACGAAGACCCAACGCAGCCAAAAATAAATAAATAAAAAAAAAAAAAAAAAAAAATGGGTCTGTTAGACTCCACTGCACACTGGAATAACTCAGATTTGACCAGGAAATCAAAATCAGAGGAAAAAAGGGAAAATTGAGGTTAATAACTAAATTTTAATGAAGCTAATGCTTCCTTTAAGTAACAGTAGAATAACAGTAAAAAATATATTGAAAAATACTTGGAGGCAAAAGCTTGGTCCACAGATACAGAGAATATTTTTTAAGTTTTTGAAAATATAAACTAAAGCTTACTCTTGGAGTGGATGACAAGCTCTGAACAACAAACACCACGGGGTTTCCTGCATTCTTAATGGCCTCAACTGCTTCTCTGTGAGACGCATTCTGCAAATCTACTCCAGACACCTAAAAACACAGAAGCAATTTATTTCAATTAGAAGGGCAGCAGATCTTGTGGATAGGTTAATTCAAAGTTCATGCGTATTATCTAGTTATGAGAACAGCCAGAGTCGAATGAATTATACCAAAGCCAGAAAAAAATAAGATTGACCAAAAAAAGCTTTGCTGTTTTAGGAGATCATGTTTAAGGATATTAATGTTTCACCTTCAAGAAAAATAAATAAGGTAAATATCTTAATAACAATGGCCCTGGTTAAATATAATTATCCAAAATAGGCAGCTCAGTCAGTAACAGAACCTTAAAAAGCTTCTGAGTTTGTAATGTCACCTCTGTCACTATCACAGTACACAATTCTGAGTGAGGGCAGCGGGTGGGGATCTCTCTGGACTCACCTTCTCTCAAGTAAACTAAGAAGAATGACATTTTAAGCAAATTGCTCATTATCACAGTTGAGAAGCTGAACACTTCTCAAATTATATCAAAAAAGAAGTATGAAAACACCCATAGGTTCTTTCTAAAAGAGTTCTGTGTTCAACAAATTTGAGTATGTGGAATCTAGAAAAATGGTAGAGATGAACTTACTTGCAAAGCAGAAATAGAGTCACAGATGTAGAGAACAAATTTACAGTTACCAAGGGGGGGGGGTTGGATGAATTGGGATATTGGGACTGACATATATACACTACTATGTATAAAATAGACAACTAATGAGAACCTACTGTATAGCACAGGGAACTGTACTCAATGCTCTGTGGTGATCTAAATGAGAAGGAAATCTAAAAAAGAGTGGATATATGTATACATATAACTGATTCACTTTGCTGTACAGCCAAGAAACTAACCAACATTGTAAAGCAACTATACTCCAATAAAAATTAATTTAAAAAACTGGGGCAAGTGTAAACATCTCTTTATTATATAAATCTGAGAGAACATAACTTGTGAACATGCCCATAATCTCAAAGAGCATTCTGAATTTATCAAACATATTTACAAGAACCAATTTTTGAAACTGATAATGTAAGGAAGGCTTGGTAAAAGTTGAGGTGGTTTACAGTCAGTTGATAGCGACAATTTGTGAATACTGTTTTGCCATAAGGGGATCAAAGAAATAGGAATGTAAGTGAAGAGGGATGTGGGATCAAGTTTGGTTTTTGTTTTTAAGATGGGATAGATTACAGTAATAATGATGCAGTGGAGAGGAAAAATGAAGGGTAGAGAGGAGTGATGACTGTGGAAGCAAATGCTTGGACAGTGAAGAGAGAATGACTTCCACTGTACAAGTTAGACTGGCTCTAGATAGAAGAAACACAAATAGTTCATGTGCTGTGACAAATACAGTCAGAAAAAAAGCTTTGGTATGCAGTGGGAGCAAAGGGAAACTCTCTTTTGACTGCTTCTATTTTCTCAATGAAATAAGAAACAAGGACCATAAACAGAGATTAGGACTGCAGCAGGAGGTATAGGAGGCTTGAAGTAGTTACCTATGAAAGTAGAAGAATGAAACAACTCGGGAAATATTACAGGGCTACAGGGCAGAATTAAAGACCCACTTGAGGGGGTGGTCATGAATTTAAAATGAGACCAGACAGCATGGGTGGTTATTTTCTCCAGTCGTGCTAGAGATCTGAAATAAGCAAAAAGTTGCACTTAACTAGGATGTGGTTCTCCCAGGCAAGTTCAGTGAAAGGAAAGAGGATCAAAGGAGTTGGAAGTATATACAAGGGAGTGATAGGATGATAAGTCACTGAATCTGAGCAGAGTGAGGAAGAAAGTGAGCATGCCAGAAGCTGAGACACAGAGAAACGAGGGTCCTAAGGTAGGAGATAGGAGCCCGGTGTGTTAGAAGGGTTTAAAGCCAGGTGAGTCTAAAGTACAGAGAAAGAGGAGAGAACGGAAAGAGGTGAGGTCAGGGAGGCAGCTGAAGCCACCTCATGCAAAATTCAAAAGGCCATGGCAAGAACTTTGGCTTTTTATTCTAATAGGTATCAATGAAGATTTAAATGCTCTGTAAAAGCTCTTTTCCCATATGAGTTGAGGAAGGATACGAATAATAGTAAATGAAAAAAATACAGACAAAAATTAAAGTGACACATAAAAGCTGTCACAACAGTTTGATGAAGCTTCTTTCAAATAACCTGATCCCCAAAATATTCAACAGTAAGAGAAGTAGAGGCTATATGAGAACTACTTCCTCCTCTAGTAATAATCAGTTTTTGTTTCCCTAACAGAGATTTCCACATTGTTAAATGGGAATCACCGAAGTCGGGAAGTTAGGGAAGAAACAGTATTCTGTCATATTACAACACAAAAATAATCTTAGTTTTTCTCAACTTTAAAATTATAACTTAAGAGTATGTTCATTCACACAGATGAAGACCCATTTCTAAAAATTACATTAAATTCTAACTTCCTAGTTTAAAAAACTCTTTTTTATATGGACCTAAACCTTTCAGGCAATTGTTTCAAGACAAAGAGAAATGATTATTAAACTTCACTAACAAAACAAACAAGTAATGCTTTTCATAGAAAAAAGTAAACAAATGACTCATTATGCTTCACAAAGTATATATTAGAGTGCAACATTTCAGGGCTGTTGTGAATTTGAAGAAATATAAATTATTAAATATGAGATAAAACAGTGGATTCTTATTAGTATGTGTATGAGTGATGACGATTAAATGAGAGAATACTTTATATTCAACTGAGAACAGAGAAAGATGAGAAAAAGAAACAAAATTCAAAAAGATTAAAAAAGTAAACAATCCAATTAGCAAACAGGCAAAAACACAAACAAACATTTCACCAAAGAGGGTACTGGATGGCAATCAAGCACATGAAAAGTTCTTTCTCATTAGCCATTAGGGAACCACAAATTAAAACAACAATGATATCACTATATACCTAGCAAGAATGGCTAAAATGAAAAACAGTGACAACACCAAATGTTGATGAGGATGCAGAGAAACTGAATCACTCATACATTGCTGGTGGAAATACAAAATAGTACAGCCATTCTGGAAAATAGTTGGACAGTTTCTTACAAAGGAACTTAACATACAACCCAGCAATTACACACTTGGGCATCTATCCCAGAGAGACAAAGACTTATTTTCACTCAGGAACTTGTATACAAATGTTTATAGGAGCTTTATTCATAATAGCCAAGAACTGGAAACCACCAAAGTGTCTTTCAGTGGGTGAATGGTTAAACAGTGGTACCTCCATACCATGGAATACTACTCATTCATAAAAAGGGATAAATGAGGAGGCGCCTTCAAGATGGCAGAGGAGTAAGATGTGGAGATCACCTTCCTCCCCACAAATACATCAAAACTACATCTACATGTGGAACAACTCTTACAGAACACCTACTGAACGCTGGCAGAAGACCTCAGACTTCCCAAAAGGCAAGAAACTCCCCGAGTACCTGGGTAGGGCAAAAGAAAAAAGAAAAAACAGAGACAAAAGAATAGGGATGGGACCTGCACCAATGAGAAGGAGCTGTGAAGGAGGAAAAGTTTCCACACACTAGGAAGCTCCTTCACTGGTGGATATGGGGGCTGGGCGGAGGGGAAGCTTCAGAGCCAAGGAGGAGAGTGCACCAACAGGGGTGCAGAGGGCAAAGCAGAGAGATTCCTACACAGAGGAATAGTGCCGACCAGCACTCACCAGCCCGAGAGGCTTGTCTGCTCACCCGCCAGGGCGGGTGGGGGCTGGGAGCTGAGGCTCGGGTTTCGGGCGTCAGATCCCAGGGAGAGGACTGGGGTTGGCTGCGAGAAGACAGCCTGAAGGGGGCTAGTGCACCACAGCTAGATGGGAGGGAGCCCAGGAAAAAGTCTGGAACTGCCTAAGAGGCAAGAGACTATTGTTTCAGGGTGCACGAGGAGACGGGATTCAGAGCACCACCTAAACGAGCTCCAGAGACAGGCACGAGCTGTGGCTATCAGCGCAGACCCCAGAGACAGGCATGGGATGCTAAGGCTGCTGCTGCCGCCACCAAGAAGCCTGTGTGCAAGCACAGGTCACTCTCCACACCTCCCCTCCTGGGAGCCTGTGCCGCCCACCACTGCCAGAGTCCTGTGATCCAGGGACAACTTCCAAGGTAGAACACACAGAGCGCCACAGGCTGTTGCAACATCACCTCGGCCTCTGCCACGGCAGGCTCGCCCCGCATTCCGTACCCCTCTGTTCCCCCAACTGAGTGAGCCAGAGCCCCCCAATCAACTGCTACTTTAACCCTATCCTGTCTGGACAGGGAACAGATGCCCTCAGGTGACCTACACACAGAGGAGGGGTCAAATCCAAAGCTGAACCCCAGGAGCTGTGCAAACAAGGAAGGGTAAGGGAAAATTCTCCCAGAAGCCTCAGAAGCAGCAGACTAAATCTCCACAATCAACGTGACGTACCCTTCATCACTGGAATATCTGAATACACAATGAATCATCCCAAAATTGAGGCAGTGGACGTTAGGAGCAACTGTAGACTTAGGGTTTGCTTTCTACATCTAATTTGTTTCTGGTTTTATGTTTATCTTGGTTCAGTATTTAGAGCTAATTACCAATAGTAGATTTCTTTTATTGATTGGGTTGCTCTCTTCCTTTTTTTTATATATATATATATTTTTTTCCTTTTTCTCTTTTTGTGAGTGTGTATGTGTATGCTTCTTTGTGTGATTTTGTCTGTATAGCTTTGCTTTTGCCATTTGCCTAGGTTTCTGTCTGTCCATTTTTTGGTTTTTTGGGGTTTTTTTGTTAGTATAGTGTTTAGCGCTTGTTATCATTGGTGGATTTCTTTTTGGTTTGGTTGCTCTCTTTTTATCTCTCTTTTTAAATTACTTTTAACGTCTTTTCTTTTTAATAATTTTAATTTTAATAAATATATTTTCTTTTTCTTTTCTTTCTTTCTTTTTTTTCCTCCCTTTTCTTCTGAGCCACGTGGCTGACAGGGTCTTGGTGCTCTGGCCAGGTGTCAGGCCGGAGCCTCTGAGGTGGGAGAGCCGAGTTCAGGACATTGGTTCACCAGAGACCTCCTGGCCCCACATAATATCAAACGGCGAAAGCGCTTCCAGAGATCTCCATCTCAACGCTAAGACCGAGCTCCACTCAACGACCAGCAAGCTACAGTGCTGGACATCCTATGTCAAACAACTAGCAAGACAGGAACACAACCCCACCCATTTGCAGAGAGGCAGCTAAAATCATAATAAGGTCACAGACAACCCAAAACACACCACCGGACACGGTCCTGCCCACCAAAAAGACAAGATCCAGCCGCATCCACCAGAACACAGGCACCAGTCCCCTCTACCAGGAAGCCTACACAACCCATTGAACCAACCTTATCCACTGTGAGAACACCAAAAACAATGGGAATTACACACCTGCAGCCTGTGAAAAGGAGACCCCAAACACAGTAAGTTAAGAAAAATGAGAAGACAGAGAAACACACAGCAGATGAAGGAGCAAGGTAAAAACCCACTGGACCAAAACAAATGAAGAGGAAACAGACAGTCTACCTGAAAAAGAATTCAGAGTAATGATAGTAAAGATGATCCAAAACCTTGGAAACAGAATGGAGAAAATACAAGAAACGTTTAACAAAGACGTAGAAGAACTAAAGAGCAAACAAACAATGATGAAAAACACAATAAATGAAATTAAAAGTTATCTAGAAGGAATCAATAGCAGAATAACTGAGGCAGAAGAACGGATACGTGACCTGGAAGATAAAACAGTGGAAATAACCACTGCAGAGCAGAATAAAGAAAAAAGAATGAAAAGAATTGAGGACAGTCTCGGAGACCGCTGGGACAACATTAAATTCACCAACATTCGAATTATAGGGCTCGCAGAAGAAGAAGAGAAAAAAAAGGAACTGAGAAAATATTTGAAGAGATTATAGTTGAAAATTTCTCTAATATGGGAAAAGAAAGAGTCAGTCAAGTCCAGGAAGCACAGAGAGTCCCATACAGAATAAATCCAAGGAGAAACGTGCCAAGACACATATTAATCAAAATATCAAAAATTAAATACAAAGAAAAAATATTAAAAGCAGCAAGAGAAAGGCAACAAATAACATACAAGGGAATCCCCGTCACGTTAACAGCTGATCTTTCAGCAGACTCTCTCCAAGCCAGAAGGAAGTGGCATGACATATTTACAGTCATGAAAGGGAAAAACCTACAACCAACATTACTCTACCCAGCAAGGATCTCATTCAGATTTGATGGAGAAATTAAAATATTTACAGACAAGCAAAAACTACGAGAATTCAGCACCACCAAATGATCTTTACAACAAACACTGAAGGAACATCTCTAGGCAGGAAACACAAGAGAAGGAAAAGATCTACAATAACAAACCCAAAACAATTAAGAAAATGGTAACAGGAACATACATATCGATAACTGCCTTAAATGTAAATGGATTAAATATTCCAACCAAAAGGCACATACTGGCTGAAAGGATACAAAAACAAGACCCATATATATGCTGTCTACAAGAGACCCACTTCAGACCTAGGGACACATATAGACTGAAAGTGAGGGGGTGGAAAAAGATATTCCATGCAAATGGAAATCAAAAGAAAGCTGGAGCTGCAATTCTCATATCAGACAAAATAGACTTTAAGATAAAGACTATTACAAGAGACAAAGAAGGACACTACATAATGATCAAGGGATCAATCCAAGAAGAAGATATAACAACTGTAAATATTTATGCACCCAACATAGGAGCACCACAATACATAAGGGAAATGCTAACAGCCACAAAAGGGGAAATCAACAGTAACAGAGTCGTAGTAGGGGACTTTAACACCCCACTTTCACAAATGGACAGATCATCCAAAATGAAAATAAATAAGGAAACACAAGCTTTAAATGATACATTAAACAACATGGACTTAATTGATATTTACAGGACATTCCATCCAAAAACAACAGAATACACTTTCTTCTCAAGTGCTCATGGAACATTCTCCAGGATAGACCATATCTTGGGCCACAAATCAAGCCTTGGTAAATTTAAGAAAACTGAAATCGTATCAAGTGTCTTTTCAGACCACAACGCTATGAGAGTAGATACCAATTACAGGAAAAAATCTCTAAAAAATACAAACACATGGAGGCTAAACAATACACTACTAAATAACCAAGGGATCACTGAAGAAATCCAAGGGGAAATCAAAAAATACCTGGAAACAAATGACAATGAAAACATGACCATCCAAAACCTATGGGAAGCAGCAAAAGCAGTTCTAAGAGGGAAGTTTATAGCAATACAATCCTACCTCAAGAAACAAGAAACATCTCAAATAAACAACCTAACCTTACATCTAAAGCAATTAGAGAGAGAAAGAAGAACAAAAAAACCCCAAAGTTAGAAGAAATCATAAAGATCAGATCAGAAATAAATGAAAAAGAAAAGAGGGAAACGATAGCAAAGATCAATAAAACTAAAATCTGGTTCTTTGAGAAGATAAACAAAATTGATAAACCTTTAGCCAGACTCATCAAGAACAAAAGGGAGAAGACTCACATCAATAGAATTAGAACTGAGAAAGGAGACGTAACAACTGACACTACACAAATACAAAGGATCATGAGCGATTACTACAAGCAACTATATGCTTATTGGACAACCAGGAAGAAATGGACAAATTCTTAGGAAAGTACTACCTTCTGAGACTGAACCAGGAAGAAATAGCAAATACAAACAGACTAATCACAAGCACTGAAACTGAAACTGTGATTAAAAATCTTCCAAAAAACAAAAGCCCAGGACCAGATGGCTTCACAGGCGAATTCTATCCAACATTTAGAGAGGAGCTAACACCTATCCTTCTCAAACTCTTCCAAACTATAGCAGAGGAAGGAACACTCCCAAACTCAACCTATGAGGCCACCATCACCCTGATACCAAAACTAGACAAAGATGTCACAAAACAAGAAAAATATAAGCCAGTATCACTGATGAACAGATGCAAAACTCCTCAACAAAATACTAGCAAAGAGAATCCAACAGCACATTAAAAGGATCATACACCATGATCAAGTGGGGTTTATCCCAGGAATGCAAGGATTCTTCAATATACGAAAATCAATCAATGTGATACACCATATTAACAAACTTAAGGATAAAAACCATAGGATCATCTCAATAGATGCAGAAAAAGCTTTTGACAAAATTCAACACCCATTTATGATAAAAAACCCTCCAGAAAGTAGGCATACAGGGAACTTACCTCAACATAATAAAGGCCATATATGAGAAACCCACAGCCAACATCATTCTCAATGGTGAAAAACTGAAACCATTTCCATTAAGATCAGGAACAAGACAATGGTGCCCACTCTCACCACTGTTATGCAACATAGATTTGGAAGTTTTATCCACAGCAATCAGAGAAGAAAAGAAATAAAAGGAATCCAAATTGGAAAAGAAGAAGTAAAACTGTCATTGTTTGCAGATGACATGATACTATACATAGGGAATCCTAAAGATGCTACCAGAAAACTACTAGAGCTAATCAATGAATTTGGTAAAGTAGCAGGATACAAAATTAATGCACAGAAATCACTTGCATTCCTATACACTAATGATGAAAATTCTGAAAGAGAAAGTAAGGAAACACTCCCATTTACCTGTGCAACAAAAAGAATAAAACATCTAGGAATAAATCTACCTAAGGAGACAAAAGACCTGTATGCAGAAAACTATAAGACACTGATGAAAGAAATTAAAGATGATACAAACAGATGGAGAGATAGACCATGTTCTTGGAGTGGAAGAATCAACATTGTGAAAATGACTATACTACCCAAAGCAATTTACAGATTCAATGCAATCCCTATCAAACTACCAATGGCATTTTTCACAGAACTAGAACAAAAAATTGCACAATTTGTATGGAAACACAAAAGACCCCGAATAGCCAAAGCAATCTTGAGAAAGAAAAACGGAGCTAGAGGAATCAGGCTTCCTGACTTCAGACTATACTACAAAGCTACAGTAATCAAGACAGCATTGTACTGGCACAAAAACAGAAATATAGATCAATGGAACAGGATAGAAAGCCCAGAGATAAACCCATGCACATATGGTCACCTACTCTTTGATAAAGGAGGCAAGAATATACAATGGAGAAAAGACAGGCTCTTCAATAAGTGATGCTGGAAAACTGGACAGCTACATGCAAAAGAATGAAATTAGAACACTCCTTAACACCATACACAAAAATAAACTCAAAATGGATTAAAGACCTAAATGTAAGGCCAGACACTATAAAACTCTTAGAGGAAAACATAGGCAGAACACTCTATGACATAAATCACAGCAAGATCCTTTTTGACCCACCTCCTAGAGAAGTGGAAGTAAAAATAAAAGTAAACAAATGGGACCTAATGAAACTTAAAAGCTTTTGCACAGCAAAGGAAACCATAAACAAGACGAAAAGACAACCCTTAGAATGAGAGAAAATATTTGCAAACGGATTAGTCTCTAAAATATACAAGCAGCTCATGCAGCTCAATATCAAAGAAACAAACAACCCAATCCAAAAATGGGCAGAAGACCTAAATAGACATTTCTCCAAAGAAGATATAGATTGCCAACGAACACATGAAAGGATGCTCAACATCACTGATCATTAGAGAAATGCAAATCAAAACTACAATGAGGTATCACCTCACACCGGTCAGAATGGCCATTATCAAAAAATCTACAAACAATAAATGCTAGAGAGGGTGTGGAGAAAACGGAACCCTCTTGCACTGTTGGTGGGAATGTGAACTGATATAGCCACTATGGAGAACAGTATGGAGGTTCCTTAAAAAACTAAAAATAGGGCTTCTCTGGTGGCGCAGTTGTTAAGAATCCACCTGCAATGCAGGAGACACGGGTTCGAGCCCTGGTCCGGGAAGATCCCACATGCCGCAGAGCAACTAAGCCCATGCACCACAACTACTGAGCCTGCAATCTACAGCCCGTGAGCCACAACTACTGAGCCCGTGAGCCACAACTACTGAGCCCATGTGCCACAACTACTGAAGCCCATGTGCCCTAGAGTCTGTGCTCTGCAACAAGAGAAGCCACTGCAATGAGAAGCCTGCGCACTGCAATGAAGAGTAGCCCCCACTCACTGCAACTAGAGAAAGCCCACGTGCAGCAACAAAGAGCCAACACAGCCAAAAATAAATAAAATTAATTAGTTAATTTTTTAAAAAAGAGCATAACTACCATATGACCCAGCAGTCCCACTACTGGGCATATACCCTGAGACAACCATAAGTCAAAAAGAGTCACATACCACTATGTTCATTGCAGCACTATTTACAATAGCCAGGACATGGAAGCAACCTAAGTGTCCATCAACAGATGAATGGATAAAGAAGATGTGGCACATATATACAATGGAATATTACTCAGCCTTAAAAAGGAATGAAATTGAGTTATTTGTAGTGAGGTGGATGGACCTAGAGTCTATCATACAGAATGAAGTAAGTCAGAAAGAGAAAAACAAATACTGTATGCTAACACATATATATGGAATCTAAAAAAAAAAAAAAAAAAAGGTTCTGAAGAACCTAGGGGCAGGACAGGAATAAAGACGCAGACATATAGAATGGACTTCAGGACACAAGGAGGGGGAAGGGTAAGCTGGGACAAAGTGAGAGAGTGGCATGGACATATATACACTACCAAATGTAAAATAGGTAGCTAGTGGAAAGCAGCCGCATAGCACAGGGAGATCAGCTTGGTGCTTGTGACCACCTAGAGGGGTGGGATAGGCATGGTGGGAGGGATACGCAAAAGGGAGGAGATATGGGGATATATGTATACATATAGCTGATTCACTTTGTCATACAGCAGAAACTAACACACCATTTTAAAGCACTTATACTCCAATAAAGATGTTAAAAATAAATAAATTTTAAAAAAGGGATGAACTATTGATAGACACAAGAAATTTAATGAACTTCAATGAAATTACGCTGAGTGAAGAAAACCAATCTCAAAAAAGATACAAAATGCATAATTCCATTTATGTAACAATTTGTAAAATAACATAAGTATAAACATGGAGAAACAGAATAGTGGTGGCCAGAGGCTAGGGATGGGGGTGGAGGGGATGGGAGAGGAGTGGCTGTAAAGGGGTCAGAGAAGGGAGTCTTGTGGTGATGATTCAATTGAGTTTCGTGATTGCTGTGTGGGTTATGCAAGGCTATACATATGATAAAACTGTGTAGAGCTATAAACACACACACACAAATGGTACATGTATAACTCGTGAAATCTTAATAAGGTCTATGAATTGTGCCAATATCAGTATTTTGATTTTGCTATTGAACTATAGTTG
The DNA here is from genome assembly GCF_965194805.1 of Balaenoptera borealis. NCBI lineage: Eukaryota > Metazoa > Chordata > Mammalia > Artiodactyla > Balaenopteridae > Balaenoptera > Balaenoptera borealis. The sequence goes on from NC_138860.1 coordinate 141,420,543, forward strand.
TGTAAGATGTTAACATTGGGTGAGGCTGAGGGAAGGGTAAGCGGGACTTCCCTGTACATTTGTTTGCAACTTCCTATGAACCTATAACTATTTCAAAATATAAAGAAAAAAATATAATTTTAAATGTCTTTTGTATTTTGTTCTAAGTTCAAATGTGTCAGTAATCAAAATAAACAATAAATGATTCTTATTTATTAGATGAAGATTATCAATTTAGATTTTTAAAAGGCAGTATCCAGTTATTATGTTGCTTAAAATACAACTAAAACAAAATCACAAATAAGGCTGAAAAGGAAGGAAAGAAAAAAAACAGTGTACCATGCAAATGCTAAGTAAAAGAAACCACACCTGCCCCAGAAGCCAGAATAATCCTTTTAAAAAATGTGTATGCGTTCAGAATTCTCTAATGGACTCTCATACATTCAGAGTAGACAACCTTCCAATCTCTACATGATGTGGCTTCCCATTACCTCTCAGACCTTTTCTCTTTCACCCTCTCTCTTGTTCACTCTACCGATATTAGCAGTGCTGGATTTCTTTCTGTTCCTTCAACACATCCAGGCAAGCTCCCACCTCAGAGCTCTCACACTTCAGTTCACTCTGTCTGGAGCCCTCTTCCCCCATGTGTCCATATTGCTCACTCTCTCATGTCTTATATTTGTCACAATATCATCTTCCATAACAAATCTATTCATTGCAACTACTGCCGTCACCACACATCATTCCTTATCCTCCTCCCTGTTATTTTTCTCCATAGTTACTTATAACAATCTAACATTCTATATATTACTTATTTTGTGCATTGTCTATCTACCCTGCTATCATTTAAACGCCATAAGAGAAGGGATTTTTGATCATTTTCTTCATTGCCATATCCCTATATGTTTAAAAATGTTTTTTTTAATTTCACAAACATAAGTATAACCTCAAATTTGTATACACAGAGTAGTTTTATGCAATTCTTTGATTTAATCCTCACAATGATTCTATGGATTTTGAAATCTCATTTCCATTTTATGTGGAAACTGAAAATAAAATAGGTTTCATAATTTGTCCAAGAGCAAAGAAAAAAACAAGCAGGACAATCTAGACTTCAACCCATGATCTCCAGAGCTCTTTTCATTGTTTCAGAGCTAAAACACCACAGCTGATGTTTAGCATCATAAAGCATGAATCAACAAGCAGATTCTGGTATTAAAGATATTCAATATGATGTCATCCAATAAACCTAATGCAAAGAAATGTATCAGACTCAGACCTCTTAGTGCCTTGATGTGCCCTTCAAACTCCACTCTGCAAAGCCTGCCATGTATAAAGGACGGACTCACCTCTCCCCCAGTACAGTCTTCCACTTTTAGGGTCAACTCTGGGAGGACAGCACGGCTATCCCACTGACATATACAATTCAGAGTTTGTTAAAGACTGTGGGAGAAGCATGATGTCCACCATCTGCCTCATTCTGTCAAATTGTGTTTTTTCAGTCAGCTGAGGCTTTTTGTTTTATCATTTTATATGCTATCAGCTCAGCTTTAGAATCTCATAAAATTGTGCAAACATGCAAACTAAAGCATCTGAATAAAATACACCAATTGTACACACATATACCCCAACACATAAAGGAAGGACTTCTGGTTAAATGATCATTTTACTGTCTTACAGTACATTTCAAACAAAAACAAAATTTTAACACTATTTACCTCAAGTATTTTATCTCCAGTTTTAAGAGCATTTGTTTTTCCTGCTGGACTGTCTTCCAAAACTTGTTTGATAAATATACCCTTAAGCTCCTCTCCATTCTTCAGGCGTTTTATCACAGTTTGTCCACCAACAATACTAATACCAAGAGATACATCCGGTTCTCTAAAAATCTCAACACTGTAAAAACAAAAAAACAAAATTCACTCATGAACAAGGTAATTTGTTGTACTGTCACTGTGTTTAATGTGTACCATACCCTTGTGACTCATATTCTATATAAATATATTTTCACAAATGTTATAGAAGTTATACCTAGCTCCAAAATTATAAGATTCTATCAATAATTCATGGCATATGTGAAAGTGTAAATTCTGAAAAAGATTTCCAAAACAACAAATACAACTCTTAATATTGAGAGATTTAGCAAGGACTTAATGTTCTCATCTCCCACCACCATATATTTTTTGTGATGAGTCCCTTTCATCTATATCATAACATTAGCAAAGAATGAATTAAGGAAATAACTAATGGGTGGAAAAAAAAATCAAGAAAGTCACATGTATCATTATGGCAAAAAGCAGAAACCTTCAGAATAAAATAAACTTGCCACTGAGAGGCTCACTGCCCATACTGCTTTTCCCAGTCAGCCATTTTAACCTGCGGTTCTTTACGTGGAGGACAGATTTTTTTTTTTTTTTAATAAAGCAAAGGTAAATTTATTAGAACTTGCTGAGGTAAGGGAGAACACCACCTTGAAGGAGTTTTAACACATTATTTTTTATTTTTTATTTTTTTAGGTATTTTATTCTTTTTGTTGCAATGGTAAATGGGAGTGTTTCCATAATTTCTCTTTCAGATTTTTCATCATTAGTGTATAGGAATGCAAGAGATTTCTGTGCATTAATTTTGTATCCTGCAACGTTACCATATTCATTAATTAGCTCTAGCAGTTTTCTGGTGGCAGTTTTAGGATTCTCTATGTATAGTATCATGTCATCCACAAACAGTGACAGTTTTACTTCTTCTTTTCCAATTTGTTTTCCTTTTATTTCTTTTTCTTCTCTGACTGCCGTGGCTAGGACTTCCAGAACTATGTTGAATAATAGTGGTGAGAGTGGACATCCTTGGCTCGTTCCTGATCTTAGAGGAAATGCTTTCAGTTTTTCACCATTGAGAACGATGTTGGCTGTGGGTTTGTCATATATGGCCTTTATTATGTTGAGGTAGGTTCCCTCTATGCCCACTTTCTGGAGAGTTTTTATCAGAAATGGGTGTTGAATTTTGTCAAAAGCTTTTTCTGCATCTATTGAGATGACCATATGGTTTTTATTCTTCAATTTGTTAATATGGTGTATCAGATTGATTGATTTGCGTATATTGAAGAATCCTTGCATCCCTGGGATAAATCCCACTTGATCATGGTCTATGATCCTTTTAATGTGCTGTTGGATTCTGTTTACTAGGATTTTGTTGAGGATTTTTGCATCTATATTCATCAGTGATATTGGTCTGTAATTTTCTTTTTTTGTAGTGTCTTTGTCTGGTTTTGGTATCAGGGTGATGGTGGCCTCATAGAATGAGTTTGGGAGTGTTCCTTCCTCTGCAATTTTTTGGAAGAGTTTGAGAAGGATAGGTGTTAGCTCTTCTCTAAATGTTTGATAGAATTCACCTGTGAAGCCATCTGGTCCTGGACTTTTGTTTGTTGGAAGATTTTTAATCACAGTTTCAATTTCATTACTTGTGATTGGTCTGTTCATATTTTCTGTTTCTTCCTGGTTCAGTCTTGGAAGGTTATACCTTTCTAAGAATTTGTCCGTTTCTTCCAGGTTGTCCATTTTATTGGCATAAAGTTGCTTGTAGTAGTCTCTTAGGATGCTTTGTATTTCTGCGTTGTCTGTTGTAACTTCTCCTTTTTCATTTCTGATTTTATTGATTTGAGTCCTCTCCCTCTTTTTCTTGATGAGTCTGGCTAATGGCTTATCAATTTTGTTTATCTTCTCAAAGAACCAACTTTTAGTTTTATTGATCTTTGCTATTGTTTTCTTTGTTTCTATTTCATTTATTTCTGCTCTGATCTTTATGATTTCTTCCCTTCTGCTAACTTTGGGTTTTGTTTGTTCTTCTTTCTCTAGTTTCTTTAGGTGTAAGGTTAGATTGTTTACTTGAGATTTTTGTTTCTTTAGGTAGGCTTGTATAGCTATAAACTTCCCTCTTAGAACTGCTTTCGCTGCATCCCATAGGTTTTGGGTCGTCGTGTTTTCATTGTCATTTGTCTCTAGGTATTTTTTTATTTCCTCTTTGATTTCTTCAGTGATCTCTTGGTTATTTAGTAACATATTGTTTAGCCTCCATGTGTTTGTCTTTTTTACGTTTTTTTCCCTGTAATTCATTTCTAATCTCATAGCGTTGTGGTCAGAAAAGATGCTTGATATGATTTCAATTTTCTTAAATTTACTGAGGCTTGATTTGTGACCCAAGATGTGATCTATCCTGGAGAATGTTCCGTGCGCACTTGAGAAGAACCTGTAATCTGCTGTTTTTGGATGGAATGTTCTATAAATATCAATTAAATCTATCTGGTCTATTGTGTCATTTAAAGCTTCTGTTTCCTTATTTATTTTCATTTTGGATGATCTGTCCATTGGTGTAAGTGAGGTGTTAAAGTCCCCCACTATGATTGTGTTACTGTCAATTTCCTCTTTTAGAGCTGTTAGCAGTTGCCTTATGTATTGAGGTGCTCCTATGTTGGGTGCATATATATTTATAATTGTTTTATCTTCTTCTTAGATTGATCCCTTGATCATTATGTAGTGTCCTTCCTTGTCTCTTGTAACATTCTTTATTTTAAAGTCTATTTTATCTGATATGAGTATAGCTACTCCAGCTTTCTTTTGATTTCCATTTGCATGGAATATCTTTTTCCATCCCCTCACTTTCAGTCTGTATGTGTCCCTAGGTCTAAAGTGGGTCTCTTGTAGACAGCATATATACGGGTCTTGTTTTTGTATCCATTCAGCCAGTCTATGTCTTTTGGTTGGGGCATTTAATCCATTCACGTTTAAGGTAATTATCGATATGTATGTTCCTATGACCATTTTCTTAATTGTTTTGGGTTTGTTTTTGTAGGTCCTTTCCTTCTCTTGTGTTTCCTGCCTAGAGAAGTTCCTTTAGCATTTGTTGTAGAGCTGGTTTGGTGGTGCTGAATTCTCGTAGCTTTTGCTTGTCTGTAAAGCTTTTGATTTCTCCATCAAATCTAAATGAGATCCTTGCTGGGTAGAGTAATCTTGGTTGTAGGTTCTTCTCTTTCATCACTTTAAGTATATCATGCCACTCCCTTCTGGCTTGCAGAGTTTCTGCTGAGAAATCAGCTGTTAACCTTATGGGAGTTCCCTTGTATGTTATTTGTCGTTTTTCCCTTGCTGCTTTCAATAATTTGTCTTTGTCTTTAATTTTTGCCACTTTGATTACTATGTGTCTTGGCGTGTTTCTCCTTGGATTTATCCTGTATGGGACTCTCTGCGCTTCCTGGACTTGGGTGGCTATTTCCTTTCCCATGTTAGGGAAGTTTTCGACTATAATCTCTTCAAATATTTTCTCTGGTCCTTTCTCTCTCTCTTCACCTTCTGGGACCCCTATAATGCGAATGTTGTTGCGTTTAATGTTGTCCCAGAGGTCTCTTAGGCTGTCTTCATTTCTTCTCATTCTTTTCTCTTTAGTCTGTTCCACAGCAGTGAATTCCACCATTCTGTCTTCCAGGTCACTTATCCGTTCTTCTGCCTCAGTTATTCTGCTATTGATTCCTTGTAGTGTAGTTTTCATTTCAGTTATTGTATTGGTCATCTCTGTTTGTTTATTCTTTAATTCTTCTAGGTCTTTGTTAATCATTTCTTGCATCTTCTCAATCTTTGCCTCCATTCTTATTCCGAGGTCCTGGATCATCTTCACTATCATTATTCTGAATTCTTTTTCTGGAAGGTTGCCTATCTCCACTTCATTTAGTTGTTTTTCTGGGGTTTTTTCTTGTTCCTTCATCTGGTACATAGCCCTCTGCCTTTTCATCTTGTCTATCTTTCTGTAACTGTGGTATTTGGTCCACAGGCTGCAGGATTGTAGTTTTTCTTGCTTCTGCTGTCTGCCCTCTGGTGGTTGAGGCTATCTAAGAGGCTTGATGGGAGGCTCTGGTGGTGGGTAGAGCTGCGGAGGACAGATTTTATAGCTCCAAAGGCTGGAAAGGTTTTCTCTTCTTCCTACATCCACATCATTTTCATAAAGTATAGAATAAAACTTGCCCCTCAAAATATTATGAATTTTGTTCAAACTGCACAGACATGGCCAACAATTAATTCCAAAAAGTAGCTCAGAAAACAGCTCCTAAGAGTTTTTAAGACAAAACTCAAAAGTGCAAGAAAAATACAATTTGGGTGGCATGGTGGAATTAATAATGCATGAAGATAGAGACAGCAGCTAAAGGAAGACTTTTATAACCTTAATAAAGTGCAGCCCTGGTGACTATGTAAAACCATGAGAGTATCCAAGGGAGCATGGGCCCAACACACTCTGTTAGTGAAAACGAGGCATAAACTTGGACTAACACAAGGGGAGGAGGGTGCTATGTGATAGAAGCCTTAACTATTGGTGTTGTTTGGAAAAAAGAGCTTCTTTACTGCATTCAAGGCAGCCCTACCTGCTTTGCTTAGTGATACAGTGAGAAAGTATACTTAGTCCATCACAGATGGACATTTGTAAGTTGCTTTCTCTGAAAGAGTATGACAAAGATTTTCCTAATATTGGTTACGGCCATTTTGCCTGGCTAAAAATCTTTAGATAAGACAAAATGAAACTAAAATTTAGGCCAGCGTACGTGTGAACTATGGCAATCATTAGAAAACGACTGAATGACACTATGAAGTTAAAGAAAAGAGCAACTAATTGCATTGTCCTATTGAGAAAGCCAATAATGTCATCAACATACATTCTTGGTGGTCCCCAGTGGCTGAAGTTTGGAGTTTCTTCTCCTTCACCTTCTTCTCTCTCAGGTAATTCACTGAGGAGAAAGAAAGGGAAAAACACACACACATATAACTTACAACACACTCTTATTATTAAAGGTTCTTGAAAAGTTTTACATTATACAATCTATATGTAGTTAAATTGTTCTTAATTTCTAAGCTTTAAAAATATTTACATCAATAGTTAACTATCCATACAAAGCATAGATACATTGCTTTAGCATTCAACTTAACAAATATCCACCCAGCACCAGAAAATCATTGATTATAAACACTTTTATTGGTGACACTCTAGATGTTATGTTCTAAAAATCTGTGTTTGAATTTGTATGATTTCACATTTGTTTCTATAACAGCATTTAAATATTATAAAATATATTTCTTAAAATTTGGTGTGATTGACCAGCTAACAGTCTAGTATAAACTTACACAAACAGCTGAAATGATTAAACAGTCAGTAAACATGATCGTTCTTTCTAGATTTTTCTGTCTCTCTAACCCTAAATAATTTCCCTGTCATTTGTATCCCATAAATATTTTGTGTAGTTACACAGCACTTTTCAGTTTACAGAGAGACTTCTTAAACAATGTGATTCTCCCACCTACCACCACCATACTTTCACCCATCAAGTTATGTTAATATGGAACTGCCTAGCGGGATACTGTAAAATGCTGAATTACAGAGTAGTTATAAAAGTAATGTTATCTAATAGGGTAGAGACACTACAATCTATTATCTGGAAGAGGAGTCAGGATTTCTAAGCTCCAGTCTAACCTGTACCACAAAATAGGTGTGTGCCTTTGGACCACCAAATGAAATCACTTATGTGATACTGTCAGTTGTATTACTCTACACAAAAATGTAGGGACTACCTCTTCCATTTCATTTTCACAAAAACCCTGTGAAGTAAGCACAGCAGGTTATATTACTATATTTTCCCCACAAGGCTCAGAGAAGGCTCAGATATACTACACAATCTCTCCACAGTATCCAAATCTTTCTTTCAGCATGAAGTTTCAATGCTCCATTCTCCTCTGAACTCTCAAATAAGTCCTATAAAAAGTATAAAACTCCAGCTACTTGCCACTCTACAACTTTCTAGGATATAATGGTTTAAGGCTGTGTGAAAAGGAGAAAGTGAAAAAATTGGGACAATCTAAAAATCAGTTAAGGAATTGAGATCATTAGGGATCACTGACATCTCACCCACTGCAGACAGCCTTCTTGCCTTAGCCAGTCTATTTTTTAAGATTAAAAGCATCGTAGAATTCAAGGAAAAACAACTTGGCAGATACTTGCCAGTTACTTATCTAATGTCTTCTCTCCCCATCTTCCTTACCCAACAACATAACCTCCCTTTATTCCAGGTGGCACTATGCCTAGCTTTAAAAAAATAACTTTTCTGGACTTCCCTTCAGCTAATGGTAACTGTGTGCCATAGTTCTGATCAGCAACAAGGAAGCAAAAGTCCCCAGATGAGATTTCCTGGGAAACTCACTAAATGGAGGGAGAATCAGCTGACAGGAGCCTTTTGCTCTATGCTCTTCCCCTTCTTCTTGCCTAGAAGGCAGAGGTGATTATTGGTGGTGAAGCATCCATCTTAAAATCATGAAGAAACCATGAGGACTAAAGCAATACATTGACGACAGCAGAGCAGAAAGAAGATGTCTAAGACCCTAACAGGACTTCTTCAGGACTTTTTTACATGAAAAAAATTAAGCCCTAGTTGAGTTACGCCACACTAAAAGTGTGTGTGGGGAGAGGGGGCGGGAGATTCAGTTTATAAGCAGCTAAATGCAATCACTAAATGATACACACATGATTCCACCAATTTAAGTGAAGTCTTCACTTTATCATATCACATTATTATTCTTGGCACATATGCATATACGTTCATTGGATAATTACAATCATAGCATAAACTTTCATATTTTGATTATCCTATAATAGTAACAAGGATTAAATGAGATATGACTGGCATTTAACTGAGGCTCAACCAATATGCATTTCCTTTACAATTTTTTCACTTGAATTTATATCAAAATTTTCCCCAAGATTATCATAAGCTTCATCATTTCTTATTTAATAGCATCTTAATAGTCCATGGTATTGATGTAATTTAATTTGTCTGCTATCCCAAAATATAATGCACTTAGATTATGTCTTGTTTATATGGAATATAGACATTAATGCAAGGAATATCTTCATGCTCTGCTGTATTTTAGTATTCTCCTTTAAGTAGATATTAATTGAAGTAAGACTGAAAGCTAAAAACCAAACCAACACTGAAACCTTCCTCCTCTCCATTTTCCACTTTCCTGTACCCTAATTGTGACAGGTGTGATAATATGAAATAAATATTTGGTCCTTGTCCCTGGTTCCTGCCACAGAGCTTCTAAAACCCTTGGAATTTTCCAAATGATAGGGGTGACAGGAGCATTTTTTGTTATTCATGACAAGCCCCTCTCAACCATACCTGAGTTGATGTTAATAAGGTGTCTCCAGGTAGGACTACAGACAGTTTCAGGATGGGGGTTGATTGCCAGAGAAGCAGCTATGTGATTAGAGTTAGAACTTTCAGCCCTACCCCCACCTCTGGGACGGGGAAAGGGGCTAGAGATGGAGCGCAGTCACCAATGGCCAATGATGTAATCAATCATGGCTGCATAATGGAGCCGCCATAAACCACTCCCCCACCCCACCCCCTCCAAACAACAGGGTTGAGAGAGAGCCTGCAGGTTGGAGGACACATTAAAGTGCTGGGAGGGTGATGTGGCCCAAGAGAGCATGGAAGCTCTTGCATCCCACATACCCCCTTCCCTGGCTTATGCATCTCTTCCACTTGGCTAGTCCAGAGTTGCACCCTTTGTAATAAACCAGTAATAGTGAAGTACTTTCCTGAGTTCTGTGAGCCATCCTAGCAAATTATCAAACCTTAGGAAGGTGTTATGGGAACCCTCAATTTATAGCCAGTTGGTCAGAAGTAGAGTTGGCAACCTGGAATTTGTGACTGGCATCTGAACTTGGGGCGGTCTTACGGGACTGAGCCCTTAACCTGTGGGGACTGCACTAACTCCAGGTAGTTAATGTCAGAATTGAAATGAATTTTAGGATACACAGTGTCCAGAGAATCAGAGAATGGGTTGTTGGGTGGAGGAAAAAACTCACACATTTGGTGTCAACAGTTTGTGAGCAAAAACAATTCATGATAGGTATTAAGAAAAAAAAAGTACGTGTTTTTATTATGGCACATGTATAATATCATTATAAGAATTAAATTCTTAAATTTAAAATTACCTAAAATAGAATGGAAACCAAGCTTTAACATTAGTATGGGCTATATGCTTTTCTATTAAAAAAAAATTAAAATAAAAAATATCCTAAACTGCTGGCTTTCACATACAATATTAAGCAAAGGGGGAAAAATTTTGTCTAAAATATGGACAATTTTAGTTTTCTTTAAGAAAATGTAGGACAAAAGGATTTATTCTGTTAGAAGAGACTTTTTCAAAGCATATTATCCTTTTTCAGGAAATTGATAAACACATATTTTGTTCACATTACTTCATACCTAAAGAGGGATAAAACTTTCAAAAACATAGTGTGATTAGTTTTAGAAATACAGTCACAGGATACAAGCAACTATACAAAATAATGTAGTCACTTTACACTGATAAATGCATATACCTTTCAACCCAAATTAAAATTTAACTGAGAAAGTAAAATACTTTTACTGCACATATTAAGGTGTAAATTTGCACAAATGTACTTGAATCTTTCACAAGAGAATTCTAACCTCTAATTTTATAATTTGCACTTTGATTAAACATGGTCAATAGCTCAATCAGTTAGAATCTCAAATCTTAAAATAACTGAACTTTTGCCTTTTACATTTAACCAGAGTTTTATAACCACTTTTTCCCTAAAGGAATTAACCATCTAATAGAAACAATGCTTTTTATTTTTAGTTCAGTCCTTTATAACAAATGCCCAAAGTTATAATTCTTTACAGATTTGGGATGAAAGATGGAGTGCCCCATTAATGAACAAGTGGATATTAATAGTAAGACTTCATCATAATATACAATGTCTTTGAGAATAAAATTTTCAACATCATAAAAAATCAGATGAATCTAGATGGCCAAGGTGACCTTTTTTTTTTCCCACAAATGATAATATTTTATTATAGAAAAAGCATCCCAAATATAGGATTTCGTAAACACTGGTAGGTGAACAAGTGCAACTTTAAGAGTAAATACAAAGTAAAGAGGCAAAACCTACAAGCATTCTGCCTTTATGAGAAAATGTACTGTTCTCCTGCAGAGGTGATCCCACCCAGAGCACAAATGTGGCTCCATCTCCCATAAAGGCATCAGGTTTGCTTTCTGAACTATGCCCAGTCTAACAATTTCAAAATGATGGCAAGAATATACCTTTTTTTCATGTGAAACTTCTATATACTAAACCGTATGAGGGTCAAGCAAACTCAGCACCCCAAAATGATGTAAGCAGGAAGGGTTATGGTTGTACCTATCTCAAGATTTCTTTTTCCTCTTAAAATATAGATTCTATATGGCAATTTTCTGTGACACACCACAGGGAATATGAGCATTTGGAACCAGGCAGAATAGGCACTAGTGTTTTCCAAACCAGTAGGGCTAGTTATACAAATGTTACACTATGACTTTGAAGTTACAAAGCAAATTATTACCTGATACCAGTATACATAAAAAATTAGGCATTCTTGTACATGAAAGTTTAAAATGACACAGGCATGGTGCTCAGTAAAAGAAGCCATATACAAAAAAGTACGTACTGTATGATAACATTTACATGAGTTCTAGAACAGAAAAAATAATTTACAGTATTAGAAGTCAGGGGCAAGGGGGAACTTTCTGGGTGGATGGAAATGTTCAATATCTTGATTGGGGTGTTGGTAACATGAATGTATACATTTATCAAAATTAAGAAAATTGTCCTGTAAGATTGCATTTAAGACATTTGTTAAGAAACAGAAGTTTAAGCCATAAAGGTTAAGTTGCTTCCTTAGGTCTCTCCCTTTTCTCTTCTGACCTTCTGTAGAGCCTGGGTTAGCAATCAAATATCTAATTATATTTTCATAGGCATTCATGTAATATTCTTATGTGCCTCTTGTCCTAATTTCTCACATTCATCTTCACCTGCAGTGACTGGCATCTGCAACAGCATGCAACAGCATGGTAAAAACAGGAAAGTGTCACATACATGAGGCCACAAACTCCTTGGAAACTTCCCCTTTTTACTCCCAACTCAAACATTCCAGAGTAGTCCTCTCTCAAATGTACACATTTATTGTCTCCCTTACCCTCAGTCTTCTACCAGTATTCTGAATTTACACATAATTTTTGGCAGTGGAACTCAAAGGTAAAACTATTAGATACCCACCATTTACTTAGAAGGCACTAAATGCCAGGCAGTGCTGGGGACTTAAAATATCACATTAACTCACTTAATCCTTTCCCTAGCTATGACACTCTGCCTCCTATTTCACCTCCCACCATTCAAAACAAAGTATCCAATACCTGAAAGTATTTCTTTTCATTTGCATTCTATTATACCTACAACATGATTTTTTTTTTTCAATTTAGAATATGCCTTTCACCTCAAGTTCATCATCCTACCAGGCTTTAGCCTCTGACACCTTCCTTGTTTTACTTACTGTGACTTGATTCTATTTTATTTCTTAAAAAAAAAAAAAAAAAAAACTCTACAATCTCCTTGAGTGTTTTAATAAACTCAGCAACAATGAATACCCTAGTTACACCTCAGGGCCCATGATCCTATCACTGTCATCCAGCATCATTGCCAGCCGCCTTTCATTAAACATTTACTATGTTCAAGGCATTATACGAAGCCCTTTATATTCACTCTTACTGAACCTTAGAACTACCTACTTTACAAGTGAGGAAATACAGACACAAGGGAAACCCTCTCAGGGTCATGAAGTCATAAATAACAAAGAGCATATTTGAACAGCAACAAAATATATCTATACTGCAAATCTCCTATTAGTCTGAGAAATGCCATGTCCCCCACTGATGGGCACACCCATGTCTTCAGGCAGCAGGTGATGACAGTAGTGAGTTAGAAAAAGACTAAAACAAGGTGAATTCTGAAAACTGGATCTCAAGTGACTTTATGAAGAAAGAAGGATACTCAGAACAAGATCACTTAGATCCCTTTCGGAGTTACCGTGCTCCGCCTGCCCACCGTCCTCCCTTCCTAGAGATCGCCAGTTTCAGGGTGCATCTAACCTCTTAATATCAGTCCTGCCTCCAAAGGTAAGGAGAAGTTGGCTTGATGCAAAAGCACAGTGCACAGTGAATAACTCTGCTGGGCCCTACACAAAAATTAATGCAAAGAAGAAACTGTAAAATAGCATATAGCATTTAGCACTAGATGACACCCTGATGATCTGAAAGACTATATTCTGAAAAGAATCTATGCATTACTCAGGAAGTCTCCTGAGTAGCAATAAATATTCACCTATGAACCTAACTCCATGGGGCATACCCTGAAAGATTAAAAGGGGTAGTATGATTTACAGGAACTGTTCTGGAGCCTGCTGAGATTTAAATATACCCTAAATCTATGACGGCAAGCCAAAAAAACAGCATTCAAATGCAAGACTGATCTCCCAAGGCAAAGATTAGGCTGGAGCCCTTAAATGTCTGTGCCAGCACAAGAAAACAGCTTGTCAAAGTACTCACTTCAGGAGTAAAGCGTTATCTCCTCTCTCTGAAGCTGGGAGACTTGAGTAAGACACAACTGACAGAATGTTTCACCTTCTGCAGAAGGAAGGAAGGGTGGGCTTGGAAATTTGTTTAAATCTTTTCCAATCTACAATTACAGTCCTATAGCCTGAAAAGCAGCCTCATTTCTGAATTCTTGGGCCAGATTCAATTATTAACACTCAGCACAAGAGAAATTTAAAAAATAAAAGTATCTCATTTGAAAAGTAATTTGATCACATAAAAAAGTTGAAACATGTTCCTAACTCCTCCAGCACTTCCACTGCCAAGCATCTCTCTTAAAAAAAAACAAACCCTGGCTGTTTGACACTGCGTTCCGTTCCTCTGGGAGCTGCTTAGATCCCTTGCACGAGGACCCTGGGCCTGTCAGCTTCCTCCCCTCTACACCCTGGTCCAGGTCTGCTGAGTGAAAAGCCACCAGATTCCTCCAACTAGTTGGGCCTATGGGTCTTCCCTTTCCACTCAGAGATGAGCTACACAGAAGCCAGACAACTTTTTACTAAGGTTCTATCTAAAACTCTAGGCAAAGGCCACAGGTCGCTGAACAGAGAAGTGATATAAGTCGGAGACACTTCATATAACACAAAATCTTTCCTGGACTAAGGTTTCAATAAAAGCATTAAGATTCTTTTCCCATATAGGTTATTACAGAACACTGAGTAGAGTTTCCTGGGCTACACAGTAGGTCCCTATTAGTTATCTATTCTATGCATATGTTAATCCCAGTCTCCCAATTTATCACTTCCCCCCACGTTTCCCCTTTGGTAACCATAAGTTTGATTTCAAGATCCGTGAGTCTGTTTCTGTTCTGTAAATAAGTTCATTTGTATCATTTTTTTAATTAGATGCCACATGTAAGTGATATCCTATGATATTTGTCTTTCTCTGTCTGACTTACTTCACTTAGGATGATATACATCTATATATGTATAACTGATTCACCTGTTGTACACCTGAAACTAACACAACATTGTAAGTGAACTATACTCCAATAAAAATAAATAAATAAATAAAGCATTAAGGCCAATTAATCCCACCCCTTTCTCATCTCTGTTATGCTTTGCAACACCTCCAATTCCTTTGTTCGCCTCTCCTGTCCTGTACTCACAGTGCTACACGGCTCTGGTTTTTCTTTCAGAGGTGCTTCTGTTCCCATACCCCACCCCCAAGGCCCCACCCCCCCACCCGAGCCAAACTACCTGTCACACTCCAAGGAATCTCCTTGAATTGTAAAGAAACCACCCCACACCCTAACTTCTTCTCTCAGTGTTCTCTCCACCTCCTCTGTTCTCTCAACAGCTTCCGCTTCTCTGCCACGGATGCCACACTTGAGTGGGTGACACTCCCTCTCTCACTCCCTGGCAGGCTGGGAAAACGGAGTCAATATTTTTCTAAATTCCTTCCCACCACTAGGCCATCACTCTCCTACCCTTGTTTCAAAAGCTAATCTCTACTCTCACACCTCTCCTTTCATGGCCCACTTTACTAGCACCCCATCATTCTGAGTAAATAACCTTTCTCCTAAATGACAGAAAAAAAAAAAAAATCAAGGTCATTGGGCAAGAATCTCCTTGGATTCCAGTCCTCAAGGTACTAATAGTACTGCATTTGTACCTTCCTTTCATTCCTGGCACCTGTGTCCATGGAGGAGATGAGCTTCCGCCTATCAAACTATTAGAAGTTAATCTCTCTAGGTGTGCAGTGTCCTCCTCTCCCTCCACCCTCTCCAGGGACTACACTTAATCAGCCACTTTCTAACATCTACATATTCCTTTTCTGGATCTTTCACACTTACAGTGTGTGTGTGTGTGTGTGTGTGTGTGTGTGTGTGTGTGTGTGTATCTCTCTGCCCCCTTGTCCCATTTCCACAATGCCCTTCAGTTGTCTAGGTAACGTGTTCTTTCTGCCTCTTTTCATGATCAG
Source organism: Balaenoptera borealis (assembly GCF_965194805.1). Lineage (NCBI taxonomy): Eukaryota > Metazoa > Chordata > Mammalia > Artiodactyla > Balaenopteridae > Balaenoptera > Balaenoptera borealis. The sequence goes on from NC_138860.1 coordinate 141,435,965, forward strand.
GTTCCTCGAAACACTAGTCTGCTCTTACTTTGTCCAATATCTGCCCTCTGTTCAATTCTCAACCCACTACTCTCTGATTTCCACGCTAATGAAACTGTTCTAAGCTTACCAAGGGCATCCATGTGATCAAGCCCCATGAAAACTCTTCCATTTTATCTACCTTGACCTCTCCGTAGCATGTAACAATAGTCTGTAATGATCCTTTTGTTAAAATGCTCTCTTCCCTTGGTTTCTATGTCAACCTCTAGTTCATCAATTTCCTTTTACTTCTTGTTCATTCCACTTCATTATTTTCTTCCTCAGTTCATGCCCTTAATATTGCTGCTTTACAGGACTCCAATTTTGGCCCTGTTCTTTTATCACTTGAGCCTCCCCTGGATGACTATTCAGATCCAGGAGTTTCACCTACACTTGATCTTGTTCCCAATTATCCACATCAGGATAGACCTCAGCACTAATCCCCAGAGTCATGTATTTAATTAACTCCATTTCACTTTATTGTCCTATGGATACCTGAACTCTCAACATGTCCCAAACAGAACTCATCATTTTCCTCTTCAACCTGTTCATGCTCCTATAATCTTATGCCAAAGAATTAATGGTCCTGCTATCCATATAGTTGCCCCATTCAGAAACACAGGTCATCCTCCTACTCCTTCTCACTCCCAACATGTTATCAGCCACCAATTCCTACAGCTTCTCTAACTCTTAAGTCCAGTCTCTCACTAATTTGTCCTTGAGTGCTTCTTGCTTGAGTTGTTAAATTCTTAATTAACCTTCCATTCTCTAAGTAAATACTCCCATAATCTATTTTGCAGACAACTGCAAGAATACAAAATTGTATATATATAAAAAAAATTATATATATGGTACAATTTTAAGTATGTGAAATTCTCACAGTAATTGTTTAGTATGGTGGGTTTTATTCATAATATTTCCTTGCATTTTCCAAATGTTCCACCATAATCATGCCCGGTTGTTTTCGTTTTTGTTGTTGTTTTTTTGTTTTTAACATCTTTATTGGAGTATAATTGCTTTACAATGGTTTTTTTTTTTTAATAGAAGCAAAAAGAAAGCTATTTTATAATGCGAAAACAAAGAGAAATAATATCATACCATGCATCGGTGGCATATCTAGAAGACAACATTCCTGTGTGTGCCGAGGCCTTGGAAACAGCTAGAGCCCTGGGGAGTTGGTATAGAGGCAAGTCTTCTTGCTCCCTTGTTTGAGCCACAGCAGGAAGTTCAACAAGCAAGCCAGGACCTTGGACATCACCTGGAATCATCATGCCTAAAGAGTAAACCCAGATGATAGTGAGCACACGATACACTCATTCATTCTTCATTAATTCAATAAATAGTTATGGATATCTAGTACAGGCAGGCCCCTTCCAGATAGAAGCCTTATTTATATTAAACTAAGTAAGTAAAACATTTAATATGTCAGATGGTGACAGTACTATGGTAAAAAAGATTCTGCAAAGAAGGGGGATAGGGGTTGCTCAGTGAAAGAGGGTTACAATTTTAAGCATGGTCTCACTGAAAAGATGTTATTTTAGCAATATGAATCTTTTATCAAAAGAATCCCCTTTATAAGTCAGAAAGAGAAAGACAAATACTATATGATATCACTTATATGTGGAATCTAAAAAAATACAACAAACTAGTGAATAAAACAAAAAAGAAACAGACTTACAGATACAGAGAACAATCTAGTGGTTACCAGCGGGGAGAGGGAAGTGGGGAAGGGTAATATAGGGGTAGGGAGAAAAAAAAGTTATTATGGGATTATATGAAATCATGTATGTGAAACTTCTGAAAACCATAAAGCACTGTAGAATTTAAAGAATCTTTCATTCAATTAAAAAAATAAAAGAAGAAGAATCCCCTCTACGGTGGTATTCTTACCTTACTACAAATTTTCCCTTTATCAACCTAGGCTGTCTCAATTACAGGCATACTGACATTTCACTGATTAAAAAAAAATAATTCCACAGAATAACAAATAACCAAATAAAAACACTTACATTTTTAAAGGGGCTTTGTCTATAAATTCCAGGATTCTTTTACATTTGTTACCTTATTTAATTCTCATATTAAACTATGAGGTAGAAAAGGTAATAGCAACCATATTTTATAGGTGGGGAATTCCAGGTCAAGGAATTTTTGCCAATTAGAATGAACAAATTGGGACTTCCCTGGAGGTCCAATGGTTAAGACTCCGTGCTTCCACTGCAGGGGGCATGGGTTTGAACCCTGGTCAGGGAACTAAGATCCCGCATGCCGCGCGGCACGGCCAAAACAAAAAAGAATGTACAAATTTACCTGACACGTCATCTGTGTCATTTTCCCATTTACTGAAAAAAGGAGTAACAGGGGCAGAGCTGTGCATGCAGTCCTCCAGCACATGGTTAGAGACCTGCACCCAGACTGGCATAAACCCATTAATTACTCTTAAGATATACCTCAGTATCCATCATATCTCATCCATTATAAATTCCCAGCCAATCTTTCTTCATCATGTTATACAAATATGATGAATAGTGAATCAAATGCCTACCTTAAATCCATACATTTATGGTATATTTTTGAGACTTGGCTTATCAGAAAATTACCAATGATCACTAAGAGATACAGACACTCTTCTAAAACTTTTCCTATAAGCATCACCTAAACTTTCCATTTCTTCATATTGAACAAATTTTCTAGTAAACTCACTTCTACTTCTGCTTTTTGTCTTGTCTAGACACACTGGAATCAGGATCTAATCAGCAGAGAATCTGAAGAGGGGGTGAAAGTAACTGTAATGCTCAGGTGGTATTAAAGGAACTCTCCGGTACCTCAGACATGCTTCACTCCCATCCCCTGGGCCTACATTCCTGCATGCAGTCAAATCCATACCAGTGCCGCACTGCTCTAGCTTTGCCTGTGTCTACCTTCTCCCCCTTGAGAAGGGGCCAGGGATGGGATGGAAATTCTGGCACGAATGGCCTAAAACAGGAGTTGAAAGAACAGAGAACCGGCTCTATTTGCAGAGCTATTTCCCATCCAGCTATGCTGGTAAAGCAGCCTATTAAATTGCGGCACTGGGTTTCATAGTTTGCTTCAGTTTGTTTAAAGCTTTTCATTACCTGCTCCACACAAGGCTGCCCATACCCTTTGCCCACTCCTCCTCCACGGACACCTTAGCAGTGCTCAGGTACACATCTCTCCTCTCTCACCGTGCTTGACACAGGCAGACTTACAGAGCTGTTCATCAAGTGCACCACGGTACCTGGGAGCCCATAAAATAAATCACGTCCTTCGGGGCCTATGCAGTTGTTAGGTAACAGCCACAACAGAAGCACACAGGTTAGGAAAACTGGGAAGTTTATTTATTTATTTTTTAAAATATTTATTTATTTATTTGACTGCATCGGGTCTTAGTTGCGGGATCTTCATTGCGGTATGCGCTATCTTTCATTGCGGCACACGGGCTCCTTTCTAGTTGTGGTGCGCGGGCTCTAGAGCATGCAGGCTTAGTTGCTTCACGGCATATGAGATCTTAGTTCCCCAACCAGGGATTGAACCTGCGTCCCCTGCTTTGGAAAGCGGATTCTTAACCACTGAACCACCAGAGAAGTCCCCAGGGAAGTTTAAAAAAAAGGTTCCTAAATAAATGGAAGTTAAAGCTTATAGGAGAGAAATGGGGGGAATTTCCAAAAGGTTTATACTTAGTGAGGTGCACGAATAGAAAGATAAACAAAATAAAGGCAAGAAGAATCCAAGTAGAGAAGAGAGGGTGTTACTGCACAGCTTAGCAACTGGGAAAAAAAAAGTAGGGAATCGGTATGCTGTTAAATCACCACCCAGGAGCAGCACATCACCTTCTCATTCAAGAAATATTTCTTGAGCACCCACTATGGTAACATAATCAGGTATAAGCCTTGCCCTCCAGAAGCTTATGGTAACAGACAGGCATGCAAATACGCGAGTGTGCCTGACTGTGTGTGCAATGACAGAAATTCATCCAGGTTCACTGGAGGCCGACTCCAGGCTGGGCCAGTCAAAAACTGGGAAATAGAACTACTTTCTGTCTGAAATCTTCTGAAATCTCTTAACACTAAATGTATTACTGATTTGACATTGATCTTGTATGCTTTACATTATTAATTATGCTAATTTCTAGGTTTAGTTTCACAGCCCGTGAAGAGCATAGGCTCTTTGAGGAAACCTACTTTTAGATTAAGTACAGGGTCAAAAATAGCCCTTTACACATAGGTTCTCAAAAATAATTTTTAATGTAATTGCTCATAAGTAAATCTAATATTGTCTGTTACTAACAGAGTGGTCAAAGGGCTACAGATTTGAAAGAGGCCTTACAGAACACTTAGCCCAATTCCATCATTTTACAGCTGAAGAAGTGGAGGGGCTTGGAGAACTGGGCAGCTTGCCTGGTGACACAGCAGGTTAATGGCTTAGTACTGAGGGACCTGGGACTGAAACTATATTGCCTCTGTACCAATAATTTCTTAGTCCACCCATGGTTAGCACGAACCCAAGTACTCACACCTGCCACACAGCATTCTGGCAGCTCTCAAAAATTTTTCCAAAAAGCACGTGGTTATGAACACTCTTCTAGTGAGGACAGGCCTAAGGTATACAAGCGTAGCTTAATTCCCAAAGCTATAATCTCCAAAAATAAATTCCCAGGGCCTTGTCAAATATTAGATTAAGGCAGTATGGTGGGTTGAATGATGGCCCACCTAAAATATATATATCCCTGCCACAGAACCTATAAATGAGAACTTATATGGAAAAAAGGGCTTTGCAGATGTAATTAAATTAAGTATCTTGAAATGAGACCATCCTGGATTATCCAAGTGGGCCCTAAATCCAACAGCAGGTGTCCTTATAAGAGAGAGAAGAAGAGAAGACATGGATAGGGAGAAGAGGAGAGGGCCACGTGAGGACGGAGGCAGAGATCAGAATGCTGCAGCCGCAAGCCAAAGGACGCTGGGGCCACCTGAAGCTGGACAAGGCAAAGAACAGATTCTTCCCTAGAGCTCTCAGAAGGAGCACAGCATCTTAATTTAGGACTTCTGGACTCCAGAACAGTGAGAGAATTAACTTCTGTTGTTTTAAGCCACCAAGTTTGTGGCTCTTTGCTACAGCAGCCCTAGGAAACACATACAGGCAGCAGAAGGCAGAGGAAGTAACTTTGGAGGCACTTAGATGATACCCAGAGCAGGGCTCAGAGGAAGACTGGATCATCCCATGAGGACAAAATCCCTTTCCCTATGTTTTTCCCAACTCCACTGCCCTTCCTCACAAACACCCACCCCATATTTCTAGTCTATTCCTTTCAATCCTGACGGTATAAAACAGTGAATGATTCTCAACCAGGGCAATTTTGTCTCCCAAGGGACATTTGGCAATGTCTGAAGACATTTAGATTTTGATCATGACTGGGAATACCACTGAATCTAGGGTTAGAAGGCAGGGAGGCTGCGAACATCTTACAATGCACAGGTAAGCCCTCTACAACAGAATTATCTGGTCCAAAATAGTGCTTATATGGCTATAAAGTATCAACGGTAATCAAACAGATATGGACCATTAATTCATTTATGAATTCATTTGTGCCATAAATCTTCTCTAAGTATTTAATAGTCAGAGGATACAGAAATGTGGTGAATTAAAAAAAAAAAAAATAGTATACCAGGAGAGTTTTGGTGAAAAATCCCATTTTTCTCCTAGTCACAATCAGTTATACATTAAGAAAAACTGAATAGACTTATTTAATCTTAGATATTCAAAATTGACTATCCTAATTTTCTTTTTAAATTAATAATTCATGATGTGTTCTGACCTACAGGGAACTGGCAATTGTTATCATCTCACAGATGCCTTCAATCTTTAACCACATTAAGAATTCCATTCTTTAGATTTTTATTTGACAGAATGTTGAATTCATAAAAAACGGTTACATAACTTTTCTATAGCTATCTCTCTCTCCTAACAGCATATTACCATACAACACAAGAACTGCCCACAGAGAAAGACTTTTCCTATAAGTAGAGTCAAAACAGGTGAAGGACAGCATAAATCCTGAACAATGGCTCTATAAATCCCAATGCTATGAAAGAACTTACCAGGCTCACCTAAGGATCTTAATATTACGACATTAAATATTGCAGTGTTAGATGCGGAAAGATTATTTTTTAAAGTCAAGTTTTCAAAAATATATAAGAATCAATATGGGAAGAGGCAAGGAGAAGCACTATACTTTTAGGATTCTTTAATGGAAACTAAGTTATTAATGTACCAAAATTGACTGTAATATATGGCTATAAAAATGTTTCATAAATGTTTAAAATATGTCTCTTTATTAATATTTAACAACCCCATTCAATGAGCTAACAGTATCACTTAATAGTATCCGAGATTTTAATATATATTAGTAGAGACCTATTTCAGATTCGGCATTAGGCCGTAGTTATAGTTTTAATCCATAAAGCTAATAAAAAGCAAAATGAGGCAGGGAAAATGCAGCTCTCTCAGAAAACAGAATCTGAAAGCTCTAAGTTCAAATATGATTCACATTATTTTTCCGGATATTTTGAAGCAGATTAATAAGCAGATTTCAATTCAAAACATTATAATGAATGAAAATGTGACGGTAAAATTCATCATATATACAAATAAAACTGAAAGATTGCAAAATAATGTAATTTGTGTTTATGAGAAACGAAAATCACAAACCTAAATCCAGACTACTTTTCGTTAACGAATTAAGATTTTCCAGATCATCAAATCTGCTTTGTTGACTGTTTCCTTCAGTTGAGGGTATGGAGGATAGGGAATCGATGCCAAAGTTTTCTTTCATCTCAAGAGGAAGAAAAACAGAAATGCATTAGTACTTTATGATAAAATGTGGAACACCATAATGTTGTTCAATCCAGATCATAATGATAGCGGGAAACTGGCCCTGCAAACAAGCCTTCTCAAGTAACGGTTTATACTGTGGTAAGCAGTAACAAATGTTAGTAACTTAATATCTGCAAGAGTACAGGCTAGTAAAATCTGTTTTTTCCAAACACTGGATTATTTAACAACAAAAAAAAATTGTTTTATAAACATTAATAAGTAGATTTAAATAAACATTCACCAAGGCAGAGGAATAAAAATCTATCCAGTCAAGCAAGGTCAATGGTTGATACTCATTATGTCCTGGATCATGCTGGATCACAACTTAAATAGCTTCATTGTTGATCTGGAAACACCTGGGGAATTTTCATAGTTCTAAGCCTTTGCTATGCCCTCCCTGACACTCTCATCTGCCTAGTGAACAACCTGTTCCCCGAACCTAAAACCTACAGGTAAGCACAGTCAAAAGTTATTACACTTTCCTTGTCTTCCTTTTACACAGGTCTTTTATGGTTTTCCAAAGTTACAATCTTCCAGAACATACAATTTTCGTTGATGTATTTTATTATGATATTTAAAAACATTTATATGCATGAAATTAAATGACAACATTATGGCCACCATAGGCATTTACCTTAACTCATTTAAGGTGAATAACACTATGTTATTCTCTATTGTTGGAAATTTAGGTTGTTCGAAACAAAAAAATGAATTATATTTTTTACAACAGTCCATGTTTTTTCATGGTTAAACTGGTCATACTTCAATGATAAGAAAAGAACCTCTCATAAACTGATGTACCAAATACTGCTAGATTTTATCAAATAGATTATGAATATAATTGAGTATATAACTGTACCAGATACCCAAAGGAGGCTACAGTACATAGAATTCAACTCAAATATTAAAAAGAGGTGAGAAAGGAAATATGACTACTTAGTTGCCTAGAATAAAATAAGCAAGAAGAACTTATTAGAGAAGGGAGTCAGGAAGAGATGGCAGCCACTGAGTACTTAAAAAGAAGAAATTTTACAACAATTTTTGAACTGTCTGGATTTTTTTTTTTTTAAGTGAATGGCAATTATGTAACTGAGGAATAAGAATTGATGCCTAAATCTGAGATTTCAATACAGTGGGTATGAAAGGTTAAATCTTTAGAAAAATCAATTCAGGGGGCTTCCCTGGTGGCGCAGTGGTTGAGAATCTGCCTGCCAATGCAGGGGACACGGGTTCGAGCCCTGGTCTGGGAAGATCCCACATGCCACGGAGCGACTAGGCCTGTGAGCCACAATTGCTGAGCCTGCGCGTCTGGAGCCTGTGCTCCGCAACAAGAGAGGCCGCGATAGTGAGAGGCCCGCACACCGCGATGAAGAGTGGCCCCCACTTGCCACAACTAGAGAAAGCCCTCGCACAGAAATGAAGACCCAACACAGCCATAAATAAATAAATAAATAAAATTTTTAAAAAAAATCAATTCAGTTTTTTTCTAAATAGAGAAGAAAATAAAAACATAAAATTATTCTCAGGTAACTAATCCTCAGGCAAAAAGAATCAAGATGTTTTAAAAAAGGGCAAAGGACTTAGACATTTCTCCAAAGGATATTTGAAGATCGCCAACAAGCACATGAAAAGCTGCTCAAGGTCACTAACAGAGAAATACAAATCAAAACCACAGTGAGCTACCACTTCACACCTATTTAAAAAACAGAAAACAAGTGTTGGCGAGCATGTAGAGAAATTAGAAAACTTATGCATTGCCGGCAGAAATGAAAATGGTACAGCTTCTATGGAAAACAGTATGATGATTCCTAAAAAAATTAAACAGAATTACCATATGATCTTGCAATTTCACTTCTGGGTGTAGAGCACCCAAAATTTGGTTTTTGAACAAATATTTGTATACCAGTGTCCACAGCAGCATTGTTCACAATAGCCAAAGATAGAAACAGTCCAGATGTCCATCAGCTGATGAATGAGTAAACAAAAGGTGGTATATATACCTTCAGTGGAATGTTATTCAGCCTCAAAAAGTGAGAAAACGCTGACACGATACATGTATGAACCTTGAAGACATCATGCTAAGTGAAATAAGCCAGACACAAAAGGCTAAATATTGTATGATCCCACTTACATGAGGTGCTTTGAGTAGTCAAATTTTTAGAGACAGAAAGTAGAATTGTGGTTGGTTGCCAGAGGATGAGGGAAGGTGAGAATGAGCAGTTATTGCTTAGTGTGTACAGAGTTTCAATTTGGGAAGATGAAAAAGTTCTGGAGACGGATGGTGGTAATGGTTGTACAATAATGTGAGTGTATTAATGCCACAGGAACTATAAGCCTAAAAATGCTTAAAAGGTCAACTTTATGTAATGTGTATTTTATCACAATTAAAAATAAAGAACCAGAACTATAAATCTTGATGGCTTCACCCTTCAACTAAAATGGAGTAACAGGGTGGTAGAGAATGATAAACTTGTAAGTAGTTGGGTACTATTTGCACTCCACAAATATAGCTATATCTGTAACCCAAAATGGATATTACAATGAAGACAGAAGTGATAATGTTCCTCTACCTTTTTGGAGGGCATCCTCTAAATAGAAGAGTATTGGGAATTACATATTTGTAAGGTATTTGACTGTGTTTTTAAAATCTACCCACTCAGGGCTTATTATATTAAAGTATCGTCACTGGATCCACCATAATGAGAGAAAGGCAAATAAAGATCCAAGCCCATCCTGATCATGTGGGTACAACTGTTACAGGGGATCAGAATATTCCACCCAGAAATATGTCACTTTGGCATAAGGATTATTTTGAACTGAAGAAAAAGAGTGAACTCAGAAAAGCTTCCTATCCTCCCCTGATTCTCAATCACCAGAGATGACTCTAGACTCTTCAGCTCAGAGATGGCACTAAGAGAGATGTACATGACAAACCTTACTAAAACAATCCTTATCCTCCATCAATTCCCCCCATATATTTACCTTCCCACAGTATGCTGACCCTAAAAGCCTAAATCCCTTTTCCTTTGTCTTGTCACTTCTCTACAAATTCACTGTTCTTTGTTAAGATGCTGTATAAGCTCAAGTTCTAACCCCTCCTTTGAGTGAATCATCACTGAGTTTCTTCTGTGTATATGCATGATGCAGGTGTTAATAAACGGTTTTTCTTTTCTTAATCTGTCTTTTGTCAGTTTGATTTCCAGGGCCCCAGCCAGAGGAGCCTAGGAGGGTAGAGGAAAAAGGGTTTTTCCTCCCATACACTGTCATCACTGCTGGGTGTGGGGAAGGGAGGAAAAGAGCTAATGCCCATATATCTGGGCAAAACTCTAATTCAAAAAGGTGCATCAACCCCTATGTTCACAGCAGCACTATTCACAGTAGCCAAGACATGGAAACAACCTAAATGTCTATCAACAGATGAATGGATAGAGAAGATGTGGCACATATATACAATGGAATATTAGTCAGCCATAAAAAAGAATGAAATAATGCCATCTACAGCAACATGGACGGACCTAGAGATTATCATACTAAGTGAACTAAGTCAGAAAGAGAAAGACAAATACCGCATGATATCACTTATATGTGGAATCTAAAATATGAAACAAATGAACCTATCTATGAAACAGAAACAAAATCATGGACATAGAGAACAGACTGGTGGTTGCCAAAGGGGAGGGGTTTGGGGGAGAGATGGAGTGGAAGGCTGGGGTTAGCAGATGTAAGCTTTTATATATGGAATGGATAAACAACAAGGTCCTACTGTATAGCACAGAGAACTAGATTCAATATCTTATGATGATATTTTATATTTTCCATAATGGAAAAGAATATTAAAAAATGTGTATATATATGTATAGCTGAATCACTTTGCTATACTGCAGTAATTAACACATTGTAAATCAACTATATTTCAGTAAAAATTAAAAATTAAAAAAAGAGTTAATGCTCAAAGCAAGAACATATAATTATTTAAAGAAAATAAAATACTGTTTAGGTAAGACACATTAGGGTTGAAACAATCTTAATCAATGCCAGTTTAGGGAGCCTATACATGTTACATCACAGAATAAGAAAGCTGGGAAATTTAACAGAGTTAGTGATTAAGATGCATGTCCTTCAAACTGTGAGCACTGAACGCTGTTTAAACAAGCTTTATAAAGAGCACTTTGATAAACAATAGAGGCAGTGGTTACACTGTGAAAATCATCAATATAAACTTAGAAGAGGAATTTTTAAAAAACCTAATATTATGCAAATGATGCTTGAGATCAGAATAAAATTTTGACTGACAATATGGATTCAAAAATTACTGTATCTGAAACAACCGAGATGAAAATGAAGATGGTATAGTTGAAGAACAGTGTTGAAAGATCAAAAAGTGATTCTAGTAATAATATAGATTCTGGCATTAATATGCATTGAAAGAATTTGAATAAAATTCTATCATTAAATGTGAGAACAGGCAAAAAAATTGATATTTTATAGGTTTTAAAACAGGAATCCTTAACTAAATTTATAAAGTAAATATTATTAATATACATTTGACTATTTCATCTATATCCCTAAAAGTTTGTATATTAAAATGGGCCTATATTTTAGGTTGCCTTATATTGGGGTAAATAGAAAAATTTATTTTTAATGGAAGAAAACAGCCACAAGAAGACAGTATTTATGAATATTCAATAACCTGCAATTACTAACTTGCTCCATATAACTGACTATTCTGTTTGAGGTCAAGCACTTACAGACATAGGAGTGGGACTGGCAGAGATAGAAAGAACCAATGTCAGTGGCAACATACCAGGTGATTTCGATGTCACCTCTTCCCACATTAGTCACATAATCCCAAAAATCTGTTCGCTGGTAGACTGCCCAGAGTCCACTACCAGGGGTAATCCTCTGGGGTTCCTTAAATACATAAATACAGCATCTTGCATAGCAGCGGGACCCACAAGCATTTGCAAAAAGGATAAATGTAGGAAGATCTAAGGGAGGCAAGGAAAAAACCCAGCTCTATCTGCCTGTGAGAGAGCAAATGAAGGCTACTTTGCACATCACTGCAGGGAAGTTGCTGACCTCAGTGAGGAGGGCACTGTACTGCACCTGAACACACTGCTATGTACCCCATACAAAAACTTTCTTTTCATTTGCTTGGAAGTTAATTTGGGGAAATAAACAAACAAAAATAAAACATTAAAAATATCCCTAATGAAAGATTCCAATTGGTGACCAGTTAACTCTAATTTGATTTTTAAAAAAACTTATTGGTGATTTAATAGCAAGGGCAAACCTATTAAAATATAATGCTTTCCTGCCAAGTTGTCAACAGGTAGTATCACAAATGTAAAGATAATCTTCTAGAGTTCAGTGACTTTCTATTTAGTATCATATATAATACAGAGAACAGTGTGGATAAGCAAGACAGAAACAAGGACAAATCTTTAAACAATTTTGCCTTGATTTTCCTTGACAAATACATTATGTGAGAAATACAGAGCTGTGTCTCCCTGACAGAATTTTTTAAAAGAAAATCACAAATGGCAAAAGAACTCTTCCTTGAAATCGGTCATTAGGAGAAAAACATCACTAAAAAAGCAAGGTAAACAAAAATAAAACCCACCATAAAAGCAAGGCAACTACAGTTTATTAACTCCAGCCAGAAGTTACATAACACAGAAATGATGAGGTTTACTTAAAGCAACACACTGTATGGTACATTTTGGAAAAAATGATTTATGATGAAAAGACCCATTGAATTTTGTTCATTTGTTTGAAAGCTGTATGACTTGTGGACAGAGATAGGGAGGGAGGAGTCAGGGAGGATGTGGAAGATGTGCTCTAATCCCTTACCATCTTTTCAGTGCTACAGCCACACTGCTGCATCTCCTGGGAATACACGCTCATCGTGGACCTGGCTTCTTGAGGCTCAGGCAGTTCACAATCCTGGTACCACTGTGTACCAAAGTGCAGCTCCTTCATGGATGGAACAGGAGCAGCCTCTTGAATGTGCGATGAGGGATACGATTCCATGGACTGAAAGCGGTTTTGATAGAGCTCATATTCTTCATCAACAAGCATTTCTCTTTCTTCACCCATTTCCTGCAATCTAGGCGCCATAAATTCAAGCATTTCCCAGGCCTCCTTACTATTGTCTACCACTTTTTGTTGGGACTGGAAAGCCTTTCCCAAATCTAGAAATGGTTCATCCACAAGCTCTTCTTTAAAATAGGGCTCATCTCTAAATCCCTGTGAATAAAAATTGCAAAAAAACTTTAAACTACGTCTGTATTAAAGCTGCACCCTACACATTAACTGGAAAATTAACCCCTGACGTAACTGCAATGACGGTATTACATGACAATGCATGGTTAACCTGACAGCTCTCCATTACAAATGAGAAGAAATACAATCTCACTGCCACACAAGCCTCAACCCTGAAAAGAAACAAACAACAAGAGGCAAAAATCTGCCTTTGGCAAGGTGACTGACTAGTCTGAAAGGTTCACTATACATCAACTGCCTTAAAATTCTCAGTCAGAAATAGGAATTTTGTTAAATTGCTACATTGAATATTTAACTCCTGCATCTCATATAAAAAATAATACATAAATATGGATGCACTTCATACTATCACTTAAGAAAGCAAAGACTTAAAAGGTCAGGATTTTCAGGTTTATGTAACTCAAAAGACATTAATGGTTATTTGAACGTTTACAAAACATTCTCTATAAACTAAAGATATGGGGAATATGCCTCAACTACTTTGAGTATGACTCTTTTATAATATACCACTTAATAGAAATTTATTTTTGCATCTGCGTTAATAAAATAAAACAAAAGGAATGAATACAGTATGCTCTTCAATTAATTCATACTTCACTAATCAGAAGAGCAAGTACATAAAACTGAAGATAGATAGTCATGCATGAGCAGAAACTTTGTTGAGTTCCTAGGTAACGCTTGAGGAATATATGGATCTGCTGAGCCTTTGACATAACTCCAAGGCACCTTAGGGTGCTGGGCACAATGAGGCCCAATTCCCTCTAAGGGATCAATGACATTTCCTATTTTAAGTCCTATTCATTAAGTATCAATAAATGTAAATTCCTGAAATGAATCTACTCCTTCCCAATGCTTCCTCACTTTCAGCTAGACATCATTGCAGTGACACTTTTAAATTAATATACTATACCAAATACTGTAACCTAGTTATTTCAAAAAAAGAAAAAACTGCATTTAGAAGGCATATTTAAACATGTCACACCGTTATGAAATTGTAACAAAAAATGTTTAAACTAAAAAAATATAATGGACATTACGGGACTACATATCAGCTTTAGACACTGTCAACAAACTATGTAAAGAATATCAAGACAGTTGTTACCAAGTAAAGCAAAACCATACTCTAACTGCAAGAAGCAAAATAAATACAATTCATTTTAAGAATAAAAAGGGAAAAGCTTCAAAATATACTTTCTAATATTAAAGCATAAAGTAAGGTTTGACTAAATAACTCTTTTCTTTACAAAGTATTCAATAAGAAGACCTGTATAGCTCTTATTCTACGGCATTTTTTTTTTAAATGCAGGTCTATTTTCAAAAATATGTTCTACCCTCAAAATTTTAAGAGTATATTAGTGATAAAAAATGAGGTATGGTTGTTCTTTGAAAATGCCTTATACCTGGGCTATGTCATTTATGGAGGCAATGTGATACAAGAAAGAAAAGATTTCAGTTTTAAAAAAATTAATAGGGACTTCCCTGGAGGTCCAGGGGTTAAGAATCTGCGCTTCCACTGCAGGGGACACGGGTTTGACCCCGGTCGGGGATCTAAGATCCCGCATGTCACGCACTGCAGCCAAAAATAAATAAATAAATATCTGCAATAAAAAAAATTAATAAGGGGGATATTATTTAATTTGTATCTATTTAGCCAAGAGAGTGAGAACAAGCTTTTGTCTTCTTTATAATAGCAACTGTTTACTTGGGAAATAAATGTACTAAATACCTTGGGTGCTTCAAGTATTAAAGATGAATTTATATCATGAACTGTTCCTGAAATTTCAGCCTTGTCTTCATTATTGTTTGAATGTAAAATACGATTTTCTTCCTCTTTATCACCTTCCTGAAAATAGAAGCACTTTTAATTGTTAATTATTTTAGCATGACTGAAGAACTGTTTTTGTCAACCATGAAACTTTTATTGAGTTCTAATTGACATATAACATTATATTAGTTTTAAGTGTACAACATAATGATTTGGTAGACGTATATGTTGCAAAATAATCACCACGATAAGTTTAGTTAACATTTCAAATTTCAAATATACAATACAGTGTTGTTAACTATAGTCACCATGCTATACCTTACATCCTTAGGACTTATAACTGGAGATTTGTATCTTTTGACCACCTTCACCTATTTTGCCCACCCCCAGCCCCCAACTCTGGCAACCAAAGAAGTACTTTTGTAATGAAGAAAATATCTTAGTTTCAAACGCTTTTCAGATTAATTCTCATCTTTCCATTAAATGCAAGTACACAATAAAATTTATGTAAATTGTTTTATGAGACCAAATTTTTCTTTAATAACCAAAAAAAGCCATGTTCAGGTCAAAGCTTCTCAAACTTTTTATTCTTTTTAGGTATTCCTTAAAGAAAAAATCACTTTCCCAGGAAGAGACCTTAACATTAAGAAACACCTAAGTTTATACAGGGTGATACTCAAAATATTTAACAATGGTACAGGGTAGCCACTCTCCATCAGAAGAGGGACAATCATCATGATGCTCCCCAGCTCAGCATCAGTCCCATGTAATAACACAGCTACAATTTATCAAGTCCTAGCTATACATCAAAATCTATGGTAAACACTTTTACGTGCTTTGTCTCAGCTTAATCTTTACAGCAATTCTATTAGGTCAGGATTTTTATACTTACATGAAAATAACATCAAATAGATATATATCTCACAGGCACAGGCTTTAGCACTTTAAATATATCAATTCATTTAATATATTTTTTAATATATTAATACATATTCTAAGAAGTAGGTGCTCTTATTAACCTCATTTTACAGATGAGTAACACAGGCACAGTAATTTGCTCAAAGGTACATAACTAGTCAGTTACACACCCAGAATTTGAGCCCTGGCTGTCTGGCTCTAGAGCCTGTGATCTCAGCTACCATGATTTGTGATCCCAAGTGGGAGCTGGTGAGGTTAAATAACTGGCCCAAGGACACACAGCTTTGCAAATCACAGAACTAAGCAAAATCCCACAGATGTCTGGCTCAAGAACTCCACTGCCAGCTCTGTCCTGTGAGTTCTGAAGATACAATGAACTTTTTTTTTTTTAATTTATTTATTTATTTATGGCTGTGTTGGGTCTTCGTTTCTGTGCGAGGGCTTTCTCTATTTGCAGCAAGTGGGGGACACTCTTCATCATGGTGCGCGAGCCTGTAACTATTGCGGCCTCTCTTGTTGCGGAGCACAGGCTCCAGACGCGCAGGCTCAGTAGTTGTGGCTCACGGGCCTAATTGCTCCGCGGCATGTGGGATCTTCTCAGACCAGGGCTCGAACCCGTGTCCCCTGCACTGGCAGGCAGATTCTCAACCACTGCGCCACCAGGGAAGCCCTACAATGAACTTTTTAAAGTCAGTTTTTATCTGTGACATCTGAGGTGACTTTGTAGAAAAGAGAAAGTAAGTCACGTTTCTGGTTAACATGAAACTATATAGATAATAAGTTTCTATATAAGACTATAATGCAAGATTATAGAACACCTATATTATATAGATAGTACATATCTATATGGTACAAGACTTAATAAAAAATAATTCTATTCTCCTGTTACATATTCATAGTCTTTCTGCTCCAACTTGACTTTGGACCTTCTTATTCATACTCTCTCTCCGGTTCTCCTGAGGACTGAGCAAATGCTCAGCAAACATTAAGTGATGAGATAAGTGGCCACCAACCGGACCATGAGAGAGAGAGACAGAGAGACCTCAGAGAAGATCCATGCATTACTATTTACAGCTCACAGACAGTTGTGCTAAAAGAACCCAGATGTTAAGGAAGGAATTACTTAGTGGTGATTCCACTAAAAATTTCTAAGTCTTGAAAGTGACCTTCTCTCATTCCTTCACTGGCCTCCCACTTCCCAGCAACCCGGCAGCCTTCTATTCACTGAGGGAAGCCTAGGCAAAGGTCCACCTCACAATTACTGTGTTCCAAAATCCTCTCAGAGCAAGGCTCCAAGGCCCCGAGGTTTGTGCAGCTCTACCTCTTCTAGAAATAGCACAGGAATCCACAGCCAGTTGTTACTAAGTTCTGTTCTTTACACTGCCTGAGACTTCCTTCAATTGCTTCAAAGTAAAATCACACTGTTTAGGTCCTATAGATCATAAATAGTTGGGACTTTCTCTGGTAACCCAAATAATCAGGCAAATAATCATCAGGGAAAATCTAGACAAAGTTCTTGTCACAATCCAAAATACCAAGATGAGGTCCCCATAAAAATATTAAGTTTCCCCTCCTTAATTTGTCCAAAAATCAAACTGGGTATCTCATGGTATATACTGACTATGGCAACACTCACACACCAAATACACAATATAAAGTCAAGAATTTGACTTAGCTATGTGCTATATTCCATTTCAAAATGTTTAAAGTGTCTGATAGGTGTAATATATAGGCATCTTGATGTATAATATGTGAAGAATAATAAAGTAATATATGAAGGTCATGTGAGGTTCCCCAATGCAAAAATACTATGTGTAATACATGACTCTATGTCTATAAATGAACATATGTAACGATATCTATACAGACAGATCTCTATCTGTATACCTATTTATCTATATGAACACTTGTAGTGTGCTAATATATTCCACAGAATAAAAGAATTTTAGAGTTAAGAAAGATCTTATGAATTCTCTAGTCTTTTTTAGTCTTTTCAGAAATGAAAAAGTAGGCTCAGAAAAGTGCTGTACCTATGATCGAATTACTGGTATAGTGTTTCTCCAAGTGCAAAAATTCTGCATCAGAACTACGCCGGTGACTCACTGAAGAGGCAGATTCCTGAACAGCAGACGAGAATCACTAAATCAGAATCTCCAAGAGTAGGACCTGGGAAACTGCATTTTAACCATCTCCAAGGTGATTCTTATGTCTATCACATATCATTGAATGTGAGACTCACTGGGCTAACTTGTAGCAAAGTTAGAAACAGAGCCCCGATTTCTTGAAATCCAGTCCAACACTCTACTACAACCATGCTATCTGTTTCAGACATGCGGCATGAAACTAAACTTGTGACAACAAATTAGAATAGGAACATATAGCATTGTGGCTAAGAGTACAGGGTCTGAAGCCACTCTGCTGAGTTTATATTCCAACTCTCCCCTTTACTAGTTATATCACCTTGCATAAGTTACTCAGCTCTGTGTCTTGACTAACTCAATACACAGTAGTGGTAATAAGAGGATTACCTCCTCTTAAAGTTTCTGTGATGATTAAATTAGTGCATGTAAAGAGTTTAAAATACTGAGTGACATATAGTAAACATTCAATAATACTTTAATGCTGCTTGAAAATTATCATCAAGTATTTTTTTTACATTGGGGAACCACAAGAGCACCATAGCTAATAATACTTCAGTCAGAAACAGTGATCTAGGGACGTTGCAGGAACAAAAAACGAGAAAGAAAAAGAAAAACAAACAGTGATCTGACATAGTGCATGAGATTAAACAATAAGATGACTTCAGGATGGCTTGACCATATCGGAGTTTAGATGCTAGGGGTTACAAGGCACACTGATGGTCAGAAAAGCATATTAAAATCTTACTGAGATATGGTTAACTAGATTTCAACTTACCAAGCCATCTCGACATCATGCCCAAATGAAAGTTAAAACACATAAACATACTTATTTTAATTTATAACATAAGGAATGTAAGGAAAACTTAGAAGTCTGTGCTAAAAGTATAAAGATAAAAGTAGTAACAGTAGGACTAGTAATGTTGGCAGCTAGCACTGATGTAGTAATGTGCTAATAAGCACTTAACAAATATCTTTAATCCTCAAAATCCTATGAGGTAGACATTTTTTTCTGAAAATTAAGTCAAGGACGTTAAGAAACTTGTGCAAAGACACATGTATAGTAAGCAGTGGAACAGGGATTCGAAGCCAGGTGTATTTGTCTGCAAAATCCATGTTCTCAACTATTGATATTATCAATATCCTATAATAATATAGTATTATCATTTCCTATATTAACAAAATTCGACACTTACCACCAAAGGCTTACAGATGCCAAGGTGTACAGTGCCTGGTGGCACAGCTTTCAACACTTCCACAGCTTCAGCAAGTGTGGTGTTGTCCAAACAGTATTCATTGACTGAGACCAGGCGGTCTCCAGGTAATAGTTCTCTGCCTCTTTCTGCCACACCATCTGCCACCAGGGAGCGAATCACAATCACTGATCTTGTGGGATCTAAGGGGTCCTAAGGATCAAGCAAAAAAGAAAGATGAGTCAGTTCCCTAAAAACAAATGTATAGCCTTAAGACAAGTATGTGGACAGTTATACCTCAGCGATATTGTGGGTTTGGTTCCAGATAACTACAATAAAGCGAAATCACAATAAAGTGAGTCACATAAGTTTTTTGGTTTCCCCAGTGCATATAAAAGTTATGTTTACACTATACTGTAGTCTACAAAGTGTGCAATAACATTATGTCTAAAAAAACAATGTCATACCTTAATTTAAAAATACCTTATTACTAAAAAATGCTAACCATCATCTAAATGATACAGGGTTGCTACAAACCTTCAATATGTAAAAAAATGCAATATCTGGAAAGTGCAAATAAAGCTAAGCACAATAGAAAAGGGTACGTCTGACTCATGAAATCTCATTTGACTATTTACTTTATGTGTCCAGTATTCTGGTGGTATTCTTCCAAAAACAAAATCTATTAAAATATCACTCTATACATCCACACAAATATCAGCTTGTATCAAGGTAAAGACATAACCTTAACAACTTCAGTTGCATGTCTGAGTGCTCAATACATATAAATTTCTTTTCTAAAGTTTTGATGATTGACATTTTGTTGGACCACAAGAGATCTGGGGAGAGTTGGAAAAGAATCTCTGACATCCTTAAGCATAGTCATACTGTGGACCAAAGACAAGCCCATCTATTACTGCTCTTGGGCAATAAGTAGGCTCCAAAAGTAGTGTACTATGGGAAATGATACTGCATTCTTAGGCATTCCACCAGTATAAAACCTTCTTGCTAAGTCACTTAAGTTCCAAAAAGACATGGAAACCATGGCATATACCACTGCATTTAAAAAGTATGTTTAAAAATAACATAACCTAAAATTATGACATGGTATAGGTACCCCTAGGTGAGAATTATTCTAATACAGAGGAACTGAATATCATTTCATGAACAAAACCATTGTGCAAATCTCTCTCATCCACTGGGAGGGCCCCATATTTCTTTTCATTAAGCACAGAAGATAACACTGACATTCTATAAATACATTTGGCTAATAAAAACCAATTTATAGCCACACTATTATTTTTTATTTTATTCAACAAATACTGGTATATAGCACTTACTATGTGTCAGGCTCTGTTCTAAGTGCTTGACAATCATTAATTCAGCTAATCCTTGCAACAAATTCCAGGATGTGGGTAGATTTATTGTCTGTATTTTACAAATGAGGAAACTGAAGGTCAGAAAGTTAAGGAAACTTGCCAAGATCACCCAGCTGGTGAGTGGCAGAGCCAGGATTCAAACTCAAACAGTCTGGCGCCTAAGCCCTTCTCTTAACCACTGTGCTCTACACCATAATAATAATCAGAACAAATTGGAAATAAAGAGTTATGAGTGGAAAAGACACATTCATGTGGAAATCTTATGGTTGAGTAGAATCTCTTATTTGTCCTAATGGTGGAGGTATATGATACAATTACTAAACCTCAAACTTCATAAGGGAGAGAAAAAAAATAAATCTCACTCTTAGCATCACTTGCTTGGTTTGTCTATTTTGCTCCTACTGTTTCATTATGTACATACTGTTCCATAAAGGCAAGATGTAGTAACATGAGATTCTACTACTGTTAGTTTCCATTAAACCCTTCCTGAGAAAGTAGAAACTACCACATTTTGTGTTAGAATGGTAAGACTTCGGAATTAGTAAAGTGAGAATTTGCCAAGTTCCAGGCTATTTCTGTTTGAAGTGGCTGATGGTTCTTTTGAAGGTTTCTGCTGCAGTTTTCTATACCTCTCTGTTGTAGACATCAAGGCTTATTTTCAATACTGCATGGAATCTTAATCAAATATACCATATTTAAATCAACAAAGGCTATAGAGCAAATTCCTTGAAAAATGCCTTCAAACAACTTATTTTACTTTTCTTAACTAAATCTTGCTTTTCAACTACCAAGTCAAGAGATTCTTGGTAAATTTCTAACATGCTCTGTTGTAATAACACCACATACTAATAAAGAGGATTGAAAGTAAAAATAGTCATGGTAACTCACTAATAAAGTACAGTGTTAAACTATAATTACACCAATATTTTCAAGTAGAGGGAGCTATTGCATAGGAAGAGAACAGAAAGGAACCCCTAAAAAAAAGAAAAAAGTACTGTGGGATATCAGCAGCGATCAGTGCAGTAATATAAAAGAGCTGTCTATTTTGTCACCAGCAACCATGAATCACAACACACTTTTTCATTCTGAAATATGAAACCATTACATTTTAAGTTTGACACACTAATAAATAAGCTGTACAATTATGTCCTTCATTTAGGCTGTCAGTTTCTGATGGAAGGCTTTTTTATTGGGGGGGAAGGGAAACTATAAAATAGCTTATTCCAAAATGCACAGAAAGCAGCTAGCATTACATCATATTAGTAATTACTAAACTTTCTTAGAGAAAACTGCAACAGTAAAATACACCAAAAGCAAATAAATGATTTCACTGGGTGGGTGTGAGCCATCTCTGCAGTTTCATATAACACCTAATCAAAAAGTACTATTTTCTACCCAAATAAATAGTGAATTGGTTTTCAAAATGCAACCAGTTGAAATGATAATTAGAAACATTTCAAAGAAAGACTACCAGGAAATAATGGAAATAGAAAATAGATTAATAGATTTCCCTTATTATAGAAAAATCATGGTGAGCACTTATTTATACAAAATGCAACCTTTAGACCACAAACTAGTACCAGGTGTGCCTGCTTACTAAAATTTATTCAGGCTTGGGCTTCCTAGTTATTCTAAACACTAAATCCAATCTACCACTCCTATTCCCGGAGGAAAGAAGCCAAGGGCAGCTTCTTTGTCACTTAAAAAAAGACAAACCACCCACTACTGAAGATACCCCATTATGGATAATCACCACTGCATTTTCTATGATGACTTTTCTGACCAGGTGATCTCTCACGTAGCTAAATGGAGTTGCTTTAATGAGTAACAGTCATTTCCTTTCATGGTCATCACATGTAGTAGCCACCCTATGGAAGAACAGCAGCTGCTACTGCCTACCAGGGCGGCTACTATTCTTGAGGCTTTGCCACATACGATATGCTTAAAAACCAGGCTGCTTCTCATCAGAAAAGTCTGTTTTCTGAAAATGTAGTCTACAATATCGTACCCATGTTAAATCCAACAAAATGTTATAAAGATATTTCTCAAGACCTCTACCCAACTTCTAGACCCTATCCAGATTTTTTCAAGTCCCCATCAGTTTTTATCACCTTTTATCATAATTTTAAAATCTCTAATTTTTCTTGTTTTGGTAAACAACACTGTAAGGAACATTGTATTCAAGAATCAAGATGTTGTTTTAGACTAAACAGCCAATAGGGGGTACTAAATACCAGCCACAGAACACAAGATACATCATCTTTTACTATGCAAGCCATTCTCCTCTTCTGAAAGATGTTTTTTCCTATTTATGCAAAATCCTTATATTCTTACACATGTTCTAACAGTATCTCGTATGTCTGCTTTAACTCAACCATTTATGAAAGTCATTCCCTACAGCTCTTAAAAACTCCTACAATCAATTAGGCACAGCCAACTTTCATCAGAATGCTACGTGGGAAGACAGGAGCTCTAAACCTGAATTCTCCTTACTACTTAGCTATGAAATCCGAAGAGAACCAATCTAACTGCTCTGTCTCACAGGTGAATAAAAGTGCCTGAAGAAAAGCTCATATGAGGATTTCTGAGGTCTCTTGAAGTGATCCTAATGTTTGATAGTTATTATAAACACAGGAAGTTTCAATGTTGGCGGAAATCCAAGGTGACAAACAGATTTCTCTCCTCCCATAGTCCCTGAGTGGCACTGCCATACACCCAAGCACTCACTCGCTCTCTCTCCCCTTTTCACTGGGTTGCTGGCTAAGGCACGTCAATTGGCCTTCTGTCTCTTCTATCCGATCCTTTCTCTCCATTTCTGTTGCACTACCTTGGTGCAGCTTCTCATTATTTCTCGCCTATGCAACTGCTTCAGTCTTCCCAAAGGTCTACCTGTCTCCAATCTTACCCTCTTCAGTCTATTGTCAACAGAGAGAAAATAATGATTTTTAAAGATAAAAATGGTATTGCAATTCCTCCCCTGCATAAAATATTTCAGTGACACCCACTGCCTTCACGATAAAGTGCTCTTTGGCAGAAAAATTCCTTCAGATCTGCAGTTTAGTCTCATCTCCCCTTGCTCTTCCCAATGTACCACTGTTCACCCCCAATCTGCCCCACACATTGTCCCAACAATCCAGAACTACTGAAGTTCAGGACTGTGGAAGGCTTTGGTATGCTTCACGATATTCTACAAACCATTCCATCTGCCAGGAATGTTTTTCCTGCCACACTGCCACTTATCTGTATCTTTGCCACCAGAGTCAACTCACATATTTCCTCCAATGAGAAGCTTTCCCTGACTTCCCGAAGAAGACTCAAGCACTTCCTACTCTGTGGTTATCTCTAAACCTAAAAAAAGACCCCTCATTATAGCATTTGTCATAATATAGTTTCCTCACTGTCCTTGACCTTTTAGAATAAGTTAGACCCTCCTGCTAGATGTATACACAGCCTGTTGCATTTTTCCTATTACAACTCTTTTGAAGTTCTGCTGAAATTATTTTAACCATCTTCCCTACTAAAAACAAGCTTCATGAGAGCAAGGATATGTTTGCTTATTTGCTACTTTATTTCCAGGGCCAACTACAGTGCCTGCCACAGAGAAGGGACTGAATAATAGCTGAAATATCAAATGACTGAATCTGTTTAGGCTCTCTCTCCTTGCTGGACTATAAGTACAGCTATAAGGCAAAGGCTACATCCCATCATATGTGAATAACAACAACTGTTAACACTTACTGAGGTCTTGCCATGCCAGGCATGATCTAAATATCTTACTTCATTGAACCTATTTAATTCATCCTCACACCAACATGAGGTAGGTTCCATTATTATCCCTACTTTTCAGATGAGAAAACTAAGGCAGAGGAAAATTAAATAACTTAACCAAAACACACAGTTGATAAGTAGTAGAACCAGAATTTAAACCAGCCATTCAAGCCCCAGAGTTCATGCTGTTATCCACTATGTCATGCAGCTTCTTAAGGTAAGTATTTGCTAAATGAATGAATGTTGAAAGAAGGCAAATTGTTAGAATATATATTTATTACCTTGCCAAAGTGTATAAAACTGAGTCCTTGGCCACTAGAGGTTTATATGTTGGTACCTAGTTGATGAAAGTTAGCACAGAATGTGCAGCGTGCCTCCACGGACAGCTAAAACATGCATTTGTTTGCCAGATTTTAATTTACACTTACGTTCTCAAGAATCCATTCCTTTGGTGTCCTTTGGACACCTTCACATGAACACATACAAACATGTGACAATCCTTATTCCCAAATGGATGGAATTCAAAGTTCAGAAGTGTCTATAAAATGTATTATATGAATATTTGTGTACATTCCCACAGATCAAAGAGACGAGGGTTCACATAAACTAAAGCACTGTACAGCGGTGTCACCTGGGGCAGAGAGGTGGTTCAATTGAAACTGGGCTCTCTCAGAGACAAGGATATCAACCAGAAGATGTAGAGAGCTCTAGTCTTAAAGCTGCTCCAAAACTAAAACTACAAATACAGGTAAGCAACCATGGCAAACTCAGTGGAAAGGCATGAAGCAGAAAATGTTACATAAAGAGGAGACAGAGGAAATGAACATGAAGAAAAGTGCTCACATTTAATAAACTGGCCAATGCCTCAGTAAAAGGCATTTTTTAAAATAAGAGGAATATGAGACATACCCCAAACATTTATATGTTTGCAGTATTACTCCAATGAAGGAAAACAAAAATCAAGGTGTTACAAGGACTTGACTACATGGATTCAAAATAAAGGATAACTGGGACTTCCCTGGTGGTCTGGTGGTTAAGACTCCATGCTTCCACTACGGGGGGTGTGGGTTTGATCCCTGGTCAGGGAACTAAGATCCCGCATGCTGCGTGGCACAGCCAAAAAATAAAAATAAAGATAAAAAATTTTTTAAACTAAAATTTAAAAAATAAAGACAAAAAATAAAATAAAGGATAACTTTTGGGTTGTTCTTGTTTTAAAAATCTATTCTATCACCCAAACTTTTAAAAACGTTAAATAATGGAATAAGAGGACTTCCCTGGTGGCGCAGTGGTTAAGAATCCACCTGCCAATGCAGGGGACATGGGTTCGATCCCTGGTCCAGGAAGATCCCACATGCCTCGGAGCAACTAAGCCCGTGCACCACAACTACTGAGCCTGCACTCTAGAGCCCATGAGCCACAACTACTGAGCCCGTGTGCCACAACTACTGAAGCCCAAGTGCCAAGAGCCCGTGCTCCACAACAAGAGAAGCCACCACAATGAGAAACCCATGCACCACAACGAAGAGTAGCCCCCGCCTGCTGCAACTAGAGAAAGCCCGCATGCAGCAATGAAGACCCAATGCAGCCAAAAAAAAATTTTTTAATGAATGAATTAAGTTTTTAAAAAGGCTTACTTTCACTTAAAAAAAAAATAATGGAATAAGAATGTAGTGACCACAATAGGATGGCAAAGAGATAGACAATAGTTTATTACAGATAAAAACTTGGGTATAAATTATTTACCTTTGATAATGTTGACACTTATTGACAAGTGAGTACAATAAAACATAAAGTTGGCCTACAGTAAACTCATGAGAGGAAATACGGTTCATTCATACAGCCTTAATTCTATGTCATTAAAGTTCTGCGCTGTTAGACAGCTCACCACACCAAAATACCTGCTCTCCTGTATTGCAGGAGTCCTTTCCCCAAATGAAATGATTCCAAAGAATGACTAGAAAAACAACTTCAAACAACTGTGAAACAGAAAGCGCTCTACAAATCAGATCTCCTAACCAATGAATTCAATGTTGTGGTGACATTATTACAGAATTGGGCTACTGAGCTTCACTCTACAAATAGTTATTCACATCAGTGTGAGGAATTATGTTTCAAAGATAATTTGAAAGGACCTACATAAATTTCTGGATAACATGAGGCAGCCAGCACATACTACTTAATAAGAGAATTGCTCCAACTTAATAATGGTCAACTGAGAGAAGACTATGAAAGCAGCAAAGAGCCCAATATAACAAAATTTACCATTTTAACCATTTTTTTTGAATTTTTGAATTTTTTTTTATTTATTTTTTTATACAGCAGGTTCTTATTACATTTTAACCATTTTTAAGCGTACAGTTCAGTGGCAAGTACCTTCACATTGTTGTACTACCGTCACTTTTTTTTTTTTTTTTTGGCCGCGCTGTGCAGCTTGCAGGATCTTAGTTCCCCGACCAGGGATTGAACCCAGGCCACCGCAATGAAAGCGCTAAGTCCTAACTGCTGGACTGCCAGGGAATTCCCCCATCTTCACTATTCATCTCCAGAAATTTTTCATCTTCCCATACTGAAACTCTATATCCATTAAGTGAGTCCCCATTTCCCCCCAACACCCAGTTCCTGGTAACGACTATTTTGCTTTCTGTCTCTATGAATTTGTTCTAGGTTTGAAGAGTATACTCTTAAATGTGGCAATTATTTTTTGAACTAAAGAGTAGTAAGTTAAAATCTAAATGAATTAACAGCTAAATAATTTTTAAAATAAAATCCCAAGGAAGTTACTGAAATGGAGAACACAGAAAGAAACCATTAAGTTTAAAAGGGAGACAGCTAGCTATTTCATCCTGGAGGTAGGCAGAAAAAGGAATTGGGTACAAAGAAGGGCAAAGCAAATGTTCTTTTACACACACACACACACACACACACACACACACACACACACACAAACACAGACGTACACATCTTAAGGAAAAAACAATGATCTGCAGAAGTTCTGATGCACAGCTGGCATGAATTAAAATGTCCACTGTGAACGATGTCAGTCAGAAAACAGGAATCCAAAGATTTTTCTAAAAAGAAGAAAATATACATAGGAGAGAGAGACAAGGAAGACAGCCATTCAATCCACTAGCGGTAGGATGGGTGTCGATTAGAAGTCAAGGAACAAGTTTTGAGCCCCCAGCCTGACTGTGTACAGTTTCACAAGTTCTTCATTTTTCTGAGTCAGTTTCTTCAATTGCAAAATGAGAAAGTTGGATACATGACAGTTGTGATCTGTTCCCCTAACTTCAAAATTCTATAACTAAATTTGACAGAATATCTTGAGTCAAATTTGTCATTAATTTCTACCAAAACATTCACAAAACCACTATAAAAAGTAGGGAATGACAGAAGTTAATTCAAAACACAGCATCAGCAATGAAAAAGACTACACTTAGGTCACAAACATGGTATAATTGTAGTTAGTGATGTCTTTTAAGAACTCATAAAAATGCCACTAACTACATAATACCTAACTTCTGAGTATTCTACCATCAAAACAAAAGATATAACAAAATATATACATGTACTCTTTTTTATAAAAGGAGTATTAAAACAACTTATTTTGCCATTTTTAGATAGCAACAAAGACATGTCAGAGACTATTACTTGAATTAAAATCACTAGAATAGTTCTGGTTTAAGAATGCAGGATGTAATTAATTATACTAAAACAGCATCTTCTGATTTGACCAACAACCTAAGCATTTACTTTTAGGAAAAGAAATAAATGTATTTATAGTTAATGCAAGGCAATAAGTAAATGATTCTAATGAATAATGACTAAGCTATCTTATCAGAATCTAACCCCATTTTTTACTATTTTATAATATAGCCAAGTTTTACACGAATCATACCAATTACCACAACATCATCACGTTCAAAAAGTAAGTGCCCACAAAATACTTTCAGTGCACTCAAGATAAATTAAACTGATATGGTTCCTGGCTCCTTGTGTCATATTACTTCCTTAATACTATTAGACATTAAGAATAGATTTTTTCACGCATCATACATAGAACAAAACAGTCTCTGAGTAGCACAGTAAGCACAGCACACAAGGCAATTAAAAGTGCAATGGAGGGCTTCCCTGGTAGCAGAGTGGTTAAGAATCCGTCTGCCAATGCAGGGGACACAGGTTCGAGCCCTGGTCCGGGAAGATCCCACATGCCGCGGAGCAACTAAGGCCGTGCGCCACAACTACTGAGCCTGCACTCTAGAGCCCGCGTGCTACAACTACTGAGCCTGCATGCCACAACTACTGAAGCCTGCATGCCTAGAGCCCGTGCTCCACAAGAGAAGCCACTGCAATGAGAAGCCTGTGCACCACAACAGAGTAGCCCCCACTCGCCGCAACTAGAAAAGCCCATGCGCAGCAATGAAGACCCAACGCAGCCAAAAATAAATAAATTTAAATAAATAAATTTTTAAAAGTGCAATGGAAAAGAGGTGCACAGAGAAACTTGCTAAAAGATCAAAATATAGTCTAAAATGGAGGAAAAAATACATAAGCTTGCACATAATTTTATTCTGTATAATTTCATACTTCAAAAATCTATTTTAAACATCATAATTTAATTGGTTCAAGCAGAGGTCCACGACTTTCTCTCATCCCCTTCTAGTCTCCTAGTTGACATTCTCCTTGGACACTAAACATTATCTTTGCATATTTCATCTCTTGAAAATTTTACGTCATGCTGTAATTGTTCACGTACTTACTGTTCACTCCTGGCCCAGGACTTTTGCTAGCTGTGAGGAAAACAAAACAAACCAAACCACACAACTGTCCTTTATCTCAAAGTCCCATCTCCTGACTGAAATGGCTGGGGTTCCACCAGGTTGATGGTAGTATTCAAGGACAAAGTCACACCCTCTATTAAAATTACATTAGTTGAAATGTGAATATACCTAACATGACCAAACTATACACTTAAAAATTAAGATGGTAAATTTTGTGTTATGTGTATTTTATCCAAAAAAATTTTACGAAGAAAATGAATTTATAAATAAGAAATACCCCATTATCTTCCAGAAAAAAACTATATTAGTTGAAAGTTATTTTGATGATGCAAGGAAAGTACAGACACACAAAACTTTTAAAAGCTTTTTAAGTATTAGTTTTGGAATTTATTTTAATTTTCCAAAGAAATCACTCTCAACTTAAGCTAAACAGTTACAAGTACCAGCTGAGCGACTTCCCTGGTGGAGCAGTGGTTAAGAATCTGCCTGCCAACGCAGGGGACACGGGTTCAAGCCCTGGTCCGGGAAGATCTCACATGCCGTGGAGCAACTAAGCCAGTGTGCCACAACTACTGAGCCTGTGCTCTAGAGCCCGCGAGCCACAACTACTGAGCCCTCGTGCCACAACTACTGAAGCCTGCATGCCTAGAACCCATACTCCACAACAAGAGAAGCCACCGCAATAAGAACCACACGCACTGTAATGAAGAGTGGCCCCTGCTCGCCGCAACTAGAGAAAGCCCACGCGCAGCAACCAAGACCCAACGCAGCCAAAAATGAATTAAAAAAAAAAAAAAACCAGGTGAGTGGTACTGTTCAAGTTGTTTAATCTCTGAGACTCGAGTTTCTCATTGTAAGTGGAAATAACAATAATACAGATTGTGTAGAGTTGTTAAAAGCATTAAATGAGATAAGGCATGATTAAGTGCTTGGAAAGCCCATAGTAATCACTCCATAAGTGCTTTTACTCTCATTCTTACTATTACTCCTGTTTCTGTTACTATGAAGATAATGGAAAAGAATTTGATAGGGCATATGTGTTTGAGGAGTTAACAATTCAACTGAGCATGTGTAATTTAGACCAACAGTGCTATCAATTGCTAAACCATCCCTGATATTACACTTAAGTGTTAAGCATGACAATGAAGTGCTGGCCTTCTACTCTCCAGATACGTGGACCTCTGCACCTGAAGAGAGGCTCAGAGAAGCATGGTGTCCTCAGTTCTCACTCCCCCTAAAAGCCGACACTAAGGGACAGGAGCCATCTCTACACCGGAAACTCCTGACAACCACTGCCACATCAAGGACATAGGACGCACTTCATTCTTCTGAAAATATTCTGTGATTTTTTTTTTTCTTTTCAATCCTTGAAAGGGCAAGCAATACTCTGTGATATGTAGCACACAAAATGCAGAACAAAACTTTTCCAACTTTGAAACTGCACAGGAAAAAGGCTAAGGAGTCCTGCTGGGAAATATCAGGTAAAACACACATAGTTTCTACTCTCTGGCAGTGAAAAGGCCATCAGGTCTCTAAAGAGCTTTGACTAGGTGGGAGGGGTTAAGGCAAGGGACCATAAGGATTCAGGAAAATATGAAGTAACTTTTTTAGAACTGTAGTAAGTGTTCCTCTCTGGAAAGATAATCAGAAATTTTTATCATCTTTCACTAGAGCCACAATTATGAAGAATCAGTGTTGTTTCTGGTCTAAAGACTGTACTTTCACTCTACTTGACCACAGACTTAGGAGCCCAGCTCCACTACTTAACAATTGGATAATCCTGAACAAATTCTTTAACCTCTTATCATCAGGTTCCTCATCTATAAAATGAAGATGATTACAGGACCTACCTCATGAGGTTGTAGAGATAATTAAACCAGTGTGTGTGAGCAGTACATAATTACTAGCTATTATTATCATGGGAAATGGTGGTCATATTTTATAAATGTTAGAACAGAAAATTTCTCAAAGGATTTTTCATTAAAAGGAATAAAATATGAAAGCTTAGATAGATATTAAACAGCTCACAGTTACTAAAGAAAATCAATACATAAAATCAGGGCCAAGTTATCAATTCCAGGACACTTCTGTTCCTGGAATGTCCACTACCTGTTTGTGTGCAAGTCATGCCTCAGTTCCCCATCAGGCCTCTCTGGGTCTTAAGAAACAATCATTACGAAATCTCTTAGTCTTACTTCTACCACTGCTAAAATCATAATGTATTATAGAGAGTTGTTCCCGAGTCTGTTTCATCTATTATATTTTAACATATGCTTATTTATCCACTGTCTCTCTACTCCCAATTGAATTTAAATTCCATGAGGACACAGGATCTATTGTCTATTTTGTTTATTGCTATATTCCCAGTGTCTGGAACAGTGCCTGACACAGAAGATGCCCAATATACATTTGTTAAATATACACTTGAAAGGAAGTATATCTTTTCATCTTTAATCCCGCATACTAGCTCATAAGTGAACAATAATTTTTTGGAAGGAGATAATGAATAACAGGTATAGCAAGTCTGTGCTCAGATTCTATTTTTAAAAATCATCATCACCATCACCATCATCATTTTTCAGTAACTAGTAACACATTATTTTATGCCCAGAAAAGTGTGGGCATGTATATACATCTTTTATTTAGTCTTTATAATTTTATAAGGAAAATATTATTTCTATTTTAGAGATTATTATATAAGAAAGACTAACAGGCTTGTCCAAAGTCCTAGTAGGGTGTCATAGCCAGAAGGCAAATCCTGGTCCTTTCTGACTCTATGTTCAAAGTGCCATACTGGTGAACAAAATATATGATTAAAATAAAACACAGAGGGAAGAGCTGAAAGGGGAACCTGAGCCCTAGAAAGTGGTGTGTCCAGATCGGGCAGCCAATCTCCTTTCATGCATCATTAACAAATTAGGCCTTTGGTACCGGAAGGAGGCAACACCACTTCCTGGCCCTCACTGGGGAAAGCAAGGCTCCTCTGGATCACCACCTGGCTCCAAATGACACCCACAGACAGGTCAGAGCAGGACAGAGGACCACGCCTTAGGAAAACAGGTTCTCAACGCCTGCTGGTGGATCTGATTCCATCTTTCTGCCATACTCTAGGAAGGGCTATGTCTTTCATTTACTAGTACGGTTCTCAACGCTGACACCAGAATCCAGTGGGAACTTTCAAAACACACCCACACCTAGAGATAGGGGAACACTGGCAATGAAACACCTCTGGAGACTGTTTCCTCTTTAGACCAAATTCTTTTTAAAAAAAAAAAAAAAGTTATTTTTCTGTTTTTAATTACATGGGAGACAGATGCATAGCTGGACATTCACTAACTTCCTGGAATATCTTGAGCATTTCATAGGAGAGACAGAAGTACCAGTATTGCAGTAAACCTGAGCACCTTTATGCCTATATTTTAGCTCTCCATGATCGTTTCATAAACACTAATATAAACGGTTGGCCATCTCTGGAATACTCACTGAAGTTAATATAACAAATATATCATTTTCAGAATCTCCTCCTCCTCAGCAATGCCTTCTAGTGTGACACAGAAAACAGTCCTTATGAAACATTTGTGAAAAGGAGAACTACCCTAGGAGAAAGCACCATCCAGTTGACAAGCATTTGCTGCTTGCCCTCTATTCTCTCTCTCCCCCATTAGACACAATGGGATTTTTTGCCAAATTCGTATTCCAGAGGAGCCATGAAATTCCCTCAAAGTTCAACATCAGGCCTGACTTAAGATCTTTGAGGCCTCCTGCTAATTTCATCCCCCTGCAGCTGCCTCGCTAAGGCGAGCTTTTGATCTGTACTATCTGGATTTCAAGCTGATATACACACAGTCTCTTTGATCTCTTATTAAGTGGCTTCTGGTCTCCTGATGCCTTTAGTCTTGCTGCACTGCGGTGTTTGGAAATCAGTCATCATCCTGAGCACACTACAAACTCCACACACCAGGAGTGGGCCCCCTTCATTCACCCACTTCGCAGGCTTGAAAAGCAATCTTTAAGCCATGAGAGAATTTCCCCAGTAGCCACAATCAATCCACTCCATGAACACACTACTAAGAATTATTTTTCAAATGAAGCAGCTTAAAATGATTTAAAGGATACAGAACTTTCCCATAGAGGGAAAGGAAGCAAATCCTCTGTGAAAAGAAATCTTCAGCCCAGTTGGCACTGGAGCTTACAGTACTTTGATGTTAATAAAAATAAATGTGGATAGGATTCGGGGATGGGCAAAGATTGGGACTTTATCAGTCCCAAGTTCCATTAAGCAAAAGTGACCTTTAAATGCAGCTGTGTGGTTTGTTCAACAGTAGGCTACAGAATATATTTCCAAGAACACGGATACTGCCATTAGTAGCAGACTGACTGCATTTTGCTCAGTACCAATATCTTAATCATACACGGATGAACTGGAAACAGAGCTCCTTTAAAACAAAAAAGAAGAAGAAAAAGAAGAAGATAAAACAGCAACAAAAGAAAAAAACCCAAAAAACAGATACTGGTGGCCATGTTATGAGATCCCATGAGCATTAAAATGGAACTATATAATAACTTACAATATATTACTGTCCTGTAGGTCTTAGATTCTGAACCCAACTTAATAATGTTAATAATATAGGTACTACTACATGTTAAAATTATATCAATACCTATCAAATTCTATATCCCAGATTCTATAAACTAATCAGTTGGCATGAACGTAAAGATACTGGGCTTCCACAAGTTACTAAAGACTATATACTGATAGTAGAATTCACCCAAAATCTCAAATCTTGTGGCACAATTAGAGTCCTTAATTTCTTCCATTTTTAAACTCAATCTTCTGATAAAGAAGATTAAAACTGGTGGAAAAAATAGGAATAGATTTTGGGGCACTAATATCATAGTCTGAATATAAATAGTTTATGCCCTCTCTTAACTATAAAGGTCAATAAATTAATTACTGGCAATATAAAGTTGAAACAAAGTTGATAGTTGTATATTGCTATCACTTAATCTGTCTATATCATGGAAAACCATTAGCAAATCCATGAATTATGCACTTACTTACACTTTATTTTTCAGGAGAATTATCTAAACAAGGAAATTACATAAGAAGGCATCAATTTTAAGTGGTCTAAATACATGAGTCTCACAAACATTTATGTGCAAGCAGTTTGGTAAAAATGTACCAAAATTTAAAAGATAAATGCTCTTTTGATGAGCAATTCCTCTTCTAGGAATTTATCACAATATTTATTCGCACCTTTTTATAAAAGAGTATGACAAGGATATCCAATACAGCCTCATTTGAAATACCCACCAACTGGGTACAGGAGCTTGGTTAAATAAATTATTGTACAACAACAATACTATACTATGCAGTCATTAAAAAGAATTAGATGGCTCTATAAATACCAAAATGAAAGAACATATAATTGAGGGGAAAAAAGCAATATGCTGAAAGCGTGTATGACATATTCCATTTATGTATTAAAAAATAAACAACCAGCAAACTACCACTTATATAATCGTGTCTGTATAAAATATCTCTGGGAGGATAGACAAGAGAAACAGGAGTTTTTATCTGGGAGATAAAAAATGAGGGATTATGGTCAGAAGTAAATATACTCATCACAGGGTACCATTATGTACCTTTGAATTTTTATGCCCTATGTATATATTACTTATTTTTAAAATATTTCTAATGTGCACAGAAAGTCATTCTGTTGCACATATGATAAGAAAAAAGCCAACTTAAACCACATGCATGAAATGTATACACTCCATATAATTTTTAAAAATCTTTTAAGGAGAATTCCATTTAACAGAGTAGTCAGGCAGAAACTGCACACTGGGTTCTTCTCACAAATACTAAGGCATAACATATCCAAGACTCAGCAATACTGCAATTTTTTATATTTATACTATTTAAGTTTTATAACCCATTTCTTCTCAGAAAAATTAATCACTGTTAGTTTTTACAGGGAGGAATATTTTCACTATTATTTTTAATCAGCCATCTTTTGCCTTTGGTCTTTCAAACAGCTTTTTAAAGTGTTACTAAGAGTATTTATATATGAATCACCTCTCAATGGCTGTGCTATTATGCTTTCTATTTTTACCTCTCTCAGTGTCCGAGATAAACCCAAAACCTTTCAAAAATATCTGCTTTGGCAAAAATTGAGTTCAGTCCCCATATCGGGAAGGGAGAGAACTGAGGAATGGGATGTCAGAGGGAGGAGAATTTACTGGTTAATAAATTTTACCTGCTAAATCACTGAAATTCAAAAGTATCAAGAATGGCAATATCATGGCTAATGTTCAAAAATTGGCTAATGTCAAACATTTTCAGTGAATTATAATCATGAGGGGTTATTCAAAGTTCAACATAAATCAAAACACCAGAAAATATCCACTTGCGATGTTTAACTTATAAGGTCAAATGAAGGTAAAATCCACAGTGTTACAAATTTATTTCAAGCTTTTTGGTAGAAATTAAAAATTACAGACTCTCAGACTACCTAATAATTGCTTCATTACTGAACATTATCCCACAACAAATTACTTGCACTAATTTAGGACAATAATTTGTAATTATTTTTGTTTGAAGCAATAAACACTAGCTCTTACACAGTGCATATAAGCAAACTATATTAATTTTTAATACTTACTAAACTTTCATATAAGCATGAAAATGAGATAGTATCTAGCAGCTTGTCTTTAAGATATGAAATGTTTTGCAAGCTGAAAAAACAGGAAGATCTGCTGCAGTAAGTTTATTACAGGGACTCCCTGTAATAAAATACCCACGGAAATACCACTCATACGTAAAGAAGCAGTATGTGTGGTGATTAAAAGTCTAGATTCTGGCAGCTGACTGCTTGAGTTCAAACTCTATTTCTGCCATATACTAGCTGTGTGAATTTGGAAGAGTTACTTAACCTCTTTGTGCCTCAGGTTCCTCACTTCTAAAATGAGGATAATGATAATACATATTTCATATAGTTCTTGTGAGGAAAACATTAAGTAATTAGAACAGTGCCTAGCAAACAGCAGACACTCACTATATGTTAGCTATTATTATTGGATTTGTATTAATTATTTGGATTAATATTAGGATTAGTATCAATATGACCATTAGTGATATTCCAAGGAATAAAGACATTACACATAAATAATGGGGAATCAAGACAAAGATAACTAGGGCACAGTATGTAATCATACCTAGAAACTGGCAAAAAACTATACTATTAAAACTTATAACCAAATTTCTGAAGAGTTCTATATTGCTTAGAAACAAGAGTACACAATTAAGCCATAATATTCATGCTTTTGATAAACTATGCACATCGTTGTTTTCTATGACATGATCTTATAAGGCATGACGTTACAGTGACCAAGGACTCTTCTAATATGGTATACTTACAGGGCCAGATTTTAACTAGCCATGACATGAAGCAATGCCTAGGCACAGTTGAGACTAACAAATATCCTACCTCCTTTCAAATCACAGCCAAAAAAGCTACAATCACTTCACCCTAACAACCTGAATCATATTTACTAAGTCTTCCCTATTGCTTTCTCCTTTTTCTTTGCCCCAATTTATTTAAAATGCCTTTCATGAAAATGAATTGCCACACATTCCTCTTTGGCCATATGACTGAGCTGTAGAACTGTATATCAGATTCAGCTCTTTCATTGCAGGTACAAAGACCTGCTTATTTTCTCTGCTCAACTACACAATTTCTATCACTGGTGAATCACTGAATCCCCTATCCAGACTGCCATCCCATCGTTCCGTGGTCAATTCAAGATCCTTTATGTTCTCACTCATCTCTTCCTAAAGCTTGGCTCAATTTACGTAAAAAGCAAATTTCTGGCCAATAATCCACAAATGGGTAATTCACATATGGCTCATCAAGAGTTGGCTGCATTCTAGAACGTAATTTTACAATTAAATTTAGACTTCACTAAACAAAAGCATCTAATTATTAATTTTCCTAATCTAACTAGTTAAAAATTGATAGAACACAAACGTATTGTAGTATGGCTCCATCTTTGAGGACAATATCAAGACTTTTTGTGTTTATTTTCTAAATTAGATTATTACTAATAATACATTTCCATAATAATCTAACATTTCCCACTTCTTTACATGTAAATTTACTTAAACCATAATAATCCTTTGAGCTAAACATCATTATCCCCATTTTATAGATGAAGAAATTGTAAAAGCACCTACAAAATATATATTGTATATAATTTTGTCAGGCTTTTGACAGAGTTCTTATTTTTCTAGAGAAAAACTCAGTAGTGAGAAAAGTGGTTAACTGAAATTAAAATACCAAAGTAAACTTTCAATCTCTTCAATACTGCTAATACAGGTCCTTTATAACCTGGAAACTCTCCCACTATACTAAAATCTTTTCACTGTGGCTAAGATGTTTCTACAGCACTTCTTATACAAACTATTCTAAGCTTGGGGGTGAGCGTGAAGCTCTGCATCAGCCCTATTCAGCTGCCTAATAAATTCATACAAGAAGCATCAAATTCAATAATAACCAGGAACGTGGCCTTTCATGCCTTCTGCTAAAACTTCATCTGGCCTTGCAAAAAATATTTCTGAACTTTAGAATTTATTACCTAATTACAACAAGAGATGGTATAACCAATTAATTAACTTGCCCAAAACCAAATTTTAAATTGTGTTTACACGTCATCTAAATGTCATGGGGATAACAGTTCTACATACCATTGACAAATGGTGAAAACGTGCTGTGTACAACTATAAGTATATTTAAGATTGACTTAAGAAAAACATGCAGTTTAAGACTGAATGTTTTTTCTTCCAAGGTTTAGTTGCAGAAATAAATAAGCTGAGCCCCTTAATGTGAATCAAAGTAGCATTTAGAAAATGAAGTTTTTTTCTATCAGTTCTCCATAAGCACAAAAGCAAGAATATCTAACACTTCTTTTGCAGCAAAATTACTTCATATAATTTGTGCAGAAATAATCATCAGTATGTGTAATAGTGATTGTGAGGAAGATGGGATGGGGGATATCTATAAATTTACAAATAAAAATAAGATCCAAAAAAACCCAAAGGTATGTTACAATGCATATATATGTGTGTGTGTGTGTGTGTGTGTGTGTGTATATGTATATATATATATATATATTTTTTTTTAAGTGTAAAACTCAGAACTGATAAAGGAATTTTTCTCTTAACCAGGGATTACACTGTTAAAGACTATCAAGTTTTTCTTTCCATCTTTTACTGAACTTTTTATTTTTCTTTTTAATTTTTGAAGCACTTCTCTAACATGTGCAATATTCAAAATATAAAACTTGCAGATAATGTTTTTTAAGAGGGTAAGAGCAATCATTATGATATATTTATAAGAATGCAAAAACATATAGATTCCAATGATAATGAAAATGTAGCTGAATATCTAAAACAACATCTGAAAAGTGTTTTCTAAACTAAATACCAATTATCAACATGTTAACAAAAAAACCCATTGAATATGTTCATTTAGTCCCAATTAATTTTGGCTAACCTAAACTTTATTCAATCATTCTGTAAATATTTATCAATCACCTACCTTGTGCTAGGTAATAGAGCAACACTGGAGAGGAAAAAAAAAGTATCAATACGTGCCATTTGCTTTATATTTATATGCCCTAATAATTAATCAATATATAAACTTCCAGAATCTTACAGTATTAATATTTCTTGAAAAAGATATTTCCAAAAATATGCATTTTTTGGAATCAACAACTCATAATTCAATAATATTCCAAAGAGAACTTCCAATAACGAAGAGGGTTATCTGGCACAGAAATATGCCAGCAAAAATAAAATAGATATAATCTATTTCAGTAATCTTAAAGCACACTGCCAAAATATGGAATTTAATGTTCTTACATAATGCTCAAAGTATTTTTCTTTCAATCTATTCCCGATTGCCTTATTAAAAAAAAAAAAAAAGAATTGATTTTTATATCACTTGGCATTTTATGTGCTTTGATAGAGTACATTTTGCTTATTAAACCACAATGTCTTTAGGCAGCACTAATGTATTAAAATATGCATCTTAAAAGTGAAGAGATTTCTTGCCAACAGTTTTAATTCCCCATGATAGTCAGATGGTCTAAAAATACTTTAACTGGTAAACTGGTATAACATATAGATGTCTTATTGTGACCTTTCACATTGCCACCCCCAAACCAAATGCATCAGTCACTTTACCGTAGTTATAATTGGGGTACATATAAATACATAAATATTATATGTTCTATATTAAATATAAATATAAACTTCACCAAGAACATTTCTACTCAGTTATGCTCATTGAGATTAATAGGTAAGCAAAACTATAAAAACCTTCGTGTGAAGGGAAGGGAGAGGAGAGTGAGAATTGGGAATGACTGCTAATATGTATGGGGTTTCTTTCTGGAGTGATGAAAATCTTCTTAAATTAGACTGTGGTGATGGTTGCACAACTCCAAATATACTAAAAACAACTGAACTGTATGCTTTAAATGGGTGAACTTTATGGTATGTGAAATATATCTCAATAAAGCTGGAGGAAAAAATCCTCCATATAGAAAAAATTCATCAAGTTCCAGTCTCTAAAAGCATCCATGGGTATAAAACTATTGCTTCCCTTATGTCCACTTATTATATCATCTACCATTTTATTCACTAAGGGAGCTATCAATTGTAATGGTAACAATCGAAATTATAACACCCCACCTTTGGAAAGTAGCATTATACATCAAATAATTCAGTTTTGCCTAAGTCAGTGGATGCCTTAAACAATTACTACTTCATATAACTTTAATACAAACTAATTGCTCCAAAAAGCTCTGTATAGGTTCTTATACCTGGTAATCCAAAATGCTGAATCCCAAGCCTTTATGATCTTTTACTAGTTCAACAATCTTGACTTCAGGAGACCACAGGGCTAATTCCCCATCATCATCTTCTTCAGTATTGACATCTATATTGTGGTCAGCCTGAAATACCAAAGAACATAAATGCTTCAATATACTGTCCTTTCAAGTTTGAAAAGAATTAACGTATCAGGAATCTCATAGGTTCGTCTCAAAATGAGGATACTCTTTGGCATGCATAGTTTTTCTTTTTAATCTTTTAAAAGGGGCATGCACTGGGGCACATATACTTTAGTATAAAACCTTCATGAAAATTCAAGCACTTAAAAAAAACAGGTTGTTCATATAGTTGTGTTTTTTTTTACGTTAAAGTGTCTGTTTCATTCCAAGTATTAACACTGACCTCTTATACTAAAATGAGTTCTGTCATCCCAGTAGAAGCATAAAAGGAAAAATATGCAATTTAAGAAGATATGAAAACATCACACAAAATCAAAGCTTTTAAGATATTTAAGTAGCAATACCTGAATTCATAATTACAGTGAGAGACAGAGAGAAAGACACCAACACAGAGGCCAGGACAGGACACAGAGATACCACTTCTGTTGGCTCCTAGTTTTCAAGAAAAACTTTACTAGAAAAATAAGGTGAAAAAAAATCCAAGTCTTTGGGAATCATCTAAGTCTAAAAACAGGTAAAAATCAGAGTTGAAATAATGAAAACCTGATCTTGGAGGAAGGAGGTCAACACAACTACTCAGTACACAGATCCTCAGCTGCTTTCCCTGACTCCACACCCGCACATCCCCTATTCCAAGCTCCCTCCTTTCAGGGAAGAGTCACTGCCACATGGAATTCTAGGAAGCTAAATGACAGACGGTCAATGAGTCAACTACGCAGAAGGAGAATAGCTGCTCCAACCTTCTGCTTTTATACTATTTATAGAATTGGATTATATTCATGTGATTTATCTTCCCCAAATACTCTGAACTTCTATCTGAGGCTCAAGAATTACCTTCTTTTTCTTTGTGGCCCTAGCAATTAACAAAATGCCTGGCTTCTAGGCTAGAATGGTGCGGGCTGTCATAGAGTTTACCATGGTTATCCCCTCAACCCGCAACAGTGCGCGGCTTATAGTAGGCACTCCATAAATGTTTGTTCAATACATAATGAATCAATCACCCATCTTTGAGTGGCCTCCCCTTGAAACTCTTTTTAAATAAAGCTATAGACTAAATAATAGTCTTTAAGAAGTCTACTTCTAAAAACTTTGAATGATCTTAGTAAATAAAATGGAAGTAAATAAAATAAAATGATGTACTTCCTATGAATATAATTTTGAGTGACCTGTGTAAGAAAATCCATTTAACGGAATCAAAGCTGGCAGATGTGGCAGGCAGAGGGACCCCTCTATTATGGAAGAGTAAGGCACCATAGCTAATACAAAAACATCTTAAAATTAGGGCTGGACCAGATCTCAAACTGTCCCTGCAGGACATGGTGGATTAAATCTAAACATGGGAACGATTTCTTGGTTCTTGAATTACAGAACTTGAAATTAGTGGGAACGTTCTGGATCAATAAACATCTGTTTATATCAGTCTGATGTGAGGAACTGATAGATTTAAAAAGAAAACACTTATACTTTCCAATAAAAAGTAAAGTTACAATGGTAATACAATACGATTGATGTTTTACTGAGGCATTTAATACCTTTACTGATTAATAAGCATTAGAATTTTGTCTGAGCTGCTTAACAATACAGGGTTTAAGAACCTAAGATCGTATTGAGATAAATGAAAAAGACAGAAAAGAGAGCCAGGATTTTAAGAAACCACATATAATTTTAAAACCCAAGTTTATAGAAATTTCAAGGCATCCAACATATATAAGATATTATACTCCAACCAGAAATATATCACTTTGATACAATCAATTCTGCATAACTCCTGTATTTACAGAATAGAAAGCAATCAACTAATGGGCAGCAAGGATGACATTGAGCATAATTCAAAGCTGTTGTTTACCTATTGTGGTAAAGTATGACAGATGGGAGCACAGAGTCAGCAAGCGGAGTTGGTGATTTACACACCCTGTAAGATTAGATTAACGGCATTTTTATCAATAGAGGTAAGCTATCACCCACATTTAATTTTAGTAAAGATTGCAAGAATCATAAAAGTGTGGCATTTGAGTCCCTTCCTTGAAATATGTTTACCAAAGATAAGTATTAAAAAAAATTATCAATCAACAATGAATAATTTACCAAGCACCTCGTATATGTGCAGTAAAGAATAAAAACACCAAGAGATACAAAATAATTCTAAGATTTGGCCTCTGCCCACAGGAGCTGACAGTCTTCTTGAAAAAACAAACTTAATATACACTGAAGTATCTGTGACTACAGGACAGTGCTACACTCTTGTATTTTAGGAAATCACAAAAAAGGACAGGTGGACAGGAGAAGTTGAGAACAGCCATAGCTAATTTTTACTGAGCACTGTCCTTATGCAAGGCATTGTGCTAAGAACTTTGCACACATTACTTCATTTCCTTCTCTCACCACAGAGGAGGTAAGTACAATAAGTATCTTCGTTTTTCAGAGGAAGAAGATCAACAGAAAGTCAAGTTATTTGCTCAATCATTCAAATCATTAAGTGGTAGAGGCAACATTAGGGTCTATGTATCTTGAAAATCAGACCGTAGGCAGGTAAAAGGGAAGGCCCTGTGGATCAAAACTGGTGTTAATGGAATTATAATCTAAGAGTCTGGAAAGGGGAAAAGTGACATAAAAGTTACAAAAACATAATTTGGAAAAGCATGTGCTTAAAACTGTTTTCATAATTACAATGTTCTTTAAAAAAAAAAAAAAAAAAGACTACCAGGGTCACATAAAGTGTTATTCTCTGACCTTCTGAAGGCTTTTACAGCAATTTTTAGACTCATTTCAAAATTGGTCATAGATCTTCGTGTTTTTAAAGCTCTGAAAAAGGGAAGCCCATTAGATATTCAATACTTACCAACATCTTAAACTTGTTAAGATGAACTGAGTTGAACTGGGAGCCAAAAGTAACGAGCTCAGGTAATTACTAAAAAAAGGTTTTCTAAAATCGAAGTGCATGCACATTAATGTTACCAACTTTTCAAGTTACCAAAAATAAGAGTAAAGTTTCATGACATTAAAGAAAAGTAACAATTTGAAAAGCTATGTATTGTTGCCTTTGAGAGCTACTGTTGTCAAACAAAAGAGGAAGGTTTTCCCCTCCCCCTTCATATCACAATACACTCTCGGGACATCCCTGATGAAGGGGCATGCCTATGGGAACCACAGTGCGAGTATTCATTTAGTACCTCCATTTCAGGAAGAGAGGTGTCAGTGGTCCTTGGTTCATCTACAGAGGCTTCATCATCAAACAACCGTCGACAGCAAACCAAGGTGAAGGGGGGCGGCACTTCTTTAAGAAAGGAGACGGCTTCTCGGCGAGATTTCCCATAGAGCTGCACGCCATTGACCTAGAAAGATAAGGGATAAGTCAGAATTGAGGAGGCCCCAAATGAAAAGAAACAAAAATCTCTTTCTTACGTCAAACTATCAAAGTGAAAACAGGATAATCGTTTTATTTTCCCTGTAAACAAACGGCCTAAATTTAATCATTTTAGTAGTACAAAAAAACAGAAATCC
This sequence comes from Balaenoptera borealis, assembly GCF_965194805.1. Taxonomy (NCBI): domain Eukaryota; kingdom Metazoa; phylum Chordata; class Mammalia; order Artiodactyla; family Balaenopteridae; genus Balaenoptera; species Balaenoptera borealis. Next base: position 141,479,675 of record NC_138860.1, read on the forward strand.
CTAAAATTTATAAAAATTAAGGCTAAAGTTTTACTGAACTTGGGTGAATAAAGTATAAAATGTGCTCAGAGTACAACTATTACTGGGTATGTGATTTGCCTAATTTTCACATCTCCCTGCTTTCTCCTTTCTATACTACAATGTTGTATTCTCTCATCTACTCCCCATCTCTCCTTAAACACACTAAACATCAATGATAGCCTTCTTAAGACCGCTTCCTTTTGCTTTTTCATTTTGTAAGCATATCAATAGAGATATTAACACATTTTTAAGACTGTTAAAAACTGCTCAACTTACAATGTGTAGGTAACAAAATCTAGGATACTTGGCCGTCAAAATTTAGCATCAGTTCACAATTTTCTTTCACAGCCATAAACTCTTAATACCATCCTAGAAAAATCACCTCTGTAGAAAAGAAATACACATAACTTTGCCTCAGATCCATTCTTACGTACTCTGCTGACACAGCCATCAAGGGTAAGAAGTGTGTCAGATTTTCAAATTGTTTTATACAAGGGTCCCACATGTTTAGAAGAACAAAAAGATAATCAACCATTCCTTATTAATGATTAATGCTTATCACCAAAAGATTATCTAAATTTCATATTATATATAGTGCATAGTAACAATTCTTTGCACCAAAGATGATTTAGAAACATAAGTCTATTCTAATTTTTCATATATATGACTTTAGCTCAAGGAGCTCGCTCATCTGTCCGCCACTCCCAAAAAGCTGAGGCATAAACACAATCCAGGCAACATATAATCTTTTCACATCTGACTCCTACCTTCCTGGCAGGGTTCAGCAGCATTATTAGTTTTAAAAGTATTTCTGGTCTGGCCTTAATTTCTGACAGGTGCAGTGCTAATGTCCAGATAACTGGCAGGGTTGACTTTCCTGGGAGGAACCTTTCCACTAAATCTGTCAAAATTGCTCAGAGAATAAGAGCACAGTGGGTTTTTGGAAGCATCCCATCAACGGTGGTCTGAGCCCAGAGTCAGTCATCCCTTGGAACCACTCTCACCTGTAACATACCCAGCACTTAGCCATCAGACCAGACATAATCTCCCTGCCTTTTAATTATTTACAAAGAAATCACCACATAGTAAAGAGGCCCACATGTGTTTCAGGGAGCTAGTCCTAAAAAGTAAACATTGTCTCCCAGGACTTTATGACTGAGGAAGGGGTCCAGAGGATAGCAAGTTCAGCAGCACATGAAAGGTCCTGGAAGAACTGCAAGTCAATCTTCACACAAAAATGGGGAGGGAGGTACTTGCCACTGGTCACACCATGTCCATGGTGCCAACCAGTGGCATAAGCACAGGAAGTTCTAAAATCAACCAAATGGCGAGTAACATACTGAAAATAAAGCAAGCGGATAGATACAATCAAAGCAGGAATGCTACTCATGCACAAATATTTTAGCTTGTGTTTCACATTACTTCAACAAATTTGAAAATCACTTTTCAGGTTTTTATCTTGGTGTACATTTAAATATTTATTTAGCTCATTATTTATTCATTTGAATTGTCTCCAATTATTATAGCAATGCCTGGTAGTCCTCCTCACCACTCTATATGGCTAAAGGGATTGGTCACATTTCCCATTAGCAACTCCTATCTAAGGGGATTTATGGCTGCTGTAAATAGCTGCTCTGGGCTGAGACTTGGCACAGTGTTCTAACCCTGAAGCATATTTGTGTTCCTAGTTTTAAGCTCTAAGGAGTACATTAGACAGACACACACACACACACACACACACACACACGTACAGTCAGGAGTTTATTTGGCTAACTTTACAGAGACTTTTTAATTTCTGTATTCAGTTGCTCAGAAGCAGTCAATTTTTTTTTTAACATCTTTATTGGAATATAATTGCTTTACATTGTTGTGTTAGTTTCTGCTGTAGAACAAAGTGAATCAGCTATACATATACATATATCCCCATATCCCCTCCCTCTTGCGTCTCCCTCCCTCCCTCCCTATGCCACCCCTCTAGGTGGTCACAAAGCACCAAGCTGATCTCCCTGTGCTATGCAGGTGGAAGAAGCCAATTTTTATTTTAGAGTTCACAATATTTTTCTAGACTCTTCAAACCTCTTAAGTACTGTCAAGTCTCAATTATTCTAGAGACTAGAAAACACATACACATGTATTCATCTGCAGAGTACATAATACTGGACAAGTATTGTCCCACTACTTCATTCAATCCCCATTCAATCTTATCCTATAAAGGTTGCTTATGTCTTTTCACGGTGGTCATGTTGCCAGTATCTCACAGTGAGATAATGTATAAAGCATTATCTTTACATGGACAATATTCCATTAGATCCTCACAAACATAGAGTGAAGTAGGCATTTATTGATGAAGAAAATGATTCTCAAAAAAAGTGACATGCTAGGACATACGGTTCAGCTGTGGCAAACTCAGAACCAAAAGCAGCTGACTTGCAAACCTGTGCTTCTTTCCCTATCCCAAGTTCTTTCACTAGAAATCTATACTTATGAATTCAACCAGTCTTCATGCTACCTCATTACATCACATTCTATTACAAGGGAGAAGGCCCAAGGAATTCCAATCTCGGCTATGGCACAAAGGACTCAGTTGATGGCTGAGATCACCTATACTTGCTCTACTCAGATCCAGCCAACATTTCTTTATCACCTAGCAGGTACTAGTAGTGAATTATACTTAATGCTACTGAGCTGTAGACTAAAAATGCTTTAAATGATACAGTTTATGTTATGTTTATTTACCACAAAAAAGTAAACTAAACTGGTTTTTACTCATATTTCCATATCTCTCAAATAAATATATCTCATTTCTCAATACCTAATAACTACATATTATGGCAATGTTTTCCAAATGGTCTCCAATCTGCATATTATCATGTGTGACACCACAAAGTTATGTCATATACTCTGCAAATCAGAAGAGAAAGACATGATTCAGCACCAAAAAACTCATAAGCAACAGAGTAAAGTCTAGGGCATTAATCCACAATAAGCATCCCAATATCATTCCTTGAACACCTCTAAAAATAAGCCATTTACTACATCTTAAAACAGGACCTGGCCTCCCATGCTTATGATAAAATTTGCCAATAGTCACAGCACTTTTCTCTCTGACCTCAAAATTCAACTCGGAGTTCTCAACATAACCCGTCTAGGTGACTGAACACTACTTACAAAAACCCAGCAAGAAACCTATTTGCTATTCTTGCCATCCCACTTTAAGCAAATATACATTTTAGAGAGAAATCTCTACTTCAAGGCCCATGGGATTCTAATCTTGGCTAAAGCAACTAGGTTGACTCTATTAAACCCAACCTAGGACTTCCTGTGGATCTAACACTTGGAAGAACCCTCTTCTACACGGCCTTCTCAACGTTTGACCATTCCCAGTATCTTTTTTTAGAAGCTTAGAAAGTAGTGTGATATATTGAAAAACCAGTGAAATGGGAGTTAGAAAACATAAACTAAAGTCATCACTCTACCAGTGTATAAAGTTAGGGGAAATCAATGCCTTGTTTTCTTATCTGTAAAATTAAGGGTCGTTGCTTGGTTTGTCTGCTGTGTTGGCTATAGAACTTTCCAATCTAGCAAAATCTCTCAAGGCAGTCATGTCACAGCAGAAGTGCTCTAGAATTGCTCTGACTGAAGAGAGGCTGAGAAGCCTGAATGAGCCCAGTAGAGGCTGCCATCATGGCGGGGAGGGAGTCCCAAGGAGACAATCTGAAAGCTAGTCAGTAACACATAAGCCTGAGGTTATCCAGCTCTAATCCTTATTAGAAATAATCAACAAAACCTGCAAATAAATGTGACTACATGTTCCAAACAAGGGTCAGGGGTTAGATTCTTAAAAAGAATTTTGAGGGCTTCCCTGGTGGCGCAGTGGCTGAGAATCTGCCTGCCAATGCAGGGGACACGGGTTCGAGCTCTGGTCTGGGAAGATCCCACATGCCGCGGAGCAACTAGGCCCGTGAGCCACAACTACTGAGCCTGCGTGTCTGGAGCCTGTGCTCCGCAACAAGAGAGGCCGCGATAGTGAGAGGCCCGCGCATCGCGATGAAGCGTGGCCCCCACTTGCCGCAAGTAGAGAAAGCCCTCGCACAGAAACGAAGACCCAACACAGCCAAAAATAAAATAAAATCAATTAATTAATTTAAAAAAAAAAAAAAAAGAATTTTGAAAAAAAAAATACTAATTATGCTATCAAACTAAAACAGGACATTAGCTTCTTCCTTAGTTAATCATTTAAATAAGCACTCAAAAGGACATCTCAGGAGTCCCAAAAGACGGGGAAAATGAACTGAAAGTATGTTATCTACTTCACTTATCATTACATAAGTTGTTAGTATTTTTCTTCACCTTTATTTTATTTTTCCCAGCTTTATTGAAATATAATTGACATATAACATGTAAAAGTTTAAGGTGTACAATGTAATGATTTGATACATATATTGTGAAATCATTACCACAGTGAGGTTAGTTAACACATCTATCACCTCACATAGTTACCATAGTTTGTGTGTGTGTGTCTGTGTATGTGTGTGGTAAGAACACTTAAGATCTACTCTTTCAGCAACTTTCAAGCACACAACACAATTTTGTTAAGTACAGTCACCAATTATTTTTCAATCTAAGTAGCTCACATTACATTGGTATTGATGATGTAACTCTGTGGATTTCTGGTGAGAACACACTCTCCTACAACTTAAAAATTCCTGCCCTGTGTCTTTTTCCCCTCAAAAATTTTACCTCAAGAAGCTCATCTTCTGGCTGTAGGAGGTTCAGTGTATCAAGAGGACCACCTGGAGCAATCGAAGAGATATAATGGTGCCCATCAAAGGAATCCACTTCCATGCCAAGCCTCAGAGTGTGAATGGGCAGCAGCTGCAACAAAACACAGAACAGTAATATAAACACGACAAGGACACATCTGGCTGTTAATCCTCTATCAAGTATTTTTTTTGACACAGAAGCCCCATCCCCAGAATCAGATCACCAAAATCCCAAAAGAGACAATAAGGGGAAAACTAGCCTCAAGTAAAACATGAAGTCATTTGTCATCTTGTTCTCACTCTTGTCCTCTCAGATTCCTTGGGAATGGAGAGACAGACATACAAAGTCTCCAGTTCTAAGCTCCAAACTTCCTATAGTTCCCAGTATGTATTCTGTGTTTCACTATTCTGCAGGGCTTCCCATCCCTCAGGACATCTAGCTCCTTTATGTTACCTAAGTTCCACTCACACTTCAATACTAAAGCAGTATCACTTCCAGGAAGCCCTTCCTGATATCTGAGCTAATCTGCTTCCATCTGGGGTCCAAGATCACCCTGTACACATCTCCATCACAGCTCACAATACACTGCTTTTAAAATTCCTATTTTCCTTAGAAATAGACTCATAGACATAGAAAACAAATTTATGGTTACCAATGGGAAAAGGGGGATAAATTAGGACTTTGGGATTTAGTTTGTATAGCAGATACAAACTACTATATATAAAATAGATAAACAACAAGGACCTACTGTATAGCACAGGGACCTACATTCAATATCTTGTAATAACCAATAATGGAAAAGAATCTGAAAAAGAATAAATATATTATATATGTATGTAAAAAAAAAAAATTCCTATTTTCTTAACTGCCCCCCCCACCCCACTGCTTGAGGGTATCTTTTCTCTCTATAACCTCAGGCCCTAGAATAGTACCAGGCATCTGAACATGGGCTCATTACATGTTATCTGAACTAATCCATGAAAGATGGTACCTCTTTCAAGATGTCTTTTTCCATCTCACCAGCTTAAGAGAGAACAATTTCTGATTTGGGGGAGGTACGGGTGTGTAATAAGGAAGGCAATCATTATTCCACTCTAGGATTGGTTCTGTTGACTTAGAAGGATTCATATGGGTTCAGATATGAGCCAAGCATTAAGAAATTCCAGCCAATGTCAAGGTAAAAAGATGAGTGTCTTAGTGTTGTTGGCTCTAAAGGTCAAAGGCATTCACCAAACTCCATTCCCCTGACTTTCAAAATTGGAACTAATGATTTCTCATTGTGGATATATAAACTCAAACATGGTAAATGGTACTACAATAGTCTGTTTATCCAAAATACCAGGCCCATCTCTAACTATATATTTGCTAAGGAGAAAACCCTACACAAGGTGGCAATGCATCCACAACTTGGCTCTTTCCCTATTTCCTTTCCTCTGTGATCACTTATCCTGGAGCTTGTCACCTCCCCTTAGTCATCTGCTCTGAGTCCTCAGAGTTCCACAGGCCTTGCTTCAGATACCACCTGGGGCTCATTTCCATCGCACTACAGACAAACAGGCAAATGTGAAGTGGCAAGGCGTCCAGCTGACTAAGGCCTCAATGGCTTAAAACAGGCAGGAGGGATTCCTGGCCTTGGGCTAATTTTCTGAAAATTAAGTGCTCTTGACCACCAAGCACTTCAGGATCTACAGCCATCTCTGGCAATAAGATATTCTAGCAATGCGAGGGTAAGACTGCTTTTACTCTTGTTCCCTCTTTGTGATCTCTTTATTTCTCACTGCTGCCACCTCATTCTGTTTAGTCACTGTACCAAATCCTGTACATCAAGCTAGGAGACATTAGGGTCAGTTTCTTTAGCACTAAAAGGTGAATAAAAACTCTGAGAAATGTTTCTGTAATAACACTTTACCCATCCATCTCTTCCAACTCTCTTCCTTCATTTATGAGCCAAACACTAGGGCAGGGAGTGGTCAGTGGGTCCACCTGTAGGTCATCCCCAGTGCTGTGCTAAAGTATGCTTGCAAGAGTGGATTTTTCAATTTTCAGGAATTCTGCAAGCCAGTTGTTAATGACAGCCATTATTAAATATGAAATTATAAGATTACAATTAAATAATATTAAAAATAAATGTAGTAAGTACTCAAAATCCATCACTTCCTAATTACTTTGACCACATTTTATCTATGTTCTTCAAGTGACTTCTATCTGTTATACATGTATGGTGGAAACACTCTCTATCTAAGAATTTAGAGAATACCAAAGGGATGAACAACTGAAAGAGACAGATGAAATGGTTGATTTGTCTAGCGCTAAATGCAGGTAGGTCAGGTAACAATGCTCCTGCTCCCATGGAGAAACCTGCATCAATGAAGTGATACTGTGAATCGTTACCTAACTCAGTGTTCATTGCTGTCATTTTGGTTGCTTGAAATCTGCCACGGTGGAACTATTTATACCACAGGTATTGGTAAATGCTACAAATCAGGGTTGCCTTTTTTTTTTTTTGAGGGCTAGACATTTCCCAGCATATCACTGATCTACAATCTAGTTTGGACATGATATCCAGCATATATTTATAGAGCGTAAACTGTGTGCAAGGATTTGAGCTTTGGGCTGGAATTACAGGATGAACAAAAGAAACAGTTTCTACCCTCTGGAACTAACATCTAGGATGGAAGACAGACAATATAAACAAGCAAGAGAGCGAGCAGAGACAAGCAAAACAAGTAAGCCAATAAACAATGCAACAACAAACAAGTGAAAGATAAACCCCAAGTTACCAACTGTGATAAGTGCTATGAAGGAGCTAATCAGGGTCAGGACATCAGACACAACTGTGGAGGCTGTCTGAAAAGCTGGTCAGAGTAGGTTTCACAGAGATGGGGACATTTAAGGTGAGAACACATATATATGGAATATAAAAGAAAAATAAATGGTCATGAAGAACCTAGGGGCAAGACGGGAATAAAGACGCAGACCTAATGGACTTGAGGACACGGGGAGGGGGAAGGGTAAGCTGGGACAAAGTGAGAGAGTGGCATGGACATATATATACACTACCAAATGTAAAATAGATAGCTAGTGGGAAGCAGCTGCATAGCACAGGGAGATCAGCTCGGTGCTTTGTGACCACCTAGAGGGGTGGGATAGAGGGTGGGAGGGAGGGAGACGCAAGAGGGAAGAGATATGGGGATATATGTATATGTATAACTGATTCACTTTGTTATAAAGCAGAAACTAACACACCATTGTAAAGCCATTATACTCCAATAAAGATGTTTAAAAAAAAAGATATGCAGATGGAAAATAAGCATATGAAAAATAATAATAATAAAAAAAATTTTTTTTTAATTAAGGGGAAGAAGTTCATCTCAACTGATATAAAGGTGAACAAAGATGAAAAAAAAAACAAAAAGAATGAGTCAGCCCTACAAAGAGCCTGCTTGGGGACTGCTTGTGGGAGGTTAGTGAAAAAGGTAATTGCAAAATTTTTGGTTTGAGCAACTGAGTAGATGGTGGTAGCAATTTCTGCATAGAAATAAGTGCCCAAATTAAAAGACATTGCTGTACACACAATTTGCTACTTATATAATAGCATGCCCTCATAAAAAAATAAAAGGATTAAGGAGGGAACTGATTCCAGTCTCCCCTGCCAGCCCCTTACTAATCAATCCTGCTCTATTCCCCACATCTGTGGAGCAGCTGATGTCAGGAACAGGTTGGAGCACTGAAGAGCCGCAGAGGCTCACCCATGGAATCCCTTGCCCACCAGATACAGGACTGTGCCCTTCTAGGCTATTCCCCCCGACATCTATAAACACCACATGCTCCCTAGAAATGTGCGCCATGAACGGAACACACGTGCCCCATCTTCCATCACACTGAACAAATAAACCAGAAATGATGTTTACAAAATCTGTCAATCTAAAAGACGCCTACCTAATATTCATTCTGCATCTAAATCTGAGTACAGCTGGGTTTCTGAGACTTCATGTTACATGGCTGCAGGTTTCTCTGTGGGAGCAGGACTGTTTAATTACCTGTCCCAGCTGCATTTTGCAACTAAACAAATCAACCGTTTCATCTGTCTCTTTCAGTTTTCCACCCTTTCGGAATTCTGAGAGCAGAAAGGGCTAAAATGACAGGAGTGGGTGCAACAGACAGATGATTGATGCCTTCACACACAGAGCACGTCATGCTTTTTGATGCTTATTCAATGTGCTTTGCAAGGGGTCCTATTTAAATCTACAAAGATAATGAGCAGCGTGATTTTCATGATCCTGATATGACAAGTAAAGGATACAAGGAAATATATCCAAGGAAAGTGTGACCACTGTGTGATTTACTATCAGCACTAAAATGATGAAGATCAAATGAGATCGAGAAAGCTGGAGGAGGACTTCCCTGACGGTGCAGTGGTTAAAAATCTGCCTGCCAATGCAGGGGACACAGGTTCGAGCCCTGGTCTGGGACGATCCCACATGCTGTGGAGCAACTAAGCCCGAGCGCCACAACTACTGAAGCCCACGTGCCTAGAGCCCGTGCTCTGCAACAAGAGAGGCCACTGCAATGAGAAGCACACACAGCACAAGGAAGAGTAGCCCCCGTTCGCCACAACTAGAGATAGCCCGCGTGCAGCAATGAAGACTCAACGCAGCCAAAATACATAAATTTAGTTATTTATTTTTTATAAAAGAAAGAAAGCTAGAGGCCTTGAACCTATGAGTGGAGAGACCTGTCGGGAAACAAGCTGCATGCAGCTCATTCATTTCACTAGAAGCTCTACTTTTAGGTCCCTCAAACAAGATATCAAAATGCTCAAGTAGGAATATAAATGATGTTGCTCCAGGGGGAAAAAAAACTTCCGGAGAGGAATAGCTATGTCAGTGGGATGGGGGATGATGCTTCCAAAAAATCTGAACAAAAAATAAAACACAACAGAAAGAACCCTATGACTGGTTCTTATAACACACACACACACACACACACACACACACACACACACACACACACACACACACACACACACACACACACACACACACACACACACACCTCTCTCTCGCTCTCTCTCTCTCTGTCAATGGAGATATTAAATAATCATTTATGTTTAAAGATTAGGTACAAAGAGTTACTAAATTTACCACAAATGAAAAACAAACTTTCCAAGAATGAGGCTACAACTTTTAAACTAATGGTGAGACACAGGATAATACCCTCAAAAGTTAGGTATGTTCACGCAGAGGTTATGCAAGACAATCAAACAATCTAGTAAAGCTTGATTTATATTAGTTTTTCTCACCCATCTAAAATTTTAATTCTGGGGAATTCCCTGATGGTCCAGTGGTTAGGACTCCACGCTTTCACTGCTGAGGGCGCAGGTTCAATTCCTGGTGGGGGAACTAAGATCCCACAAGCCTCAAGGCGCATCCAAAAAAAATTAAAATAAAATTTTAATTCTGAACGTTTAAAAACCACACATTACACTCCATTGTACAGAAATATATTGAAGGATCTCTTCAGCTACCTAACACCAAGGTCAAGCATCAGTTGCCATTTTTTTCATTTCAGATATCTTGATGTTACCTGTCTGGCCCATGTGATATTTGAGCTTTTTTTTTTTTACCGTCTTTATTGGAGTATAATTGCTTTACAATGGTGTGTTAGTTTCTGCTGTATAACAAAGTGAATCAGCTATACGTATACATATATCCCCATGTCTCCCTCTTTCATCTCCCTCCCACCCTCCCTATCCCACCCTTCTAGATGGTCACAAAGCACCCAGCTAAACTCCTTGTGCTATGCAGCTGCTTCCTACTAGTTATCTATTTTACATTTGAGAGTGTATATTATGTCCATGCCACTCTCTCACTTCGTCCCAGTTTACCCTTCCCCCTTCCTGTGTCCTCAAGTCCATTCTCTACGTCTGCATCTTTATTCCTGTCCTACCCTTAGGATCCTCAGAACTTTTTTTTTTTTTTTTTTTAGATTCCATACATATGTGTTAGCATATGGTATTTGTTCTTCTCTTTCGGACTTAGTTCACTCTGTATAACAGTCTCTAGGTCCATCCACCTCACTACAAATAACTCAATTTCGTTTCTTTTTATGGTTGAGTAATATTCCATTGTATATATGTGCCACATCTTCTTTATCCATTCATCTGTCGATGGACACTTAGGTTGCTTCCATGTCATGGCTAATGTAAATAGTGCTGCAATGAACACTGTGTCACATGACTCTTTATGAATTATGATTTTCTCAGGGTATATGCCCAGTAGTGGGATTGCTGGGTCGTATGGTAGTTCTATTTTTAGTTTTTTAAGGAACCTCCATACTGTTCTCCACAGTGACTGTAGCAATTTGCATTCCCACCAACAGTGCAAGAGGATTCCGGTTTCTCCACACCCTCTCCAGCATTTACTGTTTGTATATTTCTTGATGATTGCCATTCTGACTGGTGTGAGGTAATACCTCATTCTTTTTATTAATTTATTTAATTTATTTTATTTATTCATTTTTTGCTGCATTGGGTCTTTGTTGCTGCACACAGGCTTTCTCTAGTTGCAGCGAGCGGGGCTACTCTTCGTTGCGGTGCATGGGCTTCTCACTGCTGTGGCTTCTCTTGTTGCGGATCACGGGTTCTAGGTGCACGGGCTTCAGTAGTTGTGGCACACTGGCTCAGTAGTTGTGGATCACAGGCTCTAGAGCACAGGCTCAGTAGTTGTGGTGTACGGGCTTAGTTGCTCCGAGGCATGTGGGATCTTCCCAGACCAGGGCTCGAACCTGTGTCCCCTGCATTGGAAGGCAGATTCTTAACCACTGCGCCACCAGGGAAGCCCGAGGTGATACCTCATTGTAGTTTTGATTTGCATTTCTCTAATGATTAGTGATGTTGAGCATCCATTCATGTGTTTGTTGGCAATCTATATATCTTCTTTGGAGAAATGTCTATTTAGGTCTTCTGCCTATTTTTGGATTGGGTTGTTTGTTTTTTTGATATTGAGCTGCATGAGCTGCTTGTATATTTTGGAGATTAATCCTTTATCAGTTGCTTCATTTGCAAATATTTTCTGCCATTCTGAGGGTTGTCTTTTCATCTTGTTTATGGTTTCCTTTGCTGTGCAAAAGCTTTTAAGTTTCATTAGTCCCAATTGTTTATTTTTGTTTTTATTTCCATTTCTCTAGGAGGTGGGTCAAAAAAGATCTTACTGTGATTTATGTCAAAGAGTGTTCTTCCTATGTTTTCCTCTAAGAGTTTTATAGTGTCTGGCCTTACATTTAGGTGTTTAATCCATTTTGAGTTTACTTTTGTGTATGGTGTTAAAGAGTGTTCTAATTTCATTCTTTTACATGTAGCTTTCCAGTTTTCCCAGCATCACTTATTGAAGAGGCTGTTTTTTCTCCATTGTATATTCTTGCCTCCTTTATCAAAGAGTAGGTGACCATAGGTGCGTGGGTTTATCTCTGGGCTTTCTATCCTGTTCCATTGATCTATAGTTCTGTTTTTGTGCCAGTACAATGCTGTCTTGATTACTGTAGCTTTGTAGTATAGTCTGAAGTCAGGAAGCCTGATTCCTCCAGCTCCGTTTTTCTTTCTCAAGATTGATTTGGCTATTCGGGGTCTTTTGGGTCTGTCTCCATACAAACTAGGCAATTTTTTGTTCTAGTTCTGTGAAAAATGCCACTGGTAGTTTCATAGGGATTGCACTGAATCTATAGATTGCTTTGGGTAGTATAGTCATTTTCACAATGTTGATTCTTCCAATCCAAGAACATGGTATATCTCTCCATCTATTTGTATCATCTTTAATTTCTTTCATCAGTGTCTTATACTTTTCTGCATTCAGGTCTTTTGTCTCCTTAGATAGGTTTATTCCTAGGTATTTTATTCTTTTTGTTGCAATGGTAAATGGGAGTGTTTCCTTAATTCCTCTTTCAGATTTTTCATCATTAGTGTATAGGAATGCGAGATTTCTGTGCATTAATTTTGTATCCTGCTACTTTACCAAATTCATTGATTAGCTCTAGTAGTTTTCTGGTAGCATCTTTAGGATTCCCTATGTATAGTATCATGTCATTTGCAAACAGTGACAGCTTTGCTTCTTCTTTTCCAGTTTGGATTAATTTTATTTCTTTTCTTCTCTGATTGCTGTGGATAAAACTTCCAAATCTATCTTGCATAACAGTGGTGAGAGTGGGCAACCTTGTCTTGTTCCTGATCTTACTGGAAATGGTTTCAGTTTTTCACCACTGAGAATGATGTTGGCTGTGGGTTTCTCATATATGGCCTTTATTATGTTGAGGTAAGTTCCCTCTATGCCTACTTTCTGGAGGGTTTTTATCATACATGGGTGTTGAATTTTGTCAAAAGCTTTTTCTGCATCTATTGAGATGATCATATGGTTTTTATCCTTCAATTTGTTAATATGGTATATCACATTGATTGATTTTCATATATTGAAGAATCCTTGCATTCCTGGGATAAACCCCACTTGGTCACGGTGTATGATCCTTTTAATGTGTTGTTGGATTCTGTTTGCTAGTATTTTGTTGAGGATTTTTGCATCTATGTTCATCAGTGATACTGGCTTGTAGTTTTCTTGTTTTGTGACATCTTTGTCTGGTTTTGGTATCAGGGTGTTGGTGGCCTCGTAGGTTGAGTTTGGGAGTGTTCCTCCCTCTGCTATATTTTGGAAGAGTTTGAGAAGGATAGGTGTTAGCTCTTCTCTAAATGTTTGATAGAATTCGCCTGTGAAGCCATCTGGTCCTGGGCTTTTGTTTGTTGGAAGATTTTTAATCACAGTTTCAATTTCAGTGCTAGTGATTGGTTTGTTTATATTTTCTATTTCTTCCTGGTTCAGTCTCAGAAGGTTGTGCTTTCCTAAGAATTTGTGCATTCCTTCCTGGTTGTCCAATAAACATATAGCTGCTTGTAGTAATAGCTCATGATCCTTTGTATTTCTGCAGTGTCAGTTGTTACTTCTCCTTTTTCAGTTCTAATTCTATTGATTTGAGTCTTCTCCCTTTTTTTCGTGATAAGTCTGGCTAATGGTTTATCAATTTTGTTTATCTTCTCAAAGAACCAGCTTTTAGTTTTATTGATCTTTGCTATCGTTTCCTTCATTTCTTTTTCATTTATTTCTGATCTGATATTTATGATTTCTTCTGCTAACTTTGGGATTTTTTGTTCTTCTTTCTCAAATTGCTTCAGGTGTAAGGTTAAGGTTAGGTTGTTTATTTGAGATGTTTCTTGTTTCTTGAGGCAGGATTGTATTGCTATAAAATTCCCTCTTAGAACTGCTTTTGCTCCATCCCATAGGTTTTGGGTTGTCATGTTTTCACTGTCATTTGTTTCTAGGTATTTTTTGATTTACTCTTTGATTTCTTCAGTGATCTCTTGGTTATTAGTGCATTATTTACCCTCCATGTGTTTGTATTTTTTACAGTTTTTTTCCTGTAATTGATATCTAGTCTCATAGCATTGTGGTCAGAAAAGATACTTGATACGATTTCAATTTTCTTAAATTTACCGAGATTTGATCTGTGACCCAAGATATGGTCTATCCTGGAGAATGTTCCATGAGCACTTGTTAAGAAAGTGTATTCTGTTGTTTTTGGATGGAATGTCCTATAAATATCAATTAAGTCCATCTGTTTAATGTGTCATTTAAAGCTTGCATTTCCTTATTTATTTTCATTTGGGATGATCTGTCCATTTGTGAAAGTGGGGTGTTAAAGTCCCCTACTATGATTGTTACTGTCAATTTCCCCTTCTATGGCTTTCAGCATTTGCCTTATGTATTGAGGTACTCCTATGTTGGGTGCATAAATATTTACAATTGTTATATCTTCTTCTTGGATTAATCCCTTGATCATTATGTATCGTCCTTCTTTGTCTCTTGTAATAGTCTTTATTTTAAAGTCTATTTTGTCTGATATGAGACTTGCTACTCCAGCTTTCTTTTGATTTCCATTTGCATGGAATTTCTTTTTCAATCGCCTCACTTTCAGTCTGTATGTGTCCCTAGGTCTGAAGTGCGTCTCTTGTAGACAGCATATATACGGGTCTTATTTTTGTATCCATTCAGTCAGCCTATGTCTTTTGGTTGGAGCATTTAATCCATTTACACTTAAGGTAGTTATCAATATGTATGTTCTTATTACCATTTTCTTAATTGTTTTGGGTGTGTTTTTCCTTCTCTTGTGTTTCCTGCCTAGAGAAGTTCCTTTAGCATTTGTTGTAAAGCTGGTTTGGTAGTGCTGAACTCTCTTAGCTTTTGCTTGTCTGTAAAGGTTTTAATTTCTCTGTCGAATCTGAATGAGATCCTGCTGGGTAGAGTAATCTTGGTTGTAGGTTTTTCCCTTTCATCACTTTAAATATGTCCTGCCACTCCCTTCTGGCTTGCAGAGTTTCTGCTGAAAGATCAGCTGTTAACCTTATGGGGATTCCCTTGTATGTTATTTGTTGCTTTTCCCTTGCTGCTTTTAATATGTTTTCTTTGTATTTAATTTTTGATAGTTTGATTAATACGTGCCTTGGCATGTTTCCCCTTGGATTTATCCTGTATGGGACTCTCTGTGCTTCCTGGACTTGATTGACTATTTCCTCTCCCATATTAGGGAAGTTTTCAACTATAATCTCTTCAAATATTTTCTCAGTCCCTTTTTTTTCTCTTCTTCTTCTGGGACTCCTATAGTTCGAATGTGGGTGCTTTTAATGTTGTCCCAGAGTTCTCTGAGACTGTCCTCAATTCTTTTCATTCTTTTTTCTTTATTCTGCTCTGCAGTAGTTATTTCCACTATTTTATCTTCCAGGTCACTTATCCGTTCTTCTGCCTCAGTTATTCTGCTATTGATTCCTTCTAGAGAATTTTTAATTTCATTTATTGTGTTGTTCATCATTGCTTGTTTGCTCTTTAGTTCTTCTAGGTCCTTGTTAAACATTTCTTGTATTTTCTCCATTCTATTTCCATGATTTTGGATCATCTTTACTATCATTACTCTGAATTCTTTTTCAGGTAGACTGCCTATTTCCTCTTCATTTGTTTGGTCTGGTGGGTTTTTACCTTGATCCTTCATCTGCTGTGTGTTTCTCTGTCTTCTCATTTTGCTTGACTTAATGTATTTGGGGTCTCCTTTTCACAGGCTGCAGGTTCATAGTTCCTATTGTTTTTGGTGTCTGCCCCCAGTGGGTAAGGTTGGTTCAGTGGGTTGTGTAGCCTTCCTGGTGGAGGGGACTGGTGCCTGTGTTCTGGATGAGGCTGGATCTTGTCTTTCTGGTGGGCAGGACCGCGGCCGGTGGTGTGTTTTGGAGTGTCTGTGAACTTATTATGATTTCAGGCAGCCTCTCTGCTAATGGGTGGGGTTGTGTTCCTTTCTTGCTAGTTGTTTGGCATAGGGTGTCCAGCACTGTGGCTTGCTGGTCATTGAGAGGAGCTGGGCCTTAGCATTGAGATGGAGATCTCTGGGAGAGCTTTCACCATTTGATATTACATGGGGCTGGGAGGTCTCTGGTGGAGCAATGTCCTGAACTCAGCTCTCCCACCTCAGAGGCTCAGGCCTGACACCCGGCTGGAGCACCAAGACCCTGTCAACCACACGGCATGGGAGATGTTCACAAATTTTAGGAGTCAACCTGAGAATGAGGAGAAAAGGAATGGAGATAGCTGGGTAGGGTAACAACAGTCCTTCAAGAGAAGCTGACGCAAGCCTCTAGCATCATCACAGACTTATAGCACTGCAAGGATTACTGAACCAGAGGCACCTTACAAACCTGTTGAATAATCCTCAGGTTTCTCTGAGTACAGCATTTTCATTTTCTCATTCTTCCCATTAAAATTCTATCCTCTTCATTCACAAAGGTGGGCATTATCTCCATCAAATGAAAATTAATAACAACCTTTGAGATCACTTCACGTCTCTTGTTTCTACACAGAAGCATCTTCAGGTACTGCTAAGGAAACATCCTGGTATAGTTCTTTTCCGTGGGGCTCTGAGACAGTCTCCTTTGTGCGATACTCAATCTTTGGCAGGTGGCTGATGAAAGAGCCTTCAGGCAGAAATCAGAATAAACTACCTTAAGGTTCAAGACATCGGACCCCTACACAGCCTTTGGGCCAGAGCTCCATTCCCCAACCTGGCCAGGCCTCTGGAGCTAGGTGCCGCTTCACTGTGACTCTGAGCAGGGAAGGTAGGGGGACCGGTGTCACACTGAGGAGGTTTGGGGTTTGCTTGATAGGTGACATGAGCCACACTCATCACAGAGAACTCTGAGACCCCGGGATGTGGGCAGCGACGGCAGCCCTGACTTTCTTTTTCCAGGATTCCCCTGCCGGCTCCCTGAGAGCTACTGAGATCCCTATTTGAGCTTTTGACACCTAACCTAACACTTTGCACTTATGATTCTTTCTCTACCTTTGCTCATTGTATTTCCTCCTCCTGGAATATCCACTGTTCTTATTTCTCCAATAAGCCTCCTTCATCTGTCTTGAGGAAGTAATTCAGGGTTAGAGGCACTGACCCTCCACAGTCAAAAATCTGGGTATAACTTATAGTCAGCCCTCCATATCTGAGGTTCCTCCGTATCTGAGGATGGTGTAGTACTGTAGTATTTACTACTGAAAAAAATCTGTGTATAAGTGCACCCATGCAGTCCAAACCCATGTTGTTCAAGGGTCAACTGTACATATAAGGCATGTTAGCAATACCAGAACAGTAATTCTCAATGAAGCGAGGCAAGGAAGGAATCACAGTTTCCTGTAGAGACCTCACCCCAAACCTACAAAATCAGAATATTAGTCAGGAGGAACAAAATAGGGCACGTGTATTTTGAAAAGGCTCCTATGATATTTCTGAAAACCCATCTGCCCTAGTGGATAACCACTGTCACTACAGTTATTTGATTCTGTATCTTATGTTCTCCACTCAAAAGAGAGACCAGAAAAGTATAAAATTACACGCTGAAGAACTGGTGACTGTGGTTGGTTGCCAATGGGAAGGAGAACAAAGGGACTGGGGTGAGAGGGAAACTTATTTTTTGCAGTACTTCCTTCTGTAACTTTTAAATTTTGTGTCTTGCCCATATATGATCTATTCAAAAGGAAAAACATAAAGACTGGCACAGACTTAAGAGTCAGATAACCCTGATTTGCTTCCTAAATTTTGTCACTTACTAGCTGTGTATGATCTTGGGCAAGTCACTTTACCTACTTGACACTCAGTTTTCACATATTAAAAATGGAGAGTTGGAAATAGCTGCTGACCAATAGGGTTATTGTGGGGAATAAAGGAGAACATGTCTTTAATGCAAAGCACTGACCCTGGTCGCTGAGTGGGGGCCCAGTACATCCCACTGCCTTCACAATTCTACTTGCTGAAACAGAGTGAGAGGCGGACTCACATCTTAATGCCCTTTGGCTCAGAGAATGTAATTCAGGAAGGAAATAAAGTGAAATTGGTCAGTCTGTCTCATCAAAACCAGAGAACAGGGCTTGGTCTTTTGTTTCCCACACCACGGATCTTATTAATGCTCACTTCATATTACAGTTGATGGCCAGCAGAAAGGTCGCTGGCATGAGCATAATGCTTCTCCCTCATAGTGCTGTGATTATCTTAACAGTAAACACTTGCCAAGAAAGCCATCCCTAAAAGTGCAAGTCTCCCCAGATGCGGAAAAACTTCTTGTGTCATGATTAACAGCTTCCTAAAAGCAGTACAGCTAATGTTCAAACCACTGTAAATTGCTTTCACCTCTCTCTTTCCGTACAACTCCATCCACCTCAAAAGAAAATCTGGTCTATTAACACTGGCTTGTCATATAGGAAGATGCTTCTTGAAGCAGCATCCCTTCAAGAGAAGCGGCTATGAGGTGGGAACTGGAGTGACCAACTAAAGACAGTTAAACCCTTAGAAACACCAGCTATAGCTGTGAAACATGATTTTCCTAATCAGAAAGCTGTCGGGACAGAGGAAAAACCTACAGCCTTGGGACTTCCCTGGTGGCGCAGTGGTTAAGACCCCACACTCCCAATGCTGGGGGCCCAGGTTCGATCCCTGGTCAGGGAACTAGGTCCCACGTGCATGCCGCAACTAAGGAGCCCAGAAGCCGCAACTAAGACCTGGAGCAACCAAATAGATAAATATTTTAAGGCAAATAAACAAACAAAAACCCTACAGCCTTGACCTCAGAGCGTGGCACTACCCTGCTTAGAACCTTCCACCAGTATTACCTGGCACTGAGAATAAAACCCAGGCTTACCAGCGTGGATCTTGAGGCCCTGTAAGCACCTGGTCTTCCTCACCTAACAACATCCTACTCTTCATTTAGTTTGACTGAGACACTCTGAACAAACAACTTCCATTCCTCCCACAGGACAGCTCTTTTCCACCTGTACCTGCCGTTCACCACATTCTTATCCTTCAAGCCTGAACTCGGAAAGGCTTTCCCCAGCTCTCTAAGGTGCCCCCCAGTTATATACTCATCCCCCTGTTTATGCTTCTTGAATCATCACTTCTTACAAGCACTTCTTTGCATCACTTTTTACAGTTTATAACTATCTTCTCAGGTTATTTTTTACTTGTTTATTATCACGCCCTGACCAAAGCCCAGAACCCAGACTCTAGGAGAGGAAGGACCTTTTCTATTTTGCTTCCCACAGTTGGTAGTGCAGTGTCTGGCGTAGAGTAGGAGCTCTGTAAATATTTCAGGAAGGAAAGAAAGCACTCTAAGCTGCAAGCTGCCTCTGCTACTATCCAGTTGTGTAATTTAAGGTGATTCATTCGACCTATGCAAACTTTAGCATCCTCACGTGTGAAATGGGTTTGGACAGGCCAGTCTTCTTTATATATTGTAGGGAGAAATTAGAAGCTACTGAATTAAGAACTAAACTTCCAATTTTAAGAGGATTTTTAAAAATTATAGTTCATCAAAACAATCAATCTGTGCAGTCCAGTGGTTAGGACTTGGCACTTTCACTGCCATGGCCTGGTTTCAATCCCTTATTGGGGAGCTAAGATCCCACAAGCTGCACAGCATGGCTCAAAAAAAAAAAAAAAAAAACAAAATCAATCTGTGGACATTTGTAATTAAGAAATCAATGTACAAAAGAGTAAATATGTGTGATAATTTTACATAGAAAAAGCATACATCCCTTCTCTGACATGTATATTACACAAAAGAATGGGTATACCAACTACAGATATGTAAACATATACAGGCAACAACTGAATATGAAAAGAGAATAGTGCAATTATGGCTGACTCTTCTAGTGCAAAAAAAAAAAACTTTTTGCTACAACAAAATTTCAATTAAATAATTAAATGTTTTAAAATAGCTTTTTTTTTTTTTTTTTTTAAAGGAGCCTTTAGAAGGTCAGAGACTAAAAGTACTAGAAGTATACAACTGGGAAACAAAACCACCATTTATCAAACGGTTCTTACGTGTTGGCATTGAGGTATATTAATTAGGATATGTATTAAATATATTTATATTTAACCTTCTACAACATAGGTATTATTGTTCATATTATGTAGAAGAAAAATTAGGCTGCTTATTTCACCTCCTAAAGTATTTCCTCAAATGTTACCTTCTTAAGGAGGCTTTTCCTGGTCAACCTATCTAAAATTGCAAACCCACACTCTCTCCTGAATTCCTTATCCATCTTCCCTGCATGGCACACATCATCTATACTACAGAAATTATTACTTATTTTGTATCTCCCCCTACTAAAATGTAAATTCTACAGGACAGCGATTTTTTTTTTTTTTTCTGTTCTCTTCTGAAACCCCAGCACCCAGTAGAGGACTTGGCACTGAGTAGATATCAATCAATAATTGATGAATGAATGAACAGTTGAATGTACTGGTGAGGTGGTCCTGAAAGTCTGTTTGACTCGAAGACTTTCCATATCATTATACCAGAGTAACTGAGTACAAGTAGACATAATTCATAGAAGTTGATCAGGAAGAAGATAAAGTTAGACTGGTGGCAAGGAACTAGGGATGAAGGTGAAAGAGAACATGTTCTGCCTGGAGAAAGACAATGGCATTCTTTAAGATGTACCAAGTGTGGTTATGACCCTTTTTTCTTACTATAGAATATGATGATACAGGGTCTTATGGCTTTGAATATGTAAGGACAACTAAAGCTGAACTGCACGATGAACTGAGCCTCAGCAAGGGCATGTTTTCCTCCAAGGACGTCTCTTGAGTTCTAACAGGCAAGGAGGCTAAAAGTTCCTCAGGAAACCTCTGAAGAGCTAAGCAAAGATTTCTACAGTCCCAAAGTACTAAGGGAGAATTGGAGTTCAGGTCCCACCAGGGAGAAGGGATTGGTAAACACCCCAGACTCACTGGAATACCTGGAAGGCCATGTGTTAGGAGCAAAGGCAACAAGAGAGTCTGAACCTTACCCGAAAGGTACCTCTGCCTCGCCTCAGAGATGATCGCCCACCTGTACCACACACACACACACACACACACACACACACACACACACACACACAGAGTATCTCCTTATTAGAAGAAACAGTGGCTCTTCTGGATGGAGATGACATCACCTGAAGCCTTTTGTAGCTGGCATACATAATATCGAACATTCAGTCAAATTATGGCATGACGAGATATACAACCAAATAACTATAACGAGAGAAAAACATCAAACCACAGAAACACATCTAAAGTTGATCCACATATTGGAATTAATTATTTTAAGTCCTTATAAGCTATGATTAATATGTTCAAGAAATAGAGAAAAAGATGGCAACTACAGATTTTTTAAAATTGAGAACTCCTCCAAAAGAATTATGATCTAAAAAGGGATAAAATAAATTCTAGAATAGAAAAATGTAACAACTAAAATTAAGGACTCAACAGACGGGCAGATTAGGCACAGGAAATGTAGTAAAGTGGAAGACTGGTAAATAGAAAATATCTATTATCTAAGAGTTTAGTGTAAATTAAAGAACAATTTTCAGGAAAAGCATCATTGATTTTTATGAATGATAGTAAAAATATTAACAATATCCTATGTGCTTGCAACTATTCTAGGCACATTAAATTTAATTCCTATACAACCCATGAGATACGTACTGATCTATTAATATCTTCCTTGTACAGACAACAAAACTGAAACATAGAGTCTAGATAATTTTACAAGCTAGTAAATGGATAAGCCAGAATCTGAACCCAGGCAGTTTGACTCCAGAGTCCATGTCACCAGTAAACTATACTGCAGTAATTAATAACATGTGAAGTTTGATGAGGTATTTATATTTCTTACTCTTATTTTGAATTAAACTCCTCTCAACAAATTTAGATGGAATTAGTAATCAGTGACTAATCTAACCTAAATATGATATTGTAAATAATTTGAAATTAAGTACAAGCTGTGCGTGTTCTTTCATATTGCACATCTGAGGAAAGCCTGGTCAGTTGGCCCACACAGACCAGCAAGGAAGTGACTCCAAATGTAGGCTAGCTTACAAGGAAAGAAATACTCTCCATGGCATCGGCTGTGAAAATTCCAAACTAAAAATAACAGCACATGTAACATAAAATTTTAGAAGGAAAATATTCATCACAAATACCCAAAGAAGGAAATGGTAGAACTATCTAAAGAGATGACTTCTTACAAAACCCACATGGGACACAGAAAACTCATTCTGAATACTGCATATGACAGCAGAGTTTAAGCTGGTTTCAGCTCACATACCTCAGGTGGGATTACAGTATAACTTTTGAAACTGTTAGGACAAGAAAACCTTTCCTTTCTCATCATTTATTGAGAAAGCCACCTGGAAGGCTTCTCTAAGTTTCAATTACCCTGGCCTTTGATTATCCAGAGTGGGGACTATGAAATTAATTTGTAGTGAGAGGTCACTAAAAATGTTAGGAAAAACTGTGAAAGTTACCTTCTGGCATTTTGCCATTAGAAATAAAGTTCTCAATACAAAATTTTTTAAGTCCAAGAAAAGGCATTGCCTATCTCAAAAGATAAGCCACTTTTTTGTTCTTAAACATCTGGACCAGGAAGATTTTTTTTTTAAGTCTATATCATGGTCTTGAACTTTAGGAAACATTTTAAAAGGACATACAGTATCTGAAAAGCTAACACGCTCTGCACAAGGCCGCTCTGCATACTACCTTTAAGGTGGGCAAAGCAATCAAACCAAGGATTTTGGCTTCTGGAAGTGGCCCACGTTCTTCCCAGGCATATCTAACCATCACGTTTCATTAACAGTCAGAACCTACTACATGTCCAGAAAACCTCTAAAACTAAATTCTGAAAACTTTAGATCACAGCACTAATCTAGTTTCTTTGACAAGAACTTAGAGAAAGTTCTTCAAACAACAAAAAACTGGCAACAGTTTAAAAAATAGGGACTTCCCTGGTGGCGCAGTGGTTAAGAATCCGCCTGCCAATGCAGGGGACACGGGTTGGAGCCCTGGTCCGGGAAGATACCACGTGCTTCAGAGCAACTAAGCCCATGCGCCACAATTACTGAGCCTGTGCTCTAGAGCCCACGAGCTACAACTACTGAGCTCAGCTGCCACAACTACTGAAGCCCGTGTGCCTAGAGCCCGTGCTCCGCAGCAAGAGAAGCCACCGCAATCAGAAGCATGCGCAGCACAAGGAAGAGTAGCCCCCGCTCGCCACAACTAGAGAAAGCCCGCGTGCAGCAACAAAGACACAACACAGCCAAAAATAAATAAATAAATTTATAAAAAATAAAAATAAAAAATAATGCTTACCTTTGAATATTTCTGTAACTCAGCATCGTCTGCAATCTGTGTGTCCAAAATAGCAATCTAAATTCATAAGAAAAAATATTTCCAATATTTGTAAAAGCATAACTTTATTTCTTCCTAGGCTTTCTGAAAAAATCTTTATAAAACCTATACATTGATAACTCCATCTAAACTCTTTTCCACGTTTCTGAAATCCATAATACATAATGTAAAATTTCAGAGAATATTCGCTTTTTTGTTGTTATTGTTCTCCACAGCAATCTTTTTTCATAAATTACGCAAAAGTTGAACTAGAAGGTGATGGGCAAATACATGTACTATTTTTAAAAATCCATGACCCCTAAAATTTTAATATAATCCTCCATTGTATTAAAGCCATAAAATTTTTATTCTTTTGACAAAACTAAGAGTATGGTCATTTTTACTTCTAAACCCAGGCCTTGAAACAAAGTTTGCAAGGTCAGAAAAATCAGACAAGTTTGGAAAAACTGAAGCATCTGACTTTCTACAGCAAGCTCAAACCATTTTCCTAGGAGAAAGAGCTGGCAAGGACACAAACAAAAGACCTGGACTGGTGGAAAGATCATGGAATACTGAAAGCTTTTAATCCTGGCCTAAAACTATTGTTCTGAGCTTCAATGGTGGACATCCACAGAAGTGAATTCCATGCAAGCAAAATACTGCACTGATGATTTGCATCTGTAAGTTGTTAATAGAATATGGTTCATCTGGAGGGAGGGGATAAGTTAAACAGTGGTCCAACTAAGGCTTCTAAAAGTACTGCACTTCAGATAAGTAGATTCTGGAAGAAAATAAAGTAAGAAACACTGGAGCACATGCATGAACGTATGTACGCATATTTGCACGTATGCATTCATTCATCCGTCTTGCCTGGCTTCTCCTTTTGTCGCCTCGTCCCTCAGAACATGTTACAACTCTTAATGAATAAACTGTCACTTTAAATTTCCAACTTCAAATTCTGTCTCCTCTTTCTAGCCCCTCTGTTATGACCTCACCACATGATAAATAAAATTTGGAAAGGTGGTTATAAAGAGGATAAATTTTTAACCGAAAAGAGATCATCGCAAAACAGACCATTTAAAAATACTGGTACACCAAACTACTTTAAATATCAACCACTCAGGATAGCAGAAAAGGTCACTTGCTAGGTGATAACCTAATGAAAAAACAGCTTTGAAATCTATGAAGTAAAGAAGCAGCAGTTCATGAGGACCGACATGCGAGTACAAAACGAGTAAGAAGAGGAAGTATGGACTGTTTTGACTCATCTTAATGACACTGGAAAATGTCTAACAATAGATAGTGGCTAGAAGAGAAAAAAAAAAATATCCAACCAGCCAACAAGTACTAATGACAAACATATGTAAGAAAACGTGAAAGACAAAAGAAATTTAATAGAATACTTTATTACTAACACATTTAGTGAACACTATAGAGGCTTTTCTAAGTGCAGCTTTCTGTTTTCATGTGGGTTCATATGGGGAAATGTAATCAATCCCTTACTCAGTGAATCTAATAACAGGTGAAAGGAAGCCTAATGGACCACTGGCATATAAACTTATACCTAACCTAAATTACTTCCTGTTCTCCCAAATACATTTGATAATCATTCTTTCATTTTTCTCATAAAACTGTAAGATTCTTTGTGAAACATAGGACTAATATCCACAGCCCTTTCAGTGTACAATAAAACAAACAGATCATAAAAGCAATCATAAAAATGCCAGCAATTTTAAGCAGCTGATACAGGTTATAAATTTAAAGGCAAGTCCTTTCTCTCCTAACATTTTTCTGCCTATTGTTGACTTAAATTGTTTCCACATGCACTGAGTGTCTGCTAATTGTAACTGAAACTTATGTGCAGTCCTTAACTGTCCTTGCAGTTTAAAATGAAAAAAAAAAAAAAATCAATTAATTGATCCAGTACGGAAGAAACACAGGAGGAAAAAATAAAGGCCGGCCGGCTATTCTTGGACTCTCCCATTTCTTTCAATTGTAGCATTCAGAGCTACATTTCATTGACATGAGATGAGACATGAGTGTTTTTTATTAGAAGATTTTAACATACCATTACTTCATAATCAGGGCCCAGTAGGTTTTCCCATCTGGATTTCAGCTCATTTTCTAAAGAGACTGGGACTCCTTCTGGATTAAAAAAATAAATAAACAAAACATTGAAACTACTGTGAGCTAAACACACTAAACTACTAAATTCTTCCATAACAGCACAGCTTCAGTAAGTAAAAGGGGAATAAATAAAAAGGAAAGTGCATTAACTTAGGTCTATTAGGTAAAGTAAATCAGAGGTGACTTGTAAGACTAATGTAAAAATGTAAAATGTAAATTTGGTCTGTGACCAAATTATGAAGGGGCTTTTGCTGTTAAGAAATATTTTAAAGGGAAGAGGAAATGATGAGTTATAAATGAAATTTGAATTATATAGTTTGTATACAAACATCCTGTGGCTTACAAGTAAAATGCATCTGGCTTTGGTTTATGCTATGTTAGGACAAACAAGGATTTAAGGTGAATGTTAATCACTTCAGAGTAGTACCTTCCACTCACCCACAGGAAAAGTAAAAACTTATCAAAATATCTTTACTATAAATAAGGCATATCAACATGACCCAATCAAACTTTTCACTTGGGCAGATATAAAAGCTTTTCTGGTTTAATTCAACCAGTGAGTTGCATGAGCTTTAATATAATAGAAACTTTGTTTTACTTTGGTCTTTTGTGGCTACGTGGTTATCATATCTTTATAACTTTCTTACTTAAGGGTAATATTGCCTTTTTTGCATGGGTCAGATGATTTTAAAGAGCGCAGACAGATTTTAAGTGTCCTGCCTGTCCTCCGTATGATCTTAGCCAGAAGCTCTGTGCAGTCTGTAGTCTGAATAATGCCTAATAGACAAAAATCAAAGTACTAAAACTGTAATTTCAATTTAGATCCACAGTAGCAGCAGAAAATAAACAAACCTCCACCTTTTTTCTTTAAGAAAAACTCAATTTTGTCACAAGATTGGACAAGTCGCAAAACACCACAACTGATATAACCATCTGCCTAAAATCAAACATAACTTGCAATATCAGTTTTTTCAAGCCTTCAGCAGACATCTAATCTCGGATGCATATCATGCTTAATTACATAATACAAATCATTAAGTAAAACAGGCTAACCTCAAAAATCAGAGACTAAGACTAATGAACACTAAAGAACTTAAAATTACTAGATTTACAAAAACATATCCATAAAGTAACTATATTAACTGATATGCTAGATTACATTTCGAGGATAACTAACTAAAGATCCTATTAAAAACAAAATATCATTCATGTAGGCTCTGCACCTTTGTGCCTACTCTGTTAACATTTCCATAAGAAATTACATTAAGAGTTCTATTAAATTTCTTACAGGCAGCAGTTTCCTATGTGGTAGGCTAATTTCAATAAAATTTGCAATGTATTGGTTGAACTGTAAGCTTAAAAACATGATATTTAAAGATATTTTATACACATATAAAATAATGTTGATATTTCACAATTCTTTTGACTATATTTTTACCTTTCAGTCATACAGTGAAATCATAGTCATGAGTTTTAAAGCACAGCACAAAGGCCTAAGTACCAGAGGAAAGAGATTTATTTAAGCAGCTCAATAAATCCTTGGCTACACAAAATGATCACACAAAAAAATGAATATTATGATGCTCTGAAACGATTATTCCAATGGCAATGAAGGGGAGCAGAATATGCCAACCCCAAATATTGCCACTTTGGCATGTGGATTATTTTCAGCTGAAGGCAATCAAGACCCAGCAGACTCAGGAAAAACTTTCACCTCTCCCTTAATTACCTAAAAGAATTTAGATAGGGAACCTGTACCAGAAAGACAGCTATTACCAGAGATAACTTTTTTATTTGAAAGACCTATCTGCATGTCTGGGCAAACTTCTAATTACCAAACATCTGCTCTTCTTATCATCCTGTAAATTACTCTCCTCCCCTTGGAAGGCCCAGGTCCCTATCCCATTCCTTAACTCAGGATAGCATAGAAGTCTCAGTTGCCCAACTTGCCCTTGGGGCTCATATTTTTGTGGGACTCTTACACATAGGAAATTAGTTTGTGTCCTGTGTTAATCTGTCTTATGTCAATTTAATTGTTAGACCAGCCAAAAAAACTAGAAGAGAAGAAGGGAAAACAGTTTTGCCCCTACAGCAAAAAGAGAGTTAACTTCATAACAGTTGGAAGAATTTGGTCTAACTCTCTAGCTGAAATTATACATACTCATGGAAAAAAAAAAAAAAAAAAAAAAAGGTAGTGAGGTTGATCCAAAAAGAGCAGATATTTCTAAAAATATTTCTAACTTTAGAATGTATTTGATTTTCACCTGACAGTTCACTGTACATCTCTCTGGGTTCACATGAATTTAAAGAGCAAAAATTAACTGCAATCTACTTGGGTCAAAAAAAACAAGTTAAATTTCCAAACTATAGGAAATTTTAAAACTTGAATGAGGGGTTTACTCCTTCCTTCAGGCCATTCTTTCCCAAGAGAAGGCAATCAAAGCCAAAAGCCAACGTGGACATGGATGAAGTTTAAGTAGTCCATTTCATTCAATTGGCAAGGCTTCCCTGAGTGCCTTTGTACAGGAAACTGTGTGAGACTGTTACTCAACATGCTTACAGAATACAGTCAACTAGAGTAGACGAGGTATCAAAGAACAAAGCACAAGGACAAAGGTGCACATCAATTAAAAAGAAAATTAAACAATAAATATACAGCAACCTGGAAATTTGATGAAATATATAAAAATGTATACATTATTGTTATACATGGTGAAGAAGGAAATACTGCTATATGTATACAGACAGCTGTATATCTATAGCTATATCGATGATAATAATACAAGCTAAAGTATGCAGTAATTAAAAATGCCAACAAGATTAAAAGTTATCACACTAATAAAATGCATTCAAAATCAACATAATTAAACAATGATTAAACAACAATATGCTCGATTCTCAACTGCCACAAGTGTTAAGATGTTGATATTAAGAATATCTTATTTTATATCTCTAAAAATGCCTCTAAAATTCATCATATTATATTAACTATAAAGAGAGAAAGCTTTGAATTGAATGCTTTGTGCCTACCCAGTTTTTCTAAGGCTTGTATATTGTCATTTTTTAGATTATCCATTCTTTCTTCAGTTTCCTCATCTTCACTGAAATTAGTTTCCTTTTCCACTGCTCCAGTCAGAAAGAGGGCTGGTGCTTTCGGTGGTTCTACCACAGTTCCTAAAATAAGAATTGTTAATTTGAATCACTATCAGATGAAGGCCATATTTAAGTAAGTTAATTCCACTCTATTGTCCCATTTCACAACCTCCTTACAAACTTTTCAGGTAACTTACACATATGATTCCTTTATTTAAAATGCCACTTGTGATAACCACTCAATTCATTAAAAAATACACTTGTAGTAGTATTGAAAAGAATAAGGAACTAGGCAATGGGAAGAGAAAAGCAAGGTAAAGTCAATGACAAAGCAGGAGGAGATGCTTTTCAGTATAGCCTTGGGGGGTGGGGGGAAGGAGGAGAACACTGGGGGCCATATGTTCTTGCTGCTGTGGTGGGCAGGGAGCAAGATATGCAGAAGAAGCCGGTTCCGTTGCTCTGGGCAATCCTAGGTTCTGGCATGACATCATCATGAGTTTTACAAACAACTCTACATAAGTAACCTTGTGAATGGGAAGGAAAAGGGAGAGTATTCCCCTGGTTGCAGAGTTTCCTTCCTTAGCTAAATTGAGTTAAGTAAGCTTTCAATCTCAAGCATGCCAGTCACTATGTATCTCTTAAACACAAGAAAGGTTGAACAAGAATCATTTTAGGTTATTTTTAAATAACCACATGTAATTTATAAAGTATTCTTATCAAAAATATTGAACCTGAATTTAAGGCTTTAGCTCTAGCTCCTAGCTCACAAGAAACATAGGGGACAGAGGAACAAGTCAAATGACACCACAAGGAAACAATCAAATTCTGAATGTACCATTCTAGTGACAAATGGCCAAATCCCTTCAAAAAGTCTATGCCATGGAGGCAGGGGCAAGGGATTCTTAGAGATTAAGAAAACAAAGAAGCATAATACAATGCAATAGGCTCAATGCATAAAAATCAATGATCTTGATTTTATGAGGTTTTTGAGGGGAAGAAAGGGAAGTGGAAAAAGGAGCTACAAAAGACATTTGGGAGCAATTGGGAAAATTTAAGTATGTGTTGGGTATTTGATATTAGGGAATTACTATTAATCTTCTTTGGTGTGATAATGATCTCATGACTATTTTTAGAAGCTATAACTGAAGTATGTAGGGCTAAATTGTCATGATATCTACTACTCACTCTTAAATGGTTCAGAAAAAGGTAAACAGATGATGCAAACATGGTAAAATGTTAACTGCTGAATCTAAATGGTGGGTTTGTGGGTATGTTACATTAGTTTTCAATTTTCCTGTATGTTCAAAAAATTTTATAATAAAAAGTTTAAAAATATAACCAGTTAAAAGTTCCTATGATCTTAACATGACATTTTAAACCACACAGGATTTTTTAGAACATTAATCTCTTGATACACACTAAATGCACAGCCCAGTGCCAGCAAAACAAATGCCAGCCAGAAGCTGCTAATGTAGCCTGGGGAGAAGAGTTACACACTAAACAGTGTGCAGAGTACAAAGCAATACATGATTGGTTGTACGCTACAAGTAGTATACAAATTGGTACACAAATAAGTATATACAAGGTATGCAAATAATAGTTTAGAGGAGAAAAAGACAGTAAGATTTTGAATGGCAGAGGAAGGTACTGCACAAGAGCTAGAAGCCGTGCAGTTTGTTTCAGTAAAACAAACTTAAATGCTGACTATGAGGAAGGCACACAGAGATGTGTTCAATGGGGCAGGGGACACAGGCATAACCACTCCCCTACATTATAGTGACCACACACAAAACAGGTGATTACAACACGGTGTGATAAATGCTACAGTAAAGCGCTCTTCAAAGGGTGCTAGTGAAACACACAGGAAGGACACCCAAACCATGGAAGAAGTGCAGATTTAGAGTCAAAACCTATCCCAATACAAATTTAAAATGTAGGCACGCCCAGCAAAGAACTGCTAATTCGCAGATGACATAGTTCATTTGATACAGCAGACTAAAGCCAAAGGCTCTATGAGAGCTACTAAAAACCATTATAATGGTATAAATATTTATGTAAACCTTTAAGGTCAATATAGCATTTGTACATTCTGTACTATTTAGGCAATTTTAAATTTCATACACACAATGAAGTTGACAGGGCATCTATCTTTCAGCAGCAGAATTTCCACTACCACATAAAACTTAAAAAGTTCCAACATAGGGACTTCCCTGGTGGCGCAGTGGTTAAGACTCCGTGCTCCCAATGCAGGGCGCCCAGGTTTGATCCCTGGTTGGGGAACTAGATCCCACATGAACGCCGCGACTAAGAGTTCGCATACCACAACTAAGGAACCGATGAGCCGTAGCTAAGGATCCCACGAGCTGCAACTGAGGAGCCCGCCTGCTGCAACTAAGACCTTGTGCAACCAAATAAATAAATAAATAAATGAAAAATAAAATTTAAAAAAAAAGTTCCAATGTAAATACAATTTAATATCAGTTGAAAGCAAACATTTCTAGGCTCATTATATCTTCAGAGGAGGGGAAAAAAATGTATTCAACTTTTGACAAATTCTAATGGAATTATTTCTTACCCACTAGTTATATAATTAGTCATCCATTTTATTTTTTTTTTGAACCGTACTTTAATTTATTGGCATTCTCAATCTATGAACAAGACAGGTTTTTTTCTTTCCATGAAGGGAGATCGTTTTCAATCTGCCATAACACGTGCCCACGCATCTTCACCTTGAACATGCAGCATTTCAAGCTGTAGTCAGGGTAAATTATTCCTTTTACACTTTCACAATTTTTATGCTGCTGCCAGAAGTCTTCTCGGCATTTGCTTTGAATCCTGTCTTCAATGCATCCCTCACTGCTTTTGTACAGATCTGGGAGTATCGGATGTAGCTGAGTCCAGCTTGTCGCCAGTATGCCACCATGATGTCACGAGACGGGGCACGTCCGGCCACATCGCGAGGACCTGTCAATGTCGGCTCAGCGTGCAGCCCGGCTGCCAGAAGGTCAGGCCTGAGAAGTGTAAGGGGCGGGGCCCCAGACCTGCCAGTCATTCATTTTATTTTTTTTTATTTTTTTAAAAGAAATTTATTTATTTATTTACTTATTTTTGGCTACGTTGGGTCCTCGTTGCTGTGCACGGGCTTTCTTTTTAGTTGCGGCGAGCAGGAGCTACTCTTCACCGCGGTATGCAGGCCTCTCATTAAGGTGGCTTCTCTTGTTGCGGAGCACAGGCTCCAGGTGCGCGGGCCTCAGTAGTTGTGGCACATGGGATCAGTAATTGTGGCTCAAGGGCTCTAGAGTGCAGGCTCAGTAGTTGTTGCACACGGGCCCAGCCGCTCCGCGGCATGCGGGATCTTCCCGGACCAGGGCTCAAACCCATGTCCCCTGAATTGGCAGGCGGATTCTTAACCACTGCGCCACCAGGGAAGCCCCAGTCATTCATTTTAAACTGAATGTGTTCCCATGATTGCCAAATTTTGTTGCTCTATCTACATTTATAAGTTGATAATTAAAAATTGTCATGCATACAATTATGCATTTGTTCCATAATGAAAATTTACTATTCCTATAATCAAAGTAACAAATATTATTTTATAAATAAAAGTGTCCTTGATAGAAGTCCATGTTTTATTTTCTCTTGCTATAGTTCACAAAGTAAATCAAGAAATATTAGAATCAAATACATCATTAGAAGTAATATGAAACCTGAGGTTTGCAAAATGTCAAAGCATTAGACAACTGAGAGCCCCTGGAACAAAATGTGGCAAAGCTTTATTATTCAAATATAAGAAATAAATGAAATTTGGAATGTTTTTGGGAAAATGACTTCCATCTCCATTTAGAGAAGCTCTCAAAGCTTAATGCATGTCAGGGTTCACATTCTAAAATTTGGACTGGCATGTTATAATAGGCAAAGGAAACTCTTCAAGGCATAAATGAATTGATTCACTTCTCCACTGCTGCGTTTCACAAGGTGGGCAGTTTTTCCTTCCCAGACTTATAGAACAACTTCCATAAATGAGCTGATCTTCCAAACCCATACAAGGTAGGGGGAGGGACAGAGGAATTAATTACCTCTGTCGGAGGGCCCTTCATGTGGAGAAGCAGATGAGGATGTTTTCCTTCGAACTAGGGTTAGGTGTACCACTTGCCCTGCGTTTCTTAACACTTCAACAACATCCTGGTTGGCAAAACCCTGAATATTCACACCATCGACCTAAAACATTAAAAGATACATTAAACAGAAGTTCCAAGTTAGCTACCACTTTTAATTCTGGCAAGGCAGTATAAAATTAGGCAATTCATTTCATCCCCAAAATAATTTGTATTAGACCTAAGAAAGTATTTTTGAATAAGGATGAAAAATTAGTAGTAAAACATGCTGACAGACTTCCTGAGAAACTAGAAAGAAGACTGAAACTTGTATTCCTAAGTCATACATTTAACTTATAGCCTGAGAAAGGTAGAGGGTCTTAGTCTCTGATGCTATTCAAAATTCAAAGTGCCATAAAAGGTGGTCAGTTGTTATACAGAGCTCTCAAGACGTATTACTAGAAGCCATTATTACTAAAAGTGAAGAGGCCATCCAATACTTCACCCCTCTACCATACATCACTATGTGATATTTTCCAGAAGAAACTGATCTCCCTCCATTAGGTTTTCTAGTATTCTGAAAAAGCACATGCAAGAAAGGTATTTACTAATCTCAGTCAAGTCCAATCACACATTCTTAAGTGCATCATGACCAACAGGCCTCCTCGCTCAATCTTCAAGCTAGCCAAACCACTGCTTTAGCTTTCCCCCTAATATCTTCTCCAAAGTTTTATCACTCATCTCCAAACTGCCAATCACAAGACATTTCCTAAGCCCAATAATGGAAAAGCCAAGGGTCATGAAAGGTGCTTCCTTAGATGAACTTGAAGGACAAACATTCAAATTATACCAACAAACATTTGTTTCTGTATAAATCAATAAATTAAATGTGTGTGTATGTGTGTGTATACATGCTTCAAAATTATTATGAAAATAAACTGTAGGGCTTCCCTGCTGGCGCAGTGGTTAAGAATCCGCCTGCCAATGCAGGGGACACGGGTTCAAGCCCTGGTCCGGGAAGATCCCACATGCTGCAGAGCAACTAAGCCCATGCACCACAACTACTGAACCTGCGCTCTAGAGCCTGCGAGCCACAACTACTGAGCCTGCGAGCCACAACTACTGAAGCCCGCACGCCTAGAGCCCATGCTCCGCAACAAGAGAAGCCACCACAATGAGAAGCCCACGCACCACAACAAAGAGTAGCCCCCGCTCGCCGCAACCAGAGGAAAGCCCGTGCGCAGCAACGAAGACCCAACAGAGCCAAAAATAAAATAAATAAAATAAATTTATAAAAGAAAAAGAAAATAAACTGCAAAATTTAACTAATTTCTACTAAATGGAGGAAATACCAATTACAATCCGAATTGAGAAAAGGCAATGACTGCATTCTCAAAAACAAAAAAATCTCAATTTTGTATATACTCAAAATTACTATTAATAGAAAAACTACTTTCACAAAGAGATAAATAGTTCTAGTAAATGGCCTATTAATTGCATATAAAATTGATGAATTTAAAGAACACAAAGAGGTGCTTGAAATGTTTTGTAAGAGAATGCTAGAGCATCTTTCAAATATATGTGTATGTATATTATAATATACATATGTATACAGTATTTTTTTCCTGCCAGTATCATTAGTGACTCCCTTCTTCACAGGCAGTTAAAAAAAAAGAAATTAGAATGGACAAACAACAAGGTCCTGCTGCATGGCACAGGGAACTATATCCAATCTCCTGGAATAAACCATAATGGAAAAGAATACTAAAAAATGAAGGTATATATGTGTAAAACTGAGTCACTTTACTGTACGGCAGAGATTGGCACAACGTTGTAAATCAACTTATACTTCAATTAAAAAATTTTTCTTTTTAATTAAAAAAAATTTAGGACCATGAGAGTCCAAATTAATGAGATTTCACTGTACTAACAAACTTAATTTTTTTTAAACATTATGAGACTATATTAAGCCATTCCCATTGCATATATATTATAATAATGATAACTTTTTTCCCCCAACTTGATTCAATTCTAAAACAGAGGGCAGTTACTTACAGCAACTATTTGGTCATTCACTTGAATTTGACCATTGTGGTATGCAGCGCTGCCAGGTATTATACTTTTCACATAAATCCCTGAAGCTTCTCCTAAGGTGCACAAAACATATGGAAAAAGGAAGAAGGCTCTAATTAGGCCTTGATTGCAAAATTCATATCAAGAGGTTAATTAGCTAAAGGGGTTGACTGAAGGCTTGATAAATACTATTCTGAATGCAAGCAGAGAAATTGATGGATTATTTCAAACTGTCACCATAAAAAGTGACCCAAATTTGAAATGATTTGATTGATGCCTATTTTTGGAAAAATAATCAGTAATGGAACCTTGATGAAATGCATACCAGTATCAGCTGGAATTCAGGAGAGCTCAGGTTAAGTCTTACTCTCTTCTCTTGGTCCATCTCCCTTCTCACTGCTGACTTGCCATAAACCTTCATCATTTCTCAGCAGCACTAAGACAAGAGGGTCCTAACAGGTCTTCCTACATTTAGTTCACTACTCATGTTAGCTTCTATATATATCATAAAATGTATATAAAAATTACAACTATATAAAAAGTATGTATGCCTATGGGCAAGGGCTGGAAGAAAAGTTAGAAAAAGAAAGACCATAGCTCTGGATGATTTTATATTTTTATCTCAATTTCAAATGAACTTAAAATACTGTCTGTAGAAGGAATATAAACAACAATGGATTCCTATAGCCTACATGATAAAATGTAAATTTCATAGAATCACATTCAAGGACCTCCATAATTTGCCCCAAACTTCTTGTTTTACTTCATCTTCCAACTACCGCTCCAATAAGACAAAAGTCCAGACACACAAGACTCATGATGTTCCACCAAAACACCAAGTATTTTCTATATTTTACCCCTTTTCTCATTTTTTATTCCTGTCGATCTCAACCCCTTCTATCTAAATCCTTCTCCTTTTCCATGCTTAGTACAAATGTCTCTTTCTTTGTGAATTCTCCATTTCCCTCTGTCATAATGAGTCTTTCATCTGCCATATGATGATAGCTTGCTTGCATTGCTGATAAAGCATACATTTCATTTATCCTCAAACAACTGAGAGTTATTTACATGTTTATCTCCCTGAATAGACTTTTCTTATATTCATTTTTCTACTCCCTCCAAAACTAAGCAAAGCAACTGCTCAAAAGTTCCAATGAATGGAATAAAGCAAAAACTATTTTGAAAGACTACATGTTTAAAAAGCATATTGAGTTATAAAACGTTCTAGTGTTTGGATTCAACACTGCTCCCCCAGCCCTTGCTCCAGTCCCAAAAGCTTCCTTTGAGGGTAAAGAAGTAAAATGATTCTTTTCTTATTCAGTAACATAAACATCAAATTTTCTCAGTTATCTATCATTCACTTCATTTTACTCTGCATGTATATCGCTAGGTTTACAACTTGAAAACTTAATGTAATAAAGGTTCATAAACCACAAGTTTATGATTTCTCTAACCAGACAGCATATTAAGAGCTACTCAGTACAGGGTTTTTTTGCAACATTAGTATACAATCCATACTTAGCTCTTTAGAACTCATTTAAATTCTGAACGTAAAAATGGTGGCACTTAGAAAAATCTAAAGGTTTGAAAACAGTTATTTCATTAGGCTAAAATAGCACAAGGTGGTCTGACATGAATTTCATTCAGGACTTTGAATACATTAGCACTTTTAATCTTTCCACCTGCTGTAAATATGCGAAATAATAACTTTTAAAAAAATTAACTCTCTAATCTTGCGATTTTTAAAAAACCAGAACATTTCATAACTTTAACTTTTCATCTTACTAGCAAATATTTGTGAAAAAGATTTATTTTTCCTTACTGTAGTGATTTCTTATCATAATAGAGTAACTCTTACAGTGAAAGTTACCAAAGCTTTGCACGTCGGAGTTCAGGGAGTATTATTCAGAGATACTTGGGCCATGCATTTATTCTTACAATGTATTCCCTTTATATGAAAGAAAAATAATTCTAATTAAAGCATTTGTTTTACCTTCTTTTGATAATTAAACATAATAGTAATACTTTTTTGACATTCACAATATGAAATATATGCAGTAATCATTTTACTCTATCACATGTAAAATGTCATAATATGCAACAGTCTCAATATTCAAAATATATCTATCTTAGAAACAAGAGGAGGTACAATTCAAATGTTATACACTATGTTGGATAAATTAAATTCTTTTGTTAATGACTATCGAGCCAGCTATAAAATTACTGAGATAAAACTGTGATTCTCTAATCATTTTTTGTAATTGGTTGCTATTACAGATTCATGGTTTTATTGTTCAATGTTTAAATTAAAATCTGCAGATATTTAATTTTACTCTCTAGAAACCTTAACATCCTTTACAATTATTTCCAAATGTAAAATAGAAATGATTCATTTACCTGTCTGAGCGGTTCCAACATAACCAACAATTCTAATTCCAAGACTTTGTCCATCTTTTTTAATGAGTTCAACATCATAAGTTTCAAAAAGAGTAGAATTGTCCTGAAAGGAAAAAATAATTTTAATTATATATAACGTTTAGTTATCTAGCTTGTGTACATAGTCAATTTGTGCATGGTTTGTCAAGTATTTTCTGAGCACCTGTGGTACACAGAATTTTAAGATTGTCTCTATGACTTTTGATCCCTGGTGCCATTCCTGTGTTTATATCATGGAAAAGGGAGATTATCCAGGTAAGGCTAATCTAAGCAGGCACTCTTCAAAAGCAGAGAGTTTTCTCCTATTGATGGCAGAAAGGGAAGTGAAAAAGATTTGAAGGATAAGGACTGGACTTGTGGTTTGAAGAAGGAGGGGTCATGTGAGAAGGAACACAGGGGGACTTAAGGAGCTGAAAGAGGTCCTTAGCTGACAGCCATTAATACAGAGACTTCAGTCCTATGGCTATAAGAAACTATTCTGCCAACAATATGATAGAGCTTGGAAATGGACTGTTCCCAGAGCATCCAGATAAGAGCCCAGCCAGGCCAACACCTTGATTTAAGCTTTGTAAGACTCTAAGAAGAGCCCACCAAAGCTCACCCAGACTTCAGACCTACAGAACTGTGGACCAACAAAGGGTACTGCTTCAAGCCACTACGTTTGTGATCATTTGTTATACAACAAGAGAAAACTAATACAGCCACTTAGAAAAAACTCAGCATAAATCTGTATCTGAAAGAATTTACTGTAAAGAAAGTTAGAAACAAATGGTAAGACTAACTATTGTAAGCAAAAAATATTGACCTAAAACTGATTATCATTCTTGTCTTCTAATTTAAAATATTTCTGTAAAAGAGTAAGGTGTCTAAAAACATAATACCTTGCTTTCAATTCAAAACATTAATAATAGAAAGTAAATAACTGATTGCATCAAATTCTCACTTATCACACAGCTACACTGTTCCCTCACTACAAAGTAGAAGGCTTCAGAAAACCAGAATAATGGATGGAAAAGAAAATGGTTCTAACTAGTTTGGAGAAGAAAACAAAAATGATTCTAATATCTCTGACAGAAAACTTCCACTCACATGGTTCCAAGTAGGGAAAGGCTTTCCAGAAGACATCGAATGGTTCCTCAAATGAATCTGAAAGGTGGCTTCCCACCCCCTTCTCACCATAATCACTTCTCTTTTCTTCTTCCTGGCTCGTCCTTTTAAAAACTATTTCTTTTCCTTTTGCCTTATTATCTCTTGATTCAGAGCCTGTGAGATGGCTGGAAAGAACTTGGGACTGAGGGATGGGGGGACCAGACTGAGGCAGTCAAAAGGTACAAGTTTCCATTTGTACCTTGTATTATAAGATGAATATGTACTAGGGATGTAATATACAACATGATAAATATAATTAGCACTGTATGTTATGTATGTAAGTTAAGAGAGTAAATCCTGGGCTCTCATCACAAGAAAAAATTTTTTTTCTATTTCTTTAACTGTATATGATGTGATGGATGTTCACTAAACTTATTCTGATAATCACTTCATGACGTATGTAAATTAAATCACTAGGCTGTACACCTTAAACTTATAAAGTGCTGTATGTCGATTTTATCTTAATAAGACTGAAAGACAAAAACCAAAAAAAGAACTTGGAATGGGCCAGAAAGATCTAAATTCAAACCCCAGCTTTGCAACCTACTACCTATATGACCTTTAAAACAAGTTATTTGGACTTCCATTTCCTCAGCTATTAAGTGGATGATAAGACCTACCTTGCAGAATTCTTATGAAAAATTCAGATGACTTAGACAATTCCAGGTGCTTGATAATGATTAATAGTAATGATTATTATATAACTGTAATGATTGTTAATAATCAAAATAAATATTATTATTATTAATGTCTATTCCCTTTGGCCAGTCTATTCTTATCAGTGATAACACACATACATTGACCAGTATTTACAGTTTCCCCTCCACGA
Source organism: Balaenoptera borealis (assembly GCF_965194805.1). NCBI lineage: Eukaryota > Metazoa > Chordata > Mammalia > Artiodactyla > Balaenopteridae > Balaenoptera > Balaenoptera borealis. The sequence goes on from NC_138860.1 coordinate 141,519,032, forward strand.
TCTGGATATCTGTTCACCAATCTTATGAAATAGAAATGCAGGTATTATTATTCTCCAATTTACAGATGAGTAGCTGAGGCTCAGGGAAGTTGAATGACTTAACCCTGAGAAATGGCAAAAAAAAGAAAATCAAACTTGTCTAGTGTCTACAAATTGGGCTCTCCTCTGCTTCCCTGTTGAGCACTGAGATACAACTCACACCCATGCGACACTTGGAGTGGAAAACATTTCTAATCCTGCAGTAAATCACACCCAGTACTGAATTTACGATGAAAGAGCAATTTGTATACTCACAGAACTAGGGCTCCTGTTGGCCACAGCAGGCAGGGCAACAGGTAAGGCTGCAGGGGTAGGAGGGGCTATGGAAATTTCACCAACTGGGTCTCTTGCAACAAGCATCCTGACAGAATTCCCACAGTTTCTCAGCACTTGAGCAACTTGCTCACTGGTCATTCCCTGCACATTTGTGCTACCAATCTTCAAGATGTGATCTCCTGTCTGGAGTCTTCCATCCTTTAATCCAAGAAAAAAACAAAAGAAAATTATTATGAGAAATCATTGGTCTAACTTCACTAGTTAATAACAATTCATCAGACTTTGAGTCGTGGCAAAATGGTTGATAAAGAAGCCATCAAAAAATGCTGAATAAAATATAATACTTTTAATGAACAGCTGAATTGGCAACAGAGAAAAGACAAAAAAAGAAGGGGAGGGGTCGGGGGAAAAGGAGGAGAGTTCAAAAGGAAAAGAGTAACCAGATTGGGATTCCCTGGTGGCGCAGTGGTTGAGAATCTGCCTGCCAATGCAGGGGACACGGGTTCGAGCCCTGGTCTGGGAAGATCCCACATGCCGCGGAGCAACTGGGCCTGTGAGCCACAATTACTGAGCCTGCGCGTCTGGAGCCTGTGCTCCGCAACAAGAGAGGCCGCGATAATGAGAGGCCCGTGCACCGTGATGAAGAGCGGCCCCCACTTGCCGCAACTAGAGAAAGCCCTCGCACAGAAGCGAAGACCCAACACAGCCATAAATAAATAAATTAATTAATTTAAAAAAAAAAAAAGAGTAACCAGATTTTTAAAATGGCCATTTGCTTGAGGGTATCACTTCATGCCTAATGGCCTAGAGCCAGGTAAAAATAGCCACATACATAAGGAAGAGACCTGAAAGTCCTGGGCATCAGGAAAGAAAGAAAGTCAGATCAGAGGCCACCGACAAAAAGTGAAGAACCTTAAGGGCCAACAAGCCCAGTGACATATTTGAGGAACAGCAAGATGTCAGTGTGGCTGGAAGAGAATGAGCAAAGAGGAGAGCAGTCAAGAACCAATGGGAGGGCTTCCCTGGTGGCACAGTGGTTAAGAATCTGCCTGCCAATGCAAGGGACACAGGTTCGTACCCTGTCCCGGGAAGATCCCACGTGCATCAAAACTACTGAGCTTGAGCTCTAGAGCCCATGAGCCACAACTACTGAGCCCACGTGCCACAACTACTGAAGCCTGCGTGCCTAGAGCCCATGCTCCACAACAAGAGAAGCCATGACAATGAGAAGCCCGCGCACTGCAACGAAGAGTAGCCCCCGCTCACCGCAACTAGAGAAAGCCTGTGCACAGCAACGAAGACCCAACACAGCCAAAAATAAATAAATAAATAAATTTATTTTTAAAAAAAGAACTGATGGGAGCATTACCAGGGGGTCAGCAGTATAGAGCATCTGCTCTGAGCCAGGGGGAAGGGAAGTCATTGGAGGGTTTTGAGCAGTGGAGTGACATGATCTGACTTATTTTTAACAAGATCACTCCAGCCTCTGTGCTGAAAATAGACTAAAGGAGAGAAAACAATAGAAGCAGAGATACCAGTTGGGAGGCTAATGCAATAATCTAGAAAGAGACAACAAGAGCCTGGACTAGGTTAGCAGTTGGGGTGTTGAGAAGTGAGATTCTAGATGTATTTCTAATGAACTGTCAACAGGCTCTTCTGATAGCTTCTACATGGGGTGTGAGGGGAAAATGGAATCAAAACTCTAAGGTTTTAGCCTAAGCAGCTGAAAAGATAGAGTTGCTATTGAGATTAAAAAAAAAAAAAAAAAGACTACAGAGGAACAGGTGTGTGGCAACAGAAATCAGGAGTTCAGTTTTAGAGATGTCTAGACTGAGATGCCTATTAGACATTGCAAGTGGATATATCAGACACACAGCTGGATATACAAGTCTGGAGTTCAGGAGAGAAGTCCAGACTACACATTTAAATTTGGGAGTCATGAGCATATAGAAGGTATTTAACATCATGACTCTGGATGAGTTTAGAGGAAGGATATGCTATCTTCTGTTTCTTAAGCTGGTGATATATATATGGGTAATCATTACTATTATTATTATTATTTAAAACGGTCTATTTCTTAAACTGGATTATAGGTACATTGGTGATTATTATTATTATTATTTAAAATGTGCACAGACATTATATATACTTTTATATGTTTGTATATTTCACTCATGGAAAAGTTTAAAACATAATACATCAAAAAGTATATCAGTTCCATTCTACCTTTGTTTGTGAAATTTTTGAATAGCTGATCCACTGCATTTTCACTAAATTTGTTTCATCAGAAAGTCTGAATTCTCTTTACTTATCTTTACTACAATATATTAAAGATTCCAAAATGTAAACAGAACCACTTATGAAAAATTACACCACCAGAGCACTTTACAGGATGAAAAAATCACTTTTCATATATCATCTCTTTCAGTGAAGAACAGCTTTAAAATGAGAAAACCGAGATTCAAAAAGGTTGACTGAATTGACCAAGATCACAAAGCTAGTAAGTGGCAGAGCCAAAGTTCAACCCAAGTTGTGTCACTGAAGACCTGTTCTTATTTAGTCATTTGTCTTATACTTTGATATCTCCAAAGTAATATCAGTAGATAATAACCTGTTTCCTATTCTCCAAGAAATTTCCTATAACTGTTAAAAAGCTTGAAATAAAATGAAGATGAAAATAGATATTTTGCACCTGGGAGAGAAGGACAACCTGAGAATAGAGCCATGACCACTGGGTTAGTACAGTTCTAAGCTTCATACTCCTGGCTTCAGGAGGCACCATCTGTAAGTTCCAGATGGAACTCAGAAGAAAAAAAGTGGAAAGGAAGGGAAGGAGGGAGGGAGGGAAAGGAGCAAAAGAGAGAGGGCCTTAAAACTAAGTCTATTCCCCATCCTTCCTTTTCTCCAATTTTGCAGAAACCTGTATGAAAGAAGGTATTAGATCAAAACAGTGAGTAGAAAACTATATGCTTTGTTGTGAATTCTGCAGAAGGCACTAGAAGCTACTGCAAGCAAAGAGGAGCCGTGAAACAGAAATGCAATTCAAGTCAGAAACATTTGGAAAGACTTAGAAAGATGCAAGGAAGAAATTATTGTGGAAAAAGGAACAAAGAATTGCTGGATTTCTACTTTAAGCATTGATAATTTGATGTTCTATTTTTATCAATGCAACAAACTTGAAACAAAACAAACAACTACTTAAGAGACAGTCAAGTGTTCATGATGAAAAATAAGGGTAAGATGCCTCTGTGAATAAACCATTCTTGAACAGAATTTTGGCCTGACCACAGAATAAAGAATATGGCAAGTGTTTTCATACTTGGCTTGGACAAAGGACATTTTACTGTAAGTACAGAGTCACCTCCTAAGCACTATTTTTTTCCTATATTACCTCAACTCGATTTAAAATGATGTAGATAATTTGCACCTGTCCCTGAAAGTCAAACATTTTCTTATTCCAGAAAAACAGGTGTTCTAAGGAATTCATAAGTGCAAAACAATCATAATCAGATTGATAGGAAAGATACCAAAATGACAGCTAGCTTTTAAAAGTCCAGCAGCCCCAAACATTGCATTTTACTGATACTTTCTGATCAATATTCTCCTTTCATAACCTGTCTACTGTGGAAGGAAACTAAAAGGTATAGAGTCCTTTTTGTTCTTTAACAGAAATCATAAGTCAATGATAGCCAACAAATAGCTATGCCAAGATTCAAAGTCATAGCATGCTAATCAAACAGTGAAATATAAAAGTTTATTAACCCATAGACTCTTTCAAAAGAGAGAAAAAATTATGCATACAGGAAAAGATAGTATGAAAAGCAAAAAATTAAAATAGCTGATGTAACAGGGTAACACACTATTACAGTGAAAACACTAACATTATCATTCATATAGTTTTTTTTTAAAGAAAAAACACTTTAATCCAAGTTAGCAGTTATTGGCTAAAAAAATTTATTACTCTGCACTTTTAAGTTCTCTGATAGGCTGTTGTAGATTATAATTTCAATTCAAAAAATATTTGAAAACCTAAAGGATTTCAGGCTTGAGCTACAAAAGAAAGAAATCAAATTTGTTTCTCTGAGAATTAAAAAATGGCACCAGATACTTCCAAAACTAATAATGAAATTATTACCACTTCTGATTCCAGGCCATTTCTATCATTGGTCTTTAATCAAAAGGCAAAAGAGAAAAACAAATACCATATGCTAACACATATATATGGAATCTAAAAAAAAAATAAAAAATAAAAAAATGGTTCTGATGAACCTAGGGGCAGGACAGTAATAAAGACTCAGATGTAGAGAATGGACTTGAGGACATGGGGAGGGGGAAGGGTAAACTGGGATGAAGTGAGAGAGTAGCATTGACATATATGCACTACCAATGTAAAATAGATAGCTAGTGAGGAGCAGCTGCATTGCAGGGGGAGATCAGCTCGGTACTTTGTGACCACCTAGAGGGGTGGGATAGGGAGGGTGGGAGGGAGATGCAAGAGGGAGGGGATGTGGGGATATATGTATATGTATAGCTGATTCACTTTGTTATACAGCAGAAACTAATACACCACTGTAAAGCAATTATACTCCAATAAAGATGTTAAATAAATAAATAAATAATAAGAATGCACATTAAAAAAAAAGAAAAAAATAAATAAATGTCAACCTCATGGCAAGTGTCTCAGGTTTGAATCTCCAAAGGAAAATAATCCTAATCCTGTATTTTGACCAAAAATCAGTAAATGGATAACTTAGAACCTTGGCTACTTTGATTTGGTATTCTTTTATCTTGACTTCTAATAAGAATATTGCAAGACTTTTATAAAGATATAACATATTACTAGAACCATAAAAAAATGCTCTTTCCCTCAAGGAATTAAAGGTACTAAGTATAAGTACATCTATCCTATCCTTCTCATATTTCCAGAGCCCTCATCAATGATTTTTAAGGATAAGGAAAAAACCAGTTTATAGACACACTCAAAGCAAAATTACTGGGAATAACCAACTGTTCAGTGGCCTCAAGCTGGGCCTTTATTATTCTAGACTAAAAATTCCTCATAGTCCACGCCTACTCTCCAATCCTTGGTTGGTTCCATTCCTTCTTAGTATTAAAGGTTACTAGATAGGTAATAGGACTCATAATTGCCTAATACCAAAAAGTCAATAATTCATGACAACTTTTAAGTAGGTTGTGCTTTAATAATCACCTTTGGGAGACAACGGGGTAACTCAATGTACCTGATTTCCCTAAAATTCCTCCAGACCACATAAAAGAGATTTCTGCAAAACAAAAAAGTTTTACACTGCCCGTATCAATTTATTTAAAAACAAACAAAAAACCAAAAACAAAACAAAACAAAAAACAAAACTTCTAACTGCTGAAAAATTCTGAAATTTTTGCCATAGCTGAACAGAATTCTCAGAAGATGTTTCAGGCACTGTGAACTTTGGAGAGTACCTAAGGATTACAGGTAGATAGGTCTTTGAGCTCCCCTTACACGATACCATATAATTTCCCTATTCAGGGAATTGGCCCTGATTACATTTACTGATTGCTCACTGTAATTAGGTCTCAATAAACATTTCTAAAAAACCCATATAAGTCAATATTTTTCCACTTCATTTACTTTACAACAGTAGAGGCAGTAGACAGCAGAAAGACAAGTAAACGCTTTGGAGTCAGACACACCCAAGTTCAAATCCTGGCACTACTTTGATCAAGCTGTAGGGCCATAGGTCAGTTACTGATCCTACCTAAATCTCAGATCCCTCTTAAGTAAGATGGGGATAAATTCCTCTCTCATTGAGTTGTGAGCACTAAACTCAATACTATATGTTTGGGACTTCCCTGGTGGGACAGTGGTTAAGAATCCACCTGCCAATGCAGGGAACACAGGTTCGAGCCCCGGTCCGGGAAGATCCCACAGGCCGCGGAGCAACTAAGCCCATGCGCCACAACTACTGAGCCTGCGCTCTAGAGCCCAGGAGCCACAACTACTGAAGCCCGCGAGCCACAACTACTGAAGCTCACGCACCTAGAACCCATGCTCTACAAGAGAAGCCACCGCAATGAGAAGCCCACGCACCGCAAGGAAGAGTAGCCCCTGCTCGCCACAACTAGAGAAAGCCCACGTGCAGTAACAAAGACCGAATGCAGTCAAAAATAAAGTCCATAAATATAATAAATAAATAAATAGCTTAAAAAAATACTATATGTACAAGCTTTAGCCTACGAGCTTCCCTGGTGGCGCAGTGGTTGAGAGTCTGCCTGCCGATGCAGGGGACACGGGTTCGAGCCCTGGTCCGGGAAGATTCCAAATGCCGTGGAGCAACTAGGCCCGTGAGCCACAGCTACAGAGCCTGCGCATCTGGAGCCTGTGCTCCCAACAAGAGAGGCCGCGACAGTGAGAGGCCCGCGCACCGCGATGAAGAGTGGCCCCCACTCGCCGCAACTGGAGAAAGCCCTCGCACAGAAACGAAGACCCAACACAGCCAAAAATAAATAAATAAATAAATTTATTTAAAAAAAAAAAAAAAGCTTTAGCCTAGTGCCTTCCTTACAGCAAGTCCTCAAATGCATCCATTTCTGATACTTCTTTAGGCTCAGTTAGGTATTCTTTGCCCCCTCAACTCTACCCCATATTGACTTATCTGTACACAAAAGGAAATACAAGGGGCTATTTTATGAAACCCTTTTAAATAAGAAATACTGACTTACTTTTCTAACTTTCTGTTATACAATTTTATAGTCTTTAAAGAAAGTAGTATTAGTTAACCCCTTTAGCAGAATGTAGGTATCACTTTATGATCAATCTTAATCACATCTAACTAATGACCTAAGACATCCATATTCCCTTACCGTAAAGATTGCCATGGTCAACAGTGAGCATTAACAGTCAAAATATGAGTACATTTTAATGAAAAGCAATATTCCCTTTAATAATTTTAAAGCTATGATCAGGCTATGTGAGCAACAACTCTAAAGATTTAGCAACAAAGCAGAGTTAGTTGAAGAGATTTTATCTGCCATTTGGCTGGGATGAGGGGAAAAGAGAAGTGAATACTGCTCTGTCCCCTATGTTTAGGTCTCATCATATTCCCTACAGGAAAGGACCAATAGCAATGTTGCTGTTAGAGCTGGCAATTCCCTCATAGGCTTGACCAACCCTGGACAGGTGTACACCAGGAAAATGAAAACATCAGGATCAACTTTGTATAAGTAGATTTAAGCAGTAAATCTAACAGATGTGGGCTCAATCCTGACTTTGTCATTTGTTAGTTGCGTAGCCTTGGGCAATTTCTTAAGTTTCCATATCTATGATTTGTGAATAAAATTTATGACTGTTCTGAGGATTACACGAGAATAATGTGTATTAGGCAGATGACCATATCTGGCATAAACACTCACTTCTCCATTATGACCCTGACAGGCACATGCCCCCCATCCTGAAGACCTGAAACAGTGACAATCCCTTCCAGGAAAGGGTGAAAATCAGACCTGGGCTTTTACCAACAGTGCCACAAAGGGAAACTCTGCACATCATATTCTTCTTGTGAAAATTCATAATGTACATTAATGTACAGGTAAAGAAATCTATTTGATTTTGTTTAACTTGGTGCTTTCCAAATTTATTTGACCCTTTGTTCTTAATAATTACTACTCCACTTTGCATCTTGAAAATGCTACTATAGCAAATAAGTCTATTACAATTGTTAAAGGAGGGGGGTTGGGGTGAGAAAAAACGCCAAAATACTCCACAATATCTCATCCCTTTCCAGGTTTCAAAAATTTTCAAAAAAATCCTTAAAGATTATTACTTGTTTTGTGCTGCAGATGTCTTTTGAAGACCCCATAACGAGCATTCTCAACCTTTTTGGTCTCAGAACTCCTTTACATTCTTAAAAATAATTGAGGATGGAGGAATAGGGATTACAAAAGGGCACATGAAATCTTTGTGGGTCATGGATATGTTCTTGACTGTAGTGACAGATGGTATCATGGTTAAATTTTATGTGTCACCTTGGGTAAGCTCTGGTGCCCAGTTGTTTGGTCAAACACTAGTTTAGATGTTACTGTGAAGGTACTCTGTCGATGTAATTAATATCTACAATCAGTTGACTTTAAGTAAAGAATGTTACCCTTGATAACATGGATAGGCTCCATCTAATCAGCTGAAGACTTTATGAGCAAAAACTGAGGTTTCCTGGAAAAGGAATTCTGCCTTAAAACTATAACAGAAACCCTGCCAACTTGCCCTACAAATTTCAGAGTCCAGACTTTAATGTCAACTCTTGCCTGAGTTTCCAGCCTGCTGGTCTGCCCTACAGATTTCAGACTCGCCAGCAAACACGCCAAATTGTATACTTTACATATGTGCAATTTATTGTCTGTCAATTTTATCTCAAAAATTACTGAGATCTCAGAGCTTTTGTTTATGTAGTTCTCTCTGTTGATATCTGCTGATATCAACTGAATTGGGAAACAGCACTGAGAAACTTTTTAAATATTTAAGATATGTAATATATTAATATATACTTTTTACATATTGATATTTTTTTAATTTTAAAAAGTTATGTTTTCTAAAACAAAAAAATTGTGAGAAGAGTGGTATTCTTAAAGAAATTGTTACAAATCTCTTTAATATCTGACTTAAAAGAAGACAGCTGAATTTTCATATCTGCTTCAGCATTCAGTATATTGCAATATGTTGCTTTGGTTGAAGTATATAAAGAAAATCTGGTCTCAATCAGATATATATTTGGAAAATGGGGGAGTATTTCAATAGCCCTTTCAGCCCATTCTTTGATAACACACCAAAACATGACAAGTGGTGATTTCTTAAAGATCAGTTAAAAACTGATTTCTTAAAAATCAGTTGCAATGTGGAATCTGAAACAACATCAACAAACTTTCAGATACTGTTTCATTAAAATCTATTGATCAATCTTGAATTCTGAATGGATTTTTTTACCTATATATTATTTTGCCATACTACACATTGATCTTCAGAAAATACTGATTCCTAGAGTTATGCAGATTTTCTAAATACTGACATATAACATTATACAATATCAAAAAAAATCATATTTATTAATATCACCAACAATCTAATCAGAGAAGTATTTAAATATTGGATAATTTCAAGCTTATGGTAAAACACAAACTTTTCCAAAATTCTAATTTTTGCTTGAAAGTTCAAATTTTATCATCAGCAACAAATGCTGTCTGTTGTTTTTCCTTGAGGTAACAGGCTCACTTCATTCGTTTCAAGGAACTGTCTACCAAATAACCAAGTCTGAATAATCATAATTTTTCTGTCAGTTATCCTTTCAAAAATAAAAATGGTATTCTAGATTGGTGGCTGCCAGAGGCAGGGGGGTGGCGGGAGGGCAAAATGGGTGAAGAAGATCAAAAGGTAAAAATTTTCAGCTATAAAATAAGTAAATCATAGGGATATAAACCACAGCATGGTGACTGTAGTTAACAGTACTGTACTGTATACCTGAAAGTTGCTAAGAGTGTAGATCTCAAAAGTTCTTATCACGGGGCTTCCCTGGTGGTGCAGCGGTTGAGAATCCGCCTGCCAATGCAGGGGACACGGGTTCGAGCCCTGGTCTGGGAAGATCCCACATGCCGCAGAGCAACTGGGCCCGTGAGCCACAACTACTGAGCCTGCGTGTCTGGAGCCTGTGCTCCGCAACAAGAGAGGCCGCGATAGTGAGAGGCCTGCGCATCGCGATGAAGAGTGGCCCCCGCTCGCCGCAACTAGAGAAAGCCCTCGCACAGAAACGAAGACCCAACCAGCCAAAAAAAAAAAAAAGTTCTTATCACAAGAAAAAAAAATTTCTAACTATGAGGAAATGGATGTTAACTAGACACGTTGTGGTGATCATTTCATAATATATGGAAATATCAAATCATTATGCTGTAATCCTGAAACTAAAATAATGCATTTCCAAAAAATTAGATCTCAGAAACTTTTGGGAAAAAAGCAAAAAATAAAAAATAAATTTAAAAAATTAAAATGCTGTTCCATATTAAAACATGGCTAGTTTGTCTCACAAATGTTTTCCCTCAAGAAAACCACCATACTTCAGTACATGACAGAAGTGCTATACGGTACATCCGATTTTGTCACACGGTATTAAAAAGACATGCGCTCAAAGGTCATATTTACTTAAATTCGTTTTTATTGCACTTTCTTAAGTGAGATTGGCATTGTTGCTGTTGCAGAAGAATGCAATGACTACTAGCACAGTTGTGTGCCACTGCCCTGTGTCACACGAAGGCACCAGCAGGTTTAGCCTACCACTGCTTGCGTGCCATCAGTGCAAACGTCAACATGGTGAAAGGGCTAATACATCTTACTATTATTATGTAAGTTGTTTTGATCTTGTACACCCCCTGCAAAAGACTCAGGGACCCACAGACAAAACTCTGAGAGCCATTATGCTAAATAAATACACTTAGCTGCTGAAAGGATAATAGGAATATTAATAGCTCCACAATTTGTATAAGGTAGAGCAACCTTTTTTTTTTTTTTCTTGGCCTGGCCGCATGCCTTGAGGAATCTTAGTTCCCTGACCAGGGATCGAACCTGTGCTCCCTGCAATGGAAGCACAGAGTCCTAACCCAAGGTGGAGCAATCTTGACTAGAAATAGAGAGCTGAGGAACTTGCCTCAAAGCTGCATGTGCACAGCAAGTTCATTTTTACTTTATATGTTTTTTAGAAGGGATAAATTTTTACATGTGACTAGACATTAATCATTAAAATTTACAAATCATTCTGATTATCATGGACAGTCTATATAATATGAACTCATTACTGTATTAAGTAGCTTCAAATTTCTAAACTACTTTTTAAAAACTCAATGTAGTATTTAACATTTTCTTCAACATAAAACTAAGCAGAAACAGTTGATAAGTTTTAAAATGGCCCACTTTCAGTTTGAACACTGCTAAATAATGAAGGGTAGTATTTTTATTTATAATGCCAGAAATTTGTAATTCTAGTGAAATTTACCACAAACAATATTGAGATAAAAGTTTGTAATCGCTGTACCATCTGATTTTAACATTTAGGACCTTGAAAGATACACTGGGAGAAAATAATATAGATATTCAGAATACAATACCCATTAATGATTCCTTTCAATAAAAAATATTGTCTTTTGAAAAAATCAAGATGACTGTCAATCACAGGCCAAAAAAAAAAAAAACCACCCCCAAAAACGTTGATTTAGGAGCTTTTTAAAATAAAGCAGAGTGAGTGTATATTAACACTTATAGAAAAAAACATATTTAGCTATACTTAAATTCTGGTCATGGAAACATATATCCTAGTAACCCATGTTATAAAATTACATTTCAAGCCATACAATTTAAATTGTAAAAAACCAAAATTAAATCAAAGAAGGTCAACTTACTCGATCTGCTAATCCTCCAGGAACTATAGTCCTCACAACTACACCACTCGATTTTCCTCCAACTATTCCAAAACCTAATCCAGAGCCATCATTAATGAGCTCAACATCTTCAAGACGGCCCCAACGAACCTACAAATTTATAGCAAGTAAGAAGCAAAGTGTTAGCAAAGCACATACATTCATCGCTTACCAATACAGTAATTACTAAGGTAACAGGTAGACAAAAAATTTAATATTCATACAATTAATCAAGTCAACTTTCTAGAGGCTCAGAGATACGTAAAGATGATCATATGGTCCCTGCCTTTACAGATTTTATAATCCGATAGAGAGATAAACTAAAACATAAACAATTAAAATATAAGACAGAATATTGGACCATAGGACACTGTAGCTCTAAGAGGACAGAAACACACTGTCTCATTCCCCAATCTATGCCTGATACCTAGCACAGTGCCAAGCACCTAGTAGAAACCAATAAATACGTGTTTATCTGAATTAAAAGAGAATCATAAAATATTATAAAGATGGGAGGAATGTAGAGACAAGAGGTCAAATCCAATGAAAACTTATGGAAAGCTTCAAGGAAAAGGTAGCATTTTAATTGCTCTACAGAGAAAAAAGACATTCAAGCAAAAGGGAAATTTAAGAGCAAAGCTAGGCTCAGATAAGTGGGCATAACTGAAGGTTTTAGAAGAGGGAACAACAGGAACAAAGCAGTGGTTTAGAAAGATTAATCTAGCAGCAATGTGAAGCATGCGATTGTGAGGACACAGAGTGACCAGAATAATTGAAGAGACTCTGATGAAGGAGAGGAAAGGCAGGCCTAACTGAAGATATTAGCAATAGGATTATACAAATCAGACTAAGAGACATAAGCGTTTTTCCTCTACTAGCAGGCTCCATCAGAAGTACGCATTAAATTCACATAATGCGCCTGCAGAGCAAAAGTCTCCCCCTCAAGACATCAGGGCATACTTATTACTTAGTTCTTCTATTACACTAAATTGGAAAGTTACTATGCAATGTTAAAATAACCAGAGATATTGGGACTATTTAATAAATTCACACCTGGAACAACACCTAGTATCCAGGAAGCAACAATGTTTGCTAAAAATGCCTAAATTAGGGACAGCAATTAATATTCATAGAGTATTTATTCTGCCCTAGGCACTGTGTTTTGCTCTTCACATGCATTCTCACTTAATCCTCACAACATCTCTGTGAACTAGACACTGTTATCAGTTCCAAGCAACAGATGAGAAAACTGAGGTATGGAGAAGTCAAGGCATCTGCCCAGTAAGACTCAGCTACAAAGTAAGAAGTGGACCTGAACCCACCTTAGCCTGACTCCAGAGTCCTTGTTCTTAACCACTATGCTAAGCAACTTCCCACTTTGTTCATTCTATTTATTATGTAAATTGTGCTACATAAACATTACTGATTACAACAGGGAAAATGTCTATACATTAGTGTTGTGACCTTGTACTGTACCCAGTCTGTTTTTTCTTTTGTCCAATGAATGGAAATTAAATAAATCAGCTAGCACTTAGTGTTATAAGAAAATAAGATTTATTAGTTTGCATTTTGAAGATGCAGGCCAAAATCTGTAAAATGTTACAAAGCAAGTTTAAAGACTCCCAAAGGAACATAAACTTTTATTCTTTTAAATTGTTCAGTATACATCCTTACATGAAAAGAAGAAAAACTTCTATAATTGTGCAGTATCCATAATCTAGTCATAAACACCCAATATAATTTTAAAAAATGTTTTTGAAACAAATAACCAAATCTTAATTTAAAAACTCAATAGTAAATCTCTAATAAAAACTCCCAGCTTAATTAAATGGTTACATCACCAAGGAATTCCTTCCATCACCAAATGATACCCAATACTACAATTTGCCCTCTATATTAAATAATAATCTTAAACAAGGAGAATCATAGGACATTGAAAAAACAAAACAAAACCCTCCTTGAAATATCTTGTTTAACATGCTAATGCTGCATTGAGATATAATCAGCTTTCTTGAACTATGACAAATAAAACGACATTTTCTAAATGTCTTTACACTTCTTAAAATCAAAGGTGTAATTCAAAATTAAGTGTTTTTCCAAATTTGCAACTCACTGTTTCAGGCAGATTTGCATCAGTTAGGCTGGTAGAAGTGCTGCTTTTTGTGTGGACTGGTTCCCTGGCCACAACCAGATGCAAAGATCCAGTGGTTTGTTGTAACAACGCAATTGCTTGCTGGTGGGAAATGTTCTGATCCAGTGGTGTGTGATTAATAGCCAATATTTGGTCATTTTCCTTTAACCTTTGATCCCTTGATGAAATAAGAAAATTTTAAGTGACATAATAGCCTAATTCTTAAAATCTACTATTCAGGTAGTTTATATGTTATGGTACTACTTCACTTAGTACATTTATTGAAATATTTAATTGTATAATACAAAAGAGCTCTTCAGACTGCTTTTCATTAAAGCACTTATTAACTAATTAACCAATTAAGTAGTGCATCCCTACACACACACATTTTAAAAGCCATATGGCTAGAAAAATAAGCAAAAACAATGCATAGGGCCCCATTGCTAAGGTTTTGCAAGTATGGACATTGTCCTCATTGTGGCACCAAACCTGTACTCCTGAACCCCTTCCAATCTGACTTCTGCATGTACCATACAGGGCTATATGTTCATCAATAACCTCCTCTCTAACAGATTCATCCCATCCGCATTGTCCTTTACTTCTCCAACATTTGTCAACAGAGGCCAAACTCTCCATGAAAATCAATAGAGGTTATTTCCAAATCTGTATCTGAGCCCTTCTCTCTGTCCCAATCACAAATTTCCCAACTGCTAACCAATGTAAAAAGGATTTTTTAAAAGAAATTTTTTAAAGAAATTAGCAAAATCTTAAGAAAAAAAGTACTATTATAGTTAATATTTACTGAGCACTTACTATGAGCTAGGAACTCTGCTAAATGCTTTATAGGCATTATCTCCTTTATTCCTCACAATCACCTTTTAAGGTACTTAGTTAAATTTGACATGCAAGAAATTAAAGCAAGCTTAGCATCTTATCTAAGTAGTCTGACTCTAAACCATACTCTTTAACTTCTTAAAGTGCATACTAAGAGTAGGATTTACTCTGGTTTGCTGTATTTGACTTCATTATCTCCTATACACCCCTCCTGCTCTTCCTGTTTCTTCATTATCACCACAATTCTTTCTTATCTTTCTTTATCTCTCTTGCACCACCCATCTCCTCCTTTCTATTCCCAATGTCAACCATCCAATTGAGATCCTTATCGAATACCTAAAACCTAACTTGTAAAATTCCTCAAGGTTTATTTTTCTAGGCTCTCTTCATGCTAGTATTCCCCAACTCAAAAGTATATAATGATTATCTATAGTTGTTGACCAATAAGGAGAGAGTCAAAGGAAAGAAAACAAACTCTTGTCATGACTATTTTATAAAAGAATATCTTTAACCTTCAATATAAAAAAATCTCCCTGGGAAGGGATTCATCTCAGAACAGAGAAGTCTAACTCATAAATTTAGAATTATGAAAATTCCATTATATTGCCCTTATTTTTTCTCAGGTCACAGCAGATTCAGCAAAACTTTATCATGGACCAGAATTTGGTTAACTTCTGACCTCTAGGACACAATGTAAACTTGGTTGGTATTCAAAGGTCTCTACATTTGGCCCCAAAGTACTCTTCCAACTTGGCTTCCTCCCTATATAAACCTCTTTTCCAACTATCCTGATTTACTCTTTCCCTCTCAAACATGTCTGGTATTTCCTGCTTTTGTGTAAATGGTTTTCTCCATCTCTAATGCCCTTCCACTCTGCTCAGCCAAATTCAATCCACCCTCCACATTGCAACTGAGTGTCTCGTCTCTGTCTCTCTCTCCCTTCATCACTTACCTCATTATCATGGTACTCTGAGCCACTTGTTTATCACTCACTGACCATCCATTTATACTAACTATGCTGTCCATAGAGCTAACTATATCCTTCCCTGTTAGATTTTAAGTTTTCTGAGGACAGGGATTCAGACATTTCAGATTCTCCTTTGGAACTAACAAGTTGGATATTTCAATTTTTTATGCCAAAATTGTAGGTGGCTCTCACAATAGATCATGTTGCATTAAAAATGTTGCTCATATATCTTTTTATGACTATTAGGAAAGGCTTATGTTATATTAGAAAATAAGAATGATATAAAATTGCATATATTCTAAGACATTGTCTTTATAAAAAGAAAACATTCTAGGGAATTCCCTGGCTGTCTAGTGCTTAGGACTCCACGCTTGCTTTCACTGCTGTGGCCCGGGTTCAATTCCTGGTTGGGGAATTAAGATCCCACAAGCTGCACAGCAGGCCAAAAACAAAAGAAGAAGAAAAGAAAACTTTCTAGGGACTTCCCTGGTGGCACAGTGGTTAAGACTCCACGCTCCCAATGCAGGGGGCCCGGGTTCGATCCCTGGTATGGGAACTAGATCCCACATGCATGCCGCAACTAAGAGTTCACATGCCACAACTAAGGAACCCACCTGCCGCGACTAAGACCTGACGCAACCAAATGAACAAACAAAAAAAAAACTTTCTAATGTATTTCCTATAGTTGTCTCAGGGTGGTCAAAGTCCAAGAGCTTTGTTTTGGGGGGGCGGGGTAATTATATTTCTATATTTTATATTATAGGAATGTATTATTTTCATAATGATTTTCATCATTTTGAAATATATATTTTTAAAATTGCGAAAGTTGCTTGTGAACTTTTCCCTAGTCCTAAAGAAACTGCTTTTTTTTTTTTTTTTAAGAAACATTATTCTTTTAAAGGAGGAAAGAGAAAGAGTAGTTGTATTCTTTGCCAGGCAAAGAGGGAACACAGGAGGCTAGCACCTTCAAAAACTGTGCCAAGAAACATTTATTTTTAAATGTGACCACTACAGGACAATATCCAGGAATACCTTCCATTTTCCCATCTCCTACATTGTCCTTTCTCTAACTTCATCACCTAAATTCCTATTCACAGCTTGTTCATTAAGGGAAATTTCTTAATTAATCCCAAATGAATAAGTTACTCTTAAAACTTTTTAACCTTGATATAACTCATTTTGCATAAGTCAGTCCTTAATTTACTCACACTCAAATTTTCTATTTTCTGGGAATCAATCTATTTTAATCTACCTTTCCCTCTACCCAGTAGACTTCTAGAACATCTCATTTCTTTCCAGTTAGTATCTGCCTAGGAAATATAAACTCAACCCAAAATAAACAAGCTGCAGAGGAGAAGTCTCCTGGAAAATATGATTTTGATGCATTCTAAAGTTGAATAGTATTCATTTTACTGCTACTATTACTTCTAATTTAACTCTCTCATACTATATATATAATTGAATTCACACTTTCCATTCAAGGGGAAACCAGCTCTTGTCTCTCCATTGCAACATTCAGAAATGATGGATTTCCATGACTATGAGAGCCAACAGGGGCTAGGCAAGCTCATAAAATAACACAGTTCTATGTGGAAAGTCCTCAGAAGAAAGGAAGACCATTTAAGATGATCTGGAAGGTCCTGCATGGCTGGCCCCTTCCTCTCTCCAGCCCCTTCTTACACAGCCTTGCACTAAGCTCCCACACCAGGTAAATACCAGACATACTCCAAAGATGGAGTTTACCAGGGCTATCAGTAAAGCGTCTATTCCTCTCCCTGACACCTTCTGCCCTCTGCGGACTCCAGTATCACCTCTCAAATTTCCCTTCAAGCACCACTGCCTATGGGAAGCCACCTGACTCCTTAACCTTGGGCAAGGATCTTTACATACTCAAATATGAAACTCCTCTTTTTGGAAGTGCTCATCTCAATTTGTACTTACAGAACTATTAGTACAGAGTAACTGAGATATAAGAATGGACCACAAAAAGGTTGAAACATTGAAAATACACTGAAAACTACTGAACTGTACACCTTAAAATGGTGACATTTATGTCATGTGAATTATATCTCAATAATGATTTTTAAGTTAAAAAAATTAAAAAGAAAATTTGGGCCAATCAAAGTTAAATAGGCTTTTTGTCAAGGGACTTCATAGTATAAAAGAAGCTAATATTAAGTGACTCTAAGTCCAGGTTTACCCTGGATTGTCTAGGTTTGCCAGAATAGTCCTAGTTTATACCTGCTGTCTTAGTGTCATTATTAATGGCACAACCTCTCACCCCCAAAACTGTCCCAACTTGGACAATAAATTATATGATTACCCTAAGTATGTATAACCAATCTCCAAGAACAGGAGTTTCTCAAATATAGTTGACCATTGCTATGGCTCCTCAGAACAAACTTGAGGAAATGCTACATTGGATGGTAGAATAATACAAAGTCATAGAAGTCCATTATTTCTGAACTTTCAGTTGGGGAGACTATAACTCTGATCCCCAAGAATGGATAATGTGAATTCAAAAATATATTATTAACTGAGAAATTTTTTGTAATAGTTATGCTACTGCTGCTAGTTTTCTAACAGGCAACAGTAATATAATGAATGCTGTGCTTTTTAAATGAGTAATAAACTAAAGATCTGAAATCAAATAGAAACAAAATACAAGTCTTGCACACAACCCTTAAAAAAATACAGCCCAGGCACAAGTGCAGTGGGCTGGGAGTGGGCGTGTCACATAGACTTGAGAGGGATTTTCATTGACAATAAGTGAAATTATCAACAGTGTGTTATGACCACCAAAAAAGCTGTTGTAATATCAAGTTTAATAAACAATATAGGACTTCCCTGGTGGCGCAGTGATTAAGAATCCGCCTGCCAATGCAAGGGACGTGGGTTCGAGCCCTAGCCCGGGAAGATCCCACATTCTGCGGAGCAACTAAGCCCGTGCACCACAACTACTGAGCCTGCACACCACAACTACTGAAACCTGCGGGCCTAGAGCCCATGCTTCACAACAAGAGAAGCCACCACAATGAGAAGCCCGCGCACTACAATGAAGAGTAGCCCCCGCTCGCTGCAACTAGAGAAAGCCCGTGCGCAGCAATGAAGACCCAACACAGCCAAAAATAAATAAATAATAAATAAATTTAAAAAAAATTTTTTTTAAATAAATAAATAAACAATATAGTATGCAGAATGTGAATTTCAATATGCCTATCTTATTGATCAGACCATAGCTAAAATATCATGTTCAATTGTGAGAGCGTGTGATGGAGTAGAAAGAACACTAGCTTTGCCATTGGACAGTCTTGGAATCACATCATGGTTCCAGCATTAATAGCTCTGTGACTATAGGTAAACCATTGAAACTCTGAAACTCAGCATTCTCATCTATAAAATGGACTAATGATACTACTAGCTAGACTGCTGCCACAAGTATATGTGAGAATACCTGCAAAAGGCCTAAAAACTGCATAGGAAGAGAAAATGTTAGCTGCTATTGTTAACTGTTTTGTATGACTTGTTTCTTATTCTCTTTATAATGTTTTCAGAATTGTCAGAAAAAAAATTAGCAAAACACAAAATGAACATCCTTCCTCACCTGCTAGCTATACTCCCTGGCTGCACTTCCTTCACGAAAATGTCGACTTCTCCCAGATTTTGACCTCTGAAGGCCACCACACTGAATCCAAGGCCTCCAGTTGAGGGCCGTTCTATATCTATATATTCAATTTGCCGGCCCTAATGAAGGGGGATTTAAAAAAAAAAAAAAAAGTCAGTGAAGTTTACATTTAACCAACACACCCTTTCCGAAGAACTGAAGTTTCTATTTGTGAATAGCCCCAAAATAACTTCTCCTAAGTCATTTCTAGAAAACCAAATAAACTCAGCATTTCAGTAATAAATTATTTATGGAAATCCTCTCACTTGATTATTTTCAGGAGAACACAAGAGGACATGGGCAGTGTTCTGCAACCTCAGGGAACTGGAGAGGTATTTTCACACTTCATTCACAGTATGAGGTGAATTCCTAGCTGGATGAAAATTCCTGAGAAAAATGTCTTTTCCCACAGTAAATTCTAAATTACTTTGTACACGGAATTTCTCAAATTCTCTTGAAGCAAAATAAATTTTTAAACGAGGAAAATAAATTAGATTTATCAAAAATATACTAGTGTTGAGCCCTAAGTCAGAAGAAGCTGCATTTTTTAGGGTTCTGTTTTTAATTCTATCATGATAAATTAACATTCTCTTTTATTAGGTTAATTCAAAAGATCATGGAAAGGCCACCATTCAAATGGGTTTACCTGTGACAAGCAAGTATTTTATTACTTTGGCTAATAATTGCACTTATGACATGAAAACATCATAAATGTAATCAACTAATAAAAGCATCACATAAAAATAACTATTAGTCAAATTAAGGGTATAGAGCAGTAAGATCAAACAAGGAATTAGTTATAGAACATTATTTAACTATTACACCTTAAACAGATTCTTTTTAACTTTCAAACTCAAGTTTCATTTTTTAGGATACTTGTTAGAAGGTATGGTGAACAAACAGAAAACTAACATCCAAAAATTCAACTGTCTATTATTTAATTTTTAATAGGTATTAAGAATAAAATGGATTACTCTTTTAAATGTTTCCCTAGATATTCCAAATTATGTTAGTTCTAACTCCCATTAATTCTTTTTTACATAAAATTTAAAATAGTTTCAAAGGAGTTACATCACTTCTGGTAGACATATTAATTTTCCTCCTATGAGCAAAACCATAAGAATCTTTTTCCTTACAAGTGTACAGATGTGTCAAATTGGAGTCAGTGTCTTGAAAACTCTCCTCACCACACACATGGATATTTTCCTTATGTAATTTTAAACAAATAAATTTCCAACACACATATTAGAAAATAGTATCAATTCCTCCTAACAATATAAAACCACAAGCAAACAAAACACAGACTAACACATTTTAAAGGCAAAAAGAGTGAGGGTAGGTTTCTTTTTTAACCTATAATAGGAGAAATAAAACTAAATATTCCCATGACAAGATGTAACTTTACCTGAGCCATCTGTTGCATGACTGAGTTAAAATCTTCATTTCCCAACTTTGGGGTCCAAGGAAACAACCCAGATACAGTCAAGTTATTAGAGGACCTATGGGCATTCCCATTAGTAATGGCACCATCCGTGAACACCAATAAACCTTTCCTAGAAAAATCAAAGTTGGCTGAACAATCTGAGGGTAGATGGCTGAGCTGTTGGAGAAAAAAAAAAAGAGAGAGAAAATTATCAACAGAAACCTATAGACAAAAAATATTTCTATTTATTAAATATTATTTTTGTCCATCACATGAATAATGGAACGCTAAATACATACACACGAAAGAAATAAGATACAGATACATGAATCTGTGTTTATAAGGCTATAAATTTTTTATTTAGTATTACACAAAATGTTTAATTTGTTCTCATTTCCTGCCTTCTACGATTACCTCAAGTTAATAGCATGTTCAACAGCTTATTACACTTCAGATACACAGACACATTCAGTCATATAAACATGCATGTAAGACACTGAGCCCTTTTGCACTTATCTATACATTTCCATGTGGAGAGGCACAAAAGATCTGCAGGTGGTATATAACAAAAATAACTCAGTATTTATTAAGTGCTCGCTATAAGCAAAGTACTATACCAAAACTCTTACATAATATCTCATTTAATCCTTACAATAGCCCTAGGAGATATCCTTATTTCTTTTTGTGAACATAAGAACTGAGGCACACAGGGATTAAGTAACTTGCCCAAGATTAGTAGCAGATGAATTTCAGAGTCACTTAAACACTAATTAAAAAAAAAAAAATTGGGGGAGAATCCAGTAATTATGGAAAAAGGAAAACAGAAGTTAATTTTTAAAATATCATTGGCTGAAATGAGTGCCAACACAATGGAACAAAGGTAACATCAAGAACAAATGTCAACAGGACTTCATAGAAAAAATCAGCACCCGTAGAAACTCTACGAAAACAATGACAGGAAAAAAAATCACGGGGATTTCATAGTTGAATGAATACGATATGATTATTTATATAACAACTGCAAACTATATAAATATAAAAGATTGTTATTATGATGAAGAGGCTGGTTAAGTCCACTCTTAGTCCAGTAACAGTGATTGATTTGTAGTGATCTTTCCCAATTTCTATTCCTACCAACAGCATTCACTGCTGTGATGTACTCATTCCACGATCAGAGAATACAGAAATCTAACCTTCAATATGGGGAGTGCTAAAATTCTGGTATAAATTTTGATCTAAAGACAGAAATTCACAGTAAGACATATGTGCAGAATTTAATCCTTAGTTATACAAAAATCACTTGCTAAATACTTATGGATAGGCATTTTGGTTTATCAGCAAAAAGCATTTTTTTCCAAATTTTAATTTTCACATAACAACTCTGCTACATTATCTTCAATTACATTTAAAATTCTGCCCAAATTTAATCTATAAGATAGCTACTATTCAAGTTCAGCTTCTAGAATAGATG
Organism: Balaenoptera borealis; assembly: GCF_965194805.1. Lineage (NCBI taxonomy): Eukaryota > Metazoa > Chordata > Mammalia > Artiodactyla > Balaenopteridae > Balaenoptera > Balaenoptera borealis. The sequence continues at coordinate 141,541,285 of NC_138860.1, forward strand.
ATTTAAAATCAATTTGCCATCCCTGACCCCAAAAGAGAACAACCAAGAGGACAGTTAAAACTCTTAATTTACGTCACTCTAAGCAGAGGTGCTATGAGTCCTGTAATTTTGAAGAAAATGTTGAGAATTCTCAAAGCATCTGACCTTTACATAAATAAGTACAAAAACCATATTCCAAAGCCAAACACAAAATTTATTACCAAAATTTTTAAACTATCCATGCCAATGCAACCCACAGGTCACAAGTCCCAATACAGTCTCTTTGCTGAATTAAGAGTAGACAGTTTGCACCTATCTCCTTCTATATTTCTTTGCTGGTTTGAATATATCAACATGTAAAACCCTGATGGGTAACTTACTTGCCCCTTCAGTTGCTTGATGGACTGTTGAAGAGTGAGTATCTGGTTGAAAAGAGGGCTCTTTAGTGTCTCATAAAACATAGAGAGCTTCTCATTCTGCGAAGTGTCACCCTTCTCCTGCAATTTTATTTTCAAGCGATCAAGAACTTGCAGGACCTGCAATTTATCTTGTTTGAAGAAGGATAATAAGAGTACAAGTTAAATCCTATCTTATATTCCACTTTTGAATAAGTAATTTAGTGATAGAAGTATATATCTAGTTTACCTGTAGCAAGATTTTCAGGCATTATGAATTATTGTCTTCAATCACTTTTAAAGAAACCTAAAGAAAAAATTTTAAATTAAAAAAAAAAAGATTTACCATTAGTGTATACAAGTCTATAGCCCTATAGAAAAATTAAAGAAAACCTCAAGAACATTCTCCATCAAAAGACTTCACTCAGGGCTTCCCTGGTGCCACACTGGTTAAGAATCCGCCTGCCAATACAGGGCACATGGGTTTGAGTCCTGATCCAGGAAGATCCCACATGCCGCGGAGCAACTAAGCCTGTGCACCACAACTACTGAGCCTACGCTCTAGAGCCTGTGAGCCACAACTACTGAAGCCCATGTGCTGCAACTACTGAAGCCCATGTGCTGCAACTACTGAAGCCCGTGCGCCTAGAGCCCGTGCTCTGCAACAAGAGAAGCCACTGCAATGAGAAGCCCCTGTACCACAACAAAGAGTTGCCTCCGCTCACTGCAACCAGAGAAAGCCTGGGCACAGCAACGAGGACCCAACGCAGCCACCCAAAAAAAAAAAAAAAACAAGAAACTTCATTCAGGAAATTCAGATTAAAAGCCACTACACAGCCACTAAGATGGCTAAAAACCAAAACAACAGATAATACTAAGCATTGACAAAGATGTGAAGCAACTGGAACTCTGATACGTTGCTAGTAGGAATGTAAAATGGCACAAACACTTTGAATAATTGTTTGGCAGTTTTTTGAAAGTTAAAACTACACTTACTATATGACCCAGCACTTCCACTCCTAAATACTTACCCAAGAGAAATGAAAATGTATGCCTGCAAAAGACTTATAAAAGAATGTTCAGGGAACTCCCTGGAGGTCCAGTGGTTAGGACTTGGCGCTTTCACTGCCGAGGGCCTGAGTCCAATCTCTGGTCAGGGAACTAAGATCCAGTAAGCCACAGGGTTTGGCCAAAAAAACAAAAGGAACAAAAAAAAAACAAAAAAGAATGTTCACAGAATTTTTATTTATAAAAGCCCAAACTAGAAAAACCCAAATGTCTAATAATAGATGAATGGATAAATCAGTTGTGGTATGTAAGCATAATAAAATACCCAGAAATAAAAAGGGAAAACATTACTGACACACAGAACATGGGTGACTCTCAAAAACAGTATGTTGAGGGAAAGAAAACAGACAAAATGGATGTAAGTTGTATGATTCCATTCATATGAAGTTGAATCTACAGTTATAGATTAGTTTACCTGGGCAGGGTGGAAAGGAGTTGACTGGGAAGACATTTGAGGCAGATTTTTTGGGGGTGATGGGAATGTTATGTTTTGAAAGGAGTACTGTTTACACAGCTGTATACATTTGTCAAACGTCATTGAACTATATATTTTTAATTTTTTATCGTATGTAAGTTATACTTTAATAAAGTTAATTTTTTTTAAAAAAGACTCTAGACTGGAAAGGAATATACAAAAAAGGGATACAAGGGATCAAGAAGATATTAGAGAGATTAGGGGAAAAAACCCTCAAACTAGTCATCTGAGAGAGTCTCCAAAAGGTAATCCCAATATGGCATTTTCCATGGATAATTTTTTTTTAATTCCAGTGATTTGCTGAAAACTAGCCTAACATGTAATCAAAACTCAAAATGCTGCGACTTCCCTGGTGGCGCAGTGGTTAAGAATCCACCTGCCAATGCAGGGGACACAGGTTCAAGCCCTGGTCCGGGAAGATCCCACATGCCACGGAGCAACTAAGCCCGTGCACCACAACTGCTGAGCCTGCACTCGAGCTCGCGTGCCTAGAGCCCGTGCTCCACAACAAGAGAAGCCACCGCAATGAGAAGCCTGCGCACCACAATGAAGAGTAGCCCCCGCTCGCCGCCAACTAAAGCTTGCATGCAGCAACAAAGACCCAACACAGCCAAAAATATATAAATAAATAAATTCATTTTAAAAAACCCTCAAAAAGCTAGCAAACCCTTTGCTGTGTCAAAACTGGCACGTTCACAGTGGTCATTTTCACTAGTGGTACACTGTTATAATAAACCATCTAAGAAATATGAGCACTATACAGTCAAACTGTTCTTACATCATCCCTGGATACAGTTGCTAAACACAATCTTTATCTTCTAATTCAAGGTCATTAAGTAAGAAAGCATATTAAAAACCAGTAAGGAATGCCTTTGGCGTTGATAAAAGGTTCATGTATTCCATCAAAATATTCACGGGATTCCATAAAAAATACCAAAAGAACTGCTGAATAGAGCATCACAGAAACACTTCTGACGTGCTCAGCATCTCAACTGTGAAACCCTTAAAACCACCCATTGACAGGTAACTGTGAATAACGGAAGGGCAGTCACAATGGCACTGTCCTTTTCTGTAGTAGCACTAGCCTAAAAGGACTGACAAGAGCAGTTTCGTGATCATTAATACATCAGCCTCTCTAAATCAAAGAAGGTAAGCTAAAACTATGAGGTGCTATTTTTTATTGTTAGATTGGCATTTTTTTCAATAATAGACTGTATTCCAGATATCACAGAAAAACAGGTGGGAATATAAACTTGCACATTCTTTTAGGAGAGCAACTGAGCAATACCTATCAATATATTAAATTTATATTCTCTTCTAGCCAGAATCTCTCTTCTGAGTGTCTCTCCTAAAGAAGTATTTGCAAAAAGGCACACAGATGTGTGTACAAGCATATTTACTGCATTGTTTTTAATAACAAAACTCCTAGAAAAATTCAACTATCAAACGTAATCAGCCATTAAAATAATAAAGTTGGTCAGAAAGTACTGAAACAGGAATGGGTAGGAAACGGTTAACAGCAAGTCTGTGGCTCAATCCTTCAGCTGGGGATTCCCAGCTTGATACCAGACCTCCATGCAAACAAGCTAAAGGTTTTTAATAGATAACAGAGTCCTCATTTTAAAATGTCAGGAAATACCTGATCTATCTTAATTGCTTTTGTAAATAATCTGAGAACATATGGATTTATAGAGCTTGGCTGGCTGGAACATGGGAGGTAATCACAAAGACATTTTCTATTTGGGTAACTAATGGAGTACAAACCTCGGAATTCCCCAAACAGAAGAGGCTTCCTTTAAGAAAATGTTTCTGTATATATTGTTCACAACTTGTCTGATAACCCAAAACAAACAAACAAAAATGTGTCCCAAGGTTGAATTTTGCTCCTGTAAACACACTAAAAATCACAGTAAAAGTCTGTTATGAATATGCGTATAAGTGACGTCACATCAGTCTATATATAAGTAGGTATTTTAAGCATGCTGATAATATGTCCTAATATGAGAAAGTGACATTCCTTGGAAGCTGTGTCTACTGGCTGGGGGCCCCTCCGGCAAGGAATGTTGGTGCCTAACTCCTGTGTTAGCCTCCTGCCTGTAACATTCAAGTCATGACTAAGGATGGTGTTGGGTAAGATCTCTCATTTACAGGAGGATGCTTGGGCAATTCAAACCTTTGTGTTAATACAGGGACATTATCTAATATATACAACTCAACAGGGAAGACAGCAAGTTTCAGGATATATGCATTATTTGCCCCTTTTTGTAAGGAAAAAAATACGTATTTGTGGGTGCATAGGTTTCTAGATTTAGAAAGATAGTCAATTTAATAATACTGCTAACTTACAGGAAGGAAAAGTGGGGATGGGGACATAAAAAATTAGTTTTACTTTGTAGATACTAGTGTTGTTTGAATTTTATTTAAAAAGCATGTATTATGTTTATAACTTGAAAGGTAAAAGGGACAAAAAGATAATGGCTAAGATGGCCTAATGAGAGAGCAAGACAGATACACAGCAAGATAATGACAACACAATAGGATAATTATATTGTAAGGCACATATATACAATGGCAAAGGTGTGTACCATGTGCTCAGAGAAATCATAAAAGCAGAGTGACTCCCCTGCCTGGGGAAGTTTGGGAATGCTGGAATGAGAACACAGTAGAGACCTCTCTCGTAAAAGAAAAAGAATGGAGTGTAAAAGCAGAGTGACCATTTGGCCTCATTTGCCTAAAATAGTCTCAGATTACCCAGCATCATTATTAATAGTGGTCCACTTCACTCTCAAAGTGTTCTAGTTTGAATGACATATAGGGCTGCCCTAAGTTAGTGCTTCTCAAATTTTAGTGTGCATCAGAATCACCTTGAGGGCTTGCTAAAACACAAATTGCAGGGCCCACTCCCAATGTTTCTGATTCTGTACGTGAATTCTGTAAGGTGAACCCTGAGAACCTCGTCTCTAACAAAGTTCCCCTGTGATCCCGGTGCAGCTAGTCTAGAGACCACAATTTGAGAACTGCTGCATAAAGGTGTAAAAGTGCACGACTGTCAGTGAAACTAGTAACTAGCTCTAAATGAACTGTTATAAGGTCTCTAAAAGCAACAGAAAGGGCAAAAAAGTAATTTAGACCAGTGTTACTACAAGTGTGGACTGTGGATTGATGCTTGACCCACAAAGAGGTAAGTACCAAAACTGGGAATAAGCATTTAGAAATCGTGGAATGCGGCAGAGTTATGTAGATCTATTAAATTTAGTAATACAAAACACAACTTACATTGTACTTATTTTTGTAATTTCATTTTTCCAACAATTCATTTTTCTAATAATTTTATAAAAATGTCAGTCCTTGAAAGAGTGAGGGAGGGGAACCATAATCTTTTACCACCGATAGTTTGAGAAACACTGGTTTAGATAGACTATTTTGAGAGGGTTCTTATAAATAACGCTAAGTAGACTGGTCTTTATCCTGTAAGCAGCAGGAAGTAATCAAAGGCTTTTAAGTAGGGAAGTATTGACTCCAGATTTCTATTTAAAAAGGTGATTCTGGTAACAGGATAGATTAGTGGTCTTCAAACATTTTTAAACACACATTCCTATCAATAAAAATGTATGTTGACCACTCACCTTGTTTTTTATAATTATAAACATATTAATATATTTATATGTCATATGTGTTTTAAAACATATATAAAATAGAAACATCATGAGAGTAAGGTAAAAACTAAAAAGCAAGATTTTATTGTCATTCTCCTACTCTCCCAGTAGATTGTCCTGCACATTTTGGAAACCATGGTAGTAGATATCTCTCGGCAAGGGTTAAGGTTAGAAACTGGTTGGCCATCCAACCCTATGACTCATATTTAATAAAAGCTAAACTATGTTCACAAAGCAGGCCCGGAAAAGTACTACAATTTCATGGCGTTGGGAAATATATAGGGAAGGGCACTAAGGCCTTCAGAGTATATGAGGACAGAAGAAGAAATGCAATTAACTCTATAGTTGAACATCCAGGAAGTCGCACGTACACTAAATGGAACCTATGATTCACTCATTTTATGGTCATAGGAAATCTTCAACCAAACAATTTTGACCTGTTTGGCCTGGCTAAGAAACTAACAGGGCTTACAGCAAGGAATTTCAAGTTTGTTTAAACATGGTAAAGCTGAATCTACCTTGTCATAGATAGGCTACCTACAATCAGTCAGAGCCTAGACATTAAAATGCCACAGTGTGCCGCTGTCCTCATAGTTGCACAGCCTCCAGAGAACCAGTAGTTTATTATGTTTAACAGCTTCCACTCCATCACTGATCAAGAGAGTTTGTGCCATGAATTTTTCATGTCTGGTTCACTGTGGTATTTGATTGAAGGAAATTATTATAATATTGTGGCTTTTAAAAAATACCCATGCCCTTAGCCATCACCAATTAATGCAATATTTGAGAAAAGCTGATGCAGAGTTAGAAACTTAATTTGATTCAAATTTCTAGGTGGAGGAAACTTATTGAAAAGATTTATTAACCTCCTCAGTTCAAGAATGTAGGCCAGTTAAGGACCCTGAGAAACACACTCTCCTGACTCCCAGTAGCACACAAAAATGTAACTCCCTGAGACATCTTATGTTTCTTTCCTGAACTGAACAAGATACCTTATACCTTGAAAATTTGGTTTAACAAGACATCTTATACTTCTATCTTAAAAAATTGAGAGAAAAGATTACTGGCAATCTGTTTGGGGAAGTACAGGTAGTCAGCCTGTAACTGCAGGTGTGAATTGGACAGATCACAATTAGACTGCATGTAACTCCTCAATGGCAATTCCCCAGAGCTCAAGGGAACTAGGGACTCTGAACAATCTAAATGCTATTAACTGTAGATGAAGTCATGATTTCAGAAGTTATTCAAAAATTGAAGTCTATGAACAACTTTAAATTTCTTTTGCTTCCTTTGGAGTGCAAAGCTCAGATTGCTTTTAGTTACCATGGCTTTGTCCTCAAAGCTCAGCATTTATGAGGTACTGATTAAATGGAACACAAACCCACCTGGCCAGAGAGTAATGGCGGCTCTTCACTCAAACTACACATAAACACATCTGCTGTCATCCTAATGTATAGTCAAGACAGGTGTCCTGGACTTGTGTCCCTATCAAATGGCAAGGCCTTTTCTAAACCCCTTAGATGTAAAAAATACTGTATTTTTGGCTGCTGCCAAAACACTGTACTCCTGGAATTTTGGAAAAAGATATATATAAATTCCAAAACCATCCTGATATTTTGGGGCTATGTGCCTAAGCCATAGGCAACTTTTAAGTCCACTTAATGTTGGACATTTAGGACATCAAAGCTGAAAGATACCATGTTAAACTCAGAATCAGAACTGAAAATTGAGTCACTTCATCAGAATAATCCAATTAGCTATATACTAATTTTTCTCATTGAACTATTCAAAGTTAACCAATGCATATCAGTTTCTGCCTGTAACTTGGCCACTGTGTATGAACAGAGTTAAACTGTTTTATGATATGCTCTTGTATTCCTGTTGGTGGCAGTTTTCTCCAATGATCAGCAAAAAATACAAATCTGGGCAATTTTCACACTTAGGGATCTCTGATGTGTAGCCAGTCACTCACTGAAAGAACCAGGCATTCATGCTCCTCACTAATGATTAGTTTCCACCTCAGATATTCTGTTCAATTCTCCCCACATTGCAGACTGTGTGCCCTTAGCTTCTCTCCAGAAATAGAGTCATGCCACTTTTGGCATGCTTGTGATATTCAAAACAATCCTAACAAATTGCAAACTAGGCCAAACTATGCTTTGGACACCCTTCCCACTAATGTTCACCATTCTTCCTTCTCTTGGTCTTTTCCCAAAATCCATTTTATCTGTCACTAATTCAAGTAAATAGTTTTTTGGTGTCTACTGTGAGCATTGCAGCATCATTCTGTATAATATCTCATTTATCTTCTTAACAAATGTATAATCTCCATTTCACAAATGCATTAAACTTCTTACAATTTCAAAAAAACAAGGGGGAAAGCACTTTGAAAATGGTAATGACAGGAAGACAGTGCAACTGAGTGAAATTAATTTCACCTTGGGGGGAGGGACGGTCAACGGTTAAAGACATTTTTAGTAGGTAACTACTTTAAAAATGAGAGTCAGATATTACAAATTTTCAATAGAGAGGGAATGAATGTTTGTAAACCTGACTGTCAGCATCTACTTAACTCATCTTCCTCTTCTACCACACTCTGCCCTGGAGCTTCAAGTTCCAGAAAATAATACGGAGAGGGACTGCCTTTCTCAAGGCAGAAGCCTTACCCAGCCCCAATTATCAAAGTCACGCCCATCAATTAAAGGCTAAAGCTAAATGAAAACAGGACAGTCCCCGAAAGGCTGCAGACCCGGGCTTCAAAGCTATCTACCAACCAGACACTGTGGGCACAGCATCAAAGCAAAGAACCAGTTTGGTTTTGTTCTTTTAAGAGTAAGATCAACATTAGAGAATGCTCATTTCACAGAGATTTTACTAACTTCATTCAATCACAAGGAAGCTTCACAAATGCATGCAATCAATACAGACAGAATCCAAATATGAAATTCTTAAAACACACTATCTTTGTTTACAATATTATTGTTTGGCAGGTGTTTAAACTATATAAATGGTAATTATACTGTATATTTATCCTTCAGCAATTTTTTTTTAACTCAACTTTACATTTTTAAGATTTAGTCATGATGACATACACAGCTAATCTCCTGTTGATGAGCATTTCCTATTGGTCACTAACACAAAAACGGGATTAGAACTAAATATCTACTTTGATAACCAACTTTCTTCCAGTTGGTTCAATAACCAATTCTCGAAATATGGGAGAATCTATAGCTTATGAGCTTTGAAATCATAGAGAGCTGGGTTCTACTCCTGGGACCAGCTCTGTGTTGTTGCAGTCAATTGTTTAAATCTCTCTATATTTTAGTTACCTCATTTATAAAATAGCTAATAAAAAATATTAAATGTTTACAGTTGGAAGGACTGAATAGGATATTATAAAGCAGCCTGGCACACAGTGAACATTCAATAAATGGTAGCTACTATTATCATTAATAACTCTTTTCAATCAAAATTATTTAAGATATTTGGGGGCTTCAAAAAAGCTAATAATTATTTTAGCTGAGATTTTTCCTTTGTAATCAATAGTGGTTGCTTCTCAAAAGACTGAACAACAAAAAATGTCACCAGTGCAATGAATACAAGGGAGGTGGCAGTGGGGAGGCCTATAGCTGAGAGTTTTAAAAAAAAAAAATTGGTTTATAAATAGAAATGTAAGGGCTTCAGTAAACCAAACCCTCTTAAGGATAAACATACACTGAATCCTAACCCAGTGCTAGTCAATAGAAATAAAATGTGAGCCACATATGTAATTTAAAATGTTTCTAGTAGCCACATGAAAAGTAAAAAGAAACAATTAAAATTAATTTAAATAATATATTTTAATTACCCTTATATAAACTATCATTTCAATACGTAAGTAATATAAAAAATAACAAGGTATTTGGGTTTTTACACTAAATCTTCAAAATTTGATGTGTATTTACATTTACAGTACATCTCAATCCCAACTAGCCCTATTTCAAATGCCTAGTCACAGGGGCGACTGGCTAACCATGTTGACAGTGCAGTTTTAACCTAGGCCTTTTCAGAAAGAGCCCTGTACAGTGTTTTTAGGAAAGACTTCTGTTTATCAGCTAATGCAGCCTCTATGCCTTTTATCAAAGTAACTATCAGTATGAGACCATTCCCAAATCTGAGTTCTTCCCAATAAAAACAGCAAAGCTCCTTAGTTTTATCAGAATTAAACATCTCAGTGAACGAGCAAAAAGTGGGCAAAGAGTGGCTTACAGTTTACAAGACTCATCCTTGAACATTATTTCATTTTGACTTCCCCAAACTCAGTGAGGTAGATCATTTACAAATGGGAAACAAGAAGCAGAGTCAAGTGACTTGCCAAGAGTTACACAGTAGGTGGACCCAATCCCATGTCTCCAAACTCCACAGGCTACACAGTTGTACAAATGCAAAAAATAAGCAGGCTTTCCATCTTTTCTCTCCATTTGCACCAGAACCTAGAATGAACACTTTGAAAAAAAGGCATCCAAGTCTACTAAAAAACATCAGAGTACGGGAAAAAAAACAGAGCAATGGTCAAGCGATCCCAAAAATTAAGGTGGAACAGTCCTGTTTCTCAAAATTTTACTCTACTACCAAGGTGAGCAAAATCTTAAGTAAACAAATTAAACCCCACTTTAGTTTCCCCAAACTAATGTATTTTTGTTAAAGTTTAACAAAGCAAGGAAATTCAGACTGCTTGGTTGTTCCGTTTAAGGATCATTATTAAGTGCTTTTAAATAAAAATGCAATTACAAGGATTACTGGATGCTGAGCCTCTGTCTCAATCACAAGGTTCTAAAAGTGAACTCATCATGGGAAAATATACAGGTTTTTCTTTTTAAGAATACTAACTGAAAGGCAAGATACCATAATTTTATTAGTGATTATTTTCAATGGTAGGTGGGTCTGGGTGTGCTTTTAGTTCCTTTTCTGGAAATTCTCTCCAATTTTTCTACAATGAATATGTTAGTTTTATAGTTATAAAAAATATTAATACATGACTTGAACTTATTAAAGCATCTTTAAACACAAATGAGGGATTAATACAATTTACCTTCAACCTTAAACGCAACTATTATTGATATACCAAGCTCACCTTATGTGACCGTTAATAGGACCTCAATTAGCAAATGTCTTCGGAACTCAGTTTACAAATTCTATCTGTAAAGTACCTTCCAGCTCCGTTATTTATTAACTTTCTAATTATTTTAAATTTTGAACTCTCCTTATAAAGGTTGTTAGGGGCCTAGAAACGTCAAGCTCATTTTAGCTAAAAGCCCCGACCTCACCTTTTTCTGATGCTGCAAAATGAACCAATTTGAGTTTTTACCTCCATTCCTCCCTAGCTTTACTTTTAAAAAATTATGCGCAAATGAATTGGCAACCCATAGGAGCTTAGACGGCCTATAAGTAGTATTACCATCCCCGGTGTAACAGATTTTTCTTCTAGATCTCCAGAAGGCTTCTTCGTTCTTTCAAGAAACACTTGTTTATTGCGCACCTACCCATGGCCAGACTCTCAATGCAGTTGAGAAGCAGCCTAGGTAAATAAGGTCCTTAAAGGCCACCCTCTCAATCGCGCAAACCAGTAAACAACTAATTCGAATCCAAAGTGATAAGAGCCATCTGGAGATAATGTCAAACTGCCAAGAGAACACTCCAGGGGAGATTAATTCGGCCTGCTAGGTGTCCCAGGAGGGCTGAGGCGCTTTGGAGGGGGTGGGGGGAAAGGATTTGAAAACGCTTTCCTGAGCTTGACATAAAGCAGGAATCCAGCGATTTCCCCAAAGCCTGGAGCCAGAGCACTCTCCGCCTGGTCCTCCCCATCTATAAAGTGAGGCTAGCAGAGCCCAGGCCTGACCGTCGGCCTGGGAACTCGTCTACGTGACCGCCAGGCTCCCAGATGGGGTCGGGGCCAAGTGGCCCCTCAGCTGGGATCTGAGTACCCCCTCCTCCGGGACCCCGAACGGGCCACCACCTGTTCACTCCTTTCACCGTCACCAGTTGGGGAAAGACTCCGCCCAGCTCTAGGGGCGAAGCACAGGCACCCACTTGGGTGCAAAGTTTGATCCCGGCCACTCCCGGTACAGACCCGGGCCGAGATTTGAGTGCCGCCAGGGCCTGCCGGGGAGGGGCGGCTCCGCGGCCCGCGGCCTCCGGCGAGCCCTGCACCGAGGGGCGCGGACCACGGCGGGGTCACCGGGCCCGACGCAGACGAACGGCGCCCCCCACCCTCCGCGGGCCCGGCAGAGCGCCCGGCGGCGTCCTGGGTCTCCCGTGCCCACTCCTCCCGGAGGGCGGGCGGAGAGCGCGCCGGGGCAGCGGCGGAGGCTCCGGACGCGGGGCGAGGGGTCCCCGCCGCGCAGCGCACGCCCGCACGCCCGACCCCTGCTTTACCTGGTCCGGCGGCGGCGCCGGTGGGAGCCCGGAGCGGGCGGGCGGACTCGGCGTCAGCCCTCCCTCACCTGGGCGGAAGTGAGAGGCCCAGAAGGACCGCGCCTCACCTGGCAGGCCCTCCCCTCCCTCCTACCCTCTCCGCCTGGGCGGGGCGCCGAAGTGGCGCGGGAGGCGCGGGCGGGGTAGCCTGGGGCCGCGGGACGCCGACTCTGGGGGGGAACGCGGGGGCGGTGGGCTTCTTTACTTTCTGCGGGTAAAGTTCTACTGGGCGAGGGAGGGTTAAAGAGCCAGAAAAAGGTGGGATCTGAGGGCCAAGTGGGCAGACGAAAAGCCAAGTGGTGGGGAGATCCGGCTGGACAGGTGTAGGCTGGCTGGGCTGAGAGGAGACCTGAAATCATGGAAATTGAAGGAGGACATTGATGAAAGGATTTCGTCGAATCTGCTTGGTCCCTCTTTGTCCCTTACCTTTCCCGTTCTGTCATCCCTCCTTGTGTTGTCTTCATCCGCTGACCCCACACTAAATTCTAAGTATAACTGGGGGTTATTTTTTGCTCATTTAGTTGAGGAAAGGAAAGAAACCAATCTAGCAGTATTTGCCTGCGATATGCCGGGCGCTAGCTTATATACATTACCTCATTTGCCCTGTGAAAAAACCGATGAAGAAACTGCGCACCTACGGGTTAAGTAATTTGCCCAAAATTTGGGACCCAGATGGGATCTTATAAGTCCAGTGTTGACTTCCCTATATGTTTTAACATTTTTGTTCTTGATATCATAACTTGACTTTGAGAAAGATTGTGTAGAACCTACAACAGCTTTATTCGACTCTCTCTAATGTAACTAACTAGAATTTTGATGATAGGCGTTTTATTTTGTCTAATACAGTCCACACATTAACGGTAAACAGAATCAATCTTCAGGTATGTGTTCATTAAATAAATCTAGTATTTGTTAAGCACTGTGATTGACTTTGTAAAATGTTAAATATGGGGGATACCGGTCCTCAAGGAAGATGGTATGTACAAGACAGCTGCAATGTAAGGACATCTGTTGTAAGATCATGCAGTTGACACCTCTTAGTGTATCGTTAGTTGTTTTTTTGTTTGCTTGTTTTTAAGAAATTATCACTTGTTAGGCCTGGTAAAAGGATACACAGGATACAAAATTTCAGCATGGTCTCTGCCTCTTAAGAATGAACAAACTATCAAAGGAAATAAACTTATACAACAACTTAAATTAGCAAATATGTATAATGAAGCCAGAACTTTCAGAAAACAAAGAGATCTATTATGCTTGTTGAAAGCACCTCTTAGGATTTAAACAGGTCTAACAGGTGTTTGGGATTTGCTTAAGGTAAAATGGAGAAGGAAATGCTTCCTAAATTGGGGTTGGGGGGGAGAGGGGCAGCATACAGGTGGAGACCAATTATCTCAAAGCATCACCTTGCAAACATAGAGTAAGGTCTCTTCTTACTCTAACATTTGATGATGGTCATGAACATATTCCCCCTTTCTCAAAAAATAATGTGACTTTGGGGAATTCCCTGGCGGTCCAGTGGTTAGGACTTGGCACTTTCACTGCAGTGGCCCAGTTTGATCCCTGGTTGGGGAACTAAGATCCCACAGGCTAAGTGGCTTGGGCAAAAATAATAACAACAAGAACAATGTGACTTTTAATTGACTGTGAAATAAAGTTCAAACTCCTTTTCTTAGTATCCAAGGCCCTCTAAGCTCTCTCCTTGTTGCCTCTTCAACCTACTCTTCCATTTCACCCTCCAAGATCTGACGCTGGCCAAATGATCTGGTCTACTCTATGCCCTTGGAATAACCACACCATGACTTTTCCGTTTGTTACTCATCCCCTTTTCCATGCTTGGAATGTCCTATGAGCCCTACCCTTCCCCCAGGGCCTCAATGATCATTCCCAGAAAACATCCATCTCCACCACATTTAATCCCATTTTCTCCATATTTTAGTGTGGTTATTTTAATTTCTGCTTTCCTCTGGCTCTTACCTGGGATTTTAAAAAATGTTTGACTTATTCAATACATTTTTTAAGGCACATACTCTGTGGTAAACATTTTCTGGCACAGAGTTTTTTTGTTTTTTTGTTTTTTCAACCTCTGCGAACCCTCAAGAGTGTTTTATTCACAGAATGATGAAGATGAACACAGTTTTAAGAACACATCTCTGAAGTCAGAAGATCTGAGCTTGAATCCTGATTCCACCATTTCCTAAAATATGCGACTTTGACAAGTTACTTAAACCTTCTAACTCCCATTAGTGAAATTTCAGTACCAGTACTTACAATACTTCATATGGTAGTTTTGAAGGTTAAATGAAGAAATTACATGTATTGCATACACCTGGCACATAGAAAGTACTGAATAAATGAAGCAGCACATAGATGGGCATGAACATGACAGATACTTGTGACAGCAAAGAGAAAGCCAAGAGTAGTAGTAAATAAAGTGAGGCCAGAGCAGATGGTGGAGGACCTGAAAATACTACGGAGAACTTTAGGTTATAAGACTTTATCCTTCATCTCTAAGAAATTAAAGAGCCACTGAAAATTTCTGAATAAGATTTTTATTTTTTGCTTTTTTAAAAAACATTTAATGATTGGTGTTTATTTTTTAAAATGCTTGATTTCTTTAGAGCAGTTTTAGGGTCTATATTGAACAGAAGTTACAGATTTCCTATGTACCCCCTTCTCCCACACATTCATAGCCCCCCTCTTTACCAACATTCCCCACCAGAGTGGTACCTCTCTTACAACTGATGAACCTATATTGACACATAATCACCCAAAGTCCATGGTTTACATTATGGTTCACTCTTGGTGTTGTACATTCTATGGGTTTGGATAAATGTATAATGACATGTATTCACCATTATAGTATCATGCAGAATACTTTCACTGCCCTAAAAATCATCTGTGCTCTGCCTATGCATACCCCTGCTACTGCCCTCCCTCCCCAACTCCTGGCAACCACTGATTTTTTGTTAACTCCATATTTTCATCTTTTCCAGAAGGTCAGATAGTTGGAATCATACAGTATGTAGCTTTTTCAGATTGGCTTTTTAGTAAGATGCATTTAAGTTTCCGCCATGTCTTCTCACGGTTTAAGAGCTCAATTCTTTTAGCACTGAATAATATTCCATTTTCTGGACGTACCACAGATTACTTATCTGTTCACCTACTGAAAGACATCTTATGCTTCCAAGTCTGGTCAATTATGAATAAAGCTGTTATGACCATGTGTACAGGTTTTATCTGGACAAACATTTTCAACTCCTTTGGGTGAAATACAAGGAGCTTATAGGATTTTGAATAAGATTTTGAATATGATATAGGTTTTATGTTTTCCTAAATGAAAGATTAATCTGGAAGCAGTGTGAAGAATAGATTGACAAAGTTGGGGAGAAGGCCTAGAATCAAAAAGAGGAAGGAAGAAGTTGCTATAGTAAGGTACATAGGAAATGACGTATACCTGAAATAGGGTGAAAATATAGGATTAAAAAACTGAGCACTTAAAAATATCAGTTGCTTACTGATTAGAAAAAGGGATAAAGAAGAACAAGGAGAAAACTGAAGTACAAAGATGATTCTAAGCTCTGAAACTGATAAAATGGATGTTGGTGTTGAAACTTAGAAAAGCCAATTTATTCTGTTTTGTTTTTTTGAGAAGTAGGACTCTGCTAAAGTCAGTTTTAGATCCTACATTTGACATTCACGATGAAATATACTTGGCATAGAGTAGGCCTTATTAAGTGATGAGTCAAAGTTAATTGAATTGGATGGCAGTTAGACTGGTGCACCAAAGAGAGGACACAGAAATACCTGAGAGACAGCATGGATGTAGAAAAATTCCTAATGTGCAGAAGACTATAATAAAGATTTACCAGGACCTGATATTATGAATTTACCACCAGAGGAAAAAAAATGCCCATCTCAAATAAAAAATAAATTTGGGGAGAGTAACCATCTTTTATCTCTTAATGATTCTGTTCTAATCATGGAAACAGGGATCGGGTTGCTCAGGGCAAAACTATCTATTAATGTAATTAGGTGTATACTAGAATTTTAGGAATGAAAAGATCCAATGTTCAGAGCCTTTGAATCCCAGAGGAAGCTTTGCTTCAAGCTTCACTGGCAAACCTCTTTCTAATGTTTCTACATAGCAATTTCCGTATTGGGCTGTGTTATTCATATCCTTTACTTTCTATAGGATTTCCATAGAATCCTATAGAATTTTTATGAGACAAAGAAATTTTGCATTGAAAACATGCCTAAGATTGAGATTTAACGTTCTTACTAAAATTAGACAATGTAGTATCTTGTTATCAGAGACTGTACTTGCAAAGATATAAAGTAATATATTTTACTGAGCCATGAGAAAATAGATTAAGGGGCAGTAAGAAGAGAAAGTGAACCAGAATCACTTCAAGAGTCAAAAATTTTGTATTTCTTTACTTTCACGGGAAGACTCTTGTTCTTTTCAGTTTATACATTGTAGGAGAGAACAAAGATAATCAATAGAACCATAAAAACAGATTTTGTAGTGGGATTAATCAGCAAAGCACAAGCATTTTCAAATAGTTAATTGTTCAAAATCTATATGAAAAACGACACAAATATCAGCAATATTCCTGCAGTCAGCAGGAAAATACCTAATTTTGTCATAATTTCAATAAACTCAAACTAGAAAGTTGCTTCCTTTCACCTTCTGATTTCCTTTAGATTGTATTTTGAAAATCAAACCAGAACTTTTTGAAAGTGTCAAAATGGTAGTCAAAATGCAAAGTCACTATCTTTTATCACCAGATACTATGTGTAACAGATATTCCAATCCTTATCCCTGGGTTTTACCTAATCCTTGGCCCCAACCCCTTTCCTAAATTTCATCTCAGGATGAGGATGAGGGATGGTGTTGAGCTGTATGTTATACACATTATTGGTAATTTTTAAAACTCAAAGTTAATGGTTAATTTTCTAGGTTGTACATTTTTAGGTGGTCATGCATTCTATGAAGAACCAACTCTGCTCCTCCAGTTTGGCCTGGATTTTGAATTATCTTAATGTCAGTGACAAAACATTGTGTTCCAAATACTGTTTGGGGGATTATCTTATCAAAACCCTTGTCCTACTACACCAACTAATACATGCTTCTATTGTGACAATTACCAAGCAGTATTTTAACAGTTTGTCTTTTCCCCTAGCAAACACAAAGTGTTTAACTACTGGGTTCTTGCCTCTTTATTTTTTGAGGCTGTAGGGTCTCATCTTATGCTGTATACAAAGTAAATGCTTGATAAATATCTTTATGGAGGGGAAGGAGGGAAAGAGAGAGAAAAGAAAAGGAAGGAAAGGAGGGAGGAAGGAAGGAAAGAAGGAAGGAAAGGAGGGCGGGAGAGAGGGAGGAAGGGAGGGAGGAGAAAGGGGAAAAAAAGAGAGAAGGTGTAAGTCCAATTAAAACGGGAAGTTTAAAAATTGAACTAGTAAATTTCAAATTTCTTATCACTTAAGTCTTTAAGCATAAATGTTTTAATTTTAAAAATAGCATAGTAATGCTGCAAAATTGGTTTAAGAAAAATTTTAAATGTAGTTACAATACTAAGATATTATTGCAAATAGTTTCATGTCTTCTCATTCAAAAATGATACATCTTGTAATACATTATCTCAGGGTTGTCAAAGTGCGGTCTCTGGACCAGCAATATGAGCATCACTTGGCAATTCATTAGAAACGAAAATTATCCTGCCCTAGCCTAGATCTTCAGAATCAGAACCTGAGGCTCAACCATCTGAGTTTAAACAAATACTCCAGGTGGTACTGGTGCTCCCTAAAGTTTGAGAACCACTGCACAGCACAATTGTTCAAAATTAGTCCTACTGTGGATGGAGAGGCGCCACTCAAACTCAAATATTTTTACGTTAGAGAAAAACAACTAAAATTTCACTAAAACATAGTACACATTTTGTTCCGTATAAAAGATACCCCCATTACTTTAGAATACATAGAAATTTAGAAAGAAGAGATGGAGGAAAAAACCCTCCAATCTTTCACTTAGTTTAGTCGTAAACTCTTTGGTCTACTCTTGTTTTAGGCCCTTTCCTTCACCTAAATTTTCACTGTTAAAAATAAAAGTGTAAAAATGAATAAATTAAAAAATATATATATAATTTTTTTAAAGAAAAAAATTAGAAGAAAAAAGGTGTAATGCTTATTTTTGTGATACAGTCCTCAAGATCAATTTGTACCAGCCTTCCAAAAAGTTCTTCTCTAAGACAACAAGGAGGCCATCATATCATAGTAAGAGCACAGTTTCTGAAATGGGGCAAACATCAATTCTATTCCAACTCAGTAACTAAGGCCAACATGTTCTTTAGCGTCTTTGAATCTGGTTCGTTATCTGTAAACCCAAATCCTACCAGACTAACAGAGATAATGTTTGTAAAGGGTTTATCAAATTGCCGGGCGCCGCTGGCACTTTTGCTGATGGAAAAGCCACAGCAGGATTAGCTCGGGAGGAAGCCGTGGACGGACGTCAGCTGATTCTCCAAGCGAGCTGCCTCCTGATTCTCAAAGACCAATCGAAGCTCTCCCAGGTGATTCTGCAGGCCTAGAGGGATGACCTGCCTCCAACGGATGCACGGTCCCTTTAAGAGCCTCACTCCCGCTGCCGCCAGACTCCCGGCTTCGCCTAGGCGAAGGCGGAACCGGAAGTTATGGGGGACGCGCCGGTCCCCAGCATGGCGGCCTCTCGGGTCTCCGGGCCAGTTGCTTCCGAGACTGCTGCTGCTCGGCTCCTGGCCGCCCTGTGGGTCGTGTCAGTAACCACGGGACCTTGGGGAGCTGCCGCCGGCGGTAGCGAAGAATCACTTAAGTGCGAGGACCTCAAAGTGGGACAATATCCTCTGTGAGGAGCCCCCCCCACCATGGGGCGAGGTAGATTCGGGGTCGAGAGTGGGTCGCGGCTCTCAACACGGGCTAAGGTTGTACTGAAAGGAAAGGTGACCTGTGTCCTTTAATGACCGAGGGACCCCAGGCGGTGAAGAGAGATGTGGGGCTGGGACGGACAGAGGCTATCCTGTGTGATTTCCTTGGGATTTTACTGATCGTTGACGCTTCCTCTTGTGATCCCCCTTTCTTTTTTAAAAATTCATTTTTTTAACCGGTGGGTTTATTTGTTCAAACACGTAGATACTGAAGTATGTTGGGCCATGTTTGTAAGCACTGGAATTAAGTTAAAAGGTTGATAGACCCTACCCTGGAAATTTGCTGACTTCGGGGAAGACAAGTACAGTAGTTAATAACGATATAGCCATGTTGCCCATTTATCGTTAACTTTACATTTATTACCTTATACTCTCTCGACCTACATGAGATCCCAGACTGCAAGGGGGCAAATTCCTGCTCCACTTTGTAACCGTGGACAAATTATTTGAACTCTGTTTTATCATGAGTAAAAATATAGATAACAGTGCTACCAACTTAAAGGTCTGTTGTGATAAATTAGTACAGGTAAGTCACTTAGAACAATGCCTGGCACATAGTAGGGGCTATATGTGTTAGCTGCTTGTTTACTGATGAGAAAACTGAGGCTGGAGGAGTTAAGTAGATCTGTTCATTGCAGCAGCTCTGATAAAGGGAGGAGGATATGAAATGGGAGTTACATTCAAATTAAAATAGGTACTTTTGTGCAAAATTAGACAGTTTCATACAAATTGTAGACCAGAAAAATTAATAGAAGCCGGAGATATAAGAAAGATTCTATGAGAGGAAATCTTAAAATTAAGAAAATTGGATGGTATTTTTAGGAGTTGAGGAGAGGCCGCCATTATTCAATTTTTAGAGAATAGCTCTAATTTGCTGATTACCATTATGCTAGGAGTTTGAGAATCACTGACCTAGTAAGTTGAGTCCCTTTCTTGGCAAAAATGTCAGGGTGATTCTTTCTAATAAAATAATTGAGCAGTATGAAGAGTTGTGCTTTTTGAAACTTAGAAGTGGCTGAGCATACAAGATGATGTTAACTGGAAAATGTTTTTCCTGGCATAAAGATGAGATTTCCAATAGTGATTCAAAAACCCTAAAGAGGTGTCAGACTGTGTCTCCAGAGACATCCTGTGAGTACCTTACTTATCTCATATTAGTGTCAATAAAATATTTAGGAAACAGAACCCCGACCCCAAGTGTTGTGAACATCTATGAGAAGATAATTATTATATCCATTTACAGAAGCCTAAAATCCTGTTGGAGAGACCATGTAGACCCACCTAAAACAGCCGTCTTCCTCGCAGTCTGATGGGAAGCACCCCCGGCTTGGAATCAGGAAATCTGATTTTACTACCTATCACTCATACCACTTCGGATAAATCACTCAAACCTTGAGCATCAGTTTGCTTCAGTAATGTGGGGATAATAGTATCTACATCCCAGGGTTATTTGTGTTACATGAAATTATGTATATGGTAATACTTGGGGCCTGTGAATAATTTCAGTCAGATATCTGGTAACTGATTTTTTTAACCTCAAGTTCTCTTATAATAATTTGGTAAAGATTTTTATTTTCATTTTTTTTGTGTGCTTTGTGCTTAAACCCTGACTGATGTTCTATAAGCATAGCACCCTCTGCTAGAGTTTTTAATACAATTTTCCTGTAATAAATTAATATTCAGGTATTATTTAGTGACACTAAAAGTATACCTGTGCTTGTTGACTTGGACAAACTAACATCCTCTTTTCACATGTGAATATAAGCATAAGTATATAAGATGACACGTTAAAGACAAGATGATAATGTTTTGTATTGGAATGTAGTTCATATTTCCTTAACTTTTCTACATATATTTGTAAAGATCCAAAAATAAATGATGCTACACAAGAACCAGTTAACTGTACAAACTACACAGCTCATGGTAAGACTTCCAGAAATATGTTTTTTAAAATAATTTTTAAAACATTATTTCATAGGTGAATGTGTGATCACTAACAGTAATTAATAAATGTGTTTTTTCTTGATTTACAACATTATTATTATTCAGTTTCCAGAACAACTTAATATTGGAGAACTGGCTAGGGGTTGTTAATATTTAATTTAAAAAATAATCCTATTCTATTAATTATATAAACTGAGAAGATTTTATTTTCATTCATTTTTTAAAAAACCTTTGGAATCAGTTTATATAGCTTTCTTGTTGCCCTTTATTTATCAAGTTATGTTTTACAAAGATGTTTCTTTAGACTTTTAATTACTCAAAGAACTTGAAATGAGACTTTTAGTCCAATAAGGTACAGTGAGGAGCTATATCACCCATATCATGCACTTCTAAAATATACTTAGGTACATCCTAAGTATGAAAACAATATGGTAAGGATTTTAAGTGTGCATCAGTATTTTCTTAGACGTTTTGATAATGGATAACACCCTCAACCTAATGATTTGGGGGAGCTTCTGTTATTCCAAAAAATACGTAACGCTAGATAAAAATAAGTTGTTTAGCCTTCTAAAGGGTTATATGTTGGAAAGGAGGCAGATAGATGTATGTTGGAGCTATTTGGATTTGGCATTCTTATATGACATGGTACATAATGATGGTCAATACCTAGTATTATTTTGAGAAAAAAACACCTATTGAATATATACTGATTGTTTTATTGTTTAGACAGGAAATAAGACAATAATTGATGTTTTCTTTATAAATGAAAGCTACTAAACAGATTCATTATGGAAATCAGATTAAAAGGATTTTTTTAACTGCAAAAAACTTTCAGTTTTTCAAAAGTATCTTATAATCAAATAACTGACCTCTTGATTATGAATTTGTATATATTTTTAAAAGATCTCCCTTCTCTTTTTTATCTCTTTATATTTTGACACACTGTTAGCCCCATTCTAGGCAGCAGAGATATTTGAAAGTAAATCGTGTTAAACTTTTATAACAGACGTTTTGCTAGTATTCTGGAGTAATGAAATTTTATCATATAAACAGTAGTAGGTTATATATATATGAGTTTTATAGTAAATATTGCTCAATATGTGTACATTTATTTAATTTAGATGTGTTAGACTTAAAGGAGCTTTGCATGGAATCCCCTCCTTTTTAAATTGCTTTATAAGTATATTCTGATTTGCCTGTGTTACAGTTCAGTCTTTTGTATTGTGCTCTCAGAATACAGAGAATAGTGTTAACACACATAAAGAAGAATGAGCTTTCAGATACTCAACCACGTATATGAAATATGTTGGAAATCTGTGAGTACTGTTGTGACTGAGGTCACTTTAAACTAGGAATCAGGCAGCCAGCCATCTCAAAAAAGCCTTTTCTAGTCTGCAGAATTCTTTGTAGGTATGAGGATTTTGAAGGAAATTATACAACTGAAAAGAATAGTTTCTGACCAAAAAGAGCTCTGCCCTCCAGTTAGGTGTCTCTTTTGTAAGATAAGTTTGAATCCACTTAAGTAATTATTGCTAAATAAGTTTATAAACAACTACAAAATCAAATGATCAGACTGCTAGGAAGTATAAAAGGACTTGGAGGTGTTATGGTCACATCATGACCTGTCAGGTAAGTTATCATAGATGATGTAAGTGGAGAGCTGCAGAAAAATAAAAGGAAGGCTTTCTATATACAGGAATGGCATGGTTATTCATTTGGAGAGAATAAACCATAAGTGCCTAACAATCTGGAAACACATATAAAATGTTAAAAATTAATAAATAGATGACTTTAGATTATTATTATGACTTTAAAAAGAAAATAAAGTTTCTGAGACAAATATGAATTACAGGGCTTCTGCATGTGGATTATAATTTATGCATGACCCAGAAGTGTTCAGCCAAGATCTGGGAGAGGTTCTACCAGCCCAGCCCTCATGAGGCTATGTCTGTCCACAGGATGCTTTTTTTAATTGTCCTTTTTAAAACACGCAAGACTAGTGGAGTGGCTGTGGTGAGTCACTTCTGAGTGCTGATCAGAGAGGACATCAAAATGACCCTTGAAACATGCTTTTTGGTCCTGACATAGGACTATATTAGAGTTGTGAAAAGTGTGATCTCTCTCGTTTCTCTAGCCAAAATTTTTCTTCTGTTTTTTTGAGTATATGAAGGACTATTGCAGAATCCTCAAACTAAGTTTAATTTTCTTAAACTATACTTTTTAGTAAGGAATGAGTAGGTGGAATGTTTTAGAGAGGGGAGTTTGGAGGTAGAGAGTAAGAATTGGGACCAAAGGCAAAGGAGATTCAACTATGACAATAAACTGTTGTGGTCTTAAAATGGTTACCAGTTAGCCCAATACCAGTTAACATGCATCTTTATTTATTGAGAAATTATTTGTAATAGTTTAATAATTAAATTAAAATAATTAAATGGATCAAAACAACTAACAGTGAACATTTATATTATAAACTATTATTGAGAAATTTATTTATTGAGAAGTTATTATATGGCAGGCTTCTGCTAAATGGTATAGATAGATGATACATAAAAGAAGACAATCTCTGCCCTCAAGGAGTGTTCTGTCTAGAATGTATATATACATAAAAACATATATAAGCAAGTGTTTTTAATTTTCTGATCAGTGAAATACAAAAGTATTTAAACTCCATTTCCAGAAATTTTGCTCTGGTCCTTTGGCAGAAGGTCTTTTTTATTAAGATGTTATTGAAATATATTTACAGAAAAGTACACTTAAATATAACTCAAATAAATTTTCACAAACTGAACACACCTATGAATGCTTCCAGATTAAGAAACAACCTTATCAACATGCTACGACTCTGCCCCATGCTCTCTTATAGCCACTCCCCTGCCTTAATGATAATTATTATCCTAACTTCTAATAGCATAAATTAGTTATGCAAAGAGTGTGTTATTTTTAAACTTTTTATTTGGAGATAATTTCAAGCTTACAGAAAAATTGCAAGAATAGTACAATATGGGTGTACAATAGTACACCCACCCATACACCGTCTCCCCAGATTCACCCATTGTTAAACATTATCCTTCTGGCTTTATCATTGTGCACTCATGCATGCTCTCTGTCTCTCTCTGAATTTGTGTATATATGTTTTGTCCCTAAATATGTTTGTGTGTGTTTTCTAAGAATAGAGATATTCTCCTGACATAGCCACAGTTCAGTTGTAAACTTGAGTAAATTCAGTATTAATGCATGTACTTTACCATCCACATTCTGATTTTGTCAAATGACCCAAATAAAGCCTTTATAGCATTTTCCCCCAGTACAGGATCCCAAGGTCAGGTTTTGCCTTTAGTTTTCCTTAACTTGGAATATTTCCACAGCTTTGTCTTTAATGATACTGATAAGTTTGAAGACTACAGTCCCCTTTATTTTAATAGAATGTTCCTCATTTGGGATTGTCTGATATTTCCTTACAACTAGATTTAGGTTCTGCATCCCAGGATGGAAAACTACGTAAGTGATGGCGTGTCCTCTGCATCTCACAGCTGAGGGACATGATATCTATCTGCCTCTCATTGATGATGTTAAGTGTTGATCACTCAGACTTTTCAGTTAAATATTTTTTCCTTTGCAACTAATAAACGGTCTTTGGGGAGACTCATTTAGACCATGCAAATATCCTATCCCTCATCAAAAATTTCCCCTAGACTTAGCAACCATGATGATTCTACCCCGAATCATTCAATTTTTTTTTTTTTCCTTTGGCTATGCTGCAAGGCATGCGGGATCTTAGTTCCCTGACCAGGAGTCGAACCCGTGCCCCCTGCAGTGGAAGCACGGAGTTTTAACCACTGGACGACCAGGGAAGTCCTCCGAATCATTCTTTACTGTGATAGTTACAAAATGATGATTTTCCAGCTCCAGCACTTCCAGAGGAGAGGTGTCTTTTAACACTAGAAATATGAAGATAGGGTTGGCTCTTACCAACTTTATCTTTTGCTTTCACCCGAATTCTAGATTGACACATTTAATTATCCGGTCATTATGCAGTATAACCTGTTACAGAAATCATAAATAAAAGAGTCTGACCCTTTTATTTGACAGATCAGATCAGAGTGCAGAGGCATGATGTTAACTGGAGTAGGATCCCAAACCACCTCCTCTCTAGGTCAGTCCATTTTACTGTGATGAAACTTCATTGATTATTTTATTTCTAGTTTAGCTTTTTCGTATTTAAAAAACGGTGCTGCTTTTTATAATTGAGAAATAACAGTGTACCATGCTTAAATTGATGCCATCTAAATCCTAGACATTGACCAGAGCCAAACATTTTGCAAGAAAACTGCAAATGGAATAGTTTTCAAGCTTGTAGCATGTTGCTTAATTTTGTCAACTAGTTAACATTTATTGGAAACTGGCTTCCTTAATCTCATCATATTGATTTATTTTTGCTTGTTCCTGATATCAGTGTAAGCATGGCATTATCATGGTATAATGAAAAGAGTACTGATTAAAAGTGGTGAGTTAGTCTAGGACTTGTAGAATATTACCAATTTATGACACTTTGGTGAGCTCATTTAATTTCTTGGAACCTCAGTTTTTCTGTTTGTAAAAGGAAAAAAAGAAAAAAGGAGCATATTACTAGTTCTGCCTACTTAATAGTTTTTTTTTTTTAAATAAGGGTCGGGCTTCCCTGGTGGTGCAGTGGTTAAGAGTCCACCTGCCAATGCAGGGGACACGGGTTCGAGTTCTGGTTCGGGAAGATCCCACATGCCGCGGAGCAGTTAAGTCCGTGTGCCACAACTACTGAACCTGCACTCTAGAGCCTGCAAGCCACAGCTACTAAGCCCACGGGCCACAATTACTGAAGCCCGCGCACCTAGAGCCCACGCACCACAATGAAGAGCAGCCCCCACTCGCCGCAACTAGAGAAAGCCCGCGCACAGCAACGAAGACCCAGTGCAGCCAAAAAGGAAGGAAGGAAGGAAAGAAGGACTCCTTTAAAAAAAATAAATTAAATAAGGGTCAAATGAAATTATAAAATATGTAAAAATGAATAAACTCTAGGGTTGTAGGCATCTATTGAATAGATTAATTTCATTTCACAAAATTATTAAATTTACATCCACTCACATGTTATATTCATTCCTCATGTCAGGTTCATTCTCTTAGTCTTCTCAGTGTTGAAGTTCTCTAATATCCTAGAGTAAGGAAGTTGAACACTTCCTCTAGCCAAGCATCATGCTTTACATACCATATGCTTTTAATACGTGTATAATAGCAATACAAGGGTCTTAGTCCCATTTCACAGATTACAAAACAAGGTCCAGTGAGGTTTCGCAACTGGCCCAAAAGAACATACTAGTTAAGTGACAGAGTTTGGACTTAAACACAGATTCGTCCCATTCTAAAGTATTGCTTTTTGGAGCTTTCTATCAGTTGAAACAAATCGGATCAGTCTCAATGTTTCTCTTTAATATTTTCTCATGTTATCTCACTATACTGGGAGCAGCAGCTCATCCATCCTCATTAAAGTACATAATTTTCATCCCTTGAAATAATTAGCTCATACTTCTGTCAGACTTCTCTAGAATTACTGTAGCAATGTGGTTTCCCCTTCACTCTGGTACTTCCACTATTTGTATCTTTCCTGAGGTTCTAAGCCTAGAACATTGGGCATTTTTCTCTCCTTTATCTGTCTCATTAAATACAAAGCAGCTCATATTGAATACAAATCATTTCTTATATTAGAAATGATACAATAGCATTGAAAACTAAAATTGTCAAAATATAGGAGTTTGAACAATTAATAGTATCCAACCAAAAAATAGAAAGGTACGATTTAGTTTTTAATATTTTTATGAAGCATTTTTACAACTCACCTATAAATGTTTGATCTTTCAAAATTTTGTACAGGAACCTGTAATCTCAAAAAACAGTACATTTCTGTTAGGCAAGGTGCATTGGACAGTAACCCCAATGGGAATCATAATTATAGTGTTTTGTATTGCAACTATCTCTTTAAGATCTGATTTTAGATAGTCTGCAGGAAGATCTAACAAGGCTATAAGGCAAGAAAGTGACAGCTTCAAACAGCAAGTACAAGGTAGTAATACATTTAGAGGAAAAGTATCCAAAATTTAGTAATAGAATTCTGTTTTATTGCACAATTTTCCAATCCAGAACTTACTACTTTGAGGATTTGAAAAAAAATTAAGGGTGTTATTTGAAGAAAAACTTGTGTCTATCTATAGATCTTCCTGCAGGTCACTTCTTTGTGGAGGTGGAATGGTCCTCACCAAGGCAAAAAACTTTAATTTTTTTAAACCAGACATTGCTTTGACTTATTTACATGTCTGATGCCTTAACTGGAGTACATGTAGTCCTGGGGGGTGGACAAAACTTTCCAAGAGGTAAACAGATATAGATGAATTAGTTTTCTAGGGCTGTTAGTAACAGTGTTACAAACTGGATGGCCTAAAACAGTAGACCTTTACTGTCTCTGGAGGCTAGAAGTCTGAAATCAAGGTGTTGGCAAGGCCATGTTCCCTCTCAAACTCTGGGTAGAATTTTTTGTTTCCTCTTTCGAGCTGCTAGGGGTGGCCGGCAATCCTTGGCATTCCTCGGATTGCAACCTAATCAATCCTAGTTTCTCTCTCTTTTTAAAATTTTTTTGGCCATGCTGCGTAGCTTGTGAGATATTAGTTCCCGACCAGGGAGTGAACCTGGGCCCTCGGCAGTGAAAGCCTCGAGTCCTAACCACTGGACCACCAGGAAATGCCCCACATTAGTCTAATCTCTGCTTCTGTCTTCACATTGCTTCTGCCTATATGTCTTCACATCATCTTCTCCCTGTGTATGTTCAATTTTCCCTTTTTTAAGGATACCAGTCTTATTGCATTAGGGCCCACCCTAATAACCTCATCTTAACTTGGTTAAATTTGCAAAGACTCTATTTCTAAGCAAGGTCACATTCTGAGGTACTGAGGGTTAGGACTTCAACATATCTTTTTGGGAGGGTACAATTCAGCCCACAGTGTGTCTAAAATAATCAATTTCCAGATCCTCAGTTTTTATATGTGTATTTTTTCCTACAATTGATGTAAAATTTCTGAATTTTAAAGAAGAGCCCTTTCATATTCTTGGTTGGATCATAATGGCTATCAAATTGCTGTGGTATTTAGATTCCATTTTAAAGAATGCTATAATATTTCAATACTAAGGGCAGTATTTACAGTATGTTGGAAATAATATTTTTCCCAACAATTTAAATCCATGGTGAAAAATTTTAGATGTCAAGTTAAAAATGTGTGAGGGAGTATATGGTTTTAAAAAATTATTTTAGGGAGTGTGTGAGCCACAGTTTTTGAAGACCACTGATCTACAGCAGTTTTTCAACCTTAGTACTGTTAATGTTTGGGACTAGATAATTCTTTATTGTGAGGAGGCTGTCTTGTGCATTGTAGGATGTTTAGGAGCATCCCTGGCCTCTACCCACTAGATGCCAGTAGCAGCTTCCCAGTAGTGACAACCAAAAATGTTTCCAGACATTGCCAAATGTCCCCTGGAAAGCAAAATTACTTTCCATCATTCCTTCATCATAGAAATAGAGCATACTGATCTCCTTTCAGTTGGTAACATAGAATATATATTAGCATTTCAAATGTTTTTTTTTAATATAATTTTATTTATTTATTTATTTATTTATGGCTGTGTTGGGTCTTCGTTTCTGTGCGAGGGCTTTCTCTAGTTGCGGCAAGTGGGGGCCACTCTTCATCGTGGTGCGTGGGCCTCTCACTATTGCGGCCTCTCTTGTTGCGGAGCACAGGCTCCAGACGCGCAGGCTCAGCAATTGTGGCTCACGGGCCTAGTCGCTCCGTGGCATGTGGGATCTTCCCAGACCAGGGCTCGAACCCATGTCCCCTGCACTGGCAGGCAGATTCTCAACCACTGCGCCACCAGGGAAGCCCCCAAACATATGTTAATCTCAGTTTTGAGTTGTCTACTTACTATATAGCTCCAGTCAAAAGCATGACCTAAGATGGCAGATTGAGAGATATAACTTAAGGGACATGATAATAATTCATTCATAAAAGTCAGTACATTTTATCCGTATGTCAAGGCAGATGGCAAAACAGCTACATATAAATCGTGTGTTAACTTTTGCCCTATCTCTGTAGATCTTAACATTATAAGCTCTTGCTTATGTCTGGAGTCAGTGTGAGAAATGGCTATGTGGAAAACCTCTGTTGTTTTAATTAAAAGTTCTAATTGAGGACCTTCTCTATTACATTCTCTTACCCTTGTGTCATGAACCAAACCAAATTCCCACAGTGGTTTAGAGGTGAATTGGTATGCTTTCTTTCAGTTATATCACAGTAGCTCTGTAAAGCTTTTTGCCTTAACTACCAGGAACCTCTGAGCTAAATTTGTGGTCAGTTATACTGTCTTCCCTTAGTTGTTTCCCAGTATAATTATTTCTTCACTCTCTCTCTTCCCTTAATTTTATTACTTTTTTTCTTGTTTAAGTGGTTCTCAGTTGTATTGAATCTATCTATGCCTTTTAGCATAAGCACCTCCTTGTGTTGGAAATGTAAATACATTAAATAAATAAAATTTATGGGACGGTATAGTTTGAACTATCAGTAACACACAGAAGGGTGCAAAGTCATTATAGAGTTTTTTTCCTGGCCTCATTCTCTCAGTGTACTACTCTGGCATAAAAAAGGACAGTGATTTGTTGGAAATCTTAAGATGATTATAGACAGAAAATAAATACAATTTTTCTCTCATAATAAAACTCTGGAGTCTGTGTTTTTTTGTTTGTTTGTTTGTTTTACACTATTAGACCAAGTTCTGTTTTCATTTTCTCAAAAAAAAAAAAAACCACTGTATTGTTGCTAAACATAGAGATAAGCATTTACTGTAACTAGCTTAAAAACATTAGTACCTTATAGTCAGAAACAGTGAAGGAGGAAAAGGCACTAACATTTATTGAATGCCTACTAAATGCTGTGCCTTACACTAGGTATTTTGTATCACATTTAATCCCCACAATAGTCTTATTATGATCTTAGTGCTATTTTTATCTATAAGGAATCCAAGGTTCTGAAACAGGCAATGCACAGATAGGTCATTCTCATTCCGAAGTTCTAGTTTTTTTTTTTTCATAAATTTATTTATTTATTTTTGTCTGCGTTGGGTCTTTGTTGCTGCGCGTGGGCTTTCCCAGTTGCGGTGAGCGGGGGCTACTTTTTGTTGCAATATGCGGGCTTATCATTGCGGTGGCTTCTCTTGTTGCGGGGCATGGACTCTCAGCACATGGGCTTCAGTAGTTGTGGCACGTGGGCTCAGTAGTTGTGGCTCGCGGGCTCTAGAGCGCAGGCTCAGTAGTTGTGGCGCATGGGCTTAGTTGCTCTGCGGCATGTGGGATTTTCCCGGACCAGGGATTGAACCCATGTCCCCTGCATTGGCAGGTGGATTCTTAACCACTGCACCACCAGGAAAGTCCCCAGAATTCTAGCTCTTTACATGATGAGCCATAAAGACTTCAGGACAGTGCTGGCCTAGCACATAGTAAGCTCTGTAAGTGTTACTGCCTCTTATTATCATGTCATTTGGGGTATGAATAATGATCAAAATTACTAAATGCTGAGATAATACACTACATCAAATCCTAGAGGGAAATAGAGAAACAAAAACCAAATTCTATACATTTAGAATAAATGAAAGTAATTTATTTAGAATAGATAAAGAGGAATCTTAGTTTATTGTAGCCATCATCTATAAGAACTTTATAAACTGAAAATATAAAATCAGATTATGTTAAATTTAATGAATTACCTAATGAGATACCAACAAAAATTCGAGAAGTATTCTTTATTCTAGAGATGAAGTAAAGGATAGTAATGTGCAATTCTTCCCTTGTTACCTTTGTCAGAGGCAGGAGGTTGAACTTGATGGGTCATGCATCTAACTCAGTGTGGCAATTGTTATGCTTTTGTGTTGAGACTACTCTATCATATTATCTGCATCTTGTACGTGTGTGTGTGTGTGTGTGTATATATATATATATATGTATATAAAATGTAGCTTTTCCTATCTAAATTAAAGTATATCATGTTATATTGGGAGGTGGTTTGTTTTAACATTATATTTTCTTGTGTGTATTGCTAGCTTTAGGAAAAAACATAATTACATACTTTTCCACAAGAAAAAAAATAATGGATTTTTTCTTTTTTCTGCCTTTAGTTCCATGTTTTCCAGCACCTAACATAACTTGTAAGGATTCTGGTGGCAATGAAACACATTTTACTGGAAACGAAATTGGTTTTCTCAAGCCCATATCTTGCCGAAATGTGTAAGTACCTACCTTACTGAAGCTAAATTTTCAGATTACTTGCCTATGTTGTATCTTGACTGAATGGAGTGAAGAGGAAAAGAGTTAATTTGTAAGGAGAATCCTGCACTAATATAATTTTTATCTTTTTGCTTTTGTCAGAAAATCTCTATTTTAAGTGTGCGTATTGTTATATAAATGCAGTTTACCAACCAAGTAAAGCTCAGTAGTTCACTATGTGGGATAAATAGAATGAATGGCTTCATGCCATGTCAGTTCAGCCAGTTTTTGCTACCAAATGGCTTATGAAAAAATTCTGTTTTCAAAATTTGGGGGCTTTCTCGAGCGCAAATAACGGATTGTGTACCTATAGTATTAAAAGAATGGTAATTAGTAATCATTTGCATTTTGAAACTTGGTTTCATTATTTGTAATAGGTTTGGATGATAAATGGTAATGTTAAACAGAATTCAAAAGTTAGTTTGGTATATTAAGACAAATGGTTTTATTTTGTTGGGAGTATTCTTTGTTTAAAGGACTTTTAAGTTTGCTATTTATTTTTGCTCCAGTAAAGCTAACAGTTTATTCTTATATTTATGCTTTGTCCTGAAAGCATGATTTAATTTTACCCGTTTTTATTAATTGTTGGCATTATATTTTTACCTTTTACTGTACGTTATTGCATTTTATATGATGGCACCTATTTTGCAGTTATATCAAAAAACAACCACTATTTGACTGTTTCTGTAAGTTCTATTAGAATTCTTAGAAATTACTATTAGAGTCTTTTTTTCTTTGACCCTACTTCACTGAGTTAATGAGGGGCTTTAAATTCTATCTTGCTGTGTAATCCAATCACTTTAAGCTTCTTGGGTTCCAAGATTGCTCATAAGTAAAGTCAAAATTGTTAAAGGGAATTATTTCCAAAGTACTTAGATATGGTTTAGTCAGTTTTTAGATTTATAGATTGATGTTTCCAAATGACAAATAATTTGTTAAGTGTTGGTCCAAGGTTATAATACAACAACTAAGAAAATCATCCATTAAGAACAGCTACCATTCAGGTTGGACGTTGCAGGTTCATATTACCTATAATGGTTACACCACAATGATCTGCCACTTAATTTCCAAGTTAACTCTGATTTTTCTCTTACTGTCTCTGAGTAGATTAGGCTCAATGCAACTGAGCTGTACTAATCATGCTCACAAGACATTGATGTCAATTGTGATAGGAAATATAACTATCAAGGAAACTAGATACTCCAAGTCTACTGGCCAACTTATTCCCCTCCTGTCGTAAAGTCTACAATTCCAAAATAGAATTTGCTTGATGAGCATTGAATCAGAACAAGGGGAGTTAGATTGATAGATAATTTTAATGATAAGTCACAAAAGTAACATAACCTGATATATCACTTTCCTTTATCAGGATATTCAGCATATGCCTACCAAACAGCCAGCTGCTAGTTAGCTACTGAGTAAAGACTCACTGACAAATTCTTAATTCATTGAGTGTCCCTTTTCCAGTTTACATATCTTCCTTCTCCTGTTGGCATATCCTTTTATAATATTGATACTTGACTAGAACTCCATCTCAGTGTTGCAGATATAGCCATTCTATAATGTATTCTTCAGCAACTGAAGTCTAGTAACTACGTCTGATTGGTCACCGAGTCACACACCTATTTGTACTGGCCATCTGCATTAGTTGGAGCAGCCTGTTGTAACAAATGTCTTAAGAATTTCAGTGACTGAACACAGTAAATGTTATTTCTCACTCACATCACAGTCCAATTTGTATTGCCTTGGAGGTCTGGGTGGGGTGAAGGGAGTGGTAGTTGCTCCGTGCAATCATGCGGGGTCTTGTGCTTTCACCTTGTAGCTTTGCTTCCTCTAGTCCTTAGAGTCCTTTCCATTCAGCCAGCAGATGGAAAGTGGAGAAAGAACCCCTGCAGGAATGTTTTATTGGCCAGACATAAAATGATGGCATACATCACTTCTGTCCTCATTCCATTGGCCAAAACTAAGTGATGGCTGCACTTAACTGCAAAGTAAGCTACAGTATATACAAAGGCATATCTCAGAGATATCGTGAGTTTGGTTGCAGGCCAGTGCAATAAAGCAAGTCACATGAATCATTTGGTTTCCCTGTGTACATAAAAGTTATGTTTATACTATATGTAGTCTATTAAGTGTGCGATAGCATTGTGTCTAAGAAAACCATACCTTAATTTTAAAATAATGCTGTTGGAAAAATGGTGCCGATAGACTTGCTTGATGCAGGGTTGCCACAAACCTTCGACTTGTAAAAAACGCAGTTTATCTGTAAAGCACAATAATGCAAAGCACACCAAACAAGGTCTGCCTGTAGTTTAGTTGTATGTCCATGAGAAAAAGAGAAATGATTTGGTAAACAATTAGACAAATCTCTTCTACACCACCAGTTTTTAGATTATCCTTTAGGATGATTTATTTATGTAGGTAACTGCTTTTCTAATTTCATTCCCCTTACCAGCCAAGCTTTTTGAGAGGCTTGTTTCTATAATATTTATCTTTTATGAATTTTTCAGTCTAATGCAGTATGGCTTTTGGCCATACTGAAATTCGCCAGCCATCTTTGTTGCTATATCAAATGGATATTTATAGTCCATATCTTAATCCTTCTACAGCATTTGGCATTCCCTTTTCTTAAAACACTTTCTTTCCTTGACTTCCAGTATAAAACACACTTCTATTTCTTTTGATTCCTATTCCTTTCCTTCTTCCTTAAATCTTGATATTCCCAAGATGATGTCCTTGGTCCTTTTCTCTGCTTCATTCATCCACCCCTTTGGTTTCTCTCACCATCTTTATATAAAGGTCCTTTCCTTCAAATCATTTCCTCCTTTGTATTAGTGAATGCAGCTGTTCTACCCAGTTTCTTAAGCAGAAACTTTTGGAGTCATTCTCCTATTCTCTCATTCCCCACATTTCTTCTGGCTGCTTCTGCCTTCTTAGTATTTCCCAATTTTGTTTCCTTTTCTCTCCCACTGCTACTATCCAGTAGGTTATAGCTTGAGTTTCTACAGAGTCTCCCAATTTATTTCTCTACTTCTAGTCTGGTGACCCATTACCATGTAGATGGGGCACTACTGCCCTCAATGTAAAATCTGATGTTCTTATAATATTAGATGCATAGACAGAATCTCTGGGTTGTTTACCATCTCCCCTAACTCCCTGAAAATGTCCTGATTGTGAGTCAATGCAAAAAACAGGATCGTAAGCAGGAGACCGACATGATCAGATTTGACTTTAAAATGATAACTCCAGCTACCTTTTTATTTCTTTACTCCTCTTTGCAGCAACTCCTTGAAAGAGTTATCTAATACTTCTTTTCTTTAATTTTTTCCAACTTTTTTTTTTAATTGAGTTAACATAGGTTTGTAACATTATATAAGTTTCATGTGTACATTATAATTCAACTTCTGTATACACTGCAGGGTGCTTCTCACCACATCTAGTTTCCATCCATCATCATACAATTGATCCCTTTTACCCATTTCGCCTACCTCCCACCCCCCTTCACCTCTGTGTCTACCAGTCTGTTCTCAGTTTCTATGTGTTTGTTTTTATGTTATTTTTTGTTGTTCATTTACTTTTTTATTTATATTCCACATATGAGTGAAATCATATGGTATTTGTCATATTTGTCTTTCTCCATCTGACTTATTTAACTTAGCACATGGCACTTAGCACATAGACCTTAAGGTCTATGCATGTTGTCACAAGTAGCAAGATTTTGTCTTTTTTTTTTTAATGGCTGACTAGTATTCTTGTATATATATACACCATATCTTCTTTATCCACTCATTCATTGGTGGGCACTTAGGTTGTTTCCATATCTTGGCTGTTGTTAATAATGCTGCAGTGAACATTGGGATGCATATATCTTTTTGAATTAGTGTTTTCTTATTCTTTGGATAAATACCCAGAAGTGGAATAGCTGGATCATATGGTAGTTTTCTCCATACTGTTTTTCTTTTCTTTTCTTTTTTTTTAAAATAAATTTATTTATTTATTTATTTATTTATTTATTTATTTATTTATGGCTGGGTTGGGTCTTCATTGCTGCATGGGCTTTTTCTAGTTGTGGCGAGCAGGGGCTACTCTTCGTTGCGGTGCATGGGCTTCTCATTGCGGTGGCTTCTCTTGTTGTGAAGCACGGCCTCTAAGTGCATGGGCTTCAGTAGTCGTGGCACACGGGCTCAGTAGTTGTGGCTCACGGGCTCAGTAGTTGTGGCTCGCAGGCTCTAGAGTGCAGGCTCAGTAGTTGTGGCACATGGGCTTAGTTGCTCCGCAGCATGTGGGATCTTCCCGGACCAGGGCTCAAACCTGTGTCCCCTTCATTGGCAGGCGGATTCTTAACCACTGCACCACCAGGGAAGTCCGTCCATACTGTTTTTCATAGTGGCTGCTCTAATTTACATTTCCACCAACAATATATGAGGGTTCCCTTTTCTCCACATCCTCTCCAACATCTTGTTTTTTCTTGTTTTTATGATAATAGCCATTCTAATGTGTGAGGTGATATCTCATTGTTTTCATTTGCATCTCTCTGATGATTGAACATCTTTTCAAGTGCCTGTTGGCCATGTCTTAAATGGAAAAATGTCTGTTCAGATCCTCTGTCCATTTTTTAATCAGGTTGCTTGTTTTGTTGTTATTGAGTTGTATGATAGGAATTGCACTGAATCTGTAAATTGCTTTAGGTAATGTGTATTTTAACAATGTTAATTCTTCCAATCCATGAGCATGGGATATTTTTACATTTCATCTGTAAATTGCTTTAGGTAATGTGTATTTTAACAATGTTAATTCTTCCAATCCATGAGCATGGGATATTTTTACATTTCTTTGTGTTTTCTTCAGTTTATTTCAATAATGTCTTATAGTTTTTAGTATACAGGTCTTTCATCTCCTTGGTTAAATTTATTCCTAGGTATTTTATTATTTTTGTTGCAATTATAAATGGGATTGTTTTCTTAATTTCTTTTTCTGCTAGTTTGTTAGCGTATAGAAACACAACAGATTTTTGTATATTGATTTTTTTACCCTGCTGTTTTACTGTATTTGTTTATTATTTCTAATAGTTTTTGGTGGAGTCTTTAGGGTTTTCTATATATAAAATTATGTCATCCACAAATAGTGACAGTTTTACCTCTTCCTTGCCTTTTATTTTTTTCTTGCCTAATTGCTCTGGCTAGGACTTCCAGTATGTTGAATAAGAGTGATGAGAGTGGACATACTTGTCTTGTTCCTGATCTTAGAGGGATAGCTTTCAATTTGTCACTGTTGAATATGATGATAGCTGTGGGTTTGTTACATATGGCCTTTACTATGTAGAGGTACATTCCTTCTGTACTCATTTTATTGAAAGTTTTTATCATAAATGGATTTTGAATCTTGCCAAATGTTTTTCTGCATCTTTTGAGGTGATCATATGATTTTTATTCATTTTGTTAATATGGTGTATCACATTGATTGATTTGTGGATGAATCATCCTTGCATCCCTGCAATAAATCCCATTTGATTATGGTGTATAATCCTTTTAATGTATTGTTGTATTCGGTTTACTAATATTTTGTTAGGGATGTTTGCATCTATGTTCATCAGAGATATTGGGCTGTAATTTTCTCCTCTTGTGGTGTCCTTGTCTGGTTTTGGTAATGCTGGTTTTGTAAAATGAGTTAGGAAGCGTCCCCTCCTCTTCAATTTTTTGGAAGAGGTTGAGAAAGATAGGTATTAAATCTTTGAATGTTTGGTAGAATTCACCAGTGAAGCCATCTGGTCCTGGACTTTTGTTTTGGGGGAGGTTTTTGGTTAATGTTTCATCTCTTTACTAGTGATAGGTCTATTCAGATTTTCTATTTCTTACTGATTCAGTCTTGGAAAGTGGTATGATTCTAAGAATTTATCCATTTCTTCTAAGTTGTCCAATTTACTGGCATACAGCCATTCATAGTAGTCACTTATAATCCTTCATGTTTCTTTGGTATCCATTGTAACTTCTCCTCTTTCATTTCTGATTTTATTTATCTGAGTTGTCTTTTTTTTTTGTTGTGAGTCTAGCTGAAGGCTTGTCAACTTTGTTTATCTTTTCAGAGAACCAGCTCTTAGTTTCATTGATCTTTTCTATTTTCTTTTTAGTCTCTATTTCATTTATTTCCACTCTGATTTTTATTTTTTCCTTCCTTCTACTGACTTTGGGCTTTATTTTTCTCCTTATTCTAGTTACTTTAGGTGTATGGTTACATTATTTGTGGTTTTTCTTGTTTCCTGAGGTAGACCTGTATTTCTATAAACTGTCCTCTTAGTACTGATTTTGCAGTGTGTCCCTTAGTTTTTCAGTATGTCATATTTTCATTTTCATTTCTCTTCAGGTACTTTAAAAATTTCTTTAATTTTTTTCATTGATGCATTAGTTGTTCAGTAGCATGTTGTTTAGTTTCCACATATTTGTGATTTCTCCAGCTTTCTTCTTATAATTGATTTCTAGTTTCATACCATTGTGGTCAGAAAAGATGCTTGATATGATTTCAGTTTTCTTAAGTGTATTGAGACTTGTTTTGTGTCCCAGCATATGGTTTATCCTTGAGAACATTCTGTGTACACTTAAGAAGTATGTGTATTCTGCAGATTTTGAATGGAATGTTCTGTATACATACATCTGTTATTAAGTCTCTTTGGTCTAGTGTTTCATTTAAGGCCGACTTTCCCTTCTTCTCTTTCTGTCTAGATGATCTATCTATTGATGTACAGGGGGTGTTAAAGTTCCCTACTCTTATTATGTTGCTGTCAGTTTCTCCCTTTAGGTCTGTTAATAATGCTTTATATATATTTTGGTGCTATTTTGTTAGGTACATATATATTAATAAATGTTATGTCTTCTTGATGGGTTGTACCCTTTATCATTAGTATATAATGTCCATCCTTGCCTCTTATTAACTTTTTTGGTTTGAAGTCTGTTTTGTCTGATGTGAGTATGGCTACACCTGCTTTCTTTTGGCTGCCATTTGCTTAGAGTATCATTTTGCAGCCCTTTACTTTGCACTTATATTTATCTTTAGAACTGAGATGTGTCTCCTGGAGGCAGCATATAGTTGGGTCTTATTTTTTAATCCATCCAGCCACTCTGTGTCTTTTGATTGGTGAATTCAATCCATTTACATTTATTGTGATTTTTTTTTTTTTTGGCCACGCCCTGCAGCATGTGTGATCTTAGTTCCCCAACCTGGGATCAAACCCATGCCCCCTGAAGTGGAAACGTGGAGTCTTAACCACTGGACCACCAGGAAAGTCCCCGTTTAGTGTGATTATTGATATATGAGGACTTGGTATTGACATTTTATCTTTTCTTTTCTGGTTGTTCTATAGTTCCATTGTTTCTTTTTCCTTGCATTTCTGTCTGCTGTTTTAGTTTGGTGGTTTTCTATGTTTTTCTCAGTTTTCTCTTTTTTTATGTTTTGTGTCTCTGCACTAGATTTTTGTTTTGTGGTTATCATGAGGTTTGTATAAATGTTTTAAAGATAAAATAGTCCTTTTTCTGCTGGTAGTATCTTATCCTAATATGCCTGTACGGGTTCCTTCCTTTTCCTCTTCTCCTTTTATGTTTTTGTTGTCACAAATATGTCTCAACACAAAATGCTGTGAGTTTGTTACCAAATTGACATAGCTGTAGTTATTTTTAGTGCTTTTTTTCACCCTTTAACCTTTGCTGTAATTAAGTGTTTAACAACCTATTCTGATATACAGTTGCAATTTTCTGATTCTGTCTATTTATTACCTTACTCAAAGTTTTGTGTACTTTTGCCTTTTCATTACAGGTAGAAGAGCTGCTGTCAACATTTTTTGTTAGGCAGGTCTAGTGGTGATAAACGCCTCAACTTTTTTTTGTCTGGGAATGCCTTTATTTCTCCTTTCTGTCTGAGTGATACCTTTGCTGTATAGAGTATTCTTGGCTGACAGTTTTCATCTTTCAATATTCTGAGTTTGTCATTCCACTCTCTTCTGGCCTGTAGAGTTTCTGCTGAGAAATCTGCTGATAGCCTCATGTGGATACCTTTGTAGGTTATTGTCTTCTTTTTCTTTTTTTCCTGGCTGCCTTTAAAATTCTTTCTTTGTCATTGGCTTTTGACAGTTTTAATATAATGTGTCTTGGAGAAGGTCTTCTTGTTTTGAGATAAGTAGGTGTTCTATTAGCTTCATGGGCTCGTATATCTAGTTCCATTCCCAGATTTGGGAAGTTCTCAGCTATTATTTCCTTAAATAGGCTCTCTGTTCCCTTCTGCCTCTCTTTTCTTTCTGGGATATGCATTGTCCTTATGTTGCCTTTCTAATGGAGTTGGATAGTTCTTGTAGAGTTTCTTCAGTTAAAACAAAAATCTTAGCTCTCTCCTCTTTTACCTGAATCGTTTCTCAATTTCTGTCTTTGAGTTTGCTAATTCTGTCTTCCATATGTTCTACTCTATTTCCAGTGCTTTCTAATGCCATTCTTCATGTCGTTTATTGAGTTCTTCAGCTCCATAACTTCTGTTTGGTTCTTTTTTAGAGTTTCAATCTCTTTGATAAAGTATTCCTTCTGTTCATTAATTTTATTCCTTAGTTCACTGAACCGTCTTTCTGTTTTCTTATATATAGCTTGTTGAGTTTCTTCCTGATACCTGTTTTGAATTCTCTGTCAGTTAGACCACAGTCTTCTGTGACTTTAAGTTTAGTTTCTGGAGAACTGTCATTTTCTTTTTCTGATACTGTGTTACTGTGTTTTTTCATAGTGCTTGGTGAGTTGTTCCTTTGCTGGCTCATTTGAAGTAGTGAATACCTTTCTTATTAGGTAAACCTTTATTTACTTTGATTCTAACAGTTCAACAGGTTGGTAATTAGAGTCCTTTCTTTTGTTTTTCAGTAGGTGGCGCTATAGCATAAGTTAAAGCTTAGTTTATCTTACCTGAGTCCTTCTGGCTATATTTGAGAATTGGCACTTTCCACCCTCTATCACCTTTGCCAGAGACGTCGTCAGTGCCCTCATCATCGCTGCTTGTTCCTCTGGGGTTACTGGTGCCTTGAGATGGCGGGTCCCTCTGCCATATGTGGGGTTGCCTGGGTTGTGGGCACTGCTGTAGCGGTGAGGGCAGGGGGAGGAATGGGGGGAAGGAGCCAGGTTTGGGTGTGCTGTGGGGGAGAGCAGAGTCACAGGTACCACTATGGCCCTTCCAGTCTTTCTTAAGCCTGTTCTGTTCTGTCTTTTGCCCTCATCGTTATCAGAATTGCTCTTGCTGAGGCCACTAAAGATCTCCTCTTGGTTAAATTTAGTAGTAAATTCTCAGGCATTCTTATGTCATTCATCAGTCACATTTGGCACAGTTGATCACTCTGTTCTTAATACACTGTCTTCACTTGACTTTCCAAGATACCACACTCTTTTGGTTTTACTTCTTCCTCACTGTTAGTTCCTTCATAGTTTCTTCTCTGCTTGATCTGGAAAGGTTTATTGTACATTATTGTGACAGTAGCTCACAAATGCTCCCCTACAGTCTATCTTCAGCACAGCAGCTAGAGTGATTATTTTAAAATCTAAATTAGATCACACTCCACACCTCTACTTACCTCTGCAGTAGTTTCACATATCTCTCAGAGTAAAAGACAGAGTTTTTACTTAACGATGATATTCAAGGCCTTGCGTGATTTGCCTTCTTTGCCCCCTATTATCTCTCTGACCTCGTCTCCTACTATTCTTCCCCTCTCTTACTCCACTCCTGCTGCACTGTCAGGTATGCTGCCTTTGCAACAGCAATTTTTTTGGCTGGGACACTCTTCCCTCAGAGGTATGGCATACTCTAGATTATAAGCTCTTTAGGGGTCAGGGATCTTTGTCTCTTGTGTTCAGTAATATATTCCAATAGCCTAAGATAGTGCCTGGCACTCAGTAGCCACCCAAAAAGCATTAATTGAGTGGATGAATGAACCAGTTAACAAATAATAATAATTTACAGTTTTATTTTCTAAAATGTTTACATGTTGGAAATATATGAATGTGACATTCATGTTCCAATTCTGTGCAGAAATGGCTATTCATACAAGGTGGCGGTTGCACTGTCTCTTTTTCTTGGATGGTTGGGAGCAGATCGATTTTACCTTGGATACCCTGCCTTGGGTGAGTATGTTTCATTTAAAAATTCTTGTGAAACTTGTAGGTTAATGTACCTACTCTTATAGATTAAATCTCTGCATACTATTAATAGTTACAAGTTCCATGTAGCTGGAGTTGAATAGTCAATGTTCTTCTGTGAGTATAGAGCTAGCAATTAGCTCTGTAGTTAACTTGGATAAGAAATTGACTTTTCTTGTGTTTTCATCTTTATGAAAACACACACTCAAGATAGTGTAGTCACTACTTAGGACAGTAGACTTGAGCTGTCATTACTAGTGCTGGGCACACAGTGGATGTTCAATAAATGTTTTATGAATAAATGCATATCTTTTCCTATCCCTCCAAAAAATGTTTGCCTTCTACCTGAACCTCTATAAGTGTTGATTTTGGAATAGGAACTACTTCTTTCAGGAGAAGGTGGTGTTGGAACCACAGCCGCCAGCATGAGCTGGTGCGGAGCCTGATTATTACCCTTAGCACCCCTCCCCATACCTTCCTCCTAGCTGTAATCTTTCCATTTACCATAGTTGCTAATGCTTATGAAAACTATTTACATTTGATGATAGCCTTTGTTTAAATAATACTTTCACATGCCTGCCCTTATTTAAGCCTTAAAACTCTCTGAGTTTATCATCCAGTTTAAATCTTCTTTAACAGGTAGGGAAATTGTCACCAGAGAGGTTAAGGGATCTACTGACTCTGGAGGCCTTGCTTTATACTGTAACATATTTGTTGTTATCATCATTGTTTTATGGATAGGGAAATTGTCACGAGATTAAGACATTTACCCAAGGACACTCAGCTAGTGACCTGACTTTGAACCCAAATATTCTGGCTCAAGAAATCATGCTTTATTTACTGTAGTACTTTGCTTCTGTATTAGCCCTTCACTGAGCAAATTTAAAGTTTCTGAAAGCTCTGCTTTCTAGCTAGCAAAGCTAATCTTATTCTTTCCATGTTGTTACCCACCAGAGATCAAAGAGGAATTTTCACTGTGGGGTTGGTGGGAATTATGTTTCTGTTAACCTTAACTGGAACTCAGTGTTATAAGGTCATAAATAGAAGTAACAGTTTAAAATACTATATACATGAAATTTTTGCAGTTAACAAACATTTATTCAAAATTTACTTGCTGTTAAGTAAGTAATGAAGTTCTCTGGAAATAACGATGGAGATCACAGTTCATGTTGGTTAGAAGAAAATAAGTAATAAATGGTAGGCCAATTTGTGCTACAGCACTGTTACAGAACTGTAGTAAAGTGCTATGAGAGCAGAGAAAAGGGACTGATTTAGTCAGCCTTTGGATGTGAGGGAAAACTTGTTGGATGAGGGGACATTTGCACTAGGTTTTTAAGCATGAACAGATTAGAGATTTAGGGCATTACAGGGAACAGCATGTGCAAAAGCATAGGATGTGAAAGAGCATATGTGCAGTGTTGAGAAAATGGTGGATAATTTAGCCTATGGTGTAGGAAGAAAGGTGGCAGTACATGAAAAGTGATTGCAGAGGTAGGCTGTGGTCAGATTATAAAAGGCTTTGAGAAAGAATTCCCTGGCAGTCTAGTGGTTAGGACTCGGCGATTTCAATGTTGTGGGGCCTGGGTTCGATCCCTGGTTGGGGAACTAAGATCCCACAAGCCATGCAGTGTGGCCAAAAAAAAAAGGCTTTGAGTGTCTTGTTCTGGAGTTTGGACTTTACCCTTTAAACATCAGAAGCCATGAAAGTTTTTTTTTTCCTTTTTATTTATTTATTTATTTATTTATTTATTTATGGCTGTGTTGGGTCTTCGTTTCTGTGCGAGGGCTTTCTCTAGTTGCGGCGAGCGGGGGCCACTCTTCATCGCGGTGCGCGGGCCTCTCACTGTCGCGGCCTCTCTTGTTGCGGAGCACATGCTCCAGACGCGCAGGCTCAGCAGTTGTGGCTCACGGGCGTAGTTGCTCCGCGGCATGTGGGATCTTCCCAGACCAGGGCTTGAACCCATATCCCCTGCATTGGCAGGCAGATTCTCAACCACTGCGCCACCAGGGAAGCCCGCCATGAAAGTTTTTAATCAGAGGAGTGTCATGGTCAGGTTTATATTTCAGGAAGATGATACTGGAGAAATTGTGGGAAATGGCTTAGAACGGAGAAAGACTGGTGGCAGAGGAAGCTATAAAGAGATGGATGCGGTAGTCCTGGCCTGAGGGAAGGAGAAATACCATTTCTTTGAACAGTTTATTCTATGATGATTTTGAATAGTAAATATATTTTAAATATTTGGCTTAATGAGTGACTTTTTAGCTTCCTGTGATATGTGTCAGGTGAGCTGTCATGTCATATGGTCTAAGTTAATTTTTTTGACTTATTGCAGCACATAGTAACATGTTGGTTTGTATATTATGATTTTTTTTTCCTACAAAATAAAGCTCTAGGTTATAAAGCTCCATATAAAGCTCTGTATAGTGAGTGACTCTGGTTAGTGAATGTTAGTTCCCTGCCAGGAGCTCCCTTTCTCCAACCACTGCTACTCCAATCTATTAATTAATTTCAGTCAAAGAGAACCTTTCAGTTTGAGGCTGAGATTCTATAAATTTGCAAATGTAATTTTTACATTTGACTTTACTTCTTAGTGTAAAAATCTTTAAGTAACTTTATTATTACAACCTTTGGATGTTCATTAATTCAACAAGTTTTTTGACTGTTGGCTTAAGATACAACTTTCTCAAGATTGTTAAGTCTGTCACTCCTCATTCATCTGCTTCTGAATTTTCTTCCATTCTCTTTATTCTGTTGGGTTTATGGCTTTAAAAATCCCTTTACTATCTTTTAATGGGATCTTGGAGTGAGAGGAGTTAAGAGGACATGCCAAATACATTACCTTTAACTGAAAGTTCTTATATCTCTTCAAGCATTCAAATATTTTTATCCCTATCTTACTTGCATTTAAGCTATCTAAATGTGAAGGATTTTGATGTTTTATCAACTTAATCTAATCTAATATGTAAAATTACCGTGTTTGTGAACTTAAAACATTTAAATGTTTTTAATTAAGTTTTAATTTTTACTAAGAATCCAAGGTTAAGGAATTTTGGTATTCAATTAAAATGATTACTGCCATTTAAAAAATTCTTAAATGGAGAATGCAGTGTTGACTGGTATGAAAATAGTTACAGGTAGAGCCTAAAACTATTTTTCTTATAATCTTATTTAATCATTCTTCATGGTCATGAAAAGCAGTGGTAGTATATTTATAGATAGCTTTTTTTTTTAACATCTTTATTGGAGTATAATTGCTTTACAATGGTGTGTTACTTTCTGCTGTATAGCAAAGTGAATCAGCTATGTGCATACGTATATCCCCACATCCCCTCCCTCTTGTGTCTCTCTTCCACCCTCCCTATCCCACCCCTCTAGGTGGTCACAAAGCACCGAGATGATCT
This sequence comes from Balaenoptera borealis, assembly GCF_965194805.1. Classification (NCBI taxonomy): domain Eukaryota; kingdom Metazoa; phylum Chordata; class Mammalia; order Artiodactyla; family Balaenopteridae; genus Balaenoptera; species Balaenoptera borealis. Next base: position 141,586,148 of record NC_138860.1, read on the forward strand.
CCGTGTGCTATGCAGCTGCTTCCCACTAGCTATCTGTTTTACATTTGGTAGTGTATATATGTCAGTGCTACTCTCTCACTTTGTCCCAGCTTACCCTTCCCCTTCCCTGAGTCCTCAAGTCCATTCTCTATGTCTGCATCTTTATTCCTGTCCTGACCCTAGGTTCTTCAGAACCATTTTTTTTTAGATTCCATATATATGTGTTAACATACAGTATTTGTTTTTCTCTTTCTGACTTAACTCACTCATATGACAGATTCTAGGTCTATCCACCTCACTACAAATAACTCAATTTCTTTTCTTTTTATGCTTGAGTAATTTTCCATTGTAGATATGTGCCACATCTTCTTTATCCATTCATCTGTCGATGGACACTTAGGTTGCTTCCATGTCCTGGCTATTGTAAATAGTGCTGCAATGAACACTGTGTTACATGACTCTTTTTGAACTATGGTTTTCTCAGGGCATCTGCCCATTAGTGGGATTGCTGGGTCATATGGTAGTTCTAGTTTTAGTTTTTTAAGGAACCTCCATACTGTTCTTCATAGTGGCTGTATCAATTTACATTCCCACCAACAGCGCAAGAGGGTTCCTTTTTCTCCACACCCTTTCCAGCATTTATTGTTTGTAGATTTTTTGGTGATGGCCATTCTGACCAGTGTGAGGTGATACTTCATTGTAGTTTTGATTTGCATTTCTGTAATGATTAGTGATGTCGAGCATGTTTTCATGTGTTTGTTGGCAATCTGTATATCTTCTTTGGAGAAATGTCTATTTAGGTCTTCTGCCCATTTTTGGATTGGGTTGTTTGTTTTTTTCATATTGAGCTGCATGAGCTGCTTATATATTTTGGAGATTAATCCTTTGTCAGTTACACTGTTTGCAAATATTTTCTCCAATTCTGAGGGTTGCCATTTCGTCTTGTTTATGGCTTCCTTTGCTGTGCAAAAGCTTTTAAGTTTCATTAGTCCCATTTGTTTTTGTTTTTATTTCCATTTCTCTAGGAGATGGGTCAAAAAAGATCTTGCTGTGATTTATGTCATAGAGTGTTCTTCGTATGTTTTCCTCTAAGAGTTTTATAGTGTCTGGCCTTACATTTAGGTCTTTAATCCATTTTGAGTTTATTTTTGTGTATGGTGTAAGGAAGTGTTCTAGTTTCATTCTTTTACATGTAGCTATCCAGTTTTCCCAGCACTACTTATTGAAGAGGCTGTCTTTTCTCCATTGTATATTCTTGCCTCCTTTATCAAAGATAAGGTGACCATACGTGCGTGGGTTTATCTCTGGGCTTTCTATCCTGTTCCATTGATTTATATTTCTGTTTTTGTGCCAGTACAATGCTGTCTTGATTACTGTAGCTTTGTAGTATAGTCTGAAGTCAGGAAGCCTGATTCCTCCAGCTCCGTTTTTCTTTCTCAAGATTGCTTTGGCTATTCGGGGTCTTTTGTGTTTCCATACAAATTGTGCAATTTTTTGTTCTAGTTCTGTGAAAAATGCCATTGGTAGTATGATGGGGATTGCACTGAATGTGTAGATTGCTTTGGGAATTATAGTCATTTTCACAATGTTGATTCTTCCAGTCCAAGAACGTGGTATATCTCGCCATCTGTTTGTATCATCTTTAATTTTTTTCATCAGTGTCTTATAGTTTTCTGCATACAGGTCTTTTGTCTCCTTAGGTAGGTTTATTCCTAGGTATTTTATTCTTTTTGTTGCAGTGGTAAATGGGAGTGTTTCCTTAATTTCTCTTTCAGGTTTTTCATCATTAGTGTATAGGAATGCAAGAGATTTCTGTGCATTAATTTTGTATCCTGCTACTTTACCAAATTCACTGATTAGCTCTAGTAGTTTTCTGGTAACATCTTTAGGATTCTCTATGTATAGTGTCATGTCATATGCAAAGTGACAGTTTTACTTCTTTTCCGAGTTGGATTCCTTTTATTTCTTTTTCTTCTCTGATTGCTGTGGCTAAAACTTCCAAAACTGTGTTGAATAATAGCGGTGAGAGTGGACAACCTTGTCTTGTTTCTGATCTTAGAGTAAATGGTTTCAGTTTTTCATCATTGAGAATGATGTTGGCTGTGGGTTTGTCATATATGGCCTATATTAATGTTGAGGTAGGTTCCCTCTATGCCTACTTTCTGGAGAGTTTTTATCATAAATGGGTTTTGAATTTTGTCAAAAGCTTTTTCTACATCTATTGAGATTATCATATGGTTTTTATCCTCCAATTTGTTAATATGGTGTATCACATTGATTGACTTGCGTATATTGAAGAATCCTTGCATTCCTGGGATAAACCCCACTTGATCGTGGTATGGGATCCTTTTAATGTGCTGTTGGATCCTGTTTGCTAGTATTTTGTTGAGGATTTTTGCATCTATGTTCATCAGAGATAGTAGCCTGTAGTTTTCTTTTTTTGTGACATCATTGTCTGGTTTTGGTATCAGGGTAATGGTGGCCTCGTAGAATGTGTTTCGGAGTGTTCCTCCCTCTGCTATATTTTGGAAGAGTTTGAGAAGGATAGGTGTTAGCTCTTCTCTAAATGTTTGATAGAATTCACCTGTGAAGCCATCTGGTCCTGGGCGTTTGTTTGTTGGAAGCTTTTTAATCACAGTTTCAATTTCCATGCTTGTGACTGGTCTGTTTATATTTTCTATTTCTTCCTGGTTCAGTCTCGGAAGGTTGTGCTTTTCTAAGAATTTGTCCATTTCTTCCAGGTTGTCCATTTTATTGGCATATAGTTGCTTGTAGTAATCTCTCATGGTCCTTTGTATTTCTGCAGTGTCAGTTGTTACTTCTCCTTTTTCATTTCTACTTCCGTTGATTTGTCTTCTCCCTTTTTTCTTTATGAGTCTGGCTAATGGTTTATTAATTTTATCTTCTCAAAGAACCAGCCTTTAGTTTTAATGATCTTTGCTATTTTTTCCTTCATTTCTTTTTCATTTATTTCTGATCTGATCTTTATGATTTCTTTCCTTCTGCTAACTTCGGGGTTTTTTTGTTCTTCTTTCTCTAATTGCTTTAGGTGTAAGGTTATGTTGTTTATTTGAGATGTTTCTTCTTTCTTGAGGTAGGATTGTATTGCTATAAACTTCCCTCTTAGAACTGCTTTTGCTGCATCCCATAGGTTTTGGGTCGTTGTGTTTTCATTGTCATTTGTTTCTAGGTATTTTTTTGATTTCCTCTTTGATTTCTTCAGTGATCTCTTGGTTATCTAGTAGCGTGTTGTTTAGCCTCCATTTGTTTGTATTTCTTATAGTTTTTTTCCTGTAATTGATATCTAGTCTCATAGCAGTGTGGTCGGAAAAGACACTTGTTATGATTTCAATTTTCTTAAATTTACCAAGGCTTGATTTGTGGCCCAAGATATGGTCTGTCCTAGAGAATGTTCCATGAGCACTTGAGAAGAAAGTGTATTCTGTTGTTTTTGGATGGAATGTCCTATAAATATCAATTAGGTCCATCTGTTTAATGTGTCATTTAAAGCTTGTGTTTCCTTATTTATTTTCATTTTGGATGATCTGTCCATTGGTGAAAATGGGGTGTTAAAGTCCCCTAATATGATTGTTAGTGTCGATTTCCCCTTTTATGGCTGGTAGCATTTGCCTTATGTATGGAGGTGCTCCTATGTTGGGTGCATAAATATTTACAATTGTTATATCTTCTTCTTGGATTGATCCCTTGATCATTATGTAGTGTCCTTCTTTGTCTCTTGTAATAGACTTTATTTTAAAGTCTATTTTGTCTGATATGAGACTTGATACTCCAGCTTTCTTTGATTTCCATTTGCATGGAATATCTTTTTCCATCCCCTCACTTTCAGTTTGTATGTGTCCCTAGGTCTGAAGTGGGTCTCTTGTAGACAGCATATATATGGGTCTTGTTTTTGTATCCATTCAGCCAGTCTGTGTCTTTTGGTTGGAGCATTTAATCCATTTACATTTAAGGCAGTTATCGATATGTATGTTCCTATTACCATTTTCTTAATTGTTTTGGGTTTGTTATTGTATGTCTTTCCCTTCTCTTGTGTTTCCTAGAGAAGTTCCTTTAGCATTTGTTGTAAAGCTGGTTTGATGGTGCTGAATTCTCTTAACTTTTGCTTGTTTGTAAAGTTTTTAATTTCTCCGTCAAATCTGAATGAGATCCTTGCTGGGTAGAGTAATCTTGGTTGTTGGTTCTTCCCTTTCATCACTTTAAATATGTCCTGCCACTTCCTTCTGGCTTGCAGAGTTTCTGCTGAAAGATCAGCTGTTAACCTTATGGGGCTTCTGTTGTATGTTATTTGTTGCTTTCCTCTTGCTGCTTTTAATATTTTTTCTTTGTATTTAATTTTTGATAGTTTGATTAATATGTGTCTCGGTGTGTTTCTCTTTGGGTTTATCCTTTATGGTACTCTTTGTGCTTCCTGGACTTGATTGACTATTTCCTTCCCCATGTTAGGGAACTTTTCAGCTATAATCTCTTCAAATATTTTCTCAGACCCTTTCTTTTTCTCTTCTTCTGAGACCCCTATAAGTTGAATGTTGGTGCGTTTAATGTTGTCCCAGAGGTCTCTGAGACTGTCCTCAATTCTTTTCATTCTTTTTTCTTTATTCTGCCCCCTGGCAGTTATTTCCATTATTTTATCTCCCAGCTCAGTTATCCATTCTTCTGCCTCAGTTATTCTGTTATTGATTCCTTCTAGAGTATTTTTAATTTCAGTAATTATGTTGTTCATCATTGTTTGTTTGCTTTTTAGTTCTTCTAGATCCTTGTTAAATGTTTCTTTTATTTTCTCCATTCTGTTTCCGAGATTTTGGCCCATCTTTACTGTCATTACTGTCATTACTGTCATCTGAATTCTTTTTCAGGTAGGTTGCCTATTTTGTCTTCATTTATTTGGTCTTGTAGGTTTTTGCCTTGCTCCTTCGTCTGTGACATATTTTTTGTCATTTCATTTTTTTTTTTGATGGGTGGTGCTGTATTCCTGTCTTACTGGTTGTGTGGCCTGAGATGTACAGCAGTGGAGCTTGCAGGCAGTTGGATAGAGACAGGTCTTGTTGCTGAGATGAGGACCTCTGGTAGGCCTCACTCCAACTGATATTCTCTGGGGTCTGAGATTCTCTGTTATTCCAGCAATTTGGACTCAGAGCTCCCACCCCAGGAGCTCAGGCCTGACCTCCAGCCTGGGAACCAAGATCCCGCAAGCTTCGTGGCATGGTTAAAAAAATAAATAAATGAAAAAGAAAGAAAAAAAGGAGCAGTATAATATCAAAAAATAAAAAAGAAAATAAAAGTAGAAAGATAAAATATATATTAGTAAAAATAAAACTATAATTGAAATAACTGCAACAAAGTAAAATAAAAGCACAACAGAAAAAAGAAAGAAAAAAAAAGGGTGGGGTGGGGAAATAAGCCAAAAAGAGAGAACAATAACAAAGTATAAAGAATAAAATAAAATTAGAAAAATAAAAGATTTATTAGGAAAAATAAAAATATAAAAGAATCAACAACAGTGAATCAACAAGGTAAAACAGAACCCCAGTCTGGTCACTGGGGTTCCTCCAGTCCCCTTAGGTTTCCGTGGTCCCCCACCGGTGCCTGGTAGGTGCCCTAGTCATGAGGGGGCACGAATTCCACGTCCTCTTAGTACGCCATCTTGACACCGCCCCTTTATAGATAGCTTTTTAAAATACTTTCTCGATACCATTTATGATCACTGGAATTTTATAAGAACCAAATAAATAATGCAGATATGATGAAGCTTGCTCTTAAGTAATTTCTTTTTTTTTCTTTTTTTTAACTGAAGTAAAGTTGATTTACAATGTTTTGGATGTACAGCAAAGTGATTCAGTCATATATATATGTGTGTGTATATATATATATATATATGTATTTTTTTCTTTTAAAGATTCTTTTCCATTATAGGTAATTACAAGATATTGTATATAGTTTCCTATGCTATGCAGTAGGTTTCTTTTTAAGTAATTTAGTGTTGAATGTGATACTTCATTATATAAATTTTACTTTAGGATTAAATAAGGGAATGTGTTGAGGGTGAGATTAAATTAAATTTGATAAGATCCAAACATTCCTTTAAGAAAAATTTTCTTTCTAGTTATTTGAAATTTCTTTTTATTCCAGAACTATTACTTTATGTATAGCTTTATTTCCTTTAATTGACTTATTCTCATTATACCAGTGTTGCTTTAGCTGGAAGCCTTTTTTCACCATGAAGCCTTATTTTTCTAATATTCCATCTTTGTGTTTTTTTTTTTTTTTAAAGAGCAGGTGATACACAAGCTAGCTTTTTATTTTTATTTTTTTATTTATTTAAACACTATTTTATTTATTTATGGCTGTGTTGGGTCTTCGTTTCTGTGCGAGGGCTTTCTCCAGTTGTGGCAAGTGGGGGCCACTCTTCATTGCGGTGCGCGGGGCCTCTCATTATCGTGGCCTCTCCAGACGCGCAGGCTCAGTAATTGTGGCTCATGGGCCTAGTTGCTCCACGGCATGTGGGATCCTCCCAGACCAGGGCTCGAACCCGTGTCCCCTGCATTGGCAGGCAGATTCTCAACCACTGCGCCACCAGGGAAGCCCCATCTTTGTGTTTTTAACCATGTTAACATCTGTGATTTTTTTAATATGCAATAACTGGTACATTTTGTTTTGCCCATTGTAGCATTAAAAGATTATGGATGCTCAAAGATAATAGCTCTTTTGGAGCAGTTAATGGGGGAGAGATACTCTTTTCATAGTGGTATTACTTTTAAGTGTAAATATTTTCTTATTACAAGAATAACAAAATGTTGTATGTTTTTAAGCCCAAAATTTAAAAATCTTTGGTTATATTATTCTTGTTTTCTTCTTGAGTTTGGAGTTACTAGTTTGCACTGGTATATCCACAGATTGTAGGAGAAATAAAGGTAAAGGGTTTTTTTTTTTTTTTTTTTTTTATGGCTGTGTTGGGTCTTCATTTCTGTGTGAGGGCTTTCTCTAGTTGCGGCAAGTGGGGGCCGCTCTTCATCGCAGTGTACGGGCCTCTCATTATCGCAGCCTCTCCTGTTGCAGAGCACAAGCTCCAGACGCGCAGGCTCAGTAATTGTGGCTCACGGGCCTCGTTGCTCCGCGGCATGTGGGATCTTCCCAGACCAGGGCTCGAACCTGTGTCCCCTGCATTGGCAGGCAGATTCTCAACCACTGCGCCACCAGGGAAGCCCAGGTAAAGGGATTTGTAGGTTAAACTCTTCTAAGATTTGAAAGCTCTCCTTTATAGGTATAGACACAAAAAGAATAGTGATAACTAATTACCAAATCGTTATAGAATGCTTGGGATTTGGCAAACAGCAACTTCAGTATGAAATAATCTGCATTCTCTAAAATAGTTATGCAGAAACAAGTGTATTTGCACGATTCAACCTGCAATAAAACAAAAAATACCAAAATTTTTTAAAATACCAAAAATGAGTCTCTGTTCTTTTTATTTTATACCCAAATAAATTCTTTTATTGAATTTGTGTACTTTTAAATGTAAAGTTTAAGTTACTGAAGTATAAATAAAGTACACTAAAAACATGAGCTTTATTAATGTCATCTGGCAGCATAATCTTTTTGGAAGAATATATCTACAATAGTAATGGTTCAAGATAAAAATGGGTCCTTCTTGTTTGGAAACATTGTTTATTAGAATTTCAAAACAATCTCTAAAATCTAAATATAATATTTCTTTGCACAATAAGATAAGTAAATAGGGTCTGTACAAAGAGACCTAACAAATTTTTACTTGGACAAAAAAGTCAATCTACTTTTGGTAGTTCACTAATACTTCCCCATCTTTTAGAAGCTGGTATTGGTGCTCAAAATAATGAAATCTGTAAGAGTAACGGTTTGCATTGGTTTTTGCCGAATGCTTGGCCTCTGTGCACTGGTGCCGAATTGAATCTCGGAGACAGAGTTTTGGGTGAAGTAGAAAAGGATAGCTTTATTGCTTTGCCAGCCAAAGGGGGACACAGCGGGCTCCTGCCCTCGAAAACTATGTGTCCCACCCAGGAGGATGTGATGAGGTGTTTTATAGCGATAGTTCAAGGGTGGGGTTGCTGACAAGACTAGGGTGTGTGCAGGGCCTGCACTTCTCTAATCTGGTCTCAGGGAATCTTGATGTGCTTCTCTGGTTCCTGGCCTCAGGTAGTTTCTTGGCTGCTCCTCCCTTGATTAGCAACTGTTTGAGTCTGCCCTGTGGAACTCAGAGAAGGTCATGGAGGCTGGATCCTCTTCCCTACAAACAAGAAAACGGGGAACAGAAAGACTTCTGTGCCCAGGGGCCCCACAGGGTTCTGCTCGTTTTCAGTTTTAATAAATGCTGTTTAGAATGTATGCTACTTTGTGTTTTTCAAGTTGATCAGTGTTTGTTTATAAATAAGATAACTTAACTATTGATATATTTTATTCCTTCAGTAGCCATATTGACTAGGCACAGAAATGACACAGCCCTGACTTCAAGTTGCTTGTGGAAGGATAGGGGAAGTTAGACAAATAAATATATACTAAATCATACCATGGGATATGTGCTCTGCTGAAAGTTAAGGGCAGGGTGCTAGGAAGCATCTAGGGATGGCATTAAATTCATCCTGGAAGCATTAGAGAAAACTTTCCAGAAGTTTTAAAAAAGACGATTAAGAGTTAGCTAGATGATTGGGAATAGTGGGGGGGCAGCGGAGGAGGCAAGGCAGAGGACAGCATAGCCCATATAAATGCAGGTATGAGAGCACAGCACATTGGAAGAGAACTTCGGGTAGTTTGACTGTAACGCAGACAGAAGGAATTTGCAAGAGGTGAGGCTAGGTTAGATGATGCTACTGTAAATGATGTGGATTTATGCTGTCTAAATTTCTCAATTATAATAATAATTGTAATATAGTAGAAATAGTGGTAGCACAAGTAGCAGCTGGGCTAACGTTTATCATATGTTTGCCATGTACCATGTACTATTCTAAGTTTTTACTTTGACTCATTATCTCTTAAAGTGCACATATTTAAAATGTACAGTTTTATAAGTTAGACATGTATACCCCTGTGAAACAACCACCATGATCAAGATAATGACCATATCTGTCACTCCCCAAAGTGTCCCCATGCCTATTTGTAATCCCTGCCTCTTGGCCCTCCTTGTCCTGCTTTTTCCCAAGCAAGCACTCACCTGCTTTCCATCATTGATTAGTTTGCAGATTCCTTAAATGCTTAAATATCATCTTGGATCTGTTCTATAGTTTCTTAAATGTGTTACTCCAGGAGTAGGTAAAATTTACCAAAGTTCCAAATACATGTATCTAACATTTTATCTAATATTTATCTAATTTATCTAATATTTTATCGGAACAGGAACCTGTCGTGTTCAATCTTCTGAAACATCCTTACAGAAGGGGTTCAGCAACAGAATATCTAGACTTTAATTGACTCACTATCTTTCTCTGTTTTGCGTGTTATCACATTACTTTGCCAATAAATATACTTCTATATCATTGTTTTAAAATGACTGCATAGTATTTTCTCCTATTGTTAGGTGTATCTTAACTTCTTGAGACAATTTCTCCCTGTTAGATACTTAGATTGTTTCTAATTTTTTGATAGTCATACAGCAGATATTTATTAAACTCAGTTTCTGTCACATACTGTTCCAGGAATTGACTTGAATAAGACAGATAAGAACCCTGCCTTTAGGAGTTTACATGGCATAGGAAGAAAGAGAATGAATGCACAAACCAATGAGTGATTTCTGATCAGCACCATGACGGAAATAAATAGGGGAGATGTGATACAGCGCTGGGGCTGCTGCGGGGAGCAGCATGCTGGGTTACAAAGACTTCTCTGCAGAAGTAGCCTGAGATGAGAAGAGCTACAGGGAGAACATCACCGGAAGACGGGATGGCAAGGGCAAAGGCTCTGACATGGTTACATTTTTTTCATACAGTAGCAGTTCATTAAAGACAAACTTTTTTTGACCATTCTTAATATTCTTTTTGTAAACAAGTTGAAGGAAGGGAAACTCTGTGGTATTTCCAATGCTCTGTGAAGAGGGATACATTTCAGAAATAAAATAAGTGAGTGAATGGATGTAATACATATACTGAGTGAGTGGATAAAGTTCCTTGGGCAACTATAGTAAAATGCAATGAATGAAAAAAATAATTAAAGGAGTTGTTATGTAAGATAGTGGATAAAAAGTTAGGGGTCTTTAGGAGACAGAAAAGCTGAGAAAATTTATCTATTCATTCAACAAATATTGAGCATCTACCATGTGCCAGGCAATGTTGTAGGTAATAAGGACACAGAATTAAACAAGACATATAAAAGACCCTCCCCTAACAGGGCTTCCATGAGACAGATAGTAAACAATATAAAATATTAGGTAGGTAGTAAGTATTTTGAAGAAAACTAAGTGCATAATTTTATATAGTATCTATATTTTAAGTTTTAAAATCATTTCCAATATGTTTTATCCCAGTACTTACAACATTGTTCTACTGTATATCTAATACTAATAATGAGGGGGTGGGGTGGGTGGAAATAATCTAATTTACCTACATATTTCAGTCTTTTTAATGTATTTCCAAATGTGTGCAAGAGGTGATCTCATCCAATTTTACAATTTTAGCTGGTATATATTTGTAGTTGATGCTTAGAACTACCCTTTCACGAAGAGTCTTGCTTCATACCATTTTTATATCTCAAATGGGATATCTGGAAAGCAACTCAAGTTTAAATATAGAAGAGAGATTACTCATCCCACCCCCACCCCCAATCTGCCTCTTCTAATTTCATCATTATGTTTTTGTGTTATATCATTGTATATGTCCTAGATTCTATGCTCTATTATCATCTATTTTAGTACCTTAGCTTTAAGGTTGGAACCAAGGACAGAGGTGTATATAGCTGACAGAACTGTTGATTTTTGACTAATAAAAATAAAAAACATAAGATGCTTAGGAAAAAAGTACAGTATAGGAGATAACTTCAAGATAATTGGGTTACTAATAGAATTTTGCTATTTAACTACAAGATCAATGTTTTTTTCTGATTATTTTTTCTGTGCCTTGACAGTCTATTTATTTGAACTTTCTAATGTAAATGCGTATTAAAATTTGGATCCATAATGTATTAAGTCTAAATAAATAAATAAGGATTTTAAGACTAAAAGATGTTCTGTAACTCTGGTATAATGAGATTTAAAGATTTATTTTCTTAGAAGAAGTTTTGTAAGATTACAAAACTTTTCTCTTAAGAAGTTTTGTAAGATTACATTGAGTTTTTATTTCAGTTCTTATTATTTATTTAAGTGAATTAATTTTGTTTTGGCTTTTCTAAGTAGAGGGCCTTTTAAACTTTTCTCATATTTTTAGGTGAAGATTTGATTTTTTTAAAGTGTTAATTTTATATTGTCGATATAAAGCATTTGTGGTATATATAATGGTTTATTGGGAAACGGAAAAGTTTATTAATATTTATAGGACTTTCCAGGTTGTAAATGACTTTACCTTCTTTTCTAGGTTTGTTAAAGTTTTGCACTGTAGGATTTTGTGGAATTGGGAGCCTAATTGATTTCATTCTTATTTCAATGCAGGTAAGTTAGTTTCAATCTAGAAGATGAACTACTTTTACATTCAAATTTGAGTTCTGTGATATACATGTTAGAAAGCAGTTAGGAATGCTTTTTCAATTTTTCTTCAGATGCTAGATCTAAAGGATCACGGCCATGTTTTCAAGTTGCATTTCCCAACCTGTGCCAATTAGCAGTTCTAAAAGACATAAGAACTTCATTAACAAGGATTCTGTGCTCTAATATGATTTGTAAATGTGAGTTCAGCTGAGTTATAGAGATTTCTTTACTGGAGAACTTCTCAGAATCTTTATAGTTTGTATTATGAATCTCTAAGTGGGATTGAGGTTATATTTCAAGCTTATTGTTTCTTTTCCTGTTACAGCCACATTGTCAATTACTATAATAGGATACTGATGGGAATCTGATATTTACATATGAATATGTGGAGGCAGAAACAAGATTTTTTTTGCACTGGACAGGTACTCTATACTAGCGTTCTCTTGGTTGCAAATTGTAGAAACTGAAATGCAGCTAGCTTAAGCCAAAAAGAGAAAAGGAATGTCTGGGCGATCTGTGGAAAATCTAGGAGAGGGGCTGGTCTCAGGCAAGACCCAATTCATATAATCAAATGATGTGTTCAGGACTCTCCTGCTCTTCCTCTCTGCTTCTCTGTGTTAGCCTCGTTTTCTCCTGCTGCAGTGGTTTGTGAAATGCTCTTATGCGTTTAAAAGTGCCACCAGATGTTTTCTATTAAATTATACTGAACTGGTTGTGGTTAACTCATGAGGATTCTTAAAGAGATGAATTTATCACAACAAATGTCACAAAACAGCATTTCAGTAAGCATTTATAGAGCACCTAATGTCTTCAGTAAATGTGTCAGTATGTATTTAGATTATCATCAGTTTTGCTCTTCTTTCTCATACAGTATTTCCACTCCTCAATTCTGTCTGCTTGATGTTATCCTTATGCTTTAAAAGAAAGTCAAAATCTAGATTTTTGGTAACATACTGTGAGGAGGGGACCATACTGTGAGGAGGAGGCAACATATGGACCAATAAGATATCAGAATTAAACAAGGAAAATATTTGGTTTTAAAGTTGGAATTTTCCTGTCTTTATTCATAAACATATGCCTAACCAAATATCCTGCCTTCTCTGACTGTGGTACAGGCAAGCAGGCATGAAGAGGCTAAGGTACTTGTGCACATATGCTTGGAAATGGGTTTCTCTGAGGATCCAAGGAATTTAATGTATTATTGGGATTCTTTGAGATACACAGAATTCTGCATCTTTAAAACCCAACCATTTAGTTAATATTTCACACTAGGTTCTTTCTTTGGTGATATCAGTGCTTTGTAGCTTTATTTATATCAAATTATAGAGCTTATTTGATTCAGCCACTATTTTCTAGTACATGTATACCTAAACTTTTCAGAACTAATAGTTCTTAAAGATCTAGAATTGAGACTATTACATCAACAAATTATTGAGGTAGAATTAGAATGTTTGAATTTCTACAGTAAATTTCCCTAAATAAGACATTTTAATAGGGATGGCTACTTTAGACTGCTTTCAGATTAGGGGAAAAATAAATCATTTTTCAAAAGTAGCCAAATAAGACATGCATCCTTATTCTACATGTTGTTTAATATACTTAACATGTGATGTTGACTACATTAATTTTAGAGAATTTTTTTCAGCCAAATAAGTTTTTACTATAAATATCATAAACTATGTTAATATTTTTGTCCTAAATATATTTTTTCAATTTCTCATAAACCTTTTACATTCTGTCTATCATCTTTTTGTTTATTCTTCTTTCCTTACTCATTCTCTCCATCCCCAGTTTTTTTTCTTTTTGCCGTTAAATATTATTCCCCAGTGAGTTGCAGTGTTTTTCTTTTGGGCTGTGATCCCAGAAACATATTGTGCATGAACTCAAGACCTATAAAAACATACTTTGCTTCACAGTGTTTATAACAAAAATCCAGAAAAATCCTCTTTAAAAAAATAGGTCTAGTTATTTCATGGGTTTTTTTAAATAATTTTTTTTTCTAAATTTATTTATTTGTTTTTGTTTTGTTTTGTTTTGTTTTGGCTGCATTTGGGTCTTTGTTGCTTCGCACGAGCTTTCTCTAGTTGCGGTGAGCAGGGACTACCCTTCATTGTGGTGCGCGGGCTTCTCATCGTCTTGGCTTCTCTTGTTGCTGGGCACGGGCTCTAGAGCGTGGGCTCAGTAGTTGTGGTGCACGGGCTTAGTTGCTCCGCGGCATGTGGGATCTTCCTGGACCAGGGCTGGAACCCGTGTCCCCTGCATTGGCAGGTGGATTCTTAACCACTGCTCCACCAGGGAAGCCGTAGTTATTTCATCTTTGAACTGAAACAATATAAAGGGTAACACATATATTACTAAAGTAAGTAAGCTTTAAATGTAGCTATATTTACTAAAAATACTTTCATGAATTTATCTGTTAGTAAACTTTTGAAGTTTCTTCTGTTTGTTTTTTGTTCTTAAAAAATATGCAGATGGCACTGTGTGAATGAATGGTATAAAACAATATGTAGAATTAATTCTTTTGTTGTATTCAACAAAATCTAAATCAGTGACACATGGATAGCATACGGTTTTTCAATTATAGGCAACCATTGTATATAACTGTATATATAGTTGCTGTATATATAGTTATTCATAAGGCAGGTCTGAAGATTTTAAAACACTCATTGTTTTGTGCTTATATTTATATATATCATGATGGATAGATTAGATAATTTGGTCTTTTATCAGAAAAAATATGAGAATATTTGATTTCATTTAAATCTCTTTTCTCACTCACACAATAAATATTTTTAATTATACCAAAACCACTGATGTGTACTCCACCAACAAAAAGGAAAGAAAATTGATTGTGTTAAGTGGAGACAAGACAGCCACAAATCAGAAAGATGAAGATGGGTACAGGGAAAATGGAAATATGCATTGGAATGTAGAAAGTTGTTGAAGGAAGTATGTCAGGGTTCTTCGTGACAATTTAAAAAAATTCTATGCATCGTGGAAGAAATTACTTTTATTTTCACTCCTATTAACATTGCAGATACAACATTGTAAAACAACTATACCCCTATTAAAAAAAAAATTACAGAGTAGATTCCTTAAAGAACTAATAACTATATAAGCAGCAAAATACACAAAGCAATATAATCTCCAAGACATTTTTTGAATTTTATAAATAAATTTATTAAATATCTCATTAGTTTGGCATTTAATATATGTAACTCATTTTAGCCCTGGGTTATATACTGCTTTTGTATTTTTTTTTAACTTTTATACACCAGGTTTGATTTTTCACACATAAATTTCTTGAGAAAAAAAGATTTTTATTAATCTCCTGTAGTACTAATAGTGTGCTCAACATAGAGTATGCTCTCAAAATTTTTGCTGATTTGAGCTGAATGCAGTATACCTTGTGAAAAGTGTGGCTTTGTGCCAATTACAGGGAAGATGAGAGGCTAAAAATGGTAGTTTTAAAAAAGTGATTGCTCTTCTTTAGGGCTTTAAAGTTCTAAATTTCATGGGTCACTTGAGAGGTAATGAACAAAAATAAAAGTTGGTATGATAAAGTAGAAATAGGTATAAGTTGGGGTCCTTGCCCTAAAGGAACTTAGAATCTGACCCTCCCCAAAGTGGTGTGAGAATAACATCCCACTTATAATCAGAAATATGTCCGTTGGAACTGCAAGCTGAAAATAAAAGAAGAGTTATCTTGATTTTATCTTGTTTAAATTCTTGAATTTTACTAAAAATTTTAAAAGCCTAGGCTTTTCAGTTTAGAGCGTAAATAAGGCTCAGGTTAATAGGTTCACTTCTGTGTAAGCCAGTTTGTTTTGTCAAAGACATATCCTATGCCCTTGCTCCGTGAAATACATGCCATTGATCAAAAGTACTAAACGTGTAATCACCCTAAATCTATTTCCAGCACTGGAAAAGTTGGTCAAAGTCCTTGATAGTTCACTAGATGTAGGACAGCAATATATAAAAACTAGATATCAAGTCTTTCAAATAGTTCTCTGTATTATTTATTTAACCCTGGTGTGATTCACTGGGGAAGTGAACTGGAAAATGGAGGAGAATGATAATTTGGGTAGTCTGTGCTTTGTCACATCATCTCAATTAAGTATCAATAGATTTCACTTAGTTCACTTACCTGTGGGCAGATTTTTATTTAGTGAATTAAAGGAATGTTCAAAAAACAAAGTAGTCCTGAGACTGAGCCCAACGCTGTGTTTTCCTCAGGAGATATGATGCTGAATCCTATTCATTTCTTGAGGAATGCTGTTTATATCGGTCATTAAGGATTAATACTAACCAGTCTTTAAATCAAATGAAGTCAGGGGATATGAATGTGTAACTTCTGGCATTGTGTGGGAATTTTGGTGCTTAATTAAAATGTGACAAATTAGATGTTTTTAATGGTTTTTTGTTAAAATTAACGACATACAGAAGTCAGCACTGGACGCAAACATGTAATTTGACTTTTAAGAGAATATGAATTTACTTCTTTGGGGAACTGGGGTGGACACAGGTTGCATCATTATCCTCTAACTGGAGACAGCTGTGTCATTTTACTTTTTTACCAGGTCTTCAGGAGATGATATGATCTTGCATTCTTTTTAATTTAATATTTGCATTCTTTATATGGAGAAACTCATCAGTGGATCAGATAGAAAAATGGTATATTGATAGAGTTGCATAAAATGTTAGTTTTTGCCCTTCACTCCTTAATTCATTCATAACATTTCAAATGTGTAAGATATTTGAGTTACTTAAGCCGTCTGACTTCAACAACAAGGCAAAGCCAGTAAATGAGGGATCACATCTGTTGATAAAGTTTAGGTGTTAAAGTAGTTACTGGTAACCATCTTTTTTCCTTTAATTTATTTTTATTAGAGTGATACTTAAATATATACAAACAAAAATACATTTTCCACTAACAAAATCAGAAGTTTATAAATTACAAACAGAACTACAACACTGTTAAAGTTCAAATAAGGTAAGCTCTTTTTTGTGTGGTAAAATAAATATACAATATAAAATTTGCCATTTTAACCTTTTTTTAAGTATACAGTTCATTGGCATTAATTACGTTCAGAATGTTGTGCAACTGTCACCACTACTTCCAAAACTTTTTCATCACCCAAAACAGAAACTCTGTACCCATTAGGCAGTAACTCCCCATTTCGCTCTCCCCCAGTCCCTGGTAACCTCTAATCTACTCTGTCCTGAAGAATTTGCCTACTTTATAGATATTTCATATAGTTGGAATCGTACAATATTTGTCTTTTTATGTCTGGTTTATTTCGCTTTGCATAATGTTTTCAAGGTTCATTGATATTGTGGCATGTTTCAGAATTTCATTCCTTTTTATGGCTGAATAATAATGTTCCATTGTATGTATGTACCACATTTCTTTTATCCATTCATCTGTTGATGGACACTTGGGTTGTTTCCACATTTTGGCTATTGTTAATAATGCTACTATGAATATTTGTGTATAAGTATCTGTTTAAGCCCCTGTTCAATTCTTTGGGGTATGTATCTAGGAGAAGAAAACTTTTGCAGAAAGCTAATTGAAGAAAATATTTTCATGACCTTAGATGGGTTAAGTCTTCTTAACCAAGATCTCAAAAACATAAACCATAAAGAAAAAAAAATCATTGAATTTGATACATTAAAATTAAGAAATTCTTTTCTAAAAAGAAGATCATAGACCAAGTTAACAGTTAATAGACTGAGTTAAAGAGTACTAGCAACAGGAATTGATATGTGGAATATACAAATCAACAAGAAAATGATAGGGAACTTAATAGTTAAATGAGAGCCATAAACTAAAGATGATTCACAAAATCACCCAAATAGCTAATGTGTAAATAAAGAGATACTTCTGGGCACTTAACCCAAAATACTCATACTTCTGTCCACAAGGGGACATTGTACAAATATGTCTCTTGTAGCACTGTTTGTGGTAGCAGGAAGTTGGAATTAACCTAGTTGTGTACACTAATTGGAGAATGGATGCATCTTCTGTAACACTAGGCAGCAATTACAGGCACTTACCTAGATGTACATACAGCTACATGGAAATGTCTTAAAATCTTAGTGTACTGTGAAAATCGTTTGAAATTGAACAAGATCCAAAACAATATCACTTGGATAAATTAAAAATGCATATTTATTCAAAGACCATCACATGTTTTTCAAGAATAAATATGTTTCAAAGTCATATACCAAGTTAAGTAAATGCCCATTATTTGTGTGGGTGCCTGTGGGTGGGTGAGTGGGGTTATGGAGAATTATAGTGGAGATCAAAGATTAAGAACAGGAAAACAGGAAATTTGATGATCACTGCTTAACATTCCTGACTTTAATGTGTACTTCTAAAGTTTTCTGATTTACTCTTCTTGCTGTAGACTTTGCACCTATAGAAAAGCCTACTCCTTTAAGTAAACAATTCAAGATTTTTTGCATTTAGGCTGCAAATAAAATTTCATGGTGAAAACAATCAAAAATGACAGGAAAGGAGAAATTAAATTTCACCCAATTCCTCCAAACCACCGCCAACCATCTTCACAGAACAAGGGTGTGGTAGGACAAAAGATACGTCATATCCCTGGAACCTGTGAATATTATCTTATTTGGAAAAAGGGTCTTTGCAGATGTGATTAAATTAAGTATCTTGATATGAAGAGATTATTCTAGATTATCTGGATGGGCCCTAAATCCAATGACAAGTATCCTTATAGGAGACAAAAGATTAGACACAAACACCTGCACAGAAAAGAAGGTGGTGTGAAGACAAAGGCAGAGATTGGGGTGATGTGGCCACAAGCCAAGCCATGCCAAGGGGCACCTTAGAATGGATTCTCCCCTAGAGTCTCTGTAGGTCATATGGCTGCACTGATAACCTTGATTCTAGACTTCTGGCGTCCAAAACTGTGAGAGTAAATTTCTAGTTTTAATCCACTAAATTTGTGGTAATTTGTTACAGTAGCTGCAGGAAACTAATGTAGACGAATATGAAGTTGTTTTCTTGTGGTTTTAGGGCTTCTCACACAAGAGACATTGACACCCTTTGTACAAAATAGCTTCCCACAGTGTAGTGGCCCTCCTGTTTTCCCTCTTGGAAGACCTGTAGTAACCTTTTGGTCTATTAATTGTTAAGTGGTCTTTCTTTTCCCAATAGATTTCAAAAAATCTGCCCTAGCTTATCAAACAAATACTTCATGCTATAGAATTTGGCTTCAGGCTATTTCGTAGGAGAGAAATAAACACATAATTTTAGGTTTCATACTCTATTGTCAATGAACAAGTGGACATAGGCATGTTTAACTGAGTAAAATATTTCTCAGTATGAGATATTTTTTAAAATTTGTAGTTTTATATTTAACAGTACAATAATATACTTATAATAATTTATATATCGTATATTAACACATATATGTGGAACCTAGAAAAATGGTACAGATGAACCGGTTTGCAGGACAGAAATAGAGACACAGATGCAGAGAACAAACGTATGGACACCAAGGGGGGAAAGTGAGGGGAGTGGGGGTGGTGGTGGGATGAATTGGGAGACTGGGATTGACATGCATACACTGATGTGTATAAAATTGATGACTAATAAGAACCTGCTGTATAAAAAAAAAAAATTCAAAAATAATTTATAATTGGCACTGTATTTTACATAAGTGTATAATTTAGATGCTTAAAAACAGGTTTAATTTTTAATTTTAGTGAGGGAATATGGACTTAAATAATTGAAACCTTTACAGCTGATAGTTTTCTTAAAAATTAAGCAGGGAGAGCAGTTTCTTCTTTGCTGGGATAATTGATAGAAAAGGATGTTGACAATACCTTGTAGAGTTGTTTGCATTTAAATGTCAGTCAAACAAGATATAGAACTTTAAAAGTACCATACAGATTCGTTTATTCTATTCCTCAATTTACGGCTAAGAAAAACGGAGATCCAGAGAGGATTGATCCTACAACTAGTTATTGACAGTTTTCTCTTCAAGATTTCCTTTCTGTCTAATGCTTTATTTACCACACTGACTTAATTTGGTTGTCTTTGGAGCAGGTCTTCAAATTGTTTTAGCAGAGAATAGCAACTAGTGCTATGCTTTGGTGATCTGGCAGTGGTGTGTAGGAGGCATTGAAGACAAGTGCATTATCTGGAGTTTTGGCTATGAGTAACAGAAACCTCAATTTAAATTGACTTTAATAACATGGTAGTTTATTATATTATATACCAAGGATCTGGAGATATGGTAGTTCTAAAATTTGTTAATTTAGAGCTTAAAGACAAAGTGAAAGACCCAAATCCATTATTCCCTCCTTCCCTTCCTTCTCTCCCTCCTTCCCTTCCTTCTCTCCCTCCTTTCTTCCCTTCTTCCTTCCTTCTCTTTGCCATCTTCAGTTCCTTTGGTTAACACCACTTGCTATGTAGTTACTTTCAGAGGCGGAAAAACATCTCTTTTTCTCTCACACATATCTTCTTAAAAGCAGATAAGCCTCCCATTGAACTTGTCTCATAGATTATTATCTCATTGGTGATTGATTACATGCCCAGGCTGAACCAAACCCGTGGAAAGAGGATGGAATTATCACCATAGAACTAGTTGTTGAGGAACTAGAATTACATAGTTTGAGGGGAAAGAAATGCTGTAATAAGATTGCTAAATTAGATACAAAATTGGATCATGTATTAATAAGTAATTAAACTATAATCTTTGGAGCTATCTTCTCTACAGGACAGGGGAAACAAAAGACCAAAACAACACCGTATCATTTTTCTATATGTTAACTGGTAATGTAACAAGATTGTAAATCATCTGGGCCCTAATCAATTTTTAGTTAAATAGTTCTATTTCCTGAGAGAGTCAAATGAGCTGCAGGTGGGCTTATTAGAAATGCATGATATTAAAAGGCCATCCAATCTTATATCTTCCTTATTTCCAACTTCTGAATACTTTTTTTTTCAACAGGGATAAGTGAGATTGTCAGAGGAGATGGCATAGGAAGAAAAAAATAATAGGACAAAAGGCCCAGTTCCAATCTATGCACATATTCCAAATTCAGCAACTTTTTACCATATGACTTGCAAATTCGGCAAGTTTTTACCATATGACTTAACCTACTTCTACTGGCTGGGCTTTCCTTTTTCTTTGTTTCCTTTATATCATCTCAAAACATGAAATTCTAGTCACCCATTCTTTTCTTTCTTTGCTTAATACTCATAGTAGTTTCCTCTGTGACCTTACCATTAAAAAGGTTTTAATTTATACTTAAATTCATAAATAACATTCATAAATGTCAAGACAAAGCAATTTGATCTTTGGAGGAAATCCCCAAGTACGTGACAGCACCTAGCATGGTATATAGAACATAAATGCTTTGTAAGTGTTATTTGAATATTAACATTTATAGTTCACTAGAATAAACTCCCTGTTGTTAGATTGTATCTTATTCACTGTTCTGTGTATAATGCCTAGCACAGTGCCTGGACTGTAGGAATTAAGTATTTGTTGAATAGTTTTTAAAACCAAATTTATTTTTAAAATAAAGAATGCGCTACAGCAGTGTTCTTCAAACTCTGGTTGCATAACCCCTAAAAGAAATTTTTTTTAATCCCTACCCTTTGCATGTTTTAAGTTGACATTTAAGTTTTGTCCTAAGTTTAAATAGTTGCAAAGGATATAATTTCTAGTTTGCAAATATTGACATATTTAAATAAAACTGTTACCTCAATTTTAAAATGTATCCAACAGACTATAAATACCATAGAATTTAAAATATCATTGACTTTAAAAAGACATGAATGAACCCTTCACTATTATAATTTTTACATTGTTTCTTTTTCTCCTTTAATTTTTATTTCTATTCCCATTCTCCAACAGAATTTTACCCCAATATGGTTTTTTTAATCTTTTTTTAAAAATTGAATTTAATTTATATTTGGCTGTGTTGGGTCTTTGTTGCTGCACGCGGGCTTTCTCTAGTTGCGGTGAGCAGGGACTACTCTTCATTGTGGTGCACGGGCTTCTCATTGCGGTGGCTTCTCTTGTTGCAGAGCACAGGCTCTAGGTGCACGGGCTTCAGTAGTTGTGGCACGAGGGCTCAGTAGTTGTGGCTTGCAGGCTTAGTTGCTCTGTGCCATGTGAGATCCTCCCGGACCAGGGCTTGAACCCATGTCCCCTGCATTGGCAGATGGATTCCTAACCACTGCACCACCAGAGAAGTACCCCCAATATGGTTTTTTTTTTTTTTTTTGGTTCTTCATTGTTCTACTCAGTATATTATACACTTTAAATTTTAGTTTTCTTAGTATTGCCTCTACTGAAATTTTCACAAACTCATACAAAATATAAATTTCCTTAAAATCATCTATTTTTATCATTAAAATAACCTCTCTACAATGTCTTGAGATGTTCAATACCATGAGAGTTGCTAAACCAAGAGCAAAGAATCAAATAACCTCTCTTCTATTAGAATGCAACATGGCCGGTCAACTGGTTTTCTATGTCAGGTCTTCTTTAGAAAAAAAAAATGATGAATATTAGCTTATTTTAAATATAATTTCAGGGCATAGTTTTGCTACACATTATTCTATTCAAGTTGAATAAAGAAGAAACTTTAAATAGGAGCAACTCAGATTTTAAACAATGTGCATTCATTACATACAAATTGGAAATATATTTATAAATATATGTATATTTTTTAACATCTTTACTGGAGTATAATTGCTTTACAATGGTGTGTTAGTTTCTGCTTTATAACAAAGTGAATCAGTTATACATATACATATGTCCCCATATCTCTTCCCCCTTGCGTCTCCCTCCCTCCCACCCTCCCTACCCCCAATATGTTTTTATGCTTGAAAATCTTCTACTGATCATATCATTCATTAAAATATTAAAAATTTTTCTGTGATTTCTGGATTGAGTTGTCATTATAATTACTGATATACAGTTGATCAAAATAGCATAAACATGTTACAAATATTAGCAAATTATTTTTAAGCTAAAAAGAGTAAAATTTTACTAGGACTGCATCTTTTTTTTTTTTTTTAAACATCTTTATTGAAGTATAATTGCTTTACAATGGTGTGTTAGTTTCTGCTTTATAACAAAGTGAATCAGTTATACCTATACATATGTTTCCATATCTCTTCCCTCTTGCATCTCCCTCCCTCCCACCCTCCCTATCCCACCCCTCTAGGTGGTCACAAAGCACCGAGCTGATCTCCCTGGGCTATGCGACTGCTTCCCACTAGCTACCTATTTTACATTTGGTAGTGTATATATGTCCATGACACTCTCTCACCCTGTCACATCTCACCCCTCCCCCTCCCCATATCCTCAAGTCCATTCTCTAGTAGGTCTGTGTCTTTATTCCCATCTTGCCACTAGGTTCTTCATGGCCTTTTTTTTTTTTTTCCTTAGATTCCATATATATGTGTTAGCATACAGTATTTGTTTTTCTCTTTCTGACTTACTTCACTCTGTATGACAGACTATAGGTCCATCCACCTCACTACAAATAACTCAATTTTGTTTCTTTTTATGGCTGAGTAATATTCCATTGTGTATATGTGCCACATCTTCTTTATCCATTCATCTGATGATGGACACTTAAGTTGCTTCCATGTCCTGGCTATTGTAAATAGAGCTGCAATGAACATTTTGGTACATGACTCTTTTTGAATGATGGTTTTCTCAGGGTATATGCCCAGTAGTGGGATTGCTGGGTCGTATGGTAGTTCTATTTTTAGTTTTTTAAGGAACCTCCATACTGTTCTCCATAGTGGCTGTATCAATTTACATTCCCACCAACAGTACAAGAGGGTTCCCTTTTCTCCACACCCTCTCCAGCATTTATTGTTTCTAGATTTTTTGATGATGGCCATTCTGACCGGTGTGAGATGATACCTCATTGTAGTTTTGATTTGCATTTCTCTAATGATTAATGATGTTGAGCATTCTTTCATGTGTTTGTTGGCAATCTGTATATCTTCTTTGGAGAAATGTCTATTTAGGTCTTCTGCCCACTTTTGGATTGGGTTGTTTGTTTTTTTGTTATTGAGCTGCATGAGCTGCTTATAAATCTTGGAGATTAATCCTTTGTCAGTTGCTTCATTTGCAAATATTTTCTGCCATTCTGAGGGTTGTCTTTTGGTCTTGTTTATGGTTTCCTTTGCTGTGCAAAAGCTTTTAAGTTTCATTAGGTCCCATTTGTTTATTTTTGTTTTTATTTCATTTCTTTAGGAGGTGAGTCAAAAAGGATCTTGCTGTGATTTATGTCAGAGTATCCTGCCTATGTTTTTCCTCTAAGTGTTTTATAGTGTCTGGCCTTACATTTAGGTCTTTAATCCATTTTGAGTTTATTTTTGTATACAGTGTTAGGGAGTGTTCTAATTTCATTCTTTTACTTGTAGCTTTCCAGTTTTCCCAGCACCACTGATTGAAGAGGCTGTCTTTTCTCCACTGTATATTCTTGCCTCCTTTATCAAAGATAAGGTGACCATATGTGCATGGGTTTATCTCTGGGCTTTCTATCCTGATCCATTGATCTATATTTCTGTTTTTGTGCCAGTACCAAACTGTCTTGATTACTGTAGCTTTGTAATATAGTCTGAAGTCAGGGAGCCTGATTCCTCCAGCTCCATTTTTCGTTCTCAAGATTACTTTGGCTATTCGGGGTCTTTTGTGTCTCCATACAAATTGTGAAATTTTTTGTTCTAGTTCTGTGAAAAATGCCATTGGTAGTTTGATAGGGATTGCATTGAATCTGTAGATTGCTTTGGGTAGTATAGTCATTTTCACAATGTTGATTCTTCCAATCCAAGAACATGGTATATCTCTCCATCTATTTGTATCATCTTTAATTTCTTTCATCAGTGTCCTATAATTTTCTGCATACAGGTCTTTTGTCTCCTTAGGTAGGTTTATTCCTAGATATTTTATTCTTTTTGTTGCAGTGGTAAACGGGAGTGTTTTCTTAATTTCACTTTCAGATTTTTCATCCTTAGTATATAGGAATGCAAGAGATTTCTGTGCATTAATTTTGTATCCTGCTACTTTACCAAATTCATTGATTAGCTCTAGTAGTTTTCTGGTAGCATCTTTAGGATTCTCTATGTATAGTATCATGTCATCTGCAAACAGTGACAGCTTTACTTCTTCTTTTCCGGTTTGGATTCCTTTTATTTCTTTTTCTTCTCTGATTGCTGTGGCTAACACTTCCAAAACTATGTTGAATAATAGTGGTAAGAGTGGGCAACCTTGTCTTGTTTCTGACCTTAGTGGAAATGGTTTCAGTTTTTCACCATTGAGGACAATGTTGGCTGTGGGTTTGTCATATATGGCCTTTATTATGTTGAGGAAAGTTCCCTGTATGCCTACTTTCTGCAGGGCTTAGGACTGCATCTTTTGAACAAGATGTGACAGAGCATATTTTTGGACTCTTGATTAAAAGAGATTTCCTGAAATCCAATATTTTGAATTATCCCCTTCTTTGACACATCAGAGACTTTTATACCTCATGGCAATGTGCCATCATAAGATTCAGGGTGTGCCTTACTGTAGGTATGCTTTACTGTTGTCAAGTTGGAGAAAGGACCACAGTGAAAGCAAAGAAATGGGCAAGGGACCTAGCATGCTGCTTTTAAGCCTAGTGTGGCATCAGGTGGATCAGTTTTACAAAGAGTATTTACTTGAATTAAGGATATCAAAATGAATTCCCTTGAAACTATCTGGGTCTACATATACCTTAGTAAATCCTTGTGTACCCCTAAGGCTACAGTGTGAAGATTATTATCTTAAAGGATAATAGAGAGATCATGTTAAGTGAATTGTCACAAATGTGATTAAATGGACAAGATTATTGTGATTAGCATGGATGAGCTTTTTTTTTTTTTTTTAAATCTCTTCCTTTTCCATTCCATGTGGTTCTGGTAGGATTGTCAGTCATCCTGTCTCATCTCCCAGAGGGATCCTGGCCTGGCCAATATTAATCGTATTACCTTGGATTCAGTAATTTGTTCTGCAACAGGTGTAACAACCAAGCAGATCAATGAAAGTTCTTCCCTGAAATTGGTATATAAACACTGAGGAAGAAAATTTAACTTTCTTTCTGTTGGGAGCTGCTGAGCTGCAAAGATGTGTATCTGGAACTGTTGGCAACCAATTGAGAGTGCCTGTCTGCAGAAAGAAGGCAGGCAGAGCTACATGAAGAGGCAGGGATGCCAAACCAAGGGCCTTGTGGGGCATGGGGCTTCAGTCGTTGAGGCCCTTAGTTCCTGCAGCTCTCTTGATTCTGTGAGCTTCCCCAGTGTGCTTTGCAGCTACATGAGCCACAATTACTTTTTTTTGCTTGAGTTAGAGTTGTATTTCTGGTGCTACTGAAATAATTGTATTAACACCTAAGAAAAGTAAACTCAAAGTATTTTTAAAGTATCTTTTGTAAAATGGGTAATTTGGAAAATTTTCTCTTCTAGATTGTTGGACCTTCAGATGGAAGTAGTTACATTATAGATTATTATGGAACCAGACTTACAAGACTGAGTATTACCAATGAGACATTTAGAAAAACGCAGTTATATCCATGAATATTGTGTAAAAGAAACAGTAAGTGATATGTATATGTAATCTTAATTATAGTATATTATCTGTATAAAATTATGAGAATTTGAGAACCAGGGGAAATTTAAGAGATCATCTAGTATTGTAAACCTGTCTTTTTGCTTATCAGGAAGGCAGGTCTCTAATCTTTTTTCATTTTTTAAAATTTTTATTGGAGTATAGTTGCTTTACAATGTTGTGTTAGTTTCTACTGTACAACAAAGTGAATCAGCTATACATATACATATATCCCCTCTTTTTTGGATTTCCTTCCCATTTAGGTCACCACAGAGCATTGGGTAGAGTTCCCTGTGCTGCACAATAGGTTCTCATTAGTTGTCTATTTTATACATAGTATCAGTAGTGTATATATGTCGATCCCAATCTCCCAATTCATCGCACCCCCCCCTTCCCCCTTGGTATCCATACGTTTGTTCTCTATGTCTCTGTCTCTATTTCTGCTTAGCAAATAAGATCATCTATACCATTTTTCTAGATTCCACATATATGCGTTAATATACGATATTTGTTTTTCTCTGTCTGACTTGCTTCACTCTGTATGACAGTCTATAGGTCCATCCATGTCTTGCAGGTCTCTAATCTTTTTTTTTTTTTTAACAAACATTTTATTTTATTTTATTTATTTATTTATTTATTTATTTACTTATTTATGTATGGCTGTGCTGGGTCTTCGTCTCTGTGCGAGGGCTTTCTCTAGTTGCGGTGAGTGGGGGCCACTCCTCATCGTGGTGTGCGGGCCTCTCACTGCCGCGGCCTCTCTTGTTGTGGAGCACAGGCTCCAGATGCGCAGGCTCAGTAATTGTGGCTCACGGGCCTAGTTGCTCCGCGGCATGTGGGATCTTCCCAGACCAGGGCTCGAACCCGTGTCCCCTGCATTAGCAGGCAGACTCTCAACCACTGCGCCACCAGGGAAGCCCATCTAATCTTTTATAAAGCATTTTTGTATATGCTCATTGCTCCTGCAGTTCTCAATTCAGACTGTTTCTTTGCAGTGAATATAGTTAAAGGACAAGGTTCACAAGAAAAAAATAACATCAAAGCAAAAAGATATCCCATAGTTTTATATAATGGTTATGATGAAAGTATGTGTTATAGATGATAAAGCATATCTTTTCTACTGTCCATCCTTCTTAGGGTCAGTATGATCCTTAAACCTCCTTCTTCTCTTTTCCTAAACCTGAAAGTTGATAGAGTTTCAACCCTGAACTACTATAAGTACTTATTTTAACCTGAAGTTTGGCCCTGCCCACGAGAATTATTAATTGGCTTTAGAACTGTCTAGCAGCTTTCAGGGAAGGCAGAGAGAAACATAGGCTGAATGTTTTGGCCACAGTCATAATCCTAGGATTTTTAGTTGACTCTATCTCAGAGAGTGCTTCTAGAGTCCAGAAAGGGACTAGACATTCATTTTCTATGTTTAATGTATAAATAGGATATGAAGTATAATTTTGCCCTTAGGGTAGATTTTTTTTCTTTTCTCACAGTAAAATTATGGGATATGCTTTATAGTTATTGCCATGAGAGTTGAATGCTGACAGGTCCTTCCTGTTAAGATCTGAGGAATTTATTCAACTCATTGTCCAAAAAGTTTTTCAGATCTTTTCTTACAAACTATAAGAGTCTCTGTGTTTAAAATTGAAATGAAGCATAGAGATCCATCTGCCTCTTCTTACTAGGGAAGAAATTAAGACCTAAGGAAGTTGAGACTAAGGTACACAATTAATCAGTGCAAAACTGAATCTAGAACCTAGGTCTTCTGTGCATTCCACTGGTTGTTCTCTTCTACCCACCCCCGCCCCGCCCCACTAACTGCTTTGTTTTTTATCAAGTATCTTCATTTTGGAAATTGTTACTGCTACTTTATGAGAAGGGTTGTGTAGTTTTACATAACCTTATTTTCACACTGTAAATTGTTGTTTCTCTTTTTAAAGTATATAGGTTGTTTTAAAACTATAATGTATAAATAATAAGCAAATGTAATTTTAAAAACAATATCTGTAGCCTATTATATAAACATTTAATTAGGATTCCAGACTCAAATTTAAAATTTAAAACTAGAAGGGCCCATTGAGAAGGCGTATCTCTGCATTGTCATTCATATAATCTCCTACAATACATACAGAAGTGCTCCCAGTGTAAGAAAAAAATGTCTTGAATAAATGAGGCATTAATATGTGCATCTATAAAAACCTCATTGAATTCTTTTAAAAGATTGTGTTTTAACATATTTCTTTTTTCTGTTTTAGGATTTGGGCCTCCTTGATTTTAATAGAGAACTCTCAGTGTGTAGATTTCCAGATTTTCCTTTTTCCATCTTCACATACCACTTTATGGATTCTGTTTAATTTTTTGTTGTTGCTGATGTTTTTGTTTTGTTGTCTTAGTTAAAAACATATTATTCTGAGATTTATTTAATAGAACTTTGAGATTTATATAATAGAGTCTTTCTTAGGCTACTGTCTCTGTGAGATAGCTTATTACTGTGATATTAATGTGTTTTCCAAAGGCAAGTTGCCACTTGTCCTTTTCGCTTCTGAAAAATAAAAGTATGACTTATTCACATTTTTAGTGCTTTATTATTAAGAAAACCGTCTTAAATGTTGAATGTTGCTGTCTTCTGCATTTTGGTCCTTCAAAGCAGTTAATCCATGGTGCGAACAAATACCATCTATATTGCCTGGGGCTGCAGTCTTGTATATGACAACCCACCTGTTTTTTGGAGCTTTCAGATCTGTCTTTGCCTTGGTATCCAGGGAGCTAAAGATCATCAGGGAGCCTGAAACCTTGAGGCAACGCAGATACTCTTGGCATTGATTCAGGGCTCTGAAGTGTGAACTTTCTCCTTTTTGCTTTGGGAGTGATGCACTAGCTTTTGGTGGACCAGGTGCTGACTCATCTAGCTCAGTGCAGTTATATTTGAAGCTGGATGGACAAGGTGGGAACACCAACCAGATGATTAATGTCTTCCATCTGTTAGCACTGCCTGGCAGATGCCGGCACAAGTGTCTTAAGTGATGCACCAGTGTCTGGAGGAAGCAGCACTTGTACGTTAGCACTAGTTTTTCTTGCCATGTTTAGAAGGGTTTTAAGAAGATGGAAATACATGAAATGTTATGTCCCTAAAATACTGTCATACTCTTACTTTAGTAACAGGCATACCAATTTCAAAATTACTGGGATCTGGGCTTTTCAAAAGTAAAAACCATAATTTTTCACCACTCATTTCACTCAGAAATATACAGTATAGTACAGTTAGCTTCATAGTATGTTAGTCATTCAGTAACAGCTTCTCCAGTTGATGGGAGATTATTAAGTATTGATATAAGAAGTGAATTTGGATTGATTCCTAATATACACCAGGAAGGGTCTCTGATTTGTTCATTAATGAAAATGCTGAGTGTCTATCATTTGGGAGGCACTGTTCTAGGTTCTAGGATGCAGCAGTGGACAAAACACTAACACCTCTGTCCTTAAGGAGCTTATATTTCCTTAGGATCCACTTTTTCACAGTGATATTTTTGGCCTCAGTTAAGCTAGATGCCCGTTTTCTAGTATACCCTAGTTCATTTTGGTTGCCGACAGTGCTTTGAAGTTTACTTCAGGATCACCTAAGCTCAGATTTAAAAGTCTTTAAGGTTCCACAGCTATGTAACTTCAGTTACATGAGAAATACCTGCAGTCATATCTTGAAACGAATCTTGCTTCCTATGTAATTGTTACAGTTACCTTGACCAGGTGGGAAGTCTGTTTCCAAGCAGGTGCTTCTCAAAAGTATTTATTCAAATAAGCTGTACTCTGAAAGAGTTGTTGGTAAAATCTAGAAATAAAGTCCGTTCACAGTACACTCTTAAACCTTTAGACTTAATTTTCACTATAATTTCCTAAATTCCTAAAAACGCTTTCGTTTTTCCAATTTGTGTAATTCCCTGTTGCCTAATACATGTAATTCTTTTACAGATGGTTTTTCTGTGTCTTATTATTTATTTGTTAGGGGAATGCACTTAAAGCATGTGAATACAGTTTTGTTTTTTTGTTTGTTTGTTTTTAGTTTCATGGAGCACTATATTATTATGGCTATTTGTTAGTAGTGTGTGTAGGAATTGTATGTTAAGGCCTCTGTATGAGATGTTTTATATGATAACCCTGATTTTAGAACAGTGGCCAAAATTGTAAAATGGATTAGCTCAGTCATTCCTGGGATTACTCCTAAACCCTCTAGAGTAAAATGGAAAGGATTCTTTCAATTCTATAGAAACAGTTAGTGTTCTACAGAAGCATTTATAAATGGTACTACTTTAGCCTGAAAGGATTAATACAATTTCCAGAAGTACCTCTTTACCCAGGACGATTTCTTACCTCCACTGTATTAAACTAAAGGACCTCTTTAAAATGTCAGAGATTCTGTTATGTCTACGGCCAGCATTTGTTCATGGGACCACTAGGACTCTAAGAAATATTAGTTTGGGGGTATGTTTTGTTTTTGTTTTGTTTTACAAAAACTTTCTGTGTCTTTTTCCCTTATTTTAACCTAGATGCTTAAGGCTAAGTTAAGTATTATTATACTGATGGGTAGCTAGGAAGCTAAAATAGATAGAAACTAGCAAAAAAGAAAGGTTAGTTCTTAAAAAGTGCAAGTCTAAGATGTTGGTTCCTCTTTCTCATTCAAATACCTTAAATGTAGATATTCCCCAGGGTTCTGGCACCTTCCTTCTTCCTTTCTCTCATTAATTCAGCATCCATTTTGCTTTTTTCTGTTTACAAAATTAATACAAGCTTAATGCATAAATTTTTGGGAAACACCAAAAAGTACAAAGAAAAAAAATTTATTCCACAGCTCTAAGATAACAATGTTAATATTTTAATGTATGTCCTAGTAGTTTTTCCATGCATGTATTTTCATTTTTCTTCACAAAAATGATATATTCTCCATACTGTTTTGTAGCCTGCTTCTTCACATTGTAAATATTTTTCTATTTCAATAATCTTACAAAATTATTTTTAATGGCTGCTGAGTATTCCATGTCTGTATCATCATTTATGTAATGATAAATAATGTTATGTGCTATTTAACTTATTTTAATAAATGAACAATGTACATTTCTGATTTTTTTCTCTAGAATTGTCATTCTTAGTCAAAAAGTAATCATATATTAAAGTTTTTGATACATACATACAGTCTTAGTTAACCAGGGTAATAGAGAAAGAATGAAATATAATAGCCCAAAACCAAACAAAACCACAGTCAACTCTTAATTATTCCAGTGCAGATTAACTGCAGATAAAATGCTGCAGGGACCTGCAACTACCCCTTGCTCTGCAGTTAGACCACTGCTTACCAATGCTGTTTCCTGCTCCTCACATCCCACAGGCTGGAGAAGAAAAACCAAACTTTGACAACAGGATAGCTGCTAGAGAAAGGATGCTGGCTGTGGGTATTGGAGAATGATAGCGTATCTGTTAATTTGCACAGAGTGTCAAATAGTTGAATTATCTAACTGCCGTCTTCTAGATGAGAGGAGGAGTGCTTTAAGGAGTACATAGGAAGCTCATTCATAATGGTATTTATTCTGAGCTGCTGAGAGGGAAAGAGGGAGGTAAATTTGGAAAATTAGAAAAGTTGCTGATTAGAAATGAATAAAAATTCTACACAGCACTGAGTACCCAATGGAGTCCTGGAATAGTACATTTGTAGTTGAGTTAATCATCATGGTACTCATTCCCATATCTTTTAAAATAGAGCCTGATATCTTAATTCTTAGTAAATGTAGCAGTGCTCTTAAAGCTAGTCATTGTCTGATGAAGAAACATTGGTATTTACTATCTTAGAAAATAGATTTTTAAAGAAAAAATATTTATTAAAATATTAAGGCTTAAAATCTTAAATTTTCTAGATTTGAACTTGTTAAAATTTCCTTTTACTGCTCTTCATATACACGATGTTAAGCTCTATAGAGTCTTCCTAAAAAATCACTATCATTATCCCCACTTTACAGATAAGTAAATTGAGTCCCACAAAGATTGAGTCACTTGCCCAAAGGTCATGAAATAAGTGGTGAAGCTAGGATTTAAACCCAGGTCTATTAACTGCTATACTCCTGCATTGTGATAGTTAGAATCATCTCATTCTTTGAAATATACTGCTAATGATTGTGTACTAGAGATTTTTTTTTAGTATGTTGTTTAATGTTTTCAGTAAAGATGGAATTATCTGCCTATACTGAGTCTTTTTACTTAAACAAATAGTTTGCTGGTTTAAAAAGAAAAAAAGAATTTATTTATTCAAACTTCTCAACTTTACATCATGCAAATGCCAAAACGTTTTATGAATATTAAAATGAGACTATGATAGAGCAGTGATTATTGTCAAAACCTAAAGACTTTTCTGCTGTTACCTCATCTGACATTTGCAGCACTTTCTAGACCAACGTCTGATTATGTTTGTGTGACAAGAGGAGAGATGTTAGGTAGGACCATACTGTCATGGTCTGCTTTGTCTTGCTGAGGTCAAATGAAGCTAGAGACACCTGTGGGTGGTGGGATTGCAGGTGATTTTTATTTGGTTAGTTTTTCTTTCAGTTTATCTGAACTTTCTAATTTTTCCACAATAAACATGCATGTATTTGACACCATAAATAATAGTATGGGTACATCAGAACAAAGAGCCCAAGAAAATTTTATTCTCCCCTGCCCCCCCCTTCAAGATACACTTATCCCGATTTCTGACATGATTCTAACTTTAAAGGATAGATGCATTTAAAAGAAAAAGGCAGATCTAACACATGTTATCAAAGGTTTTTCATCCAAGCAGCACAGTTTGATGGGAAAAGCACAGACTTCGGAATCAGACCTGAGTTTGTCTCCTGTCTTTGCCACTTGTTTTGTTACTGTAACAGTTCTGAGCCCCTCTGTCTTCATATAAATGGGTATAATAATATCAGTTAATGTTGAGAGGTTAAGATGACATAGATAATAGTCACCATTTATTAAACATTTTAAAGGAATGGAATGATGGCATTAGGCATTGAAGAGTGCCATCTGGAATTTACAAGGGGTTCCTCACACCATCTGGGATTTGCAAGGGGTTCCTCACACTGGGGCTGTAGTGTGGTTACACCTTCAGTAAAATTCCAGTGGACTCAAAAATTCCTTTTACAGAAGGAAGGTAGGATGTGTTCTTCAGACATTGTTTACCTACATTTTTCTTATCTCTGTTATCGTTATCTCTCGCTACCCTGTGTAATAAGGGTCCCAAATGTCACTTTTCTCAAGAAAATAGTCTTATTGGCACCTGCAATGCTTGAAGACTCTCCTTACTAAGGGAAGGCTGCGATGTTGCAGATTTTGTTTTTGTTGCTCTTTAATCTGCAGTTTCTGGAGATATTTATCTAATAAATTTAGAAATGTTGCTATGAAGCAGCTGTTCAATCTACTTTCAGCCTAAATTAAGGTTAATTGCAAGGAATCGCTATGCATACAACAGAATGTTGCTTTTAACCTGTCAATGTTATCAGAATATGCCAAGCATGTGGAGATGAAAACTTGAAAAATGATTAAGGCTAGAGCTATTTGGACTGCATATGCCAAAGAAAAATGTTGTGTTAGCAGAACACTTTAGAAAGTGTGTAGTGTTTGAACTTTTAATCGTGAGCTAATTTTATATTTAAGAGGGTATGATTATGAAGGCTCACGGTCCCATCTTTGATTTTTCAGATATACCTCAAAATTTGACGACTTATTTGAATGAATTATGAAATCCATTATTATAGTACAAGAAAGAATGGCATGTCTTCTTTATATGATTTATGATTGAGTGGTCTGCGTGAGACACGACACAAATTGCTTTAAATAAGTGCAGCAAGGCTTTAAAAAGGTGTTCAAAAATGAATGTATTGCTTATTAATTCTTAATTATTTATTGACCTACCGTGTACCCCTTCTGCTCTTGCCTTCCTGCCTTCCTACTATGTATGCTTCACACAGCAGACAAATGATAAAAGTAAATCAGCACATGTCACTTTTCTGCCAGATCCCCAGTGGCTTCCTGTCCTGCCTTAAGTACGCCAAATTGGTTCCCACCTCAAGATTTTTATACTGACTCTTCCCTTCGCCTGGAGTGCTCTTTCCCAGGTCTTCGCATGACTTGGTTCCTCACTCGTTCAGGTCTCTGCTCAGGTATTGTCCCTGACCATCCTTTCTAAAATACTACCCCAGCCCTCCACTGGTCACTCTCTGAATCCTGATCCTGCTTCATTCTCTTCACAGCATTTATTGCTACTGGAAATTACATACGTTTATGTATTTCTCCCTTTCCCTCCCCTACTCGAATGTAAGCTTGGTGAGGGCAGGGACTTTATTTCATCTATTACTGTATCCTCAGTGCTTAGAATCTTCCCAGACCAGGGCTTGAACCCGTGTCCCCTGCATTGGCAGGCAGACTCTCAACCACTGCGCCACCAGGGAAGCCCTCCTTATTCTTAAAATGGAGATATTATCTTCCTCATATGATTGTTGTAGGGTATTTCATAGTGTGTGGTGCACAGTATGTATTTAATAAATAGATGATTGTTCTTAAGGTTTTTATATTTCTTATCTCCTGTAGTACTTATAACACTTCTGTAAGGTTAGTACTCATTTTATGCATAATGAGACTGAGGCTTAGAGAGATTAAATGGCTTGACTATCCTTACACAGCTAGTAAGCTTGAAACCAAGTCTGTGATTCCTAAGCCCATTGCCCGTTCTAATCACTACACCTTCTACCTCCTTATTAATCCCATGTGAGTGGACAACTGACCATAGATCTATTTATTTTATAACTGCCCCACTGGAGCTTTTTTTTTTTTAACCAAAAAAGAAGAAACAAAATTACAAGGGTCTAATGACTTCATTTTTAAAAGAATATTCTATTGAGGTATACATAGAATGCCCAAATCTTAAGTATAAAACTTGATGAATTTTTACACGTGTATACACCCACTTCACCACCACCAGTTGAAGATAAAGAATATTCCTAGTGGGCTTCCCTGGTGGCGCAGTCGTTGAGAATCTGCCTGCCAATGCAGGGGACGCGGGTTCAAGCCCTGGTCTGGGAAGATCCCACATGCCGCGGAGCAACTAGGCCCGTGAGCCACAACTACTGAGCCTGCGCGTCTGGAGCCTGTGCTCCGCAACAAGAGAGGCCGCGATAGTGAGAGGCCCGCACACTGCTATGAAGAGTGGCCCCCGCTTGCCGCAACTAGAGAAAGCCCTCGCACAGAAACGAAGACCCAACACAGCCAAAAATAAATAAATAAATCAAATAAATTAAAAAAAAAAAAAAAAAAAAAGACTATTCCTAGCCCTCCGGAAGGTTCCCTTTTACTCCTTCCCAGTCAGTATCTACCCCTTACAGGTAACCACTCTTCTATGATTCTGTCACCATAGATAAGTTTTGCCTGTTTTTGAACTTCATATGAATGGAGTCATATAGTATGCCCTTTTCTGTGATCAGTTTCTTCTACTCATCGTTATTATGGTGTAGTGTTACATTGTATGAATATGCCAAAAATTATTTATCCTACTGTTGTCAGTTTGTTTCCAGTTTGGGGCTATTATAAATAGAGCTGAGATGGACACTCTTACATTCTTACACATGTCTTTTGTTAGAGATATACTTAAAGCAATATGCCCTTACTTCTCTTGTGTATATGTGCAGAAGTGGAATCTTTGGCTTTCGGTGTAGGCACGTCTTTAACTTGAGTAGATGCTGTCTAACAGATTTCCAAAGTGGTTGTACCAGTTGACGCTCCCATCAGCAAAACATGAGAACTCCAGTTGTTCCACATCCTCTCCAACACTTGATATTGTTGGTCTTTTTTACATTAACTGGCTTCTACTTTTAAAGAAGATGGAATGTAGCTATCAGTGTAGCTTAAAGAGGAAAACAAGACTAACTGGTCTGGAGAATAATTTCAGTTCAGCATAGAAGACCCCTCTTACCATGAGGTGGCCCATGAAATAGATAGATAGGTTCTCTCTCTTAAGCAGACCCCAGAGATCCATTTGTTGTGGTCCATTTAGGGAGGTTCCCTGGCATCAGGAAAGTTTGGTTTATAAGACTTCTGTGGGCCCATCCAAATGTAACACTATTTTGACTCTGAGCTTGGACTAGTAGAACCTTGAGCTGGAAGAAATGTGTAAGTCAGCCTTCTTCCTCGTTTCATACAAGTTATTGATGCCTAGCCTTGTACTTCCATAATACCCTTCACTGATTATGAAAAGCATTCTTTTCCCTAAAGGAGGGTTTAGACAGAGTTTCCTCTGAGAGGTCAAAATGACCTGTTGGCCTAGCTGACTCCTAGATTAGCCTCCTATGGGAAGATTAGTTTGTGGTTTCCAAAGTGAGTTATTTCATGTTCTGAGTTGTATATATGTGGTGTCATTTGATTTATTTGTTTGTTGTTTTGCTGTTGCTCAGCTTAAATTCTTATGGACTTTTCCCCACACTGGAATTTTCCATAGAGCCTTTTAGGAATATCTGACAAGCATCCTTTTCAGATTTTCCCCATCTCTGTCCATTCACTTTAAATTTAGGAGTATTAGCCCCTGCTTGCTTCTGCTGCCTGTAGTAAAACCTGCCATTTGCAGGTCCAACCCCACCCAAACCCTGGGTCAATACAAACCAGACCTGGAAAGCAGAGTGGCCTCTCCCTAAGAAACAGTGGAATCTGGAAATGTCCACTATTTATATCCCCAGGGAACACTGGTCCTTAGGAAGGATTTAGCCCCAGGAGGGTCTAATGACACATCAGGCTACAGCCTTCTTACTGAGCCTGTATTTGTGAAAGAATCATTCGTCTGCCTGTCTTTTCTGCCTAGAGACTTGGGGAAGGCAGAATACTAGCCCCCCCAAAGATGTCCGTGTCCTGATCCCCAGAATCTTGCATGACAACAAAGACTTTGCATATGTGATTAAAGTAAGGATCTTTATTTTTTTAAATATTTGTTATTTTGTGCCATGTCTTAGTTGTGGTAGGTGGTCTCCTTAGTTGCGGCTCGTGGGCTACTTAGTTACAGCTCACTGGCTCCTTAGTTGCAGCACATGGACTCCTTAGTTGTGGCATGCAAACTCTTAGTTGCGGCATGCATGTGGGATCTAGTTCCCTGACCAAGGATCAAACCCGGGCCCCCTGCATTGGGAGCATGGAGTCTTTTTTTTTTTTTTTTTTTTTCAGTTATATGCTTCATTTACAAAAGACAGAAAAACCCAACTCAAATTGGCTTAAGCCGAAAGGGGAATTCACTGGCTTACATAACTGAAAAGTTGAGAGGTGATGTTGGCTTTGGGTACTTTTGAACCAGAGATTCAGATAATATCACTAAGAATCCATTTTGTCCGTGTCCCTCTGCTCTGCCTTCTGTGGTCTTGTTTTCATGCATCAGCTCCAAATGATTGCCCCCTTGCTCTTCCAGGCTCTCGCTTTATGGGAGGAAAGCAAAGGTCTTAGCAGCTTCAGACAACACATTCTCACACTTCATGGTCCAGGTTGTCCGGGGGTCCAAAAGAGGATTTCTTCTAGACTGTGTCTGTTTCCCAGAAGCCCCAGCATATAGATGGTTGACTCTCATTGACTTTGATTTTATTAAGGGAGCATGGAGTCTTAACCACTGCGCCACCCAGGAAGTCCCTAAAGTAAGGATCTTTAGATGGGAAGATTATCTTGGATTATCTGAATGGGCTCAATACAATCACAAGGGTCCTTATAAGGGAAAGAGGGAGGCAGGAAGGCCAAAGATGAGATGACTGAAGCAGAGGTCAGAGAGGAGAGATATTTGAAGATTCTATGCCACTGGCTTTGAAGATGGAGGAAGGGGCCATGAGCCAAGGAATGCAGATGGACTGTAGAGGCTGGAAAAAGAAGGAAAGGGATTCTACCCTGGGGCCTCCAGAGGAACATGACTCTGCTGATACCTTGGTTTTAGCCTGGTAAGACCGACTGCAGACTAATAACGTCCAGAACTGTAAGATTATAAGTGTGGGTTGCTTAAGGCCACTAAGTTTATGGTAATTTGTTACAGCAGCAATAGGAAACTAATAAGTTGTTATGTTCAAAATGTCTTACTTACAGCCTGCATATTGTTGGATTGTACCTTTTTTCCATTCTGCTAATCGTTGTCTTTTTTTTTTTTTTAATTTGTTTTTGGCTGTATTGGGTCTTCATTGCTGCACATGGGCTCTCTCTAGTTGCGGCGAGCAGGGGCTACTCTTCGTTGCGATAGGTGGGCTTCTCATTGTAGTGGCTTCTCCTGTTGCAGAGCGTGGGCTCTAGGCACGCAGGCTTCAGTAGTTGTGGCACATGGGCTCAGTAGTTGTGGCTCGCAGGCTCTAGAGCACAGGCTCAGTAGTTGTGGTGCACGGGCTTAGTTGTTCCGCAGCATGTGAGATCTTCTGGGACCAGGGATCGAACCCGTGTCCCCTGCATTGGCAGGTGGATTCTTAACCACTGCACCACCTGGGAAGTCCCTAATCTTTGTCTTTTAATTGGAGTATTTAGACCATTTGCATTTAAATTAATTATTGATATGTTAGGGCTTACTTCTACCATTTTATCATTTGTTTTCTGTTTTCTCCCTCTGTTTCTCATTTTGTCTTTTATGCCTCTGAGTATTACCTGAACTTTTTTAAAGATCAGTTTTTCTGTATTTTCAATGTTTTTGAATACATCACCCTGCATAATTTTCTTTAGTGGTTGCTATTGATGTTATAATATACATACACACACACACACACACACACACACACACACACACACACACACACACATGCACATGTATATACATACATATGTGTACACATATATACATATACATATCATATAACATGTATACACATATAATACATAAATATACACATATATACTTGTGTTACACACATGTGTGTATACATATATAGGCATATACATATAACACACATACACATATATGTATGCTTATATACATATTTACAATACATGTGCACATGTGTGTACATGTATACACACATTATACACATACATACATATACGTATAACATACATGTATAACATACACACATACATACATAACTTATCGTGGTCTATTGGTGTCAACATTTTACCCCTTTAAGTAAAGTATTGAAAGCTTACTTCCATTTAGGTCCCTTTACTTTTCCCACTTTAAAAATGGTACAACAGCAATAAGAAACTAAGATAGGCCTCAAACCTCATTTCACAATGGCTACCCGTGTGGGCTTAGGAGTTAAACTGTTCAAATTCTATCTTCTGCACTTAATGTGCTGCTTGACCTTGAGCAAGATTCTTTATCCCTCTGAGCCTCAGTTTCCTCCTATAAGTTGAGGATGAAGTAATAATACTAAACTACCCATTAAAACATTTCTGCTTATATATTCTCAGGACTTATATGCAACATTCTCAAAATTGTTCCCATTTTCATTTTTTTAAAAATGTAATAGACTTTATTTTTTAGAGCAGGTTCACAGCAAAATTGACCAGAAGGTATAAAGAGTTCCCATATACTCCCTGCCACCACACATGCATAGCCTCCCCCATTATCAACATCCCTCACCACAGTGGTATATTTGTTACAACTGATGAACCTACACTGACACATCATTATCGCATAAAGTCCATAGTTTACATTAGGGTTCAGTCTTGGTGTTGTGCGTTCTATGAGTTTAGACAAATGTATAATGGCATGTATCCACCATCGTAGTATCACATAGAGTATTTTCACAGACTTAAAAATCCTCTGTGCTCCACTTATTCATCCCTCCCTCCCCTCTAACCCCGGGAAACCACTGATCTTTTTACTCCCTCCATAGTTTTGCCTTTTCCAGAATGTTATACAATTGGAATCATACAGTATGTAGCCTTTTCAGATTGGCTTCTTTCACTTAGTAATATGCATTTAAGGTTCCTCCATGTCTTTTCATTACTTTATAGCTTATTTCTTTTTTAGGGCTGAATAATATTCCATTGCCTGGATATACCACAATTTATTTAACCATTCACCTACTGAAGGATATCGTGGTTGTTTCTAAGTTTTGGCAATTATGAATAAAGCTGCTATAAACATATGTGTGAAGGTTTTCGTGTGGACATATGTTTTCAACACCTTTAGGTAAACACCAAGGTGCATGATTGCTGGACTTGGTGGTAAGAGTATGTTTAGTTTTGCAAGAAGTTGTTCAACTGTCTTCCAAAGTGGATGTATCATTTTACATTTTCACCAGCAATGAATAAGAGTTCCTGTTGCTCCACATCCTCACCAGCATTTGGTGTTGTCGGTGTTTTAGACTGTGGCTATTCTAGTAGGTGTATAGTTGTATCTTATTGTTTTAATTTGCATTTCCTTGATGAGATATGATATGGAACACCTTTTAGTATGGTTATTTGCCATATGTATATCTTATTTGGTGAAGTATCTGTTAAGGTCTTTGGCCCATTTTTTTTGTTTTGTTTTGTTTATTTATTTATTTTTGGCTGTGTTGGGTCTTCATTTCTGTGCAAGAGCTTTCTCTAGTTGTGACAAGTGGGGGCCACTCTTCATCGCAGTGTGTGGGCCTCTCACTATCGCAGCCTCTTTTGTTGCGGAGCACAGGCTCCAGACGCGCAGGCTCAGTAGTTGTGGCTCACGGGCCTAGTTGCTCCACGGCATGTGGGATCCTCCCAGACCAGGGCTTGAACCCGTGTCCCCTGCATTATTAGCAGGCAGACTCTCAACCACTGCGCCACCAGGGAAGCCCTCTGGCCCATTTTTTTAATGAGGTTTTATTTTTCTTACTGTTGAGTTTTAAGAGTTCATATTTTGGATGATAGTCCTGTATCAGATATGACTTACACAAATATTTTCTTCTAGTGTGTGGCTTGTCTTCTCATTCTCTTGAAAGTGTCTTTTTTAAAATTTATTTATTTTTGGCTGCACTGGGTCTTCATTGCTGTGTGAGGGCTTTCTCTAGTTGCAGCGAGCAGGGGCTACTCTCTGTTGTGGTGTGCGGGCTTCTCATTGCAGTGGCTTCTCTTGTTGTGGAGCATGGGCTCTAGGCACGCAGGCTTCAGTAGTTGTGGCACGTGGTCTCAGTAGTAGTGGCTCACGGGCTCTAGAATGCAGGCTTAGTAGTTGTGGCGCATGGGCTTAGTTGCTCCATGGCATGTGGGATCTTCTCGGACCAGGGCTCGAACCTGTGTCCCCTGCACTGGCAGGCAGATTCTTAACCACTGCGCCACCAGGGAAGTCCCTTGAAAGTGTCTTTTACAGAACAGAAATTTTTAATTTTAATGAACCAGCTTATCATTATTTCCTTCATGGATCATGCCTTTGGTGTTTCATCTAAAAAGTCATCACCAAACTCAAGGTCATCTAGATGTTCTCCTATGTTATCTTCTAGGAGTTTTATTTTGGATTTTACATTTAGCTCTGTGATCTATTTTATGTTAACTTTTGTGAAAGATGTAGGTTCTGTGTCAAGATTCATTTTTTTGCACATGGATGTCTAGTCTTTCTAGCACCATTTGTAGAAAATTCATCTTCATTTAAAAAAATTATT
Source organism: Balaenoptera borealis (assembly GCF_965194805.1). Taxonomy (NCBI): domain Eukaryota; kingdom Metazoa; phylum Chordata; class Mammalia; order Artiodactyla; family Balaenopteridae; genus Balaenoptera; species Balaenoptera borealis. The sequence continues at coordinate 141,627,982 of NC_138860.1, forward strand.
TCTCCTGTGTTCCTTATGACAGAAAATGCAGCACATCCACCAGGAAAGATACTCGGAAGTTACCTTCGATGCTATCTCCTCCCTACATCTGATGGATCACCAAATTTTTAAATTCCACCTCATAAATACTCTGTAAACATTACTTCATCTTCACTGCAACTTTGTTATTTCAGAGCCCTGCACATATAGGATCTTGTGATAAACTCCTGCCTGGCCTGCCTGGTTGAGTCCCACCTTCCTCTCAGTTTACCTTCTTATTCCCATCAGAATGATCTTTTTGAAAAGCAAATCTGATCGTCTCTATCTGGCTTAAAACTCCCCAGAAGCTCCCTGTTTCATTTACCATAAAACCCAAATTCCTTTTCCTGGCTTAAAAGGTTTATCCTGATTGAGTCCCAGCCATCATCGATCCCCTCCCCTCTCCCTGCACAGTCAGGACTTGGGAGCTGACCCCTGGAGGTCACAGGAATGTGCCCTGTTCTCCCTTACTCTGAGAAGTCTGCTTACTGCTGTTCCTTGTTTGGAAACACTCTGATCGCACACTTCTAAGTATCTCTTAGAGGTTCTTGAAGATATGGCTTAGGTCAGAAGTCCCATCAGGTCTCACTAAGCTAAAATGAAAGTATTCACAGGGATGTGTCCTACTGGAGGCTCTAGGGGAGAATCCATTTTCTTGGCTTTTCCAGCTTCTTTTTAAATTGGGTTAGATGCCCCTCTGTTGTCCTTCTGTAGTAACCTATGCTTCCCACTAGCATGGCACTGATGATTTATGATTGTGATGATCTGTTTTAAAAACAATACTTCTAAAAAAAAAAAAATACTTCTTAAGTTCATTGATTTAGCCTTATTGTGACACATTACAAACTAATGAAGAAAAGTAATGTAACAGATACCTGTGTACTCAGCACTGAGATTAAACATATGTTAGTAATTTGCCAAACATGTTTCAGATTTCTCTTTTTTCTTTTATGAAATAAGAAGTTATGATACAACTAAAGCTCCAGACCCTTCCTAAGAGTAAATACTAACCTGAAGTTGGCATGGAAAAGTCTTTTTACTCTTCTGTTTCCCTCACTAAATATAAGGCCAGGCAGGGAAGATGTGTGTCGTTTTGCTGTGATCTCTCTATTGTCGTTGCTTAGCCCAAGGCTTGTCAATAATGCTCTAATGCTCGTTCAACAGCTGCCTGGATAAAACTAGCCTCAGCTTGATTGCCCTCAACTTGCCACCTTCCAAAGCAGCTCTTTCCATTTTTCAAGACAACTCTGCCTGTCATTCTTACTTCAATGGAAATTTGCTCCTTCTCAGAGAAGGGCTGAGATTACTGGGGGCAGAAAGAAACAAAGGACAGAGCACGAATTTTGGAATGAAACTCACTGGGTACTTGCCTCTCAGCAATTACTTAATCTCTCTGGATGTTTAATTTCCTCTTTTGTAAAAATGAGGTTAATAATACTCATTTAGCAGAGATTTTGTGAGGATTAAATAAAATAACAAATGTGAATGTTCCCTTTAGGGTGGAATAGGTGTTCAATAAGTGGTACCATTCCCATAAAAATAATTAAGTATTTTATCTTCTTGTTTTTCTTTCTCAGATTTGCCCCCTTGAGGGCTTTCCATTTTCTTTCCCCATTTCCACGCTCACATGCGTCACTGTTCCTTCTTTCATTCCGTTTCCCCAGACTGGAAGGAAACTCCACCATGTACTGCCTGACATGGTCCAGGTGCCCTTCAAGGTACAGCTGTATCCAATCCTGAATATTCCAGCTTTTTTGTCCTCTTTACTTTTTTTTTTCTTTTTATACTTTGGGTTTATTTATTTATTTATGGCTGTGTTGGGTCTTCGTTTCTGTGCGAGGGCTTTCTCTAGTTGCAGCAAGTGGGGGCCACTCTTCATCGCGGTGCGCGGGCCTCTCACTATCGCGGCCTCTCTTGTTGCGGAGCACAGGCTCCAGACGCGCAGGCTCAGTAATTGTGGCTCACGGGCCTAGCTGCTCCGCAGCATGTGGGATCCTCCCAGACCAGGGCTCGAACCCGTGTCCCCTGCATTGGCAGGCAGATTCTCAACCACTGCGCCACCAGGGAAGCCCTTTACTTTCTTAAATGTAGGTCATAAATCCTTTAGCATCTGTGATATACTCTCTCTAACATGGCATCTGTGTTGGAATCATCCTTCCCATTCTATCTATAAGTTACTTGAAGGTTGGGACTATGTCTTATGGTTCTCTATCATTTCCCACACTTCTCAGCATGAGCATGCAAGACGGTATTGTTCTGGGAGGGACAGTCGTCTTGAAGGAGGATCTTATTTCCCTGTCCAGGGATTGAACCTAGCCACCAGTCCACCAGGGGCTGGAGGCTAGAAGCAAAGTTCCCTGATTCTAACCCCGTTTGAAAGCAAGAATGCTTTAAGGAGGCAAAAACTGCAAAAACAGGTACAAAGTTTATTATTAGAGACACAGCACACAGAGAAAGAGTTTATTTATTTAAGTGAGAAGGAGGGCAGAAATACACACCCAGAGAGGAGTGGGTACATCCTGAATGAGGAGGGCAGTAAGGAGGTGATTTAAATCACTTACATAGGACAGTCCTTCCTTGTCTTTGTTTACATTTGGCCTATTATCTTTTTTCTTTTTTCACACCTGACTGGTCCTAGGACCCTCCCCAAGATGCGTGCGCAACTTTTTGTTAAGTTGGATCCCACTGCAGAGGATCCTGTGGGTGCATGTCCACACTTATTAATGGGGTGGGGGGGCCCCCCTCCTTTTTTGACCCCCAAGGAGACTTCCTGCGCATGTGCAGACAGGGAAGTCCTCCTTGACCTCAGGAGTGAACCCCTTATCTCTTTACTTCAGCAGAGCTCAGCTTCTGCCACTAGCTTTGTCTTTGGAGTGCCTGGGTGAGAACAAAGCTTCAATTTTACTCCATTTGACAAACACCAGCTGTCCAGCCCAGGGGCCCATCTATCTCCTACCTCAGTATGACATGGACTCACATTGCCTGAGTTCAACTCCTTGTTCTGCCACTTGCTAACTATGTGATCTTGATCAAGTAACTTCACTTTTTTAGGCCTCCATTTCCTTAGCTGTAAATTGAGTGGAATATAATACCTACCTTATGATATAGTTCTGAGAATTAATAAGATATGTCTAGAAATTATCTTGTACTGTGGTTCTCCCTAAGTGCTCAATAAATGCTGGCTGTCATTATGATTAGTGTCCATTAAATAATACAATGTTATATGTCAATTATATCTCAATTTAAAAAAAGACTTCTGTGGTTTATTAATGTTAATGCTAATACATTAGTTTCTTATTGCCACTGTAACAAAGCATCACGAACTTCTGGCTTAAAACAATGCACATTTACTATCTTATAGTTCTGGAGGTCAGAAGTCCAAACTGGGTCTCACTGGGCTAAAATGAAAGTACCTGCATGACTGTGTCCTTCTGGAGGATCTAGGGGAGAATCTGTCTCCTTGCCTTTTCCAGCTTCAAGAGTTTGTTCGCATTCCTTGGCTCATGGCCCTCCATCACTCTGACCTCTGCTTTTGTCGTCCCGTCACCTTCTGTGATGCTGACTTTCCCTTCTCCCTCTTTCCCTTATGAGAACCCTTGTGAGTACCCTGGGCCCCACCCATATAATCTCCCCATCCCAAATTCTTAACTTTTTAAAAAAATATTTATTTATTTGGCTGTGCTGGGTCTTAGTTGCGACAGGTGGGATCTTCCTTGCGGCATGCGGGAGATTCGTGGCAGCCTGCGGGATCTTTAGTTGCATCATGCAGGCTCTTAGTTGAGGCATGTGGGATCCAGTTCCCTGACCAGGGATCGAACCTGAGACCTCCTGCACTAGGAGTGCGAAGTCTTAACCACTGGACCACCAGGGAAGTCCCACAAGATTCTTAACTTAATCATACCTGCAAAGTCCCTTCTGCAGTAAGATAATAAAAATGTTCTGGGAATTACGATGGAGACATCTTTGGGGGGCATTTATTTTGCCTGCCACACCAATATAGTAAAACTCATTCATTCATTCAGCACATATGTACTCATCACGTACTCTATGCCAGGCCTTGTTTCAGTCCCTGGGGTTGCAAACAAATAAAAACAATATCTATTCTTCACATGGCTTTTAGTCTAGGGAAACCTTGAAGGCAGTGGATCTATCTTATGATGGTTCTTCCCAAAATGTGGAGGGGAAATGAGAATGTCTCACATTTAGCAGTTACCCAAAACTTAGTGCCATTTTGATTGATGGAGAAGCAGAAAATGGATATAGCATGTTACTTGTTAGGTTATGCATACCCTAGGCTTAGGTGTGTGAATTCCTGTCAATTAAGTTGAGGTAGTCTTGAAATTGCTCTCCTAATGAGAAACCAATGGGAATCAGACACACAATTTTCAAGTGAGAAAAAGAATGTGGAAGGACAATATTGCATTTTGTTTTCTGCTTAGCACCAAGGCTTTATGTGTACATTGCAAAGATTAGGGATAAAAATTTGCTTTGGACATTGTCTATCCAATAGAGTAAGCTTATTTCATTTACCTTCTCACCCATTGGAATAAACACACTGCTTATTTTGTTTTTGTTTCTTTCACATCTATGCTTTCGATTACTGATTGCCAGGATGACCAGGGACATCATCACATCCTATACACAGAAATAGAAAATGGGATGGTAAGAATGAGCACAGGGATGGGAAGTACCTGCCAGAATTCTTAGAGATATGGGCCTTGGTTGCAGCCTGGAACCAAGGCAAAGCCAGGAAAAGAGAAAAAACCAAAAATAATATTTCCAGGGGTCAAGTCAATCATGTCCTTAATTTGATTCCCTTATCAGAAATGTACAAGAAATATTCCTCTCTAGACCCTATATTTCCTGTCTAATAATTCTATCTGACTCCTTTGAACCCAAGCTTTCTCTCCAGACTTCTTTTCTCTTACATAGTCTTCCTCCTATATGGCTACTAAGAAGTGAGCTAATCATACCAGGGGGACAGAAGCTAGAAGGGTTTTCCTTCTTTCCAAGTACTTAAGAGCATGTTACATGTTTTTGTTGGTTGCGGCCTGGGCTTGTTTGTATTTTGTCTTCTTTAGCTCTGAAAGTACCATAAATGTTGGGAGTGGCCTTCTTAAAATGCAGGAAGTTCACTCTAGCTGCCTTTTTATTTATTCATTATTTTAAAAGGTGAGATCTGTGTGAGTTGCTTTGGTTTGTAGAGATCATACAGCTCATTTTGTGAAGGTTGCACTGACATTCTCTCATTCAACAAATGTTTACTGGATACCTACTGTGTGAAAGACAGGTGCAGTGGGGCAGCAGGTAGGGAAGGGAATTCACATTTACTGAGCCGAGTATGTGCATGCACTGCAACCTTCTATGCTTATTTAATTTGCCTAAGAAGTATAAGTCATTATACTCAAAGGTTTCAGTATGGCAGATAGGTTTCTTCTTCTAGGCCAGCTCCAGTTGTCCATCTATAGCACTGCATGGAGAAGGTTTGTGAGGCTAAGCTCAAGCATGATGAGAAAGCATAGTAATATCAATTAATAGTGTCTGCTGTGAGTGTGAGAGAGGAGAATGGTGACACATGTGCCATGTAAACTTTCATTTACTCATTAAACTCTCACTGAATACCAGCCATGTTCTGAGCACCGTGAAGGCATATGTGGATGTAAATGCAATACAAAGCGATGTGTGAGTAATGCCAATGGAGGACCACAAACACACTGAACCAGAGAAATGTAGAGGAAATGCTCTGGATGGTCAAGAAGTCATCAAGGAACAGCTGTTACATGAACTGAGCCTTGTGTGTCAGTCAGGGTTTCATCAGAGAAGCAGAACCACTATGAGTGTTATGGAATAAGGGATTTATTATAGCAATTAGACATTACGTAATTGTGGGAGGATCTGGGGAAGTAAAATCCAGAAAGTGGAGCTGGAGGATCAGAGATAAAGTCACTAACTAACCTTCCTGAAACACTGGCACTGGTAGATAAGTAGGAATTGCAAGGGAAATCTGGGAAGCCAGGATACATCTAGCTGCTGAGATGGGACCACCAAGGGGAACTGATGGAGAAGCCCATGGAGGTGGTTGACTCTGCGTCTGGTGGTGGGCTGGTGGTCATCAGGGCCAGCAGTTGGGAAGAAGAGCTGGTCATGGAGCAGGGGAAATAAGACAAATTTGAACCTGCTATCACCACTGTTTTTGTCTCTTGCCGCATCTAATCAAGACTAATCTTCCAGAACTCTTGCAAATTCCTCTTTTGGTCAACTCTAACCTGGAAACATACAGGAAAAGAGATCCTGGGAAATGTTATTCTAGCTTAGCCAAGTTTACACAGTTCAAAATATCACACCTCAATAAGTGGGACAAATCTGCATAAGAGAAGGAGTGAACATTGCTTGTGGGGAAGGTTTGTGAGCAAAGTTTTGGAGGTAGGAATGCGTAAGTTAGTGTTTAGGAAATCACGAGTAGATCAGCCTGGATATAGTGAAGGGCTCATGCTGGAAGATAGTGGAAGATGAGGCTCGAAAGAAACATTGGAATCATTAATTCACAAACTCATTAATTTATTCAACCATTATTTATTGAGCACATATTATCTACCAGGCACTGTACTAGGTGCTAAGACTACAGTGATGAATGAAAGAGTCAGATTTTGGAAGGTTTTGAATGTTAGACTAAAATGCTTGTTCAGTTTTTGACCCATCTCTTGAGAAATAGTGGACTCTTCCAATTGGAACAAATGGTCAGTTGAATTTCTGCCCTTAATTCAACTCAACCAACACTTTAAGCGCCTTCTCTGGGCAAGCTCCTCGCAGGCACAGTATCATTGTCGTCTCAAACTGTGAAATGTGCCTGCACCTGATGATATTGATCAGAGTAGAAGTGTGAGTCACTTCTTTCCCTGGTAATTTTTTAGAATCATTTGTGCTCACATTTTACTTTATGATGTCCTCATTCCACAGCAAAAATACCTGTATCCTTTATTAGGCACTTAAGTAAGACAAAAACATGCAGATTAAATTGCCTAAAACCACTACATTTTTGTTAAAATAAATGTTGTTTCAGAGTTCTGTAAAGATGTTGATGCATAATTCACATCAGCTTATCTTGAGTAATCCGCGGGCTGTGTGCTAGTAAAGTGTAGCACAGCTTAGCGTTGTGCCTTTTGCTTGGCATACAGGATCTCATTTCACCCTCACAGAAGCCCTGAAAGGTGGGTACTTTTATTAGCTCAATTTTGCAGAAAAGGAAAGCAAGATTTAATGAGATTAAGTACCCTTCCCAGGATAATATAACTAGTAAGGGGCTGAGCTAAGCATCCCCTCCTCTTAACCACTCCACAGTCAGCAAAGGAGCCACCAACTACTCTAGAGTTTGGCAACCGTTGACTTAAAGACTCCTCCAGGTGACTCAGGAGGACCATTTTACAGGCAGGAAAGACGGCTAAGAAATATTTCTCATAGTCTTAACAGATACAAGTTGCAGATAAAACATCTATGGAAGGAAATCTGCAAAGAGCAAAGGAGACCTTTGAAGTCCCTGGGCTACCCTCCAATCGCAAGTTGGCATGTGAGCATTTCCTCTAGATTCCAAGATGCCACCTGCAGGTCAAACTCCTCCTTGTGATAGTTGGATAGGTTTGAGCATTGTGTGATGGCTGCTTTGTTTCTTTACAACGAGACCCTATAGTTATTCCTGGATAATGTGGATATGCTGCCATTTCTGCTAAACAGGCAATGTAATGAGGATCTCATTGCATGGCGTGTGTGCCCATGTATGAGAAAGAGCTCTGAATCTTTACAGAGTAAGAATAGAACTGAAACCAAGGACAATGTCTGACCCTTGAAGGGTTTGCCATGGAGTTGGTAGCATTTCCTTCTTTTCATTTCTATTTTACCACTTTCTGCTGCCCTGGATCCTTACTGAAGATTTCTGTCAGCTTGATAGACTCTCTGTATTTCTTGGTACAAAGCCCATTCTCCTCCCTCTGCTGCATCTAGTAATAGAATCCCACATTACTTTGTAGGTCACCAAGCAGCGTTGCATTTAACACTCATAACAGCTTACTGAGGTTGGCAAGGTTAGTAATACTCTTTCTGTAGTACGGAACAGGAAACTGAGGCCAAGAGAGACGAAAAGACTTGCCCAGCTAGTTAATGGCAGAATTAAGACTAGTCCCTGCTTTTTCTGCTCTGCCATGTAAATAACATCAGTCTTGGGAAGGAGAGCACCATAGTTATGAGTCAGATATTTTGTTTTTTAATCAAATTTTCACATGCTGACATCCTGATTTCTTTTGGACCCATTTAAAATTAATCTGTGGATGGGGACATGAGGTTCTGTTGTGATGGAGAGGGGGTGGACAGGAATCCAAAGTACATAGCCCTATGACCAGTGGGCAGCCTTGTTTACAGCACAGACTCTCCAAACCAAATGTGACAAATGGGCAGAATCTCATAAGTATTCCAGCTCTTCACTTCCCTAGTTTGATTATATTGTACTGGATGGCATTTGGAACTCGGTTCAGGGTGCATATAGCTGTATTATGCAATTTGCTGATACTCAATTAACTGGAGTAGCAACACATTCAGTCTAATGGGGGCCAGACAGAGACTGCATAATTCTTGGGAGCACAAGCTGATTATGCAGTTAAGTGATATGCACTTAAGAGAAGTGCACCACATCTATCTGATCCCATTTCTTCCAGTAGATTCTTCATGGCACTTTCCTCCAGGCTTTCTGCTTTTATGGTCAAATGTATTCTAACCTGTATCCTTTTGAAATGAGAACCTTACAGTTCATACGGAGATTTGAGATTCATTTCTTTTAAAAATCAACCTTTAAAAATCTTAACTCTTGGATGCAAAAATGGATAAGTATATGAGAAAGGAAAGGGGAGAATCTGAGGCTCAGTATGCCTGGGTGTTAAAGATAGGGAACATAGCCTGATTTGTACAACTTAGGATGCTTCGTTTTTAGTTTCTTTCCTTTTTTTTTTTTTTCTTGGTGAGGAAGTTGTATTTCAAATGCAAACGTGAGATGCATGAAAAGATTTCTTTTTAAAAGCAAAGGTCTTTGCAGTCAGTTTTTTTTTTTTAACTTGAAAATGGATATTATAGAAAGGGGACCCTTTTACGAGAAGCTCCAATTAAATGACAGTTCATTGCATATAGCCAGTTTTAAGTTACTCTGATGATGATGGATTGTTAATTTAATTTGGCAGGTTTTACTGGTTTACTGTGTGCTCGTTGTATGCCCTGGATTGACCTAACTCCTTTGGGGGACCCCCAGAAGTATAAAATATGGCTGGCTGTCCTCAGCCTCCTGGGAGGTCATGACTCATGCATACAAAGTAATTGAGAAACAATAAAACACAGCATATGATTAGGTGTCCAAAATGGCTGGTAAACAGAGTAAAAGATAAAAGAAATCAGAAAAGGGAGAAAGTGAACTGAGCTGGGGTTTTTCATCACTAGAGGGAGACAGAGAGAGAAGCAAGGGTTAGCGCTTCACATATATTAGACCAACCAAAACAACTCTGTAAAGGTATACTATTCCCAGTTTACAGATGAAGAAACTGAGTCTCAGGGAGGTTGAGAAACTTGTCCATGATCAACAGGTAGTAGGAAACAGGGTCAGAATTTAGAATCAGTTCTGTGTCCACACTTCCTCCTTGGAGGTATTCATGCAGAAGGCCATGGCAGACAGGCTGTGGAGGACTCAGACATCTGCTGGGAGAATTAACTGCATGACCAACAATCTCTCTCCCAACCCTGGGGTCCTCTGGTCCGGGAGGATTTCAAGAAGTAGGTAGGTGTTGTGGTCTCAGTTCTGAGGGAACTCCTTCTTATTCCTATAGCAGAAGAGATGCCAGCCTTATAGATACAGCTTTTTCTGAGTTAAATAAATTGCTGCAAGTTCAGCAAAACCAAATGTGGTGATTGAACAAAGAATAGAGTAATTCAGTACTGTGAGACTGTTGTTATAGGCAAGGAAGAGAGGATGATGAAGATTAATTATCAAATTATCATCAAATCCCCTTTCCCTAAAGGTGAAAGTGCTCATGGCCCAGGAATGGGGAGCCAGGTGTGACTGGGCCCAGCTGGGATCAAATTTGTCCCTGTCTTTTAGGTTTATATCAACAGCACTTTGGGGCTTTCTGCCAGTCAATAATTTACTCTTCACCTGTATTAGCTTCCTCTTGCTGTGTAACAAATTATCATAAGCTTAGTGGCTTGAAACAACACCATTTGTTATCTCACAGTTTCTGTGGGTTTGGAGTACATGTATGGGTTAGTAGATTCCCTTGCTCAGGATCTCACAAGACTGCAATCAAGATGGCGTCAGGGCTTCATTCTCATCTGGAGGCTGGACCAGGGAAGAGTCTACTTCCAAGCTCATTCAGGTTGTTGACAGAATTCAGTTCCTTGCAGCTGTAGGACTCATGGTGGCTTCTTTCTTCAGTGTCAGCTTGCTTTTGGAAAGCACTTTGTAGTTTGCAAATGTTTTTCCATTCTAAAATTAACCACAAATATGCTCTTCTCAGCTAAGGGTTTTATCATTCAAACAGTTGCCCAAACCAAAATCCTGAAGGACACCCTTGATTTCTCAATTCATCAGCAAGTCCTATGGCCTATACCTCCAAAATAAATCCTGAATCCAATAACTAGTTTCCATTTCACTCTTACCATCATTGTCTAAGCCACTGGCATCTCTCACCAAGACTACTGCAATGCCCTTCTCACTGCCCTTCCTGCTTCCCCTCTAGACCTCCCCAAATCCATTCTCCACTAAGCAACCAGGATGGTCTATTAAAGGTGAAAATAAGATCATGTCACTTCCTTACTCAAAATCTTCCCATGACTTCTCACTGTTATTGAAATGAAATCCAAATTCCTATCCTTCCATGATCTGGCCCTTGCTAACTTCTGATTTTATTTCCTACCACTCTTCCTCCTGGTCATGAACTTTTGGCCACAGACTTCCCCAAGTGAACTCACTGTGCCTGGACCTGCACATGACTGCCTGCTTTTCATTATTCAGGTCTCAGTTCCATGTCATCACTTTACAGAGAACATCCCTGACCACCTTTTGCAAAATAACAACCACCCCTCTGTCTAAAATCATCCTTCATCTCATTACTCGATTTCCTTTTTCTCATAGCACTTATTACTATACAAAAGATCTTCTCCCTTCCTCCCTCCCTCCCACCCTTCCTTCCTTCCTTCCTTCTTTCCTTCCTTCTTTCCTTCCTTCTTTCCTTCCTTCCTACCTTCCCACCCACCCTCCCTCCCTCTCCTTCCCTCTACCTTTCTGTCTCCTTACTTACGTACCTGTTTTTTACATAATTATTACTTTCTCTTCTTTCTAAAACATAAGCTTCATGAGAGACTTTCAGCACTATGCCTGGGACATAATAGATGTTCAGTAAAAATTTTTAGAATAAATGAACCTTGTAATGAGAACAAGAAAGGGATTATTAATTCCCATTTTAATGAAAAATATTAGGTCACTTGCCCAAAGTGAAAGTATTGTCCAGTGTTTACCCATGAGCTCTCCAAAAGTCTGGACCATGTTTTATACATTTTTGTATAAATGTATACACAGTCTCTGGTATATAGTCCCTGGGAACAGGACAGAGTAGTGGTTAGTGAGTTTGAGTCCTGACTCTGCCATTTACTGTGTGACCCTGGGCAGGATATTTAACCTCTTTGAGGCATGATTTCCTCATGTGTGAAATAGAAATAAAAATAGTACATACGTCATAGGATTATGAAGATCAACTCAATTAATACAGGCAAAGCTGTTAGCTCGGTGTTTGACACATATTGAGGGCTACACACTTCCTGCATTTCTTCTTCTTTTACTTTGGCTCCTTTTTCTCTTTGTAAGCATTGAATTAATTTTGAGCTAAATCATTAAACTTTCTACACTTTTCAAACTGTTTCAAATGAGTCATCTTACTTGTTTTCAGTTTCTCTAATCTCAAGCACGGCTTTTTTCTTGACTTCAGACACAAATGTGAGTGGCATTTGCTCCATGCAAAATAGCAATGTCGACCCAACTGAAAAGGTGCTCCCCCTCCTGGTTATCTGTGAGCTTCATGGTTGAGAGGTGGAGCCCAGATGAAGAGGGATGGAACTGCCAAGGCTAGATAAGGTTTTGCCTTCAATTGTGAGCAGAAATGTTTCAGGCCTTAGGCGGTTTCCAGGGAGTCCAGCTTCGTGCTGGACCTTCAGACTCCTTCTTATTCTGTCAAAATGGAGAGAATGCTCCCTTCCCTCCTCTCCTTTTATCCTCTTTCCTCTTTCTTTTCTCTTTTCTCTCTTTACCCACTCACTGCCATCTTCCCTCTTCTGCTTCCCACATCTAGGTCAACACAATACCTCAAACCAAAACCTGTCTGCTTTTGAGTCTATTTACCAAGCCTCCTGCCAGAGATGCAGCAATGAGAAGCAGGGTTGCAGAACATCAGATGGGAGTCAGGCAGTTCTGTGTGCAAACTCCTGGTTTTGCTGCTTAGTCGCTCTGTGACCTTGGGCAAGTTCTTTAACTTCTTGGTGCCTCTATTTCCTTATTAGTAAAATAAGAATAATAGCTACATCACGGTGTAGTGTGCTTGTGAAGATTTAAGAGATAATCTGTGCATATTAATGAGCACTTAGTAGGTGTCTAAGATATATTAGTTTTATCTCCCATCTCTATGCCCCAACCAAATGGACAGATTTTAATTTCAAATCAGTTTCAAATCAGATTTGAAGAGTTTTTGGTTGTCTATTCATTTTTTAATGTAAAGTTGATTATTTTATTGCTAATTTGAAAACAAATGACTTTATATTGGAAAAAAAAAACCCTTACTTACTGCAAAAGTAAGAGTCAACCTAATGTTCACAGCAACTTTCTTCATAATAGCCAAAGACTAGAAGTAACCAAAATGTTCTTCAATAGGTGAATGGATAAACTGTTGCTATAGCATAGCCAGACAATGGAATACAATGGAAATCAGCAATTAAGAGGAATGAACTATAAAAAAAAAAAAGGAATGAACTATAAATGCACACAGTAAGATGGGTGAATCTCAAAAACATTATGTTGAATGAAAGAAGACACACACAAAAGGGTACATACTGTATGATTCTATTTATATGAAATGTTAGAAAAGACAAATATAATCTGTAATGATAGAAAGCAGATGAGTGGTTGTCTGGAGCCAGAGGTGGGAGTGGGGATTGACTGGCACAAAGAAAGGTTTTTGTATGATGGAACCTCATCCAAAATTGATTTTGGAGGTGGTTATGAGTGTATTACTTGTCAAAACTCATGGATATGTAAAATTAAAGTGGATGCATTTTACCTTATGTCAACTCTACCTCAATAAAACTGATTTAGAGAAATAAGAATCAAGAGAAACCAACAATTTGGATAACTCACACTTGATAAGTACCTGGTAACAGTGATTTTTCCTTTAATATCTATCATCTAAGGAAAAAGGAAAAAAAGTCCTTTGTTGTACAGATATTCTAGTAAGAGGTATTAGCCACTCCTTGGAATGAGGAGGAGTTTTGGGTGTAGAGTGTTATGCTTTCATGGTTTGGGAAGGAGAACATCTGTTGTCTCCCATCAGCTTTGTTCCTTTGTTCCCAGAGGGTATGGGGTGTGTTGTATTACTTTATAAAGCCTTCTCAAGTTCTGCCCATCTTCGTTCGCTCCCCCCCACTTTTCCCCTTTCCTTTTCTTCCGTTCTTTGTATTTCTTTGCCTGCCAAGTTCTGTGAGGTTCTGAATCACAGAAAGACAGATCACCTCACATTAGTCTGAAAAGCCGGGTTCAAACAGGAAAAGTAAGCAGGAAAATTTCGGCAATTGTCTCGAGATAATCCAAGACAAAGTTCTGCTTTTTGCCTTGTTCTCATAATAATCTGGGTTTCTTTGCCTGAATAATTAAAGCTAATTCTTCATTACTCTCCTCATCTGTGCCAGTGGAGAAACATGGTGAGTTCATGGGTTTTGGAATTTGTAGATCAGAAAAAATGCTTACAAAATATAGAAACACTTTGGAATTACTTGTAGTAAACATATTTTTAAAAGAAATGATAAAAAAAATTCTCATTGTAAAAGGCCCAGAAATAATCATGTTAACTCTTTGGTGAGTATCTCTCGTTTATTTTCTATATTTTTGTTACTTATATTTTAACATAAATACATCATGCTTTGCAACTTGCCTTTTTCAGTTTCTAATATGCTTAGAAATTGTTCATATCTATACATAGATGAAGTTGAACCATGTGAAATTGCTATTTCTATAGATCTAAACAAGAAGGAATTGGCAGTTTCATATAGTTAACCTAATACATCTACTCCAGTATTTTAATGTCTACATAGTATTGCATTGTACGGTTGTATCATAATTTTAAAAAATCATTCACCTATTGATGGACATTTAGGTTGTCTCCATTTTATTTTCCTAATAATATGTATACATACATAAATATCTTTGCATTTATATGTATATCTTTGTATGTGTGTACACACATACACACACATAATCTTTTTACATATGTATCAGTATTTCTGTAGGATAGATTGAATAGATTCCTAGGTGTATAGCTGTGGTCAAGGGGTTTACACATTTCCCATTTTGATCACTGTTTCCAAAGTGTCCTCTAAAATGACTTGTAACAATTTATACCCCCCCAAAATGTCCTTTCCCCCTACACTCTCAATAATCTGATGGGTGAATTGGTTTTTGAAGCATTCTGAAATTAGCTATTTTTTTTAACATTTTTATTGGAGTATAATTGCTTTACAATGTTGTGTTAGTTTCTGCTGTATAACAAAGTGAATCAGCTATATGTATACATATATCCCCATATCCCCTCCCTCTTGCATAGCCCTCCAACCCTCCCTATCCCACCCCCCTAGGTGGTCACAAAGCACTGAGCTGATCTCCCTGTGCTATACAGCTGCTTCCCATTAGCTATCTATTTTACATTTGGTAGTGTATATATGTTAATGCTACTCTCTCACTTTGTCCCAGCTTACCCTTCCCCCTCCCCTTGTCCTCAAGTCCATTCTCTATGTGTGCGTCCCTATTCCTGTCCTGCCCCTAGTATCATCAAAACCTTTTTTTTTTTTTTTTAGATTCCACATATATGTGTTAGCATACAGTATTTGTTTTTCTCTTTCTGACTTCACTCTGTATGACAGACTCTAGGTCCATCCACCTCACTACAAAGAGTTCAGTTTCGTTTCTTTTTATGGCTGAGTAATATTCCATTGTTTATATATGCCACATCTTTATTCATTCACCTGTTGATGGACACATAGGTTGCTTCCATGTCCTGGCTATTGTAAATAGTGGTGCGATGAACATTGTGGTACATGACTCTTTTTGAATTATGGTTTTCTCAGGGTATATGCCCAGTAGTGGGACTGCTGGGTCATATGGTAGTTCTGTTTTTAGTTTTTTAAGGAACCTCCATACTGTTCTCCATAGTGGCTGTATCAATTTACATTACTACCAACAGAGCAAGAGGGTTCCCTTTTCTCCACACCCTCTCCAGCATTTATTGTTTGTAGATTTTTTTATGATGGCCATTCTGACTGGTGTGAGGTGATACCTCATTGTAGTTTTGATTTGCATTTCTCTAATGATTAGTGATGTTGAGCATCCTTTCATGTGTTTGTTGACAATCTGTATATCTTCTTTGGAGAAATGTCTATTTAGGTCTTCTGCCCATTTTTGGATTGGGTTGTTTGTTTTTTTGATATTGAGCAGCATGAGTTGCTTGTATATTTTGGAGATTAATCCTTTATCAGTTGCTTTGTTTGCAAATATTTTCTGCCATTCTGAGGGTTGTCTTTTCATCTTGTTTATGGTTTCCTTTGCTGTGCAAAAGCTTTTAAGTTTCATTAGTCCCATTTGTTTATTTTTGTTTTTATTTCCATTTCTCTAGGAGGTGTGTCAAAAAGGATCTTGCTGTGATTTATGTCATAGCGTGTTCTGCCTATGTTTTCCTCTAAGAGTTTTATAGTGTCTGGCCTTACATTTAGGTGTTTAATCCATTTTGAGTTTATTTTTATGTATGGTGTAAGGGAGTGTTCTAGTTTCATTCTTTTACATGTAGCTTTCCAGTTTTCCCAGCACCACTTACTGAAGGGGCTGTCTTTTCTCTATTGTATATTCTTGCCTCCTTTATCAAAGATAAGGTGACCATATGTGCATGGGTTTATCTCTGGGCTTTCTATCCTGTTCCATTGATTTATATTTCTGTTTTTGTGCCAGTACAATGCTGTCTTGATTACTGTAGCTTTGTAGTATAGTCTGAAGTCAGGAAGCCTGATTCCTCCAGCTCCGTTTTTCTTTCTCAAGATTGCTTTGGCTATTCGGGGTCTTTTGTGTTTCCATACAAATTGTGCAATTTTTTGTTCTAGTTCTGTGAAAAATGCCATTGGTAGTTTGATAGGGATTGCATTGAATCTGTAAATTGCTTTGGGTAGTATAGTCATTTTCACAATGTTGATTCTTCCAATCCAAGAGCATGGTATATCTCTCCATCTGTTGGTATCATCTTTAATTTCTTTCCTCAGTGTCTTATAGTTTTCTGCATACAGGTCTTTTGTCTCCCTAGGTAGATTTATTCCTAGGTAGTTTATTCTTTTTGCTGCACAGGTAAATGGGAGTATTTCCTTAGTTTCTCTTTCACATTTTTCATCATTAGTGTATAGGAATGCAAGAGATTTCTGTGCATTAATTTTGTATCCTGCAACTTTACCAAATTCATTGATTAGCTCTAGTAGTTTTCTGGTAGCACCTCTAGGATTCTCTAAGTATAGTATCATGTCATCTGCAAACAGTGACAGCTTTACTTCTTCTTTTCCAATTTGAATTCCTTTTATTTCTTTTTCTTCTCTGACTGCTATGGCTAAAACTTCCAAAACTATATTGAATATAGTGGTGAGAGTGGACAACCTTGTCTTGTTCCTGGTCTTAGAGGAAATGTTTTCAGTTTTTCACCATTGAGAATGATGTTGGCTGTGGGTTTGTCATATATGGTCTTTATTATGTTGAGGTAAGTTCCCCCTATGCCTACTTTCTGGAGGGTTTTTATCATAAATGGTGTTGAATTTTGTCAAAAGCTTTTTCTGCATCTATTGAGATGATCATATGGTTTTTCTCCTTCAATTTGTTAACATGCTGTATCACATTGATTGATTTGTGTATATTGAAGAATCCTTGCATTCCTGGGATAAACCCCACTTGATCATGGTGTATGATCCTTTTAATGTGCTGTTGGATTCTGTTTGCTAGTATTTTGTTGAGGATTTTTGCATCTATGTTCATCAGTGATATTGGCCTGTAGTTTTCTTTCTTTGTGACATCTTTGTCTGTTTTTGGTATCAGGGTGATGGTTGAAATTAGTTATTTTATTCAGTAGAAGATGTAAGAAAGACCTACCTTGTGCCCAGCTCTGTGCTAAACCTTAGAAGTAAATACGTGCATAATTAATATGGTCACTGCCCTCACAGTGTGTGTGTGCTGACTGGTGAAATGACTAATACACACACACACACACACACAGTGGCAATGATTTCATTTTCATGATTACCAATCATCTCTAGCAAGATTAACTGAAAATACACCAACTGCCTACGCTGAGGGTCCACTGGAGTCAGAAAGAACAAGTGTCATGCTGGCTCCACCACTTACTATCTGCATGACCTGAGTTTCTTTATTTGTAAAATGGAGATAATAATTGTAGTGCCCTACTATTAATAGTAGTATAATAGTAGGGTGGTTGTGAAGATTAAATGTACAATGCAAAGCACAGTGCCCAGCCCTTAGTAAGGACTCTGCGAATGTTAGCTACTGCCATTTGCCTTCATTTCAAGAGCACCAGCTTCATGTGCCTATTGCTATGGCTCTTCTAATGTGGCATTAAGTACTGAATAAAAAATATTTCTTACGTGGTATGTCTAGCCCTGGGGAGACAGGGACTATCACTTCCCTCATTTTGAACATTATACTTCTATTAGTACAACCTGGTTGCTAAGGTTTCTACTCTAAGGTTATTTTATTCTAAGAACTTTAAACATTGCCTGCATCCTCAAACAGAGGGATTGATCATTGCTATTTTGCAAAACCCCAGTTCTTGATGAAAGAATGGCCATTTCAATTACCAGTATGTTTTAGAAGGAAGATGGTAAGGGACAACACTGTAGATATTTTTAACCAAAATAGAATCGTGCAAAGTTAAGCTATGGAGACATTTACCCATAACAGACAAATTTCCTGCATTTATTATTAATGTTTCAGAAAAATACTGTTTTCTGCCAGATATGTAAATTTTGTGTTCACTGTGGTAGCATAAGTAGGTTGGTGGAAAAGTGCCTAGTCCATTATGCATGACCATGAAAGTACTGTAGTCCATAAACATGCAGCTTCCTTCTCTAATACATTTATTAAATCTGTACCAATTAATTGCCTGTTCGATGTTCAGGAGGCTGCTCAACGGAAACTGTGAGAAAAGATCAGAGAAATGTCAACAGTTGACAATCTAACAAGAGGCCATTGTCCCCTCTGGAAACTCATTAAGGGGAAGGACTTGGGTGCATATAAATAGCCTTTGGAAGGAGGCACCTCCATCAGCTGCTGAGGATACCCTGACGACGTGGACAGGTCTGGATAGATAAGTAGCAGCAAGGACATTGCTAAAATGCCACTCAAAGGCAGCGCTGCAACCATCCAGCACACTCAGACCGAGGTTTTCTGTGTTGGAATTCCATTGACACAATTATTTGTAATCAGTAAGTGGTTCAGAGGCTACCTAGAATAAGCTTCCTGTTCTCCCCCCAAGGGTCCTAACCTAATAATGGTCACTGGACTCCTTTGACCATCTGATGAAGTTCTAGTCTCCTTGCCCAGAAAAATAGTCCTACATATATATACACCTAGGATTTTGCATATAATCTTTGGGGTTTCATAGATGCCCCAGAAGCTCCATGGGCCCTGGATTAAGAAACCCTACACTGTGCTTTTTTTTTTTTTTTTTTTTAATCCTTTACTCCCAGCAGTGAACTGGTAGTTTTTCCTTTTCAGGATGGATGTCTACTGATCTCCCCTACATCCCACAGATTCTAGCCTTCCTTCAAGCCCAGTTCTTGCTCACACCCTAGTGCTCTGAACTCTTAGGGCACTTGGAATTGGTAACAACTTAGTACCCAATTATGTCTAGGACATCCTGAGTCTATCACTTACATGGCATTTAGATATTCATCCTTTCAATACATATTTAATGAGTGCCTACTATGTGCCAGGCACTGTTCCCAGACAATGATTAAATTGTATTAAAATCAGGATCATATAACACAACTTGCCAACTACCCCACTAGACTGTTTGTCCTCAGCAGCAAGGAACAGATCTCCCATCTTGCCACATCTTTTTCTCTTGCCTATTCCCACTCATCTGCAAGGGCTCCATTCAAATGTCCTCTCTCCTGGGCTGGGTTAGGAAATCCTCTTCAGTACTCCTCTGGCACCCTGTGCTTACCACTGTTAAAACTCTTGCTGCATTGTTTTGAAGTCATCTGTTTCCATGTCCGTTTCTCCCACTGTGCTTTCGTCCAGGGCAGGGTCTTACACTCAGAGCCTGGAAATGGTAAAACTCAAAATATTTGTTGAATATCTAAGCTTTCTCTCACCTCCAGGCCTTCAAACATGCTGTTCCCTCTACCTAAAATATTCTTCCTCCTTTATTGTTTGCAAATTCCTATCAGCTTAAACATCACTTCCTCAGGAAAGCTTTTTTTTTTTTTTTTTGATTCCTAGGTGAAATTAGGTCCCCTCACAAAATGCTCCCCCAAAGACTTTGAACATCCATTAATATTGTATTTCACTGTGATTCCTTGTTTAATATCTATATTCATTGTTAGAATATCAGCTTCATCAGGGCAGGGGCCATGGTTACCTTATTTTCCCCTCTATAGCAAAGGACTAAAACATTGTATAGTCCTTTACTATTCAAAGAGTAGTTCAGGGACAAACAGCACTTGCATTCCTTGGGAACTTGCTGGAGATGTAGAATCTCAAGCCTTACCCCAGATCTTTGGAAACAGAATCTCCAGGTGATCTCCATACACATTAAGGCTTGAAAAGCAGTGGTCTACTACAAATACATTCAATAAATACATGCTGAATGAATAACAAGTGTTGAACTGAACAAAATGCAACCAATTCAGCCTTGGTACCCCTGTTGTCCAGCACAGAGCCTGGCTCAAAGAAGGCACTCAGTAAGTGTCTGAGGAACAAATATTTTCTTCTATTCATCCATATTCACTGTGTTTTCTTCAACTAGCTTGTAAGCCAAACTTTGGGGGCCAGGGTCCTATTTTGGCCTTTTTTCCTTTTTCCTTTTTTTTTAAGTTGTAAAACTTTATTGAGAGATGGTTAGCAGTCAAATTTCCAACATAAGGACAGCATGCTTGGCTTCAGTCTGTCTTTGTTTAAATCTGTGGTTGTCCTTCACCAGCTTCTGGCATTTTAACAGGCTCTAGACTTGGTAGAATCTCCTTCTTGACATCAGGACCACCTCCAGGCTCATCCACAGTCTCCAAGAGAACCAGTTTCTATTGATCAGCTTCCATATCAGCCCTTTGAGCTACAGATGCTCCTTCATCTTCAATGTCATAAGCAGGTATAATATCCTGACTCTCAGTTTGTGGTTCTTCTAGGTGAGGTTGTTTATCACTGGGCTGCTGAGCAACCAGAGGTCTAACCGGCTGGGAAGACTCTCCATCATTTCTTCTTCCTGCAGATTTGGATTTTGCTCTTACATGCCCACTCATATTTCCCAACTTAACTCCCAGGAGTATTGCTATGAGGATCAATTGGCTGAGTTTCATTCAGCAAGGAAGAATCCAAATGGCAGGAACATGATCTGCCCTGCACAGCTACTGTTGGTCTTTTTTCTTACCTCTATATCTTCTAAGTCTGCACCATATGCATGGTAAGTACTCAATAAAAACTTGAAGCTAACCTGATACTTCAAGTTTAAGTAATACATCATCCACCAGATTGGATTCAAGGTAGCTGGTTTGAAGGGTGGGGTGTGTGTGAAGTGACCAGGGACATTTTCAGTTGTGTGAGACCCTCAAGCCCAGAGAGCTGTGCTTTGAGTCTCATTCCTCATCTCCATATGGAACATCCCACGTAGGATAACAAAATGGAGAGGCTAGAGCCATTTAGTTATCTAGAGGCTAGAGAACTTTGCTTTCTGGCTTTCACTCTTTTCTCAGGACACTGTTTGGTTTGAAGAGGCCTAATGATGCTACTTACAAAAGCAAAAACACTGAAACAGATCCTTCTGAGTAGTATGTCTAGTATAATTGCCTCTTCCAGATTTTCTCAAGGAAAAAAACATTTGCTTTTTGGCATTTGGTCTTAGTATTAGGACAACTTACAGACTGTGGGCAAAGGCTTTGTGAAAACAGGCATATTGATACATAAGGTTAGGCTTTTTTTTTAACGAGGTGAAAATAAAATTTGGATTTAAAAATTATATTACTGCGTCTAGTGAATGCTCTTGATGTTTCAGGAGAACGTTGCACTGAGTTAAACTCAGCAGATACTTCTTGAGCACCTCTTGAGTTTGGTGGTGCAGATTCAATCTTTGACCTTGAGGAGTTTTGGTCTAGAGAGGAGATTGTGTCTTGAATTTTTTTTTTTTAAATCTATTTATTAGGCTGTCAAATCTAAGAGATTGTGGCAAGAATTTATGTTTGTTTAACGCTGTGGGACTTTTGAAAGAAGAACTGGAACCCTGGAATCCTGGAGCCTTTGACCTTTAAATTGTAGATCACAAACTTTCCAAAATAGTTTAAAGATTATCCTGCAATGGAGAGTCACCATGAAATGAATGGCCATCAAAGGCCATCAAAGTCTCTCTGACTCTTCCCCTGCCTGCTCTGTGAGAGTTTCCACCATCTCAATTCCTTCCAGGTAGACCTGGAAGTTTTCAAGGATGTTCTCATATGTACTCTACCTACTGGTCCTTGGTTACTCGGTGGTGGCCACCATTTTGGTCCTATCCTTCTCTAACTTCTTGCTATGAATCTTTTTTCATGACAGAAGTTGGTGCCCTGGGTGACCAAAGACACTCTAGTTACAGGTCACCAAAAGCCCACACAGCCAGCTAGTATGTATGGCCATGCCTCTGTCAGGACCTCCACCAATTCTAATGCTGCCACCCACTCTGTCTACGGATATGGTCCACACCTTTCCTCTCCTTCCCTGCCTGTGGCGAAAAAGCTCTAAAACAAAACCAGAGCACACACCTGGATCCAGTTAGCAATCTGTTCAGGAGCCAAGTAAACAAGGAATTTCTGAGTCACAGCCTTTCTGTCCCCCACTTCATGTCTTCTGCTTGCTACCTCATCAGCCAAGAGATGCCTGACATGAGAAGCTCGATCTTTGCTTCAGACGTTCCCATTTTTGCTCTCATTCACCATCCCCCCTGGGAGGAACCAATTTAACTCCAAATAAATTAAGGGAATCTATCCTGTAGGTGTGTTTGTAATAAGGCATATGCCTATGCTCCCCACACCCCCAAAATTAGCCCAGAGAAACACTCCCTTTCTCCCTACAGTCAGCTCTGTCTGCCAAGGAGAAGCAGATTTCCTGAGGCTGTTTGTCCTAGACCTTCCCATTCCCAGTGGGGGCCTGGGCTGGCTCGTTTTATTGTCTGCCTTAGAAAGAACAGTCTGGGTTGGTCAAGAGGTTAAGAATCCCAACCTTATACCCAGCACACAAAGCAGTTAGGAGCCCAGGCTTTGGTAGCAAGATCCTGGCCCTGCCACTTTTTATCCACTCTGACCTTCCCCTTATCTGTAAAATGGGGAGATCCTTGTGACAGAGGGGAGCACTAAGTAAGACTGTATATATAGTGTTTGGCTTTGAATCACAATAATCACTCAGTTATTGGTTGCTACTAATAAAAATGAAAATAGCTAAGTGGTTTCCTTTTAATAGCAAGACATGTGATAGTAGTGTTTTAACATGTCTTCCTGCCTCCGGCTTCTTATTCTCTGCAATCCGTTTCCATTCAGCTGCTAGATTCATCCCCCCAGAACATTTTGATCACATTATTCCCCCATGTGAAAATGTTAGACGGCTTCCCATTACTTACAACTAAAGTCTGAAGTCCCCCTCTTTGCACTCAAGGCGCTTTGATCTGGCCCCAACAAAACATTACCTCCTTTTCTCCACTACTCCTCTTCACACCTCCTCCACTTCAATTAAAATAAACTCCTTACATACACCCACACCCTGCACACTGTTTGTCCTTTTATCCAGAATCCAGATCTTCTCTCTTCTTTGCGCTTGGCTCAAGGGCCACCTCTTCCACCAAGCCTTTCCCAGCCCCTAGTAAACCCCATAACTCTTTACGAGCTTTGGGGCACTTATCCTTTGTCACGACACAAGAATCTGCATAAACTTTGTGCTTCAAATTTATACATACATCTCCCATATCAGATGATTAATGATGATATCTGCCTGATTCATCTCCATATTCCTAAGCCAAGGTTTCTTAACCTCACTACTATTGATGTTTTGGGATACATAATTCTTCGTCATGGCGGGACGTCACGCACACTGTAGGCTGTTTAGCAGCACCCCTGGTCTCCACTCACTAGATGCCAATAGCATCCCCCCACCCCTGGTTGTGACAACCAGAATTGTCTCCAGACATTGCCAGATGTCCCCTGGAGGGCAAAATCACCCCCAGTTGAGAACCATTGCCTTAGACCAAGCTTGGAGGCCTGAATATGGATGGTTCTGAGTAAGTGCTTATGAAAGAAAAGAAGGAGTTTGGCTTAGGTCCTTTTGAATTTAAACAGTAGTGGAACCTACAATTAATGATATTATTTCAGTAATTGGAAATAAAAGTATAGAGTTCCCATGAGAACTAAGAACTAGAGATGGAGATTTGAATGCCACCAGCATGGAATCAGCCAATAGGTATCTATTGTGTAACATAACATTTAGGAGTGTGGAGTCAGGTAGGAGTCGGGTTCCAATACTGGCCTCACCACTGTGTCACTGTAGGTGAGTACCTTAATGTCTATGAGCTTCTGTTCTCTCATTCTGTAAAATGGGGATAATAATTGTCACCCTCATGGGGTTGCTATAAGGATAAATTAGATAATGCACTTAAAGTGGTTAATAGAGAGCCTGGAATGTAGTACGCACTTAATAATAGCACAAAAAAGCTATTATTAATACTGTGATTATTATTGTAATAATGATTCATGTCTAATCCTTTTGGAGGTCATGACAGTATTATTTATTTCCATCTTATAGATGGCTTGTGGTTACAATCTGGATCTTCTGACCTCCAACTTTCACTACATCATCATTTATCTGACACAATGCAAATGGAGTCTCATTTACAGGAAGAATCTTCACTTTTATTAAATTTGGAAACTGAGTGCTAACTGCCTACAGCAAAAATTCTTTTTCAATTGGTACATATCATCTTTGTCTATAACTATCATTGGGAAATTCAATAACTGCTTATTAAGCACTTTGGATGAGTAGATGTGCTAGATATTGGATATAAGACACCTGGTTTGCTAAAACACAGCACCTGCCTGTTTGTAGCTTACAAACCTGCAAGCTCAAAGATTCTGTCCTTTAGGCTTTAAAAAAATGGATTCATAAGTTTAGCAACCAGTGGGCACCAGCTCCAGGCAGCACTTGATTTTTGGAGTAAAGCAGCACGAGCGGCTGCCTTGGCCCCTGGCAGAAGCCTAGACAGAAGCTCAGGGACAGGACAACAGGTAGGTGGGGAAGCCAATTTCCGCCTGAGCGAGCCAATCGGCTAAGCGTATCCGTGCAGGTCAATCCACAGTCCGGCAGAATAATTCTCTTGCCTTAGAAAACAAACACCAGAGAGAAGGTCAGGAAAATTTAGCCCCGAACCAGTTCTATCACCAACAAACTGGTTGACCCAGGAAAAAAAAAAAAAAAAACCTCTCCAAGCCTCTGTTTACTCATTTCTAATTCAGGGCATCAGATGAAATGAGTGGTACTTAATTAGTGCTACCCATATTGGAGGTGGAACACTGGAATAGTGTAGATGGTGCAGGATTTTTTTTTTTTAAGCAATTACAGCCATTAACAAAATGCCTGACAACTCATAAATATACCTTGGGGGGTGGGGGGGAAGCGTTTGTTATCACATTAGATCGCTGTTGTTTAACCGAGTGTTTATCCAGTGGGTTAGATTCATTTGTTCATTCATTCATTCAGCAGTTGGGCACACTGGCTATGTCATGGGCCTGGACTGGGAATAGAAACTGCCCTTGTCCTCAGATGGGGCTTACATGTAACCAGTGAAATCAATCATAGGTTACAGGAGGAGGCATGGAGTCTTTTTCCCTCCAAATACGAATCCCTGTGCTGAATCTGATATGCCGCTGTGGACCTGGTGATGGAGATCCCTACCTCCCGACTCCTTACCGCCAGCTACTTACACCCCTTTCCCACTGGCTGGAAAATTCTCCAGCGGTTGTTCGAGTCGCCGACACCCCTGGTTTCCGCGGCAGCAGAGGGATCTGCTTCGAGTGCCTTCGGATTCCTGTAGGTGGAGCCAAACCCCCTGACTGAGAGGCTGCGGCCCGCTCCCTCCGCAGCCCCCGGCGGGCACTTCTCAATCCACCTCCTTCCCTCTCTCTCCTTCTCTCTTGTGCGGTCCCTTCCACATCCCCACCAACCGAGTGCGTCGGAGGGGAAATCGTGCCAGACTTTGGAGACGGCTGCCAGGTTTCTCTCAAGTCTTGGCTTAACAAAGGAAAGCAAATTACAAAAATGGTAATTTTCAAACCAGCGTTCAGTGGTATTCATATCGACGTTTGGGTAGCGCACAGGCACAGACCGCATTCGTGCTATTTTGTGATTAAAATGATACCGAAAATACCTCCTTGCTTGGGTTTTCTTCTTCCAAAACGACTTCTTTCCCTCTTCGAATTTCCCTTTCTTCGGAGAGCGGCAGCCCCCTGACCACTCTAGAACTGTTAACATCTGTGGAAACCTTGCCTCTGCTGACTTTTTTCTGAAGAGTTGAACTTTTAAAATGCCTGCGCTTTGCAGCCTGGAGAAATCCAGATAAAGAAGTTTCTAGGCACTTTCCCAGGGACGCCTGCGTTTCGTGTGGGGAACTCCGAGTTCTATGACAGAGCATAAATCGTCTTTCCATTTCATCTCCATGCGCGGACAACACCTGAATGTGAAACTTGCCAGAAACACATGCTACCTTGTTCTCCCCTCAACTTGAATGGTGTGATCTGTCTCATCCTTAAAAAATGGTTTTAAAGTGGCCGCTGAGTTGGGTCTTGAATGATCTTACTTCACGGTGAAGTTTTTTAAAAAAAAGAAAAAAAAAAAAAGCTTGATCATATCTCCTTGCTAATTTTTGTTGTTGCTAGACAGGCCTTGTCCCAAGTGGGTTTGTGAGAAAGGCGCTCCCATTGTTTGTTGCCCCCCAGACTGTACCATTTCTTTCCTTGGAAGCTTTGTCTCCTTCTTACACAGCTGTGTTTGCGGTGCCTGGAGACAGGTGGGGGGAGCAGCCTCCAGGTCCAAGCTGCCAATTCTCTCTCTAAGGACTGTCTGAACAGCTATTAAAATTTAAAGATCACACACAAACACACACACACACATTTTTTTTGGTGGCAGTCACTCACTACATCTGACTGTTGTGTAGGGACAGCTGTACCAATTAGCCAGACTGAGACTAGAAGTCACAGCCATTCTATTGTCTGTATTCTCCAGTCCACAGAAGCATTACCTTGGGCCATGGCCACGTCTTTCTTTCTTTCTTTTATTTTTTTATTTTTTTGGCCACACGGCATGAGGGAATCTTAGTTCCCTGACCAGGGATTGAACCCATGCCCCCTGCAGTGGAGGCTCGGAGTCCTAACCACTGGACTACCAGGGAAGTCCAACGGTCACATCTTTCGAGGCACTTTCAAGGCTACGCGTCCTGTAGCCTTGGCCCAGTGATGGGACTGATTATGATTGTGGGAGAAAGGACCACTCATCTCAATACGTAAACATGGGCAATCTTCAGGCAGTAGTCACAGTAAGAGGTTTTTGTTGGTTGGGGCCCACACAAAAGAGAATTCTCTACCCGGGTCAAATGAGAGCAGATAAGTCAGACTAGACTGGTAGTGTTTTTCAGACTTCGGAATGGAAGGATGACTTTTCCAGACTGGGTCAGACACCCTATGGTTTCACCCTGAGGACTCTAGCTCTGAGTACCCCGTCCTCTTTAGGACCCTCGTGCCTTGGCTTGTGCTCTTACCTCCTCTTGGAATTTCTCCCCCATCCACTGCTCTACTTAGCAAACTCTTGTCTTTCAAGACTTCTCAAATGCAATCCCTCTGAAGTCTTTCATAGCCATGCCCATGTGCCAGTCCCCCTGTAGAATTAATCATTCTGTGGTCTGTTTAGTATAATTCTATTGCTTGGATCTGTGTAACATACTACACTGTATTACGCATATTTTTTATGCCTCTTTCTCCCCTGATAGAATATACTCTTTGCTAAGACAAGGAATACGTCTTATTTACCTCACAACTCTCACACTAAAAATGCTCAGGAAAAAAATCTCGTGAATGAATAAAGACATGGTTTTTAAACATTTTCAAAGGGGAAATTTGTTTTCTTTCTGGTTCTTCTATTTCAACGGCCAGCCATCTATGACTGTGTCTGTAGATCTGAGAGTAAAAATTCTAGGTTTATGTTAAAGTCTGATTTTAATATCTCAGAGACATTCTTCTGCTTATGGTAAGGAAAGTTTGATATGGATGTAGGTGGAAAATTTCTACGTTCCCACCATCTGATTAACGCATCTGTTCCTACAAAATCCGTGGTGTCTGTGGTGAGAGCAGAATATCACCACAGATACAGGAGCTTGTAAGAATGATGGAATTCTATCGTTAGATGTAGCCTTATGAGTTATACTAACTAGCTGTTATTTATTAGACTTTATTCATTAAGTTGCTCAAGCCAGAAACCTGGAAATGTCCTTGGAACCTCCTTCTCCATCACTTCCCACGTCCAGTTATCTCCAAGTCATGTCACTTCTCCAAAATATCTCTCAGATTTGTCCACTGTTCTTCATCTCTGCCATTGAGCCATTCCAAGCCACTATCACTTCCCACCTGGACAATTGCCAAGGCCTTCTAGTTAGTCTTTCTGCTTCTTGTCTTGCCTGACTCCCGTCATGTCACTCCCTGGCCAGCCACTTTTCAAAGGCTGCACTTAGCATAATCCTTTATATGGCATGGTGCGGTCTGGCTCCCGCCTATCTTTTGAGCCTCTTTCTCACTGAATATACTAGCCTCCAGGTCCTTGAACTTGCCAGAGTCCTGCCTACTTCAAAGCTTATCCCTGTGCTTACTTCTCCTGGGAATACTCATTCTCTCTCTCTCTCGGATCACTTCTCGTCTTTCAGAAATCAATTTCAATGGCACTTTCTTGGAGATGTGTCCCCTGCTTCTCCTCCCCTCTTCCTCTCTCCTGGATAAATCAGGTACCCACTATTTGTCCCTCCTGATGCCTTGTTTTTCCTTCATGTGAAGGATCACAGGTTACAGTGACAAAATTATTCATGTTTTTATTTATTTTATGTCTATCTCCCCATCCACAGTAGAACACATGAAGACAGGGATCGTGTCCCTTTATTCAAAAGAGTTGACCTGTATACCCAGTGCCTAACATATAGTAGGTTGTCAAGAAATACTCTGGCTAGTGCTGCAACAAGAAATGCAGCAAGTCATGTGTAACAGGCCTGTGACATGAAAACAGTTTCACGCAAAAAAATAAATGGTAATCTGCAATGAGACTCAAAGCTCTTTATGCACACGGAGCAAGCAAGGGGAAGACTTGAGTTATGATATGATATCCCATGGTCTTTCTCCACTGCCATTTGAAAAATAAGAAGAGAACAAGAACAAAAATATTTGTTTTACAGCTCTACCAAGATTCAGCCCTCCCCTTTCTCTCCCCCTTGCATCAAGTACATCCTGTACTTTTGGCAACATGTTGACTGGATATTTAAAAGCTGTGAACTGTTCTGAAAATTTCACATACTGGGTTATGGGCCATGTGTGTTTGATCAAAATTCAATTACTACGCTGTACCATACTTGGAAACCTATCATCCCAAGTTATGAAGTATGACGAAATAGGCGAACCTAATTGGTTCAGTATGGGAACAGTATCAACCAAGCTTGTTATGATAAATAGCTTCCTGTGTTAAAGGTTCTCTAGAGCTTATAAGTATCTTGGCTCACCTCCTTCAGTGGAATAAGAATATTGCTCCCAGGGACCCCCTAGATCACTGTCTCTCCAATGCAATGGCAGTTCAGAGTTTTCTTCAACTTACTACCCCTGAAAAAGAAAAATGCTGTGCAATTTTCCCCCTCTTCATTTAGAATTTGAGCACCTGGGAACTTCTTTAGCTTTCTTTTTTTCCCATAGAAAAACAATTTTAAAAAATTATGAAGCATTCGAAATATAGGAAAATAGAACAAACTTCAGACAACCTTGTACCCACCACTCAGAATTAACAAATAATCATTTTTTTTTCCTATTTCCACCAGATTTTTTGTCTTTGTTTTTTTTTTTTTTTTTTTTTTTTTTTAGGGAAGGCTCTTTTATTTATTTATTTATTTTTATATTTTATTTTTGTGTTGGGTCTTCATTTCTGTGCGAGGGTGTCCTCCGGTTGTGGCAAGCGGGGGCCACTCTTCATTGCGGTGCGCGGGCCTCTTCACTATCGCGGCCTCCCTTGTTGCAGAGCACAGGCTCCAGATGCGCAGGCTCAGTAGTTGTGGCTCACGGGCCTAGTTGCTCCGCGGTATGTGGGATCTTCCCAGACCAGGGCTCGAACCCGTGTCCCCTGCATTAGCAGGCAGATTCCCAACCACTGCGCCACCAGGGAAGCCCTGTCTTTGTTTTTTATGAATCCTTTCTCATGCTTCTTGGGACCAAAGATGGACCACCATTTATTAAATCACAGTGTTCATGCGATTTATAAATTCAGTCCTGACATACTCTAACACGCTTGAATTGAGTGGATGTGCATCTTATCACAGGTATTACAGTACCTGTCAGTTGTAAGTCTTTTCAGGTGTTGAAATGGACTCAGTGAAAATTCCTGGTCTATATTGTAGATGAGATTGCAAGGATCCATAGAGGAGGAGCGTTGTTGGAGGTATAGGGAGAGAGATCAAGACATTGTCTTAAGAGTTCAGAAAGAAAATATTCCCATGCTCTGTGGCCATCATGGGCATATATATATATACATAATTTTTCTTTAGAAGTGACATTTTTGGTTGAGTTAGAAGTATTTCCTTCTAGTGATCTCAGTAAAGGACAAAACAATTGGTTGATTGCCATCTTAATTTCTGAAAAACAGTCAGTGGCACTGACGTTTTCCTTAGAAGAGAGCTTTAAGGCCAGGAAAGTTTACATATATCTACCTTTAATTCAAGTCATCCACTAGCAGTGGATTTCCCAGCTTTGCTCTCATTTTGTTCACCATTTTTTATTAGACCATCCTCTTTAACCTGTTAACAAAAATGCATAATGCTAAATCTGCATGTCTCCCCTGGAAAAAAAAAATTTGTGTTCCATAAAAAGTTGTTTTGGTAAAAAGCAGGAGCCTTAGTTTGTTCTTGACAATAATTCATCAATCATGAGTGCTGCAATACACAACCAAGACACAGAGAAAGATCTTTGGTGAAGGTAAATATGCAAGCCCACCCAAAGGAAAAGTGAATATACCGTGTGGTTTAGCAGTTTGAAATCACAATGCTGCCAAGATTAGATTAGAGACGTTTTTGTTCTGTGCAGTACCATTAGGTTTACTTTAGAAATTGCAATTAGTATAAAAGTTGTGATTTCTAAAATGGCCCACTCGCCTTTCTTGTTTTCCTGTATCAGTGGTTGCTAGTACTGTAATCCTTCCGTAATTTTTAAATAGAACTTCCAATAAGAAGTGCTCCCTGAGAGCTATAAACTTTAAAAAATAGAATGTGACTGTAGGCACTTATGCTAATAAGTGCCTACATAATTTTTTTCGCTTAACAAATGTCTGATTTTTTCAAATCAGCTTCTCCTTCTCCTTCTCCTCCTTCTCCTTCTTCTTCTTTTTTTTGTATTGAATCTTGCCTGATTGAATAACATGGGAATTGCCAGAATAAATGCTATTATCTATGTACAGTAATTAAGGAAATAGCCCTTGTCATTCTAATCGGGATCAGGCTCTGCCTGCCTGTATTAAACTTAAATGATAAAGAATTGCTGGAGTATAGTGCAAAATAAAGGGAAGTCAGTTACTAGCATGTGGTTATTCTAGATAAATAGTAGATAAAATGGAGGGATGCATTTTATAGAGAGTGAGGAAGAAGTTAAATAACAAAAGTATGTCCACTTTTCTAATTTAATGAAATCATTATTTCAGGAAAAGAAACTCTTTAGTTTCTGTCTTTGGGAAGAGTCAGTGTTTCCTTCATAAACTTCAGTGTATTATTTTAAAACATAGCTTCAGCAAATACAGGTCAAACTCTACCATAGGAAACATCAGTTTTAAGACAGCAATTCTCTCAGCAATCACAATAAACATTTTACTGTAATAAAAATAGAATGAAGCTTTGGAAAAGGCCACATTACATGGTTCTGAAACGATGCTGACAGGAGTAAAGCTTCCCTTACAGAGCCAGTGTGCCAAAGTCTCTTCCTCTGATGTTCTCTATGGCTCTCCTTCCATGTCTCTCTGTGTATTGATCTCTCCTGGCTACTATAGATCTCGTGTTTCAAATATAGCACGAAGGGGTCTAAGGGCTCTGGCAAGTCTTGGAACAAGCCTCACCCTGAAGCCATGAAGTATAAGAAACACAGTTTGTTTTCTTTAGAAGAAATTGAAGTGAAGCAGTGGTTCTCTGCCAAAGAAGGTTCCAAGCACCATATTAACCAGTGTCTGAAAAACTGGTGTGCTCTGTACTTTGCAAGGTCTGGTGCAGGGGTCAGCAAACTGTTCCTGTAAAGGGCCAGATAATAAATACTTTCAGCTTTGCAGGACATATGTTCTCTGTCACAACTACTCAAGTGGTAGCGTGAAAGCACCACAGACAACATGTACAAAAATGAGCATGGCTGTATTCCAATAAAACTTTATTTATGGACACTGAAATCTGAATTTTACATACCTTTCATGTGTCATGAAATATTCTTCTTCTTCTAGTTTTTTCCAACCCTCTAAAAATTTAAAAATCATTCTGAGTTCATGGGCCATACAATACCAGGTGGCAGGCTGGATTTGGCCCACAGGCTGGAGTTGGCTGGCTTCTGATCTAGTTGAGCATAATTTTTTTTTCACTTAACAAATGTCTGTTTAGCACCTACTTTGGCCAAAATACTTTTAAGGCATTTTGATAAATATTAAAGTGTAGAAGACATTCAACAAACATTTAACACATATCTGTCGAGCTCTGTGATGTCCCAGGCACAGTGCTCGGTGCTGGAAATATGATAGAGAGCAACATAGACACCACCCTGCTCTCACGAGTTTTTGTTGTAATGAAGCATGAAAAGCGCTACAGCAGGGGAATTACAGAGATTGTGATAGCACATGGCAGATATAACCTGACTTTGAGTAGCTTTTGATTTTTTAAAATGGTATTGATACTTGATCTTTCCATCTCTAATCTCTCCTTTCTACATCACTAATTATTCTTCTTGAGGTAGAGTATGGTGATGATACTTCCCTGCAGGCAGGAAAGGTGAAACAATACCTAGAACAAATTTCTGTTCCAGT
This sequence comes from Balaenoptera borealis, assembly GCF_965194805.1. Taxonomy (NCBI): domain Eukaryota; kingdom Metazoa; phylum Chordata; class Mammalia; order Artiodactyla; family Balaenopteridae; genus Balaenoptera; species Balaenoptera borealis. Next base: position 141,660,878 of record NC_138860.1, read on the forward strand.
GAGGACAAATTGTTTCCCCCTCCATTATGCAGTGGTCCAATTAATCCGCCGCCAGGTAATTATCTGATCTTTCCAGAGTATGGTATCAGATAGGGGGCTAAGCTTGGGACTCTACTGTTGGAAGAGTGAGCAGTGCCATCCAGATCCAACATGGTGAGAAGTCTTTCTCTGTTATTGAACCCATAAATAACAACCGTCTCTGTCACTAGGGCAATTACTTTATTCTTGTACACATCGAGCAAACTCTGGCATTACTAGGAAAGATGCTGGCTGATATTCACAGATCAGATCATCTTTCCCTACTGTTATTGAGAGCCTTCTCTGCAGTGGGGTGCCCTCTGATAAGCATCCCCATAGAACACAAATAGTCTCACCTTCTGGGGCCATTCTGTGAGATCTGACATTACAATGCTCTCCATTCATCCTTGTTTTACCAACCCTCCAATCATGTTCCTCCCAAGTCTATGACCATCTAGCTAAACAATTTAGTACTACCCACAAATTTCTAGGGATCTGTACCTCTTCTTTTTCCTTCCAGGCAAACGGGCAATGATATGCGCTGCTTGAGTTTCTGCCTACGGCAAGAATTCTTTCCTTATTGTCCTTAAGTAGGTCACACTGTTTCCACAGTCCACTTTTAACTAGTGCATATTCCTGCAAATGTTTTTGGCTTCTTCAGGTCACTTTTCGTAAGCAACGTCCCACAAAGCTATTTGAATGAGTTGAAGAAGAGGTGGCAGTACCACTGGAGTACGTGCACGGGGAGTGTTGTTGACCCGCCCATGCGGCAGCTTACACTGCCTTTACCACCTGCATTAGTAAAATTTCATATTTAACACTTCCTCTTGATTTTGGACTGTTACTATGTATGCCCACTTTTATGGTTTGATGAATTAGACAATACACAGTTGATAATGGGCAGCTCAGGTCACATGGTTCTTTGGTGTCTCATGGCCAAGCATTCAGTCTCTACCAGCCAGGAGATGTTTCTCAAAAAGAGACTACGTACTTGTGGAAGAGTAGGTGGCTTTGCCCCAAGCCCTAGGGGCTTGCATTCTGATTCTTCTATTGGCACTATCTGTCTAGTTTCCTCGTCAGCCATACACACTTTGAGCACCATGATTCTGCTACACCATATGTCCAAGCTGCTTGCTTCTCAACCTGGACCAGCTGGAGAATCAAAGCTTGCTCTGGGACCTAATCAAAGTTGACAGTCCTTAGGTCTTATTTGGTAAATGTGTCCAGCGGTTTATCCAAATGTGGTATGAATTTCCTCTAAAGAAGAGATCTTCTAAGCATCTCTATACTGAGGTGACAGAGCCCTGGATTTTTATGAGGTTTATCTCACACTCTTTCATGCACAGGTGTTTTATCAAAGAGTCTAGGATTACAGCTGCTTCTTATTTACTATGTCTTAAGAATATGATATCATCCATGTACTGAACTACCATGATGTCCAGTGGGATGGTGAGGCAATCAGTGTCCTGTTAACTACGTTTTGACAGAGAGTCAGAGTTGCTATAACCCTGAGGTAAAACAGTACTGGTGAACTGCTTTCCTGACAGATGAATCAAACTCTTTTGATATTCTCTGCTTACTGGTGTAGAGAACGAAAAATTTATCCAACTGATAACTGCATACCAAATGCGAGAGTCTGTGTTGATTTGCTCCAGTAAAGAGATCATATTTGAAAAAGCAATTGCATTTGAAGTGCTGCCAAATGACTAAATTTAAGAGAATCCATTGTCATTCTCCAAAACCCATACATCTTCTGCCATGGCTATAGTGGTGAATTAGACGGGGCTATGTTAAAAATCACCACCCAGCATCTTTCAAATCTTATTTTTGAAATAGTTTATTGAATTACTTTAAGGTGAACATCTTTGTAACCAACACATGACTCAAGAAATAGAACTTGGCCAGTCATCCCAGAAGCATCTACAACTGCCTCATCCCAATCACAGCCCTCTTCCTCCCTTCAAAAGTAATGACCATCCTGACTTCTATGTAGTTATCACTTCCTTGAATTCTTATGCTTTTGTCACCTAAGTGTGCATTCTTAAATATTACAGTTTTATCATGCCTATTTGAAAGTTATGCAATTTATCCCAGCCCGTTGGAACTGTAGAGTTTCCCAAAGTCTGGATTTTTTTTTTTATTGTGTACTCGTGGAGCAATTTAACATGCTTCTTCCCCCTTTGTATTTCCTGCAGATTAGCAGCTGGATCTGGAGGCCTGATTGGACTCAGATTCAATCACTTTGGCAATAATATAGGTGATGTTTTGTTCTTTCATTAGAAGACACAATAATATATGTCTTATTTTCACTTTTTTATGATATCAATTGCAAATGAAGCTCAAGGCCGATACCTACTTACTTATTGGAGGTTTCAAAATTGTGATATTTTATCATTTTGTTTTCATATTAGCTGGAATAATTTTATAAAGGGACACTTGCCCATGTGTATTAACTGGTTAGCCAATTCATGTAGAATAAGCAAGATATGTACTTGATTCTTTCCTTTCATTTATCCAGTTCTCAAGGAAGTACGTTGAGTTCCTTTTCATCCTCAGAAGGTGACTAATGAGTTGATTTTTCATTTACTACTATTATAAATAACTCATGGATTTAAACATATTTGAGGGGCTTCCCTGATGGCGCAGTGGTTCAGAATCCACCTACCAATGCAAGGGACACGGGTTCGAGCCCTGATCCAGGAAGATACCACATGCTACGGAGCAACTAAGCCCACGTGCCACAACTACTGAAGCCCGTGTGCCTAGAGCCCGTGCTCCTCAACAAGAGAAGCCACTGCAATGAGAAGACCGAGCACCACAACGAAGAGTAGCCCGCACTCGCCGCAACTAAAAAGAAGGCCCAAGCACAGCAATGAAGACCCAATGCAGCCAAAAATAAATAAATAAATAAATTTATTAAAAAAATAAACATATTTGAGGAATTCCGATCTATTACAATTTTTATTGAAACTGAAAATTTCCCATCGGCCAATAGCAGCCTCTTCAAGTCGGCTTCTGAGTCTTTTTGACATGACCCCTGTGGTCTTTGAGGGCTTCCTTGCTATCTGGTATGTTATGATGTTCCAGGCACATCTTGTATATATCCTGCCCCAGACCTGGAACCAGTCATTTCTCCCCAAATCCCTGGTTTCTTCTCCTTCTTCTTCTTCTTCGTCTTCGTCTTTTCCTTCTCCTTCTCCTTCACCCTCTTCTTTTTTTTAAAATTTGGCCATGCCGTGCAGCTTGCAGGATATTAGTTCCCCAACCAGGGATTGAGCCTGCACCCTCGGCAGTGAAAGCATGGAGTCCTAACCACTGGACCACCAGGGAATTCCCCCTGGTTTCTTCTTCTTTTTTTTTTTTTTTTAACATCTTCATTGGAGTATAATTGCTTTAAAATGGTGTGTTAGTTTCTGCTTTATAACAAAGTGAATCAGCTATACATATACATATATCCCCATATCTCCTCCCTCTTGCGTCTCCCTCCCATCCTCCCTATCCCACCCCTCTAGGTGGTCACAAAGCACCAAGCTGATCTCCCTGTGCTATGCGGCTGCTTCCCACTAGCTATCTACTTTACATTTGGTAGTGTATATATGTCCATGCCACTCTCTCACTTCACCCCAGCTTACCCTTCCCCCTCCCCGTGTCCTCAAGTCCATTCTCTAGGTCTGCGTCTTTATTCCTGTCCTGCCCTTAGGTTCTTCAGAACCATTCTTTTTTTTTTTTTTTAGATTCCATATATATGTGTTAGCGTACGGTATTTGTTTTTCTCTTTCTGACTTACTTCACTCTGTATGACAGTCTCTAGGTCCCTCCACGTCTCTACAAATAACTCAATTTTGTTTCTTTTTATGGCTGAGTAATGTTCTATTGTATATATGTACCACATCTTCTTTATCCAGTCGTCTGTCGATGGGCATTTAGGTTGCTTCCATGACCTGGCTATTGTAAATAGTGCTGCAGTGAACATTGGGGTGCATGTGTCTTTTTGGATTAGGGTTTTCTCAGGGTATATGCCCAGTAGTGGGATTGCTGGGTCGTATGGTAGTTCTATTTTTATTTTTATCGGAACCTCCATAGTGTTCTCCAGAGCGACTGTATCAATTTACATTCCCACCAACAGTGCAAGAGGATTCCCTTTTCTCCACACCCTCTCCAGCATTTGTTGTTTGTACATTTTCTGATGATGCCCATTCTAACTGGTGTGAGGTGATAACTCATTGTAGTTTTGATTTGCATTTCTCTAATAATTAGTGATGTTGAGCAGCTTTTCATGTGCTTCTTGGCCATCTGTACGTCTTCTTTGAAGAAATGTCTATTTAAGTTTTCTGCCCATTTTTTGATTGGGTTTTTTTTTTTTTTTTTAATATTGAGCTGCATGAGCTGTTTATATATTTTGGAGATCAACCCTTTGTCCGTTGATTCATTTGCAAATATTTTCTCCCATTCTGAGGGTTATCTTTTCATTTTGTTTATGGTTTCCTTTGCTGTGCAAAAGCTTTTAAGTTTCATTAGGTCCCATTTGTTTATTTTTCTTTTTATTTCCTTTACTCTAGGAGGTGGATCAAAAAAGATCTTGCTGTGATTTATGTCAAACAGTGTTCTTCCTATGTTTTCCTCTAAGAGGTTTTCAGTGTCTGGTCTTACATTTAGGTCTCTAATCCATATTGAGTTTATTTTTGTGTAAGGTGTTCGGGAGTGTTTTAATTTCATTCTTTTACATGTAGCTGTCCTGTTTTCCCAGCACCACTTATTGAAGAGACTGTCTTTTCTCCATTGTATATCCTTGCCTCCTTTGTCATAGACTAGTTGACCATAGGTGCATGGGTTTATCTCTGGGCTTTCTATCTTGTTCCATTGATCTATATTTCTATTTTTGTGCCAGTACCATATTGTCTTGATTACTGTAGCTTTGTAGTATAGTCTGAAGTCAGGGAGTCTGATTCCTCCAGCTCCACTTTTTTCCCTCAAGACTGCTTTGGCTATTCGGGGCCTTTTGTATCTCCATACAAATTTTAAGATTTTTTTGTTCTAGTTCTGTAAAAAATGCCTTTGGTAATTTGATAGGGATTGCACTGAATCTGTAGATTGCTTCGGGTAGTATATCATTTTCACAATATTGATTCTCCCAATCCAAGAACATGGTATATCTCTCCATGTGTTGGTATCATCTTTAATTTCTTTCATCAGTGTCTTATAATTTTCTGCATACAGGTCTTTTGTCTCCCTAGGTAGGTTTATTCCTAGGTATTTTATTCTTTTTCTTGTAATGGTAAATGGGAGTGTTTCCTTAATTTCTCCTTCAGATTTTTCATCATTATTATATAGGAATGCAAGAGATTTCTGTGCATTAATTTTGTATCCTGCAACTTTACCAGATTCATTGACTAGCTCTAGTAGTTTTCTGGTGGCATCTTTAGGATTCTCTATGTATAGCATCATGTCATCTGCAAACAGTGACAGTTTTACTTCTTCTTTTCCAAAGTGTATTCCTTTTATTTCTTTTTCTTCTCTGATTGCTGTGGCTAGGACTTCCAAAACTATGTTGAATAATAGTGGCAAGTGTGGACATCCTTGTCTTGTTCCTGATCTTAGAGGAAATGCTTTCAGTTTTTCATCATTGAGAATGATGTTTGCTGTGGGTTTGTCGTATATGGCCTTTATTATGTTGAGGTATGTTCCCTCTATACACACTTTCTGGAGAGTTTTTATCATAAATAGGTGTTGAATTTTGTCAAAAGCTTTTTCTGCATCTATTGAGATGATCATAGGGTTTTTCTTCTTCAGTTTGTTAATATGGTGTATCACGTTGTTTGATTTGCGTATATTGAAGAATCCTTGCATCCCTGGGATAAATCCTGCTTGATCATGGTGTATGATCCTTTTAATATGTTGTTGGATTCTGTTTGCTAGTATTTTGTTGAGGATTTTTGCATCTATATTTATCAGTGATAATGGTCTGTAATTTTCTTTTTTTGTAGAGTCTTTGTCTAGTTTTGGTATCAGGGTGATGGTGGCCTTATAGAATGAGTTTGGGAGTGTTCCTTCCTCTGCAAGTTTTTGGAAGAGTTTGAGAAGGATGGGTGTTAGCTCTTCTCTAAATGTTTGATAGAATTCACCTGTGAAGCCATCTGGTCCTGGACTTTTATTTGTTGGAAGATTTTTAATCACAGTTTCAATTTCAGTGCTTGTGATTGTTCTGTTCATAGTTTCTATTTCTTCCTGGTTCAGTCTTGGAAGGTTATACCTTTCTAAAAATTTGTCCATTTCTTCCAGGTTGTCCATTTTATTGGCATAGAGTTGCTTGTAGTAATCTCTTAGGATGCTTTGTATTTCTGCAGTGTCTGTTGTAATTTCTCCTTTTTCATTTCTAATTTTATTGATTTGAGCCCTCTCCCTCTTTTTCTTGATGAATCTGGCTAAAGGTTTATCAATTTTGTTTATCTTCTCAAAGAACCAACTTTTACTTTTATTGATCTTTGCTATTGTTTTCTTTGTTTCTATTTCATTTATTTCTGCTCTAATCTTTATGATTCCTTTCCTTCTGCTAACTTTGGGTTTTGTTTGTTCTTCTTTCTCTAGTTCCTTTAGGTGTAAGGTTAGATTGTTTATTTGAGATTTTTCTTGTTTCTTGAGGTAGGCTTGAATAGCTATAAATTTCCCTCTTAGAACTGCTTTTGCTGCATCCCATAGGTTTTGGCTCGTTGTGTTTTCATGGTCATTTGGCTCTAGGTATTTTTTTATTTCCTCTTTGATTTCTTCAGTGATCTCTTGGTTATTTAGTAACGTATTGTTTAACCTCCCTGTATTTGTGTTTTTTACGTGTTTTTCCCTGTAATTCATTTCTAATCTCATAGCGTTGTGGTCAGAAAAGATGCTTGATATGATTTCAATTTTCTTAAATTCACTGAGGCTTGATTTGTGACCCAAGATTTGATCTCTCCTGGAGAATGTTCCATGCGCACTTGAGAAGAAAGTGTAATCTGCTGTTTTTGGATGGAATGTCCTATATATATCAATTAAATCTATCTGGTCTATTGTGTCATTTAAAGCTTGTGTTTCCTTATTAATTTTCTGTTTGGATAATCTGTAGATTGGTGTAAGTGAGGTGTTAGAGTCCCCCACTTATATTGTGTTACTGTCGATTTCCTCTTTTATAGCTGTTAGCAGTTGCCTTATGTATTGAGGTGCTCCTATGTTGGGTCCAAATATATTTATAATTGTTATATCTTCTTCTTGGATTGATCCCTTGATCATTTTGTAATGTCTTCCTTGACTCTTGTAACATTCTTTATTTTAATGTCTATTTTGTGTGATATGAGTATTGCTACTCCAGCTTTATTTTGATGTCCATTTGCATGGAATACCTTTTTCCATCCCCTCACTTTCAGTCTGTATGTGTCCCTAGGTCTGAAGTGGGTCTCTTGTAGACAGCATATATATGGGTCTTGTTTTTGTATCCATTCAGCAACCCTGTGTCTTTTGGTTGGAGCATTTAATCCATTCACGTTTAAGGTAATTATTGATATGTATGTTCATATTACCATTTTCTTAATTGTTATGGGGTTTTTTTTGTAGGTCCTTTCTTCTATTGTGTTTCCCACTTAGAGAAGTTCCTTTAGCATTTGTTGTAGAGCTGGTTTGGTGGTGCTGAATTCTCTTAGCTTTTGCTTTTCTATAAAGCTTTTGATTTCTCCATCGAATCTGAATGAGATCCTTGCCGGGTACAGTAATCTTGGTTGTAGGTTCTTCCCTTTCATCACTTTAAGTATATCATGCCACTCCCTTCTGGCTTGTAGAGTTTCTGCTGAGAAATCAGCTGTTAACATTATGGGAGTTCCCTTGTATGTTATTTGTCATTTTTCCCTTGCTGTTTTCAGTAATTTTTCTTTGTCTTTAATTTTTGCCAATTTGATTACTCTGTGTCTCGGCGTGTTTCTCCTTGGGTTTATCCTTTATGGGACACTCTGTGCTTCCTGGACTTGAGTGGCTATTTCCTTTCCCATGTTAGGGAAGTTTTCAACTATAATCTCTTCGAATATTTTCTCAGGTCCTTTCTCTCTCTCTTCTCCTTCTGGGACCTCTATAATGCAAATGTTGTTGTGTTTAATGTTGTCCCAGAGGTCTCTTAGGCTGTCTTCATTTCTTTTCATTCTTTTCTCTTTGTTCTGTTTGGCAGCAGTGAATTCCACCATTCTGTCTTCCAGGTCACTTATCCGTTCTTCTGCCTCAGTTATTCTGCTATTGATTCCTTCTAGTGTATTTTTCATTTCAGTTATTGTATTGTTCATCTCTGTTTGTTTGTTCTTTAATTCTTCTAGATCTTTGTTAAACATTTCTTGCATCTTATCGATCTTTTCCTCCATTCTTTTTCCAGGGTCCTGGATCATCTTCACTATCATTATTCTGAATTCTTTTTCTGGAAGGTTGCCTATCTCCACTTCATTTAGTTGTTTTTCTGGGGTTTTATCTTGTTCCTTCATCTGGTACATAGCCCTCTGCCTTTTCATCTTGTCTATCCTTCTCTGAATGTGGTTTTTGTTCCACAGGCTGCAGGATTGTAGTTCTTCTTTCTTCTGCTGTCTGCCCTCTGGTGGATGAGGCTATCTAAGAGGCTTGTGCAAGTTTCCTCTTGTAGGGCTTTTAAGTCTATCAATTTCACTATTGCTTTTCTCTGATTTCTCCAACACAGATGCCAATAATATACAGATATTATTGCTGTTGTTAGTATTTTACTGGTGTTTTCCCTCCATCCATTTGTATTTTGAGGTTTATCATCCAGTTTTGTTGTAAATATTGATTATATTTGGTCTTATATCAGTTTTTCTGTGGGGATTCAACAAGATCTGCCACCATCTTCCCAATTCAAATCTTTTTCCCCCCATATTATCAGAAATTGAGTTTATTGCAGAATAATAGAGGAATTGCTGTTTGGGAAATGCAGATTGTAGCAAGCTTCAGGTGAGTACTTCAAGTCTTTGATGGTGATATTTATATGTAAGTCACCCAGGGATGTGATATCGGTTTTTTTGTTTGTTTTTAATAAGTCAAGAGACAGTGGAAATTGTCATGGTGGAAAATGAGGTTAAGTGGCATCCTCCTGAAGGTAGATGCTCAAGGAAGGTCAGTGCCGGCTCTCCACACAAGGCAGAGCCAACTTCATCAAATGGGGAGGAAGGACTGCTTCTTCTGGCATATGAGGTTTAGTGGGTATTGGGGGGCTCCAGGGACTCATATTCATCTAATTATACTCAGATGTTCTCATCTCAGTTTTCAGGAGTCCACTCTCTTTTTTTTGTTTTTGTTTGTGTGTGTGTGTGTGTTTTTGGGGGGGTCCACTCTTTCTTAATCAAAGTCTGTCTTGACCATAAAAGACATGGTGAGGCTGTGAATTCAATTTCATTTCAAAACTGACATGATCAGCCTTGGCATCTTATTTGGACATGTCAGCCTACTGGCTTTAAGAGATTGCATATTGTTTGATGGCAGTTACAATAACTTTCTAATCCTCTAATTTTGCCTAGATTGTAGAATTCAAAGAAATGTAAGGCCTGAGCTTATAGTGCCTTTCTTTAAGCTCTCCAGGGCTTCAGAATTGTCCAGCTTGAGCCATCATCCTTGTCTGCCCCATTTCTACCATACTAATCCACCAAAAGGCTTGCCTTCAATAGGTACTTAATGTAAGTCCAAAAATGTGGTAATTTAAGTAACTCTGCTTGCAACTCTCATGGACTGCCAGTTCCCATTTCTCAGTGGGGAATGAATCATCTCTACCTTCACATCCAACCAAACCAAGATAACCACTCCCAAATTCTTGTTGTTGAGAGTCAGTTATCTATAACCACTTCCAGTTTCACAAACTGTACTAGGGCTCAGTATAGGAGATAGAAAATACCCTAGGTATTTTAAACAAAAGAGGATTTTTATACAGGAAATTGGGTGCTTTAAAAACGGTTGGAAATGCTAGAGTAGCATGAATTGGGAAACCACCACTGTCACTATTAAGTTCAGTGCTCATCATCACAGATGCTATTCAGAGATCAGATATTTGGGGTTAGGAAGCCACTTCCTCTGTCACCGTTGAAACTTTCTTGCCTCCCATAAAGGTGATAACCAGACACTGAGTCTGGTCGTCATTGCCTCCTGCTTCTTGACACTCAAGTTTTCATTTCATGAGCTTGCTTGTTAGTAGAAATAACAACAGAAGAGTGCCTCTGTTCCATATTTGTCTTCCAAAATTTGGGGAATGTATTAATTGGCAGGACCTTATTTGCATACAGAACCCTAGCTGCAAGAGAGTCTGGGTGATGTAGTTTTTCCCTTTCTAAGGTCTCTGAGGGGGTGAGAATGGATACTATTCAGTATGTCAAAAAACTAAAAAAAAAAAATTTGGCATATGTTAGTCCGTTTCTGTTGCTTTATGCAAAATGGGTGATAAACTGTAGTGAGGTGAAGAGTTAATGGAAAAGAGGCAATATAAACAGCAAAAATAGTATACTCTTTTAAAGAATTTGTGTATGAAGAGGTGAGAGATGAGATGGTAATTAGTGGGAGAGTTCAGAGGAAAGAGTTTCTATTTAGAAGAAAGAGATTTAAGAAGTGGAATAGGGAGGGGGAGGAAAGAGTAGAGAAGAGATTTGTTGAGGATTTAGAATGGGACACCAGGGGCAATTGATCTAATAAGGTCTGGAGGAGGTGGGAAGGGAGGCATCAAGGTTATAAGTGTTGGGGTTGGCCCCAAACAGAGAAGCAGCTTTACTCTACAGAGTCATGCGAGGACCTTGAACACACAAAGATCTAACACATGCAAGGACCCTCCAGGTGTGAGAGATCAGGGAGCTTGATCATAGGCGAACACACATGCTTACTTCAGTCATACGAGTATTTTGTGTAAAATAGATGATGAGATGTGCATGTAGTTTCAGTTTTTGGAAATACAGAACTTATTTGGGGTCAAATCATCTTTCGAATATTTTTAACTGCTTGTTCTTAAGATATTTACTTAAGACAGATCAAATCCAACCTGTATCATGTAAAATATGAGCACTGTTCCACAACCACTTTTTTTTCACTCGTGAATGTGTGTTGCTGCCAGACACTGGATCAATGGATCAGTCAGGACTCAACACTGCTCTGCTCAAGCCTGGCTCTTACACACAGTCCTTCATTCCGCTGGTCAGTGGGTCTCCATCACTTCACTCTCGCCATGGTGGGCGTGGCCCTTTGTAAGCCCGTGAAAAGTAAATTGGTTTTGGTTGGTGAAAATAAAACAATATTATAGAAAAATACAATAATATAACAATGAGGTTATATCCACTGTAAAAATGTAAAGAAAAATTAGGAGTGGATGGGATAAGAACAAACATTTTGGACTAGGTCATGTAAGAAGACCAAAAGCAGGTGATTAGGGCAAAATGCAGCCTGCTTTCACATTTGTCTTTTGCTAGGACTGCTGGTCTAAAACACCTGCATGAAAAATAAAAATAAAACACCTGGACGGGGGCTCTTGTGTGTAAGGAAATTAGGGTGAGTCATTTCTCTCTAGATGATGTGATCGTGTCTTCCCAGATGGAGCAGAGGTGTGAAGGTTGAGCAGAACATTTGAGGGGAGTGGTGATTTGGAGGGAGCTTTCCAAGGGGAAGTAAGAGGATTTCCAGTTTCCCTCTTCCTCTTCTTTGGTTACTCTTGGTGTCAAGAGGTCACTTGGTTAGGTCCTAAACTGTCCCATATAATCTCATCCCCATCCCCTTGCACATCCATTATCCTACATAAACCCACAATCCAGTTAAGAGCAGTTGTGCAAATGTAGTGCCAGCGTGCCCTGAAGACAGGTCCCTGAGCAACCTTTTTCAACCAGCAGTTGCCCTAAGTCCTTCCAATGTAGATAATCTGCAGCTACTATAGTCTGATCACATAGAACATATGCATGCTCTAATGCTTTATCCTGAAAACAAAATTGAAAAACACTTTCCTATAACGTGTTAAAAATATTGTCTATGATTCTCCTTTCTCCCTGATACATCCTCCTCAGCCTGAATGCCTTTCACTGACTCTATTTGTCAAGATCTCTTATCCACCCAAATCTAGGGCCCTTTCTCCCATTTCTGAGATGAATCCTACCTGTGTCCCTTTCTCTCAGGGCTCTGCAAGGTGGCTGGCTAGCAAATTTAATTAACTAATGCACGATAAAGTCCCATTGGCTTCATGGATCACTCTTTGAGGATAACATTTGCATTTTAAATGAAGCTTCTTAGATGTCAAGCTCAGCAAGTAGCTTATAGATCATCAGGACAAATGCTCTGACTTTACATAGGAGGCCACTGAGGCTCCGAGGCCTCACGGGACTTGCCAGAGATCTCAGGGCTAGTAAGGGGCAGAGCAAAAACCGGAACTGCTTTGGGGTCTAGGGCACCTTGCACCCTTACACACAAGCTCTCACAACATAATTAATTAAAGAATTTTCAGGTACTAAGGGAGAAAAATATTTTGAGATGTGTATTTATTTAGTATTCAACATACGTTTGCATACAAAGTTATCACTCCTTACCTAGAATTCCTATTTCTCTCTGTGGTGCTCTTAGCACAGAAAGCTACAATTGTTTCTTACTCGTGTGTCTCCCCAGCTGGACTCTGAGCTCCTAAGGATGGGGACTGGGCTTTATTTATTATTGTATCCCAGCACCCAGGCCAAGGTAGGAGAGTGGGGATTTGAATGAATGCTGAAAGAATGAATGAACAAATGAATGATTGCCAGGCACAGGAGATAGAGTCTTAAATATCACCCTTTTGTGGTTCTGACACGGTTGTTCTATTGGTGAGCATCTTTTCTGACATTCTTCAAATCACATCAGATACTCGCCTTCTTCCTCCATTTCTTCTTTATAGACCACATTACGGGGTTTATCGCCCAACCTCCTTCCCCCCCTTTTTAAAAAATTTATTTATTTATTTATTTTTGGCTGTGTTGGGTCTTCGTTTCTGTACAAGGGCTTTCTCTAGTTGCGGCAAGCGGGGGCCACTCCTCATCGCGGTGCGCGGGCCTCTCACTATTGCGGCCTCTCTTGTTGCGGAGCACAGGCTCCAGAGGCGCAGGCTCAGTAATTGTGGCTCACGGGCCTAGTTGCTCCGCGGCATGTGGGATCTTCCCAGACCAGGGCTCAAACCCGTGTCCCCTGCATTGGCAGGCAGATTCTCAACCACTGCGCCACCAGGGAAGCCCCTCCATTTCTTCTTAAGGCTGGTTGCTGCCTTGAAATAATTTTTACTTTTGTGTCTTTGACTGTCATACACGGATGTTATTACCTCTCTAGTTTCTTCTACTCCATTAGATTTCCTTTCCTCATATGATTATCATCTTCTTTTTGCAAGATTGAGAAATGACATACTTAAAGAATACCAGATTAATCTGTTTTGATTTTTTTTTTCTCAGCTAGGAATAAAAAAAGAGCCTTTTGAAGAGCCTTCAAATCAACAGTAATTTCAAATTTTCACAACGTAAAGAGGCAGAGCGCAAAGTGAATTCGACACTTTGAAAAATGCTGTAAGCCTCCCAGTAGACGGATGAACACGCTTCCACTTCATGAATGCTTGTTTCTTAAGTATTCCATAAATATCGATGTCAGGGTTGTTAAGTAATTAATATTAACCTATTGAGAAAGCGTTTCTTTTCTACATGGTTGATTTCCAGTGGGGAGACTACTTAAATATTAAAGACCATGTGAGACGTTTTCTATAATTACAGTTTCTAGCTCTATTTACAAAGGATGCATCTACATGCAGAGTGAAATAATATATGGTGTTAATCCATTTTCATTCCTATACAGAATATGTAGATTTTTTTCAATCTGGACTTTCTCTGCCCAAGCCTATCTATAGTTATTTGTTACCCTTCACAATCACCCTCATGGAGTCTTTCCTTCCTCTTTCTACCATGATTTGAAAGGCTACTATTCCACACTTTTATGCCTCTCTGCTTTCTGGCCTTATCTTCAATCATCTTGGGTTATTTCTGTCAATTCTATTACTTGTGTTATTTATAGAATAAACAACAAAGACCCTCCTTTTGTATCATCAATATGACCCATCCCTAGTTAGTTGAGTGCTTAGATCTCAGGGTTTGGGGGCAATCATATCATATAGATGCTCTGTTATCTGGGGCTTCCTTACCCCTTAACATCTTCCTAAGATTAAGCTGAACCACATTCCATGCCTCATGGGAAAGTCTAATGCCCTCCTCAGCATTTGTGCAAATTCTCGGGGACTTTAATTTCTTATAGTCATCTTTGAATCCAGTCACATATTTCTACTCAGTTCTTATTTTCCATTCTGCCTCTTTGTGGCTGGTCATTTGTCTCCTTCACTTTGGTATTGATCACAAAAGAATTTAAATATACTTTCTTTTCCACATACGTACATATATATACATATGTGTGTATATATAATACTATACACAAATGTATGCATATATATATATATATATATATATATATATATATATATACACATTATTCACCAAAGACCTCTGTATATGTGGCAAACTCAAGTTCACTAAGACAAATGGGAGATAGAGCAATATAGATAGATTAAAAGAAAACTTAGACCTGTTGTTAAAAGTTTTTCTGCTAGTCCTCCACCTGCTTGCCCATTATCCCCTGCATTCTCCTGTTCCCCCTTCCTCTCAGGAACAAAAAGCCTTTCTCAAATTCTTCCCAACATCTATGCAGAGCAATCTAACCCTCTTCACCCTAGTCCAAATCCCCGCAATCCCTGGCTTTTCTTTGTAAACGCAGGAACTCCGTCTTACACTGCATGTAAGAGCCCACACCACTATATTCTTTGATTCTCTGCTGGGGGATGGGTCATGCCTGGTTTTGGCTCTTTCATTACACTTATTTTTCAAGCAGAAGCCATCAGATACTTACACGTTTTCCTAACCATTCAAAAGCACATGAACAAGGCAGTTCTAATTTTTGCTTTTATTTTTCTTTATGTACTTATCTTTTGCTGTAAAAGTACATCACTATTTGGGGGATTTTAGATTATTGACCTTAAGAAAGAATTGAAAGGAAAAATTTCAGAAGCATCCTTGCTGACCTTGCTAAATATTTATATGAGTTAAGTGGATACAAGCAGGATTGTTTCTGATGCAAAGAACCTTGAATTGTTTTTAATATATAAAATGCTATGACTTTCACGTGTATGTTGAAAGAGGATTAGATTTGCTATATTTAAAAAAGGGGAGAGAACTTTGAATAGGACATTTACCTTATATGGAGAAAATGCTTCAAAATCAAATAAAATTTGCTCATTAAAAAAACACTGTCTTTTATTCTCTAAAAACCAAAGGATGGGATTATTCTACTAATGGTTTAGAAGCTCTACTTCCTTTCATTTAAGGCAGAGTCCTCAGTAGCTACACAGTGGAGGATATACCAAATCGATTCCTACAAGAGGGAAAATCACTCCTCAGACTCCGTGACCCACAATCACAAGGCTCAAGCACACTTAAGTCAAGGCTCCTTTTACAAAGTCCAATGTCAGATAGAGGGCTCCTCAATCGTTTTTGTTCAGTGAATTGGACCAGGCATCATGGCTTTTCTGATAAGAGCTTTCCTAACTTGAGTTTCATTTAACATGTTAAACAAGGAAAATAAGAATACAAGCTGGAGTCTTTCCGAGTGTTTACAGATTAATAGACATTTTAGGCACTTGCTAACTAGGCAAATACTGTTTAAGGAGAAACCGCATGTCGACACAGGTGATGTGGCCTCTACAACAAGATGCAGGAACTGGGGGTGCTGTTGATGAACAGCAGACACTAAGCAGTTTGGGGGCAGAAGAAATTCACTTTACACAGAGGTAACTCCTAAACCTTTTGCTGTTATTTGTTCATCCATGTAACAAGTTTTTATTGGGTCCTATGTGCCAATTACTGTTATTCAGAGGGGACATAAATTCTAAAGATGTATTCATCAGGATTCTTGGTTGCAAGTATCAGAATATAACTCAATTGCCTTAAGCACAGATGGGAATTTATCAGCTTATATAACTGGGAAATGCAGAATGTACTTGTTTCTCATTTATTAGATTCAGGGGCTGAATTATGTTATTTGGGCTCTAGTTCCATATTCTAACTGTGCATCCCTCTCTAGAGTTAGCTCAACTCCACAGACATGCTCTTTTCATGAGCTGGGAAAGATGACTCTTGGTAGTCCAAGGCCTGTATCATTATAGCACTCAATCCAAAAGGAAAAGAGAAATCTTCTCTTTCCAGGATTTATATATTAATATCATGGAAAGACTCTGTTCAATCACATGCCTATGCTTAATATCAGTCATTGTCGTCAAGAGGCTATACGGTACCAGGAATTGCCAGCCCTGGATAACATGCCCTCGCCTGCAGGGCACTGTGAAGAATAGTCTATGCAGAACCACATGGGATGAAGGCATGGTACTTCCCCAATGGAAAGAATGGTCCTGGGAAGACAGAATTGATGTCCACAATAAAAGACTTAGTCCCTTCCTCAAGAAACTCTGAGGATGATGATGGAGATGGGCATACAAACAACTGCAATGGTGAGATAAAAGCTAATACACTACAGATAAGCACAGAGTACTATATGAACACAGAGTGGGGACCTACAACTCAGATTTGCAAGAGTCAGTGACGGTTTCCTGTATAGTACACCTCTTGTTTGAGTCTTGATGGACAAATAAACAGGGTTTATCAGGTGAATGGGGGAGTGCAGAATAGATTTCTTGGCAGTAGAAATAGCACAAACAAAAACAGGGAGATGACAGAGCATAAGGGCTGTTTGAGGAACTTGAAATAATTTGAAATGGCTGGAGGGCAGCAGTTCCTAGGGAATTCCAGGAGAAAAGTCTAACAAAGTATACAGGGCTAGACTATGAGGGAGCTACATGACTACAAAGGATCTAAGGTATTTAAAGTAAGAGAGTTATTTGATCAAGCTTGTGTTTTTGTTTTTATAAATCTTCTTTTTTTTATATTTACTTTTGGCTGTTTTGGGTCTTCTTTGCTGCACGCGGGCTTTCTGTAGTTGCGGCGAGCAGGGACTACTCTTTGTTGTGGTGTGTGGGCTTCTCATTGCAGTGGCTTCTCTTGTTGCGGAGCATGGGCTAAGCACGCAGGCTTCAGTAGCTGTGGCTCGCGGGCTTCAGTAGTTGTGGCTCACGGGCTCTAGAGCTCAGGCTCAGTAGTCGTGGTGCACCGGCTTAGTTGCTCCGCGGCATGTGGGATCTTCCCAGACCAGGGATTGAACCCGTGTCTCCTGCATTGGCAGGCGGATTAACCACTGGGCCACCAGGGAAGTCCCAAGCTTGTGTTTTTATGGCAGCATGTGGAGCATAGATTAAAAGGCACAGGAACTGAGGGAGAGACCTAATGCAGTAACCTGAGTAAGAATGGTGAAGACCTAATTAAGTAATGCAATTTAGGAGATATTATTGATAGGACTTGACAACTGACTGGATATTGTCAGTGAGAGAAAGGGAGGAGTCTGAGATGATTATAAGATTTCTACCTTTGGAAACTCGTTTAGGACGTGCTGTAATTCACCAATATAAACAACCAGAAGTTTTTGGTAAGGTCATGAATTTTGGTTTGGACATTCATCTTTATGATGCAAACCTGAAGCTAAAGGACTCATGAGAGATATTGCAGAGAACATTTTTGTCTGCAGCAAAGGTAGAGACAGGTGACTTTTCATGAGCCTTATGCCTCACCCTGGTAAAAAGTGCATCTCTAATTATTTTTAACCACACACTAGTCTCCCCTTCTCCACGGTTTTACTTTCTGCAGTTTCAGTTACCTTTGTCAACCGCAGTCCGAAAATATTAAAAGGAAAATTCCAGGAATAAACAATCCATAAGTTTTAGAATTCTGCATTGTTCTGAAATCTCTTGCCCTCCCATGCTGTCCCTCCTGGGATTCGGCAACCACCAACATCGTCTGCTCCTGACATCCAAGCATCGACATCATCGTAGCTCGATGATCCAGGATCACCCGAAGCAGATGATCCTATTTCTGACGTATTGTTAGAAGGTCAGTAAAAGCCTAACTCTACATCACCGTGCCTACATCACTCACCTCACTTCACCTCAGCACACAGGCCTTTTGTCATCTCACATCATCACAAGGAGAGTGAGTACAGTACAGTAAGATATTTTGAGAATGAGAGAGACCACATTCACATAACTTTTATTACAATATATTGTTTTAATTGTTCTATTTTATTATTAGGTATTGTTGTTAATCTCTTACTGTGCCTAATTTATAAATTAAATTTATCCTAGGTATGTATGTAAAGGAAAAACATAGTAAATATAGGGTTTAGTACTATCTGCGGTTTCAGGCATCCACTGGGGGTATTGGAACATATGCCCCATGGATAGTGGGGCTACTGTATTTACCTTCCTATTATCAGAAGTTCCTGCGACTTTTGTTATTTCTGATACAGCTTTAATGCAGCTTGCTCCTATATCTGCGTACATCATACAGAGAGGAGAGAATTTCAGACCTTATGCTTTATTGATTTAGTCATCATAATTTAGGGAGAGCAGCCTAGTGATATAAAAACTGGAATGGTACTTAATCATTTCCTCCACAAGTAGGGTAGGGACAAGAATGGAATTATCTTTTTTAGGTTTTCCAGGAAGCAATTTGTACAGTCATACTTTTTCTTTTCTTTTCTTTTTTTTTAACATCTTTATTGGAGTATAATTGCTTTACAATGGTGTGTTAGTTTCTGCTTTATAACAAAGTGAATCAGCTATACATATACATATATCCCCATATCTCCTCCCTCTTGCGTCTCCCTCCCACCCTCCCTACCCCACCCCTCTAGGTGGTCACAAAGCACTGAGCTGATCTCCCTGTGCTATACGGCTGCTTCCCACTAGCTATCTGTTTTACATTTGGCAGTGTATATATGTCCATGCCACTCTCTCACTTCGTCCCAGCTTACCCTCCCCCCTCCCCGTGTCCTCAAGTCCATTCTCTAGGTCTGCGTCTTTATTCCTGTTCTGCCCCTAGGTTCTTCAGAACCATTTTTTATTTTATTTTATTTTATTTAGATTCCATATATATGTGTTAGTGTATGGTATTTGTTTTTCTCTTTCTGACTTACTTCACTCTGTAAGACAGACTCTAAGTCCATCCACCTCACTACAAATAACTCAATGTCGTTTCTTTTATGGCTGAGTAATATTCCATTGTATATATGTGCCACATCTTCTTTATCCATTCATCTGTTGATGGACACTTAGGTTGCTTCCATGTCTTGGCTATTGTAAATAGAGCTGCAGTGAACATTGTGGTACATGACTCTTTTTGAATTATGGTTTTCTCAGGGTATATGCCCAGTAATGGGATTGCTGGGTCGTATGGTAGTTCTATTTTTAGTTTTTTAAGGAACCTCCATACTGTTCTCCATAGTGGCTGTATCAATTTACATTCCCACCAACAGAACAAGAGGGTTCCCTTTTCTCCACACCCTCTCCAGCATTTATTGTTTGTAGATTTTAGATGATGGCCATTCTGACCGGTGTGAGGTGATACCTCATTGTAGTTTTAATTTGCATTTCTCTAATGATTAGTGATATTGAGCATCCTTTCATGTGTTTGTTGGCGATCTGTATATCTTCTTTGGGGAAATGACTATTTAGATCTTCTGCCCATTTTGGGATTGGATTGTTTTTTGATATTGAGCTACATGAGCTGCTTGTATATTTTGTAGATTAATCCTTTGTCAGTTGCTTCATTTGCAAATATCTTCTCCCTTTCTGAGGGTTGTCTTTTCGTCTTGTTTATGGTTTCCTTTGCTGTGCAAAAGCTTTTAAGTTTCGTTAGGTCCCATTTGTTTATTTTTGTTTTTATTTCATTTCTCTAGGAGGTGAGTCAAAAAGGATCTTGCTGTGATTTATGTCAGAGTATCCTGCCTATGTTTTCCTCTAAGTGTTTTATAGTGTCTGGCCTTACATTTAGGTCTTTAATCCATTTTGAGTTTATTTTTGTATACGGTGTTAGGGAGTGTTCTAATTTCTTTCTTTTACATGTAGCTTTCCAGTTTTCCCAGCACCACTTATTGAAGGGGCTGTCTTTTCTCCACTGTATATTCTTGCCTCCTTTATCAAAGATAAGGTGACCATATGTGCATGGGTTTATCTCTGGGCTTTCTATCCTGATCCATTGATCTACATTTCTGTTTTTGTGCCAGCACCATACTGTCTTCATTACTGTAGCTTTGTAGTATAGTCTGAAGTCAGGAAGCCTGATTCCGCCAGCTCCGTTTTTCTTTCTCAGGATTGCTTTGGCTATTCGGGGCCTTTTGTGTTTCCATACAAATTGTGCAATTTTTGCTGTAGTTCTGTGAAAAATGCCATTGGTAGTTTGCTAGGGATTGCATTGAATGTGTAGATTGCTATGGGTAGTATAGTCATTTTCACAATGTTGATTCTTCCAGTCCAAGAACATGGCATATCTCTCCATCTGTTTGTATCATCTTTAATTTCTTTCATCAGTGTCTTATAGTTTTCTGCATACAGGTCTTTTGTCTCCTTAGGTAGGTTTATTCCTAGGTATTTTATTCTTTTTGTTGCACAGGTAAATGGGAGTGTTTCCTTAATTTCTCTTTCAGAATTTTCATCATTAGTGTATAGGAATGCAAGAGATTTCTGTGCATTAATTTTGTATCCTGCTACTTTACCAAATTCATTGATTAGCTCTAGGAGTTTTCTGGTAGCATCTTTAGGATTCTCTATGTATAGTATCATGTCATCTGCAAACAGTGACAGCTTTACTTCTTCTTTTCCAATTTGGATTCCTTTTATTTGTTTTTCTTCTCTGATTGCTGTGGCTAACACTTCCAAAACTATGTTGAATTATAGTGGTGAGAGTGGACAACCTTGTCTTGTTCCTGATCTTAGGGGAAATGCTTTCAGTTTTTCACCATTGAGAATGATGTTGGCTGTGGGTTTGTCATATATGGCCTTTATTATGTTGAGGTAAATTCCCTCTATGCCTATTTCTGGAGGGTTCTTATCATAAATGGGTGTTGAATTTTTTCAAAAGCTTTCTCTGCATCTATTGAGATGATCATATGGTTTTTCTCCTTCAATTTGTTAATATGGTGTATCACATTGATTGATTTATGTATATTGAAGAATCCTTGCATTCCTGGGATAAACCCCACTTGATCATGGTGAATGATTCTTTTAATGTGCTGTTGGATTCTGTTTACTAGTATTTTCCTGGGGATTTTTGCATCTATGTTCATCAATGATATTGGCCTGTAGTTTTCTATCTTTGTGACATCTTTGTCTGGTTTTGGTATCAGGGTGATGGTGGCCTCATAGAATGAGTTTGGGAGTGTTCCTCCCTCTGCTATATTTTGGAAGAGTTTGAGAAGGATAGGTGTTAGCTCTTCTCTAAATGTTTGATAGAATTCACCTGTGAAGCCATCTGGTCCTGGGCTTTTGTTTGCTGGAAGATTTTTTTTTTTAAAAGACTTTTTTGATGTCGATGATTTTTCAAGTCTTTATTGCATTTGTTACAGTATTGCTTCTGTTTTACACTTTGGTTTTTTTGGCCATGAGGCATGTGGGATCTTAGCTCCCCAACCAGGGATCGAACCCGC
The DNA here is from genome assembly GCF_965194805.1 of Balaenoptera borealis. NCBI lineage: Eukaryota > Metazoa > Chordata > Mammalia > Artiodactyla > Balaenopteridae > Balaenoptera > Balaenoptera borealis. Next base: position 141,682,556 of record NC_138860.1, read on the forward strand.
ACCCCCTGCAATGGAAGGCAAAGTCTTAACCACTGGACCGCCAGGGAAGTCCCTGCTGGAAGATTTTTAATCACAGTTTCAATTTCAGTGCTTGTGATTGGTCTGTTTATATTTTCTATTTCTTCCTAGTTCAGTCTCGGAAGTCCCAAGAATTTGTCCATTTCTTCCAGGTTGTCCATTTTATTGGCATATAGTTGCTTGTAGTAATCTCTCATGATTCTTTGTATTCTTGCAGTGTCAGTTGATACTTCTCCTTTTTCATTTCTAATTCTATTGATTTGAGTCTTCTCCCTTTTTTGTTTGATGATTCTGGCTAGTGGTTTATCAATTTTGTTTATCTTCTCAAAGAACCAGCTTTTAGTTTTATTGATCTGTGCTATTGTTTCCTTCATTTCTTTTTCATTTATTTCTGATCTGATCTTTATTATTTCTTTCCTTCTGCTAACTTTGGCTTTCTTTTGTTCTTCTTTCTCTAATTGCTTTAGGTGTAAGGTTGGGTTGTTTATTTGAGATGTTTCTTGTTTCTTGAAGTAGGATTGTATTGCTATAAACTTTCCTCTTAGGACTGCTTTTGCTGCATCCCATAGGTGTTGGGTCGTTGTGTTTCCATTGTGATTTGTTTCTAGGTATTTTTTGATTTCCTCTTTGATTTCTTCAGTGATCCCTTGGTTATTTAGAGTGTATTGTTTAGCCTCCATGTGTTTGTATTTTTTGCAGATTTTTTCCTGTAATTGATATCTAGTCTCATAGCGTTGTGGTCAGAAAAGATACTTCATGTATTTTCAATTTTCTTAAATTTACCAAGGCTTGATTTGTGACCCAAGATATGATCAATCCTGGAGAATGTTCAATGAGTACTTGAGAAGAAAGTGTATTCTGTTGTGTTGGGATGGAATGTCCTATAAATATCAATTAAGTCCATCTTGTTTAATATATCATTTAAAGTTTGTGTTTCCTATTTATTTTCATTTTGGATGATCTGTCCATTGGTGAAAGTGGGGTGTTAAAGTCCCCTGCTATGATTGTGTTACTGTCGATTTCCCCTTTTATGGCTGTTAGCATTTGCCTTACGTATTGTGGTGCTCCTATGTTGGGTGCATAAAAATTTTAAATTGTTATATCTTCTTGGATTGATCCCATGATCATTATGTAGTGTCCTTTTTGTCTCTTATAATAGTCTTTATCTTAAAGTCTATTTTGTCTGATATGAGAATTGCTACTCCAGCTTTCTTTTGATGTCCATTTGCATGGAATATCTTTTTCCATCCCCTCACTTTCAGTCTGTATGTGTCCCTAGGTCTGAAGTGGGTCTCTTGTAGAAAGCATATATATGGGTCTTGTTTTTGTATCCATTCAGCCAATCTGTATCTTTTGGTTGGAGCATTTAATCCATTTACATTTAAGGCAGATATCGATATGTATGTTCCTATTACCATTTTCTTAATTATTTTGGGTTTGTTGTTGTAGGTCTTTTCCTTCTCTTGTGTTCCCTGCCTAGAGAAGTTCCTTTAGCATTTGTTGTAAAGCTGGTTTAGTGGTGTGAATTCTCTTAGCTTTTGCTTGTCTGTAAGGTTTTTAATTTCTTCATCGAATCTGAATGAGATCCTTGCTGGGTAGAATAATCTTGGTTGTAGGTTTTTCCCTTTCATCACTTTAAATATGTCCTGCCACTCCCTTCTGGCTTGCAGAGTTTCTGCTGAAAGTTAGGCTGTTAACCTTATTGGGATTCCCTTGTATTTTATTTGTTGCTTTTCTCTTGCTACTTTCAATATTTTTTTCTTTGTATTTAATTTTTGATAGTTTGATTAATATGTGTCTTGGTATGTTTCTCCTTGGATTTACCTGTATGGGACTCTCTGTGCTTCCTGGATTTGATTGACTATTTCCTTTCCCATATTAGGGAAGTTTTCAACTATAATCTCTTCAAATATTTTCTCAGTCCCTTTTTTTTTTTCTCTTCTTCTTCTGGGAGCCCTATAATTCGAATGTTGGTGTGTTTAATGTTTTCCCAGATGTCTCTGAGACTATCCTCAATTCTTTTCATTCTTTTTTCTTTATTCTGCTCTGCAATAGTTATTTCCACTGTTTTATCTTCCAGGTCACTTATCCATTCTTTTTCCTCAGTTATTCTGCTGTTGATTCCTTCTAGAGAATTTTAAATTTCATTTATTGTGTTGTTCATCATTGTTTGTTTGCTCTTTAGTTCTTCTAGGTCCTTGTTGAACGTTTCTTGTATTTTCTCCATTCTATTTCCAAGATTTTGGATCATCTGTACTATCATTACTCTGAATTCTTTTTCAGGTAGGCTGCCTATTCCTTCTTCATTTGATTGGTCTGGTGGGGTTTTACCTTGCTCCTTCATCTGCTGTGTATTTCTCTGTCTTCTCATTTTGCTTAGCTCACTGTGTTTGGGGTCTCCTTTTCACAGGCTGCAGGTTTGTAGTTCCCATTGTGTTTGTTGTCTGCCCCCATTGGGTAAGGTTGGTTCAGTGGGTTGTGTAGGCTTCCTGGTGGAGGGGACTGGTGCCTGTGTTCTGGTGCATGAGGCTGGATCTTGTCTTTCTGGTGGGCAGGACCACGTCCGATGGTGTGTTTTGGGGTGTCTGTGACCTTATTATGATTTTAGGCAACCTCTCTGCAAATGGGTGGTGTTTTGTTCCTGTCTTGCTAGTTGTTTGGCATAGGGTGTCCAGCACTGTAGCTTTCTGGTCATTGAGTGGTGCTGGGTCTTAGCATTGAGATGGAGATCTCTGGGAGAGCTTTCGCCATTTGATATTACTTGGGCTGAGAGGTCTCTTGTGGACCAGTGTCCTGAACTCGGCTCTCCCACCTCAGAGGCTCAGGCCTGACACCTGGCTGGAGCACCAAGACCCTGTCAGCCGCACGGTTCAGAAGAAAAGGGAGAAAAGGAAAGAAAGAAAGAAAGAAAGAGAGAGAGAGAGAGAAAGAGAGAGAGAGCGAGAAAGGAAGGAAGGAAGGAAGGAAGAAAGAGAAAGAAAGAAAGAGAAAGTTATTAAAATTAAAAATTAAAAAAATATTAATAATAAAGTAAATTATAAAGTAATAAAAAGTAAAGAAAAAAAAGATAGAAAGAAGAGAGCAACTAAACAAAAAACAAATCCACCAATGATAACAAGTGCTAAAAACTATACTAAAAGAAAACAAAAAAACGGACAGACACAGCCCTAGGACAAACGGTAAAAGCTAAGCTATACAGACAAAATCACACAAAGAAGCATACACATACACACTCACAAAAAGAGAAAAAGGAAAAAATATATATATCTATATATAAAAAAATAGGAAGAGAGCAACCAAATCAATAAACTGTTTATGATAATAAAGTCTAAATACTAAACAAAGATAAACATAAAACCAGAAACAAATTAGATGCAGAAAGCAAACGCCAAGTCTACAGTTGCTCCCAAAGTCCACCTCCTCCATTCTGGGATGATTCATTGTTTATTCAGGTATTCCACAGATGCAGGGCACATCAAGTTGATTGTGGAGATTTAATCCGTGGCTCCTGAGGCTGCTGGGAGAGATTTCCCTTTCTGTTCTTTGTTCGCACCGCTCCTGGGGTTCAGCTTTGGATTTGGCCCTGCCTCTGTGTGTAGGTCGCCTGAGGGCATCTGTTCTTCGCCCAGAAAGGACAGGGTTAAAGGAACAGCTGATTCAGGGGCTCTGGCTCACTCAGGCCAGGGGGAGGGAGGGGTGCAGAATGCGGGGCGAGCCTGTGGCGGCAGAGGCCAGCATGACATTGCACCAGCCTGAGGCGTGCTGTGTGTTCTCCCGGGGAAGTTGTCCCTGGATCACGGGACGCTGGCAGTGGCAGGCTGCACAGGCTCCTGGGGGCAGAGGTGTGGAGAGTGACCTGTGCTTGCACACAAGCTTCTTGGTGGTTGCAGCAGCAGCCTTAGCATTTCATGCCCATCTCTGGTGTCCATGCTGATAGCCGTGGCTTGCGCCTGTCTCTGGAGCTCATTTAGGTGGTGCTCTGAATCCCCTCTCCTCATGCACCCTGAAACAATGGTCTCTTACCTATTAGGCAGTTAAAGACTTTTTCCTGGACTCCCTCCTGGCTAGCTGTGGTGCACCAGCCCCCTTCAGGCTGTGTTCACACAGCCAACCCCAGTCCTCTCCCTGGGATCTGACCTCCGAAGCCGGAGCCTCAGCTCCCAGCCCCCACCCACCCTGATGGGTGAGCAGACAAGCCTCTCGGGCTGGTGGGTACTGGTTGGCACCGATCCTCTGTTGGGAATCTCTCTGCTTTGCCCTCTGCACCCCTGTTGGTGCGCTCTCCTCCTTGGCTCCAAAGTTCCCCTCCACCCACCCCTCATCTCTGCCAGTGTGTGGAGACTTTTCCTCCTTCACAGCTCCCTCCCAGTGGTGCAGGTCCTGTCCCTATTCTTTTGTCTCTGTTTTTTCTTTTTTCTTTTGCCCTACCCAGATATTTGGGGAGTTTCTTGCCTTTTGGAAAGTCTGAGGTCTTCTGCCAGCGTTCAGTAGGTGTTCTGTAGGAGTTGTTCCACATGTAGATATATTTCTGATGTATTTGTGAGGAGGAAGGTGATCTCCACATCTTACTCCTCTGCCATCTTGAAGGTCTCTCCCATAGTTTTTCTTCATAAGGATCGCATCAGACACTTCAAAACTTGCAAGATGGAGTCCAAGCTCTCTTGTCTGACCTACAAGGCCATAAACAATCTGGTCCAACCCATCTTTCCAGTCCCATTTGCTACCACTCTCTGATCTAGATACTCAACCATGATCCAGGTGGTCTAACCTCCAAATGGCACTGTGACAAAGTGGCTGGCACATATTGGCACTTAAGGACTTATTGAATTTTTGAAAGAAAAGTTGGAGGAAGTCAAATGTCTCTCCCTCTTTTTGAAATGATTGCATTTTTCTTATTAAATGTTTTCATGGTAAAATTAAAACAAAAGAATATAAAGAATAAAGTAAAAATTTCTTATAATTTTATCACCCAAGATTAACCATTGATAACTGTTTGGTAAATTTCTTTCCAAATTTTGTCTATGTATGTAGAAGCATATGTATGCATATACACACACATATGTGCACACATGGATCTCATTATATAAAATGTTGAATTCTGTTCTTCTCACTTAACATTTATCCTAAACTTTCCCCCAATCTTTGAATACTCATGGATAATACTTTTTAATTTTCTGTATAAATATCTATTGAGTATATAGTTTACTTACATTCTCTTATAGCTAGATATGTAGGGTGTTTTTAGTTTTTGTAAATTATGAATACCTTATAATGAACATACTTGGAGGCAAATTTTATCAGCATGTCTGATTATTTCTTTAGATAAATTTTTAGACTAAAATTCTGGATCAAAATATATAGATATTTAAAAGAATCCTTGATTCACACAGCCAAGTTGTTTCTAGAATAACTTTATCAACTCATGTTCTCATCAAATTATATGAGTACGAACATCATCAAATTGCATGAGAATGATTAATTTTCAGGATATTTAAGCATATGTCAAGTGCTTTTTTGGGGATAACTTTACTAAACATCTAGATAAATTGGAGAATAATTTATATTTTTAATAATATTTAAACTTCCAATAGACTGTATCTCTCCACATATTCCAGCGTTATTTTTGGTCCTTTAAATTTTCAGTTTTCCTCCATAGACAAGTTATGCACATTTCTTAAATTTATTCCTAAGTATTTATAATTTCAACTGATATTGAGAATGGGATATTTTTCACATTGTATTTTCTAATTAGCTACCTCTGCTACATAAGAAAACTATAGATTAAAAAATATTTTAAAAGTCTCCTTCCCATCTTGTAAAGGAAATTTAAAAAGGAGGAGATGCTTTGACTATCTTCCAAACATGCTGTATAATTTATTCTCCTCTAAATTTTGTTCATATGGTCTGGCTGCCCTAGAAAGCTCTTCTAATGCTTTTCTACCTAGGAAAACCTTAACCATGAAGAAGAGACTGTGGTGGTCTACCTGAACTCCTTTGCATAGAGGATGTAGGTTCTGGGACCACAAGTGGCACCAGCCAGATGTGCTCGGTACCCTTGCCAATGCTATATTCTCACTGTAATCAGGCTCTGTGGCATCTCGGCAAATGCCAGTACCAGCCAACAAAGAGGAAGAGAAATGCCTGGTCATACCTCATACCTGCTGGCTGTACAAGCACCTACACGTACTGGCTTTCTAGTGCACCAGTCTCTTTGTTTAAGCCAAAAAGTTCAGGCCCTCCAGTCACCCATTTTCTCTGGTGTGGTCGTGGTTCAGCTCCAAAACTCCAGCTCCTCTATGTTCTGCTCTGTGATGTTGGGTCAGGGTCTGCAAACTATGCTTCTGAGAAACTTTTGCCAGGTGGCTTCCTATTAGCTGATGGACTGTCAGTGGGGAGAACTGGAGGGAGATTGGAAGATGGAAGGAAGTAGAAGGACTTTTTCTATTTCTAGTGTTGATGTCACTACAGGAAAAACAGCAGCAAAGTATAGCTATGGCTTCAGTTCCCAGCTTCATTTGGCACTCCCCAATCCAGTTGCGTTGTTCCCTCTTAAAAGTACCAGCACCAGCCAGCCACACCCTCCCTGAGTTCTGAGCACCAGCATGTACGTGTGGGCCTCTTCTGACCTCTTCTAGGCCCTCTCTCTTCTCTTTTGTTCCCATAACCTTTGACTCATAGCTGTTTTCTGTAGTTACAAATATTTGGGTTACCTCTGCTTGCCCTTTTTGCCCTCTCAACTTTCCATCATCTTTGTAACCAATTCTCTGTCTTAAGTCCCTTCTGTTTGAAATACCTACCTTGGTTTCCGTTTAGGCTGAGAAGCCTGTGGTTACTTTGGTTGAATACAGCCAACCCAGACCTGTCTGCCCAGATACAGTGAAGACCACACCCAACCATTAAGATGGTTCTGGCTTCTATTTCATCAAGAAAGTTGGAGGTATCAGGCATAAATGCCACAGAATTTTCTCTTCCCTCCCAACTAAAGTAACTAGAAGAGGGAAACACTCCCCCTTCAGCCCCGCAGCCCCATGAACACTTCACACTTAATCCTTTGTATCTCGGCTCAAGAATCAACTTCTCAGGATCAAGATGTTTGAGGCACATCTGCTGAGGGGGGGTAAGCTGGCCCCTCTCACACGGAAACCAACTAGGAATGAGCCAAGGGGTTCTTTTTGGGCTTCATGAATATGTGCTTATGGAGCTGGGTGTGGACTTGTAGCTCTAAGTGTCCATATATTTTTATACTTCTATTATCTCCAAACCTTAAGTAATACACACTTACTGACTTTATTTCCTTTCCTTTTATTGCACACAAATTTGGCTTTCACCACTATCCGCTAGACCAGCGGTCCCCAACCTTTTTGGCAACAGGGACTGTTACGTGGAAGACAATTTTTCCATGAAGGGGGCGGGGGAGAGGGGATGGTTCAGGCGGTAATGCGAGCAATGGGGAGCAATGGGGAGCTGTAGATGAAGCTTTGCTCACTTGCCTGCTGCTCACCTCCTGCTGTGTGACAGGCCGCAGACTGGTACCGGTCTGCGGCCCAGGGCTTTGGGACCCCTGCACTAGACTATACATTTTCATGGGTTAAGGGATCATATCTATTTCAACCACCTATTAGCAGTAGGTAACATATGCAATGAATGTTTGTTAAATGACTGATTTGGCTAGAATTCCTATTTCTAAGGTCATTAGTGATATATTGTTTACCAATTTCAGTGGACACCTTCAGACCTTACTACATTTCTCTGCTGGTATTGATGCTTTCATCCCTTGGTTTTCATGGCTCCTGGTTTCCTCCCTCCTCTCTTGCCACTACTTCTCACTTGGCTTTGTAGCCTCCTCATGGAGGTCCCACCATAACTTCATTTAATTCCCCAGTCTAGTCCTTGCAGAGACCAGATGGCTATTAGATGATGACAATAGATTACTCAACTAATTTTTGCTATCCCTCTGGAACGTGATGTTGTTTCTGATTTACTCTTTTGGATGCGGTGGGGGTAGGACATTTTCAGAGACCTCCGCTTGACTTTACCCACTACGGTAGCTTTTATCCTATAGATCAAGGACCCAATATGGGAGTGGCACCAAGTATATCAAATCTAATTATAAATTCAGGGACAGGGGAAATGACCACTGGTGGGTCATGGATCCAGTGAACACACAGTAAACTGGACTTTAGCCCGGATTCCATCTATTACTTGGTACCTATAGTCCCCTACTCTAAGAGAGGCACCATGATGATGATTCAGATCTCTGATTATTCATACTGTGTCCGATAGTCCTTGAAATGTTTGGGTATTTCCTTTTTCTCAGTGTGTAATTAGGTCCTACATGGCCATTATTCCTTTTGGAGAAGGACTAGGGAAATCATTACCATTTGCTGGAGTGTTACAGTGTTCTTCCTCCTGGAGACCTGGCCTCCTGTTGAATTAGTGAGTCTGGGTCTGAAAATAGATTCAAGTCCAGAAACTAGACAAGATACTGTGCCTTTTTAAAATTAGGGTAACTGCCTTCAGCCCCCTGATCCTCTATCCTTTATTTCTTTGGAGGTAAAGACTGATTAAGACAATTTTTGGCTGTCCATCTCTTTTGCCTTGAGGGATGCCATATTCTATTAAGTATCCTAGTAAATCTCTGCAGGTCAAGCCCTCTTGGCCACTGCTCTAACTATGGTCTCATTATAATTGTGTCCACTCGACTTCAAGCAGTTAAGCACCACTACCTAACCTCTACTGCTTTGGGAATCCCATTATGCCCATTGCTATGTGAGTCTATTTCTGAACTGGCCTCTCCCACTGAGAGACTTAGCCTACTGCACAAGGCTCTGGAACATTTCCATAATGCCCAAAAGAATGGGAAGTCACTAAAGAGTTTTTAAGCAGTGGGTAGTAAGATCACATTTGTGTCTTAGAGGCATTCTGACATTCTCACCAGCACATTCTTTCTGGTCTTGGTAAATCGTGTATCTTCTTGGCCTTCTCATGGAGCCCAACCATTTGGTGAGTCTTCTAGCCTTACTTAGTATAGCCTTTCCAGCATGCCTACTTCTGTGAACCTTTTAAACAACTTTCTCAACCATCTGGAATAGCAATTCTGACATTTTGATTTCACTTAATGGGGCCCATTGCTTTTTCCAATAGTTTTAGGAGCTGTCCTAGAAGTGAGTTTGTATCATCTCTTGGAGTCCCTGTCAGGGTATTATATCTTGTATTTTAGCAGAGTGCTTCCAAATCAGTAAACTCAACCTTATCCAATATTATGTTCCAGTCCCCTTGATCATGCACCCTAAGAATCTAGCTCCACACCTACTCCACAGCTTCTGCTGTACATATCGGTTATGTCTCATTGCACCTTTGGAGAAGAGTTGCTTCCTTTCTTTATGAGACCTAGTACATCTCCAGCTGCATTGCTGTGACCCAATCCTAGTTATAGGCCTACTGGCAATGAGGAGAGGTGGGCAAAGGTCCTGAGGGGGCACTTATTGTCTTGCAGGGCAGAATTCTCTGTACTGTCTTCAAACATGGGGGAGTTCTCATTCTTACTAGGGACAGTGGGCCATTTCTCAAGATGGAGAGAGTTCAGATGAGTCTAGGAGTTCAAAATTTGAAGGAGCATTCAGTCAGATAATCCCAAGTGTGAGGTTTTAATTTTTTTCCAACCAGGGCCCTAACCCTGCATAACAGGTATGCTTTGGTTGGTAATTTAATCTTTTCTAGAATTCAGCCACTTTGACTATGAAGTCCTGGGCCTAGGCCTCATCTTTCTCTGTCCTCCTACTGTAGCAAATGAGAGCCTCATCATATTACCAGGGAGCCCCTCTGGCTTTCACAGTTGGTTTTTCAATTGCTTATTTATCTCTCATTGCTTTTCATTATCTTTTTCCAGTGTATCAATTGCACTTAGCAAGAAGTATCCAATCCCATTGTCCTAATAATTAGTAATTACCCCATACATCTCAAATGCCTAATGCATTACACCAGCTAATACCATCCCCTCCTCTGATACATCGTTTCAATTCACAATCCAGGAGCTTGTGAACAACAGGGTCAACACCCACTGCCAGGGTCTGTCTGTCTCCTACCTACCACCAGTGGTGGAGTCCTTGCCAGTCAGCCAGTAAGTGATTCAGCTCCCAAACCCCAACAATCACCTACTCTTTTGGACCACTTCTGGTATCAACTGTCATAGGTTGGATTCTCTGGAAGCAGAGAATGAGATGGAGATTGACATGCAGAATGTTTATTAGGGATCAACACCTGTGGCAGGCAGGTGAGGAAGCAGGATTGGGCAGAGAGAGAAGTCCAACTGTGATGGCAGGCCTGACAAAACCTCAGCCAATTCCACAGGGAGCTCTAGAGTGTGTATGATCTGTTAGTGTTATTCCAGCATGAGACAGAGTAACTGTCTCATATATATATATATACATACATACATATATATATATATATGTATATATATACATACACACACACATACACATAAATATAGAAAGAGATTTATTATGAGGGATCAGCTCACTTCATTATGGAAGCTAAGAAGTCCCATGATCTGCTGTCTGCGAGCTGGAGGCCCAGAAAAACCAGTTGTGGAGTTCCAGCCAAACCCAAAGGCCTGAGAACCAGGGGAGCCAAAGGTGTAAGTCCCAGTCTGAGTCCAAAAGCCTGAGAACCCGGAGCACTGATGTCTGAGGGCAGGAGAAGATGGATGTCCCAGCTCAAGCAGAGGGAAAATTCACCCTTCCTCAACCTTTTTGTTCTATTCAGGCCTTCAAAAGATTGGATGATGCCCATCCTCTTTGGTTAGGGCAATCTTTCTTTACTCAGTCTATGGATTCAAATGTTAGTCTCTTCTGAAACACCCTCAGAAACACCCAGAAATAATGTTTTACCAGCTATCTGGACATCCTTTAGCCCAATCAAGTTGACAAGTAAAATTAACCATCATAACATCTATCCTCTCTTTTCTTCCTTTACACCTTTTTCTTCCATGTTCTTCATCATTAGGTTGGAACTATTATTCACCCAGGCATCTGGAAGCCATTATGTTTCTCCTCCTTCACAATTATCCTATCACCACACTTTAATAATTTAATATCCCGAATATTTCTCTGATCTATCCCTTCCTTTCCATACCTACTACCTAGACATTGAGCTCAGAACCTCAATGTCTTTCCCCTGGACTATTGCAACAGCCTTCCAATTTGTCACCTGGCTTTCAGTCCCCAGTCCATCCTTCACTAAACCTCACTAGAGTGAGGTTTCTGAAATATAAATCTGACCTGATTACTTGAAAACTCTTTAATGACTCCCAATTCATTCATTCACTCAGTAATGGATTCATTCACTCAAAGGATTGCTCAGGTCAAAAACGTTGTAGTCAAAGAAGACTCTTCTCTTTTCCTCACAGGCATCAAATCCTTACCAGCTTCAAAATGTATTCTGAATTCGATCACTTCTCAACACTTCCACTTGGTTACCCTGGTCCAAGTCATCCTTATGCCTCCTGCAGACAAGTGAAATAGCCCTGCATCTGGTCTTTGTGTTTTCTCTATTGTCTCTCTGTCATTTCTCCACAAGGTAGCCAGAATAATTTTTCTAAAATGTAAATCATATCATGTTCCAACAAAAAATGAAATATGTCATAGTGAGCAAGGGGGGATAGGGTCTGTGAGTCCTTGCATTTTTCTTCCTCCTGGCTCTCCCTTTCCCTATCCCCCAGCCTGCTATCCAATTTCTGACTCTTATGGTCTGTGAGCAAGGGAGGGAAGAAGAGATAAAGGTCAAGAAAACCCTTATTTGAGTTGGTTCTATCATAGGCTGGCCTCATGCTCTTGGGCCTGACAAATGTTTAAAGCTATCCCTTTCTCCAGTGGAGTGTTTTCCAGGGCTTTTCTGGAAGTTCCCATTTGGGTCTTCCAACTGCAACTTCAATGCACATTTTCCTTTGGCTTGATGTTTCTCCTATCTGCAGACCCTGGCTCAAGAGGGGCCATTCTCCATGGACTCACACTTGCTGGAGTTCCTTCTCCCAGGAGGTTCAACTGGACAGTTCTTAAAAGGTCTGGAGCTTAGCTCTCTCCTCAGCATTTCCCACATCTGGTCCATGGGAAATACTCATCCCTTGTCTCATCAAATTAAGGGTGTGCAGGACTTTCCCCAGCTCAGCAGCCCTCTCCTGATTCCACCATCAAAGTGGCCAGTCATTCTGTTTCTCAGCTTCTAGATTTCCCAGTGGAAGTCAGCATTCAGGCCATGGTTATATGTGCCAACATGTTGCTCTCTCCACGTGGCCAAGTGGAAGCCCCGTCACTTAGCTAGAAATGAAGGAGGTGGATCCCTCTATCACCAACTCCCCATCCTTCACCGACTCACACACACACCCCTTTATAAGAAGGTTTAGGAACTCAAAGTATTGTTCAAAGAGTTCTAGAATACACATGCCAATTAGAAAAGGCAAGGGCTGTCCATTTTAAGGTCACTGGGTATACTTTCTACTTAGTTGTTTCAAGGTTAGGAAGAATCACTTATCCAATTACTGGGGACATGAGACAATGACAGCTCTTTCCTAGAATGGATGAAAAGAAAAGGATTATGCTGAGAAAAGAATTCCAACCCTAATTTAAGAAAGACGCTATTAAAATAATGTCAGGGGGCTTCCCTGGTGGCGCAGTGGTTGAGAATCTGCCTGCCAATGCAGGGGACAGGGATTCGAGCCCTGGTCTGGGAAGATCCCACATGCCACGGAGCAACTACGCCCGTGAGCCACAATCACTGAGCCTGCGCGTCTGGAGACTGTGCTCCGCAACAAGAGAGGCCGCGATAGTGAGAAGCCCGCGCACCGCGATGAAGAGTGGCCCCCACTTGCTGCAACTAGAGAAAGCCCTCGCACAGAAACGAAGACCCAACACAGCCAAAAGTAAAAATAAATAAATTAATTAAAAAAAAATAATAATAATGTCAGTATTTCAAATGACATATCAAAGGAGGGGCACTAGGCAATCAGATAGCTTTTTTCCTAAGAGTGACCTTATTGGAGTATAATTGCTTTACATTGTTGTGTTAGTGTCTGCTGTATAACAAAGTGAATCAGCTATACGTATACATATATCCCCATACCCCTTCCCTCTTGTGTCTCCCTCCCACCCTCCCTATCCCACCCCTTTAGGTGGTCACAAAGCACCCAGCTGATCTCCCTGTGCTATGTGGCTGCTTCCCATTAGCTATCTATTTTACATTTGGTAGTATATATATGTCCATGCCACTCTGTCACTTCGGAGTGACCTTATTTTCAACACAGACCACCAGGAAGAGTGAAATACAAGAACAGAGGTTCCCTTGCCCATGATCACCTCTATCTTAGAACTTCCTTACTAACCAGGGAAATTTCTTTGTAGGAAAAGTGTTAGATGGAAGAGAAGTAGAGGCTACTCAAGGAGTTGTTGTTTTTATTGTTGTTGTTTCTCTCGTATGAATAAAGAACATTTATCTACTCAACAAACATATTTTGAGCAGCCCCATGTGCTAGGAGCTGAAGAAAGAATAGTAAAGAAAGTGCTAAAAAGGGGCTTATAGTCTAGATAGAAAAGCATGCTGATTTTAGTGTTATTTTGCTATTCAAATTAGCAAAATGCTTACAGGAATCTGTAGCATAACCTACAGTATTTTTCAGAGAAATTCATGTTGAGGAACAGTTACTTTGTATTTCATCACTTAATATGCAGGTTACCAGACATTCTGAATTCAAAAGGCAGTGAAAAATGGAAGAAAAAATAGAATGAAATGGATAGGAATCATTACAAACAAATGTTAATTTTAATAATAATAATGTCATAAATTATAATTGTTATAATAGTTATTTTTACAAGTAACATTTATTGAGCACTTGACCAAGTGTCAGACCTTATGCCAAGGACTTTCACGGATTATCTCATTTAATTTTCATAACAAAACATTTAGATAAGTATATTATTATCTCCATTTTATAGATGTGGGATTTGAGGCATGACTAGTAAGTGACAGAGCCAGATTTGAAAAGGGCTGAGTTTTAACCATTTCTTCATGAAATCTGAGAATGAAAATGTGCTACACACATTCCCTCAGTAGTCGATTCTCCACTGGAGTCGGTTTTGGATAGGATCCATCCTCCGTGGATTATTGCAGATAACCCATGGTTTCTCAGTCACAAGGGAAAGGTTTCTGGTGCCCAACTCTATTTTGTGAATTTTAATGTGTGCAAATAATAAGAATTTTCTCCCAAAACCTATTTGTTCCATTAATATTATCACCTTTGCCTGTTTTGTGTTGCAAAATCAGTGACGTCCTGTTGTAAGCTTTCATCTTACTTGTCTTAAATGAAATCGTACTGAAAGAAGGAAGGCATTTGGAAGCAATGAGCTTCAGGGAGTCGTCCAGGCATCTCGGAATATCACAGCCTTCGTGAAATGTTCTCATGGCCTGTGGGATGTGTGGGCCCCACATTCATGGCCTCCTTCACAAGGGAGTCTTCCCCTTCTCCAGCAGAGCTGAGCTCCTCTGTGAGATCACTTCCTTGACTGGCTGCCTCCCACCACTGCTCCATTAGTGGTTCTGAAGCCCTCTCTTTCAGAAGCAGAAAGAAGCCCACGGTTCCAAGCTGAGGTGCTGAGGATCCACTGCTATGCCCTTGACCACACGGAGTCAAATTGTAGGAATATCTGCTGGAAAAAAAGAGCAGCCCCTCACGCTGAGAGAAAGTCTCCCAAGTGGAGCCGCTTCTCTGGAAAACAACTGGATATGGTGTTGGTCTTTATTACAGTTTCCACAGACTAAAAAAAAAAAAAGTTGTTTATAAAACAAAAGCCACATCGATTTGATACGGTAACATTTTTGAGAGTTTTGTTTTTGCACAGCGGAAACCAGGGCTGATGTGCTCATGGTGGAAATGGAACCTTCTCAGTTACCCCAAAGCACCTCTCCTAAAACACGAATCTGAGTAAGCCAGGCTCGGCCTTGCCAGGAACAGCCAGCATTGTTTGGCTCTTTGGAGAGACTTGAGGGTCAAAATGCTCCAGGCGAGGCCAGCAAAGCCTCTGTGCAACACCACACTCGCACACCCAGGCTCAGGCTTGCCCCCCGAGGGACGCCTCCAGGGTCCTCACCTTCCCTCCAGACCCCGGAGCGCATGGTGGCGGACGCGGTCCTGGCCTGTCCTCTCCAGCGCTAGGACCACCTGGGCAAGAGGAGACGCCTCTCTTGTTTGCAGTTCTGTTCTCAGTCAGTGAAAGACGCCAAACGAAACATTCAAGTTTCCTGCTGTTTTGAGCCAGATCATGTGAAAACTAAAGAAAATCTATGTTTGCTGGCTTTGAGAACAGGAGTAACTACTTTTTTAAGCACAAAGGAAGCAACTTACAAGGAGGGCCAGACTCACGGTGAGAAAGTAAAATGTGTAGGAATCCTATTAAAACTGGGGCTTTGGGAGACCTCCTATTGGCTGTGTCTTCATTTTCCATACCACTAGAATAGTTGATTTTCCCTCTTCCTGTCATTCTGTGGTGAAAAATTAAATTCAGTGCTGCAAGCAAAAATTTGGGGAGAAAGATTTCTTATGTTTTGTAGACTACTGTACTATAGAAACTATTTGGATAGTTTTTATACATATATTTCCCTACAAAAATGAAAAGAGATACTTCGTTTGTTTGATTCATTCAGGGGCATGGTGACTTAGGGCTGGACACCAGCAGTCTAGGTTCCTGCTCTCAGGAGTTCACGTGTGATAAGTGGGAGAGATAGACAACAAATTCGTAAACTCTGAAATATATCATGTAATTTCTGACAGTGATAATGCTTTGAGAAAAAATAAAGCAGGGTGAGGGGAGAGAAAATGAATAGGCAAGGTGGTCAGAGAAGGTCTCCAGGAAGAGAAAATATTTGAAAAGAGAGCTGAAGATCTGGAAGGAGTGAGCCATGCACAGTTCTAGAGAAAGGGCATTCCAGGCAAGGCTGATGGCTCAAGCTGAGTACAGGAGGGAAAATGTTGTTGGATGAGACTGGAAAGGTCAGGGCATGTTGGTTCCTGTTTGCCACGATAAGGAATATAGACTTTATTCCAAGTGTTATGGGAAGCCTTTGAGAGACTTTGTTTACTATCAGCTTATTCTCTACCCAGTTCCAAAAGGAGATAGAATTTTATCCATTCATTCGACAGTTATTTATTGATCACTAAGCATATATCAGACTGGGTCCAGTGCTTTAAAAATTATGACCTCTGTCATCAAATGAAGGGATAAGAAAATAACATGAACAACCAGAACAAACATAGAATCAAGAAAGTTCCAAAAGAGAGGGAAAAATATTACTCCTAATAATAATAATGTAAGAAGATAAATTACAAATATTAATGCTCATTAACTAATAAGAATGCTATGCCTTAGGTACTATTCATGTATTTTTTCACATGACTCAATGCCTTATGTATTGTTATTCTTCCTTATAAATGAGGAAACTGAGGTCAGAAAAGCAAAGTAATATCATAGACCAGAAAGCGATTAAGCTGAGAAGCCGGGATTTGAATCCAGGTTTGTCCTATTCTAAAGCATAAAGTTTCTCTCCTCATAGGAAGGAGCTACTGTGACAAGCTACATATTTTACAACTCAGTATGTACAACTGCTGCTTCTAAGAATAAGATACTTCATCTAGCAGACTTGGGTCAGATTGGTTTCAGAGATATATTCCAAAGTTAAATGTACCTCACTGTAAAGTGGGGTATTAAAATTTTTAAAAAACAATACCCGAACACTGCAAGGAGAAGAGCCCAGAATGATTTTTTCCTTCAGAAAACATGTTGCCATCTTTAATAATAGTGTTCTATTTGTTTGTTCCTCACTTTTCTTGTGCCCCCAACTGCATTGTCCCTGGCATAAGTGCAAAAAATCATGTCTGACTGTTCACCATTTTATTTGCAGAGCCTAGCACAGCACCTAAAACACAGTAGGCGCTCAATTAATATTTGTTGAATGAGTGAATTAATTAAACTTCATTTTCTTTCTTTCCAGGGCCTGCCTTTACTGCCCTGTACCACTCCAGACAGCATGCAGAGTTGGTGGAGAGTATAATAAACATCAGAGATATTTTGCAATTCATGGCTGACCCACGCTGACCCTTTCTTTAATTAAACCTTCCACTTGTGAATGAATCATTTCTTCCATTAATTAAAATAGGATACACTTATGTCTCTGTAAAGTATGTGTCAAAAGAAAGCATTCCACCTAAAATATATACAGGAGGCACTGACCACCGTGGAGAGTAATCCATCATAATCTGCTAAAAAGATCAGTTCTGGAATTAGAACTAGCACAATCATCTCTAATGCCCTCCAAAATACAAGTTGCAGCTTCTCACCCAATCTGTCAGCTCCTGTGTTAATATAGGGAGTAAAGCATAGTGTGAAGCCGTAAGAGGACCGTTTATTTTGGAGGGCAGGGCAGGCGGCCCCAGCGCTCCGGTAATGCCATCATCTCTAATAACTGCTTGGAGCCTGTGCTCTCCGGAGACTTGTCTCTTGATTGTTAGAGCTGGAAGGCAGCGGAATCTCGCTGTTGCGAGGCTCAACAATCGCTCCTGCGATTCCTCCGAAAGCCAAGAGGATGACTGAGAAATCTGACGGCGCTGTTTGGGTGGACAAAGCAAGTTCGTGTTCCCACTCACCCCCACCGTCTCCTTCTGGAAGAAGCGGGCTGCAGAAATCGATTTGCAGTCTTTAGCTCCAGGAAACAGTGAGCCCATGCAGCCACTGTTCAAAATATTTTGCCTCAGAGGAAACGCTGCACTCTCCAAACTCCAAAGACCTCGATGAAGTGCATAACCATGTTTAAAAATCACCACTGGGGATTCTCCAGGCAAGATGAAAAGGAAGGAGGGATAAAGCATTGAGTAACTCAAAGTGCCTCAGGTCCTCTAAAAACAAGTTCTAAATATCCCTGCAAGATTTCAAATGCAGCAATTTTTGAGAAAGTGCGACATTGTAAAGCCTGTTCTCTCGGTGAAGTGTCAGGCTCCGTAGGAGTAGGAATGATAAACGCTCTTCCTGCATATTTAGGAGGCTGTTTCAGAAGACGCCAAGTGATTGCTAAACCAGTCGTGCAATTCAGTGTGTTTTATTACCACAGTTTTCTGTCCAATACTAATTGCTCTTTTATTTTTCCTTCAGTTAATCCTGTAAGATGGGTGCAAAAATGTAGGAATGGTAAGGACATTTGCCATCATTGGGGCTATTTCCAAAGGTGAAAGGAAGGCCTGGAAAGGTGAAGTGACTTGTCCAAGGCCAAGGGCAG
This sequence comes from Balaenoptera borealis, assembly GCF_965194805.1. NCBI lineage: Eukaryota > Metazoa > Chordata > Mammalia > Artiodactyla > Balaenopteridae > Balaenoptera > Balaenoptera borealis. Next base: position 141,700,889 of record NC_138860.1, read on the forward strand.
GTTCATGGCAGAGCCAGGGCTCCCAACTATGTCTCCTCTCTCATAGTCCTGGGCTCTTTCCCCTGTGTTTCTATTGAGGACTGAGTCAAGGGTGATTTATTCCCCCAGCACAGTGCTAGGTACAGTGCCTGTGGATTGATTAATGCGTTGATTCCCACAGAGTAAGAGATTTGAGATTACTTGACAAATCTCTCAAGTACTCAAGAAAAAAAAAAAATCAATAGTTTTTCTTTGACTTCAAGTCCAAGTTATTTGGAGTATTTCAGAGGTACTTTCCTCCTGCCTTCAATACTTCTCTGATACTCACTGGCTTGTCTCCTGGGACAAGATATATCAGACTGAAAAGAGGAGGTGTATGAGAGATTTAACAATTAGTGGAAATGGCCCATAACACTGGAGAATTAATTGTTCACATGGTATAGAGTAGTGATTAAGAGCATTGACTCTGGAGTCAAGTTGCCCTGGGTTCAAATGCTAGCTTTGACATTTAGAAGATGTGTAGTCTAAGATCACCGATTGCGGGCTTTTTAAATCCCGGGGCCTCAGTTTTCTCCTCTGTAAAATGGAAATTCTAGTACCTACTTTACCAGACTGACTCAAGGATAAATTTTAAAATCTGGCTCCCTTTATATGTGCGATTTAATGACATATTCAAACAGTAACATTAGAACAAGAGCTATGAAAAAATTAGACCATTAAATTTGCTTTATATTGATTGAAGCCCTAATACTAGGTCATTTTTGAGAGAAGAGCATCCTTGTGCTATTTGATGATGCTATTTCCTCTCTCTCAGCCCCCACTCCACACCACCCTAGTTTAAATGCCCAGGTCCCTTGTCTGCATAATTGCAATAGCCTCCTCTCTGCTGCTTGCCTCTTTCTCTTTCTATCTCCAATCTAGTTCTTCTTGAGTAACCATTTAAAGACACACATTTGGCCATATCATCCTCTAACTTAAGGGCCTTCAGGGATTCCTATGGCTTACACAATAAAGCAGTACAGACTGGTCCCAGCCCCCTATTGTAACTCATTCCTACCAACATCATCCCCACACCCCATGTTCTAACCAAACAGGACTACTCACTGTTCCCTCAACACCCCATGTACTAACACACCTCTGTGCCTTTGCTCATGATGTGCTCTTGGCCTGAAATCATCTTTTCCCACTTCATCACCTACTAAATTCCTGGTCATCCACCAAGACCCAGCCACAGTTTCACCTCTTCAATTAAGCCTTTCCTTACTCCACTCTCTCTTGGCAAAATTAATTACTCCTTGCTCTGTGTTCGATGCCACTTTGTTCTTATCTCACAAATAGCATTTACTGCATTAAATTATATTTTGTTGTATATGTGTCTGTCCCCAGCGAAACCTGGATTAGCAAACATTCAAAACCATTCTCTCCTTCCAGAGCCATGACTCTTTTCCCCACTAAGATCAAGTGCTGCCTAGAATTGTTTTTAACTAGTGCTCGGAGCAGCCCCTCTAAATCCCTGAGTTGACACCAGAGTGAAACATAATTGCAACCTGTAGCTAAAGTATGAGGGCCATGAGTACAGGACCATGTCTGTTTATCTCTCTACCTCTAGTACCTAGTGCAATACCTAGCACTTAATAAATGTTTGTTGAATACATGAAGGCAAGGAACCACAGCAGTGTACGATTTATTAGATGTGAACTCTTAGGAACAATTCTGGGTGCTGAGAGTGTAAAGTCAGACCTAGATTGTTAATACTTGACACCACACTTCATATCCTAGACTCGGGGACATGGAAATGTAAATTCTGTTTGTAAAAGGAGCTCAGATTTGAGAAATTGTTGCAAAGTAATTCAAAACTCTTTTATACACACAGATACGCTTGCTTGGTAGACAATGTACCTTTTTAATATCATATGAACTTATCAGCCATGAGGTAGAATACTTATCTTCTTCATCCTTCTTCACCAAATATTCCAAATAAGTCTTCATATATAGTTTTATAATGTAAGTTAACAGGAAAGTAAGATTTATTTTATAGAAATTATAATAATTATTATTGTTAATAATAGCAAACAATTACTGGCTCCTTACTATGTACCAGGCACTGTCTTAGCTGCTTGATATGTATTAGGTCATTTGATCTACACAACAGTGCTATGATGTTGGTGATTATCTTCATTTTGCAGGTGAGAAAATAGAGTCTCAGAGAGGTTAAGTCAATTGCATGACATTTCACATCTAGTAAATAACAGAAGTGAGATTCAAAACAAGATGTGCCAAATTTCAGAAACCATAACTTAACCGTCATGTTATATCTCATGAGAACCCACACTGCATCTTGTATTAGTCAGCTTTTTCACAATAATGCTGTGTAACAATCACCTCAAAACTCAGTGGCTTAAAACAGCAAGCATTTATTCTCATGCTCAAAGGTCTGCAGATCAACTGTGATTCAGCTGAGTTAGGCTGATCTCAGCTGGGAGGGTCTGTGAGTTTAGCTTATATTTGCTCCATATTTTTTATTTTGGACTCCAGACAGTAGTTACCCAGGGTATCTCACGGCAGGTGACCAGTGCACAAGATTGAAGCTAAATTGAGGAAAGCACAATGTTTTTCATGTCCACAAACATTTCAGTGGCCAAAGCAACCCAACATCAATGGGGGAGGAAAGTGAAGGCCCATGATGGAATGTTGAAGGGAGTAAATATTGACTACTAATAATACCAAGTATCACACGGTGCCTTTATTTATTTTTTAAAAAGGTCTTGGCTACTTTATTTTTTGCAGTTAGGCAGGTATTTCATTTTTGCCTCTGAGCAATGACACAAAATTCAAAAGCTGCTGCTGAAGGCTTCAGCCCTTCTAGTCTTTACATAGTTGTGTATGAGTACTAAAATGCTGACTATTGAACTCTTTAGAATGGCACCGTTGTCAGCAGATTGAAAATCCACACTTTTCTTCACCTGATTCTTTGCCAAGTTCATAAAGGTGTTTATATATTTTTTAAAACCTTCCAATAAATCTTTGATTTCCTCAAGAGCAATGTATTTTCAGAAACCTAGAAGTTCTTGTGAACAGCTCTTATAAAGGCTCAGAATAAGGTCACAGAGTTTCAGAGTAGCCTTAGACGGCACTTAGTTCAACTTTCTCATTTTACAGATGAGGAAACAAATAGTTTCAGTTTCAAACTTCCAAATTGCATACTGTGAGCTGCATTTTTTTTCTCATATAAGGAAAGCAATGAGAAAAAACTCTGGGGCAAACTTTACACATCATACTGCAATTGTAATTCTGTAACGGGGACCTCCATTCAGTTTATTTTATGAGAACCCTCATGACTTTGCTCACTATATCACTACAACCAACTTCCCTGATTGCCTATGAAAAACAAAAATCAAGTCTTTCCCTTTCTCTTTATAATCTTGGGGACCTTCTGCTTTGAGAGCCAGCAGAATAAGCTGAGAGACACCTGGTCACCTGCTCCAGTGTCCTGAAGACGAGAGCTGTTTTCCACAAGGGAGAGAGACAGAGAGGCACCACGCCCAGTTTTCCAGGAAGGGAATTATGACACTTTCAATATTTAACTAATATTCTCTGCTATTAAACCAGTACATTTAGAAGGGAGAGTATGCTGGGGTGAGGATGGGAGTGAAGATTAGAAAACTCTTAATGTGAAAAGTACAATTGATTAAATAAGTATTGATGGAATGAATACCTGCTATGGGCCAGATCTGGTGTTAGGGACTAGGGTGATGATGTAAACAAGACAGAAAAAGATCCTGTGTTCAGGATGCTTCCAGTCTAGCTTGGACATGTAACTAAAGTGCTATCAAAGCAAAAGTATAGGGTATCATGGGAGGGTATATGATGCAGGATTTAGCTGAGTGTATGTAAGGAGGGGCTGAGACACAGTCAGAGAAGGTGTCCCTGGGTAAATGGTGTTTCCCCAATAGAGTCTTTAGGGGGCTGAGGTCAAGAGCTTTCCAGAAAGAGTATAGAGCATGGGCAAAGGCCTAACAGAACTGAGAAATAGCTAAGGAAGCCACAGCTTAGCAGGGGAGGGGAGACTAATATGAGATTAATATAAGCCCCCCAAGCTGTTGGGTGGGGACTTACAGGACAAGAGTAGAGTACAGAACTTTATTCTAAGGGTAAAGAGAAGACATTAAAAGTAATGTAAAGACATTAAAGTAGGGGAATGACATGATAATAGGATTTTCATTTTTAAAAGGAACGCTTTTGCTGTAGTGTCAAGAATAAATTGGAGATGGGGGGAAAGAGAGAATTGGGGAATGTAAGAAAATTACATGGAGAACAAAATAAGAATCTGGAGCTGATTCCAAATACTCAGCCCAGGTTGGCTCTAGATGATGTAGAGTGAAGAGTTGGGCTGAATGTGTACTCGTGTGTGTACGTGTGCATGTTTGTAGATCACACAGAGCATGATGAAGGTCCTCTCTTCTCCCCAAACTCACCCACAACTTCTAGATAGCTCAGGAATTGGATCACTCATTTGGGGTTTGAAACTGTCTCCAGAACATGCTGGTGAAAGGACAAGAACGGCTTTAGAGTTAAAGCTGGCAAACTGGACACATATACTTAGCTCCCTTTCTTCCTGAAACCCACTAACACAAGAGCAATGAGGATGGAAAAGGCAAAAACAGCAAAACCTGTGAAGGACTGGTGACTGAGCTAGCAGACAAGGTGGACAAAGCCACCTGCAAAGCCTCTTGTGGGGAGACCCCCTGAGGGACTTGGGGACAGAGAGCAAGGGCAGGAACTGGTGCTCCTGGGATCTCTGGAAGTGAGAGTAAAGGTGGGGCTGGAGCAGGAGGGTTGGCAGAAAGGGTGTAGAAGCAGGTAGGTTTCCCTTGCCTCCACTCCCACTCTCCCCATGCCATGCAGTCACTTGACTCTTCCTCAGCAGTAAATGACAGCAGAGATTTATTTCCCAGAGACAGTAAACAGGGGGTTTCTGAACTGGGGATGCAGGGATAGTCGAGGTATGGGAGATCACTGTGCTGAAAACAGAGGGATTCAAGGAATATTGATGGACTGACTGAATATTTGGACTCCAGCCTACTTCCCCCACTCAGCTTCCAGAGCACAGCAACCAGACATATATTCTGTAAGAAGGGGATTGAAGAGTCTTCTCTGGACATCTGACCAGTCCAGGAGAAAAGGCCCACATGGAGGGTTCCCTAGGAAACAGTCTAGTCATATAACCCCCCTCAGTGCCAAGTTGGGGAAGCTCTGGGAGAGATCTCAAGAAAATGAAATCAATAATTACTAATGTGTTTTTACACAACTGGGGCAGAATTTGGATTTGATTAGGGATAAGGTCATTAAAACCCAAGCAAGGGAAAAAACAAGCCAATTATTCACTCTAGGTGGAAAAAATGTGCAGGAAGGGAAAATTATTTTTGATATCCTACACAAATTAGATGCCTATAGCATTTACACAGTCATGGTGATGGAAACATTGGATATTGATCTAACTGAGTTACAACATCACTATATTGGGCAGATGGAACACTACATGTATGTGTGTGTGTGACCTATAGAGAGCTAAGTCCCCATCTTGCATGTCGGGAAGCCAATAGATCACACCTATAATTGAAATATCATGTAGCAACATAAATCTGTTATTTGGAAACTTATAGTTAAATATTAACAGAATCAGAAAAGTTGAAAGAGATTGTCTTTGGAGAGTGTGCAATGGAGGTGGAAGCACTGCATGGCTTGTTAACTCCTATTTTTCATAATAAGCCATATAAAAATAGTTGACTCCTTCATATATGTATATGTATAACGTTAATGAAAATAAACATTAAATTTAAAGAGGAGGGCTTCCCTGGTGGCACAGTGGTTAAGAATCCGCCTGCGAATGCAGGGGACACGGGTTCAAGCCCTGGTCCAGGAAGATCCTACATGCGTGGAGCAACAAAGCCCGTGCGCCACAACTACTGAGCCTGCGCTCTAGAGCCCGCGTGCCACAACTACTGAAGCCCATGTGCCTAGAGCCCGTGCTCTGCAACAAGAGAAGCCACCGCAATGAGAAGCCTGCGCACCTCAACAAAGAGTAACCCCTGCTCACTGCAACTAGAGAAAGCCTGCACGCGGTAACGAAGACCCAACACAGCCAAAAATAAAAATAATTAATTAATTAAATTTAAAAAATAAAATAAAGAGGAAAAGAAAAAAGTAGTTATGCTAATATATCCCATTATTGGCTTTTTTTTTTTTTGGTACTCCCTTCTGGTTTTGACCACAGTACCAAGTACACATAGCTGTTGCTTTACCTTGTGTTATGGTTGAACTGGGTCCCCCAAATGATGTAGAAGACCTAACGTAAATTACTTCAGAATGAGCCCTTATTTGGAGATAGGGTCTTTACAGAGGTAACCAAGTTAAAGTAAGGTTATTAGGGTAGGTCCTAATCTAAAATGACTGGTGTCCCTATAAAATGGGGAAATTTGGACACAGAGACAGACGCACACACAGGGAGAATGCCATGTGAAGTTGAAGGTAGAGATCTGAGTGATGTATCTACAAGCCAAGGAACACCAAAGGTTGTCCTCAGAAGCTAGAGAAGAGGCATGGAACAGAGTTTCCCTCACAGCCCTCTGAAGGAGCCAACCCTGCTGACACCTTGATATTGTACTTCTAGCCTCCAGAACTGTGAGACAACACAGCTCTGTTGTCTAAGCCACCCAATCTGTGGTCCTTTGTTATGGGAGCCCTAGGAATTAACACACATGACATGCTATAGCTCAATTCTGTGGACTCAATAAAGGGAGGGACTATGTTTCTGAATCTTCCACTGAAAGGAGGAGAAAAGGAAGGGAGGAAAGAAAAGAGGGAGGAAAGGAAGAAGAAGAGATGGGCCAAAATGTGCCTAGATCAACCTTGACTCCAGCCAGAAAATCTGCCTTTGAGCAAGCGAGGTTATACTCCTGTCTCTAACTCTTTTATAACTGGAACATACATATGTATAATATTTGTAGTTGAAAAATAAATAAATACAAACATACACACGTACCAAAGAAAAATGGAAAAGAAAATGTTTCTCCTCAATTCTTCAAAATCTCCAAACGGGAGAATAACTAACTGGTAATGTTGAGATGAATAAAGTACATTGAGGTCAATAAAGGATTAATAGATTGTATTTTAATTTGTTGATTTTTCCTAACAAAGTAAGATAACTGCATTGGGGTAGACTGGGCTCTGCCTTACTTCTCCCTTGGAACTCACAGAGCCAGGGAGACATGGACCCAGGGCCGTTCTTCCTGGACGTACTTGGGAACATTGAGAAAACTTTTCGAAGATTGGCCCTTGATGGATGTAGGTAAGAAGGTAACAGCTACCACTTCCACCTAGTTGTCCAGCTCCAATACGTGATATGTAAACCACACGCAGCCTCTCTGTGGTTTACAAGGTTCAAGGTTATTAACTAAAATCAATTGAAATAAAAGGGTCACATTTGCCGCGGTACACAATTTACTTCTCCAGACGGCTTTGGCCTGCACTGCCGGACACACACACACACACACACACACACACATACTCAGTAACCCTGGGGGAGAGCAGAGGCAGCTGCAGAAGCCCAAAACCTCCCCAGTCCTAATTAAACCCTCCAAGTTTCCAGGCAACACAGCCAGGGAAAAAATCATTTCCAAGCTGAAGACCCTCAGCCCCCGCCCCAGCAAAGGAAACGGTCGTTTGGTTTAATCAGCCCACGTGCACATTCTCTCTCCCCAGGTTGCCAAGACTGGGCCTGTACTTAGCAGAGGTATTTGTGTAATCAAAGCTTCTGGAACTTTCCCTGCCAAGGCTACCAATGTGAATAGGCTCCTGAGGTAAAAATGTTCCCCCTGCTGGGGACGGTGCCCTTGAAGTCTACATCAAAATCAAGCCAGGGTCACAGCTGTTGCGGCACCCCACAGCGGAAAACTTGCAAGAAATCCTAGCCTGCACTACTGCTTTGCCTCAGGTCTAGCGGAAACAGGCCCCAGTTGCAGGGGAGGGAGGGAGGGAGAGGAGAAAGGGAATATGTTTTTAAAAAGCCAACCCCTCTAAGTAGTACTCGGGGGTGGGAAGACAAAGCCGCCCGTGGAACCTTGCCCCTTCACCAAGGCAACCTCACCCCACCACCCTCGCCCCCTCCTCCTCTGTGAGCTGGGGGTCCCGCAGGTTGGCCGAGAGCCACTAGGTGGCAACAGATTAACTCTTCAAATGCCAGAGTGGGCTCAGAGAAGTCAGGAGTTGGGTGGAAAACTTTGCACCTGGTCACTTTTCAGAGGAAAGGAAAAACAAATGGCTTTTTTCTGTCCTTAAAGACCCTCGGCTTGCGGTGTTGATATCGGAGGAAATCCCGTGAGGGGAAGACTGCTTCCAGGTCACCCATTCATAGGGTGGCTTGAGACATGGGGAGATACCATCTTGTGTGCTCCAGGTTTCACGTCTGTGACAACAGACTAAAAGACCCTTTGAGAAACTTATGCTCACGTTCGATCCACTTCAACAAATACTAACTACAGTAAGAAATGGGTGCATGGCATTTTCCAGGGACAGCGCTAATGGACGAGGCCCCTGCCCTTGGGGTTTGTGGGGATGACAAGCGCTACATGAATGGTGTCTTTTTTTTAATTGAAGTTGATATACAATATTGTATAAGTTACAGGTGTACAATATAGCGATTCACAATTTTTAAAGGTTATATTCCATTTATAGTTATTATAAAAGATTGGCTATGCTCCTTGTATTGTACAATATATCCTTGTAGCTTATTTTATTTTTTATTTTTATTTTTAAAATATATTTATTTATTTATTTATTTTTGGCTGCGTTGGGTCTTCGTTGCTGCGCGCGGGCTTTCTCTAGTTGCGGTGAGCGGGGGCTACTCTTCGTTGCGGTGTGCGGGCTTCTCATTGTGGTGGCTTCTCTTGTTGCGGAGCACAGGCTCTCGGTGCGTGGCCTTCACTAGTTGCAGCATGCAGGCTCAGTAGTTGTGGCGCACGGGCTTAGTTGTTCCACGGCATGTGGGATCTTCCAGGACCAGGGCTCGAACCCATGTCCCCTACGTTGGCAGGCATATTCTTAACCACTGTGCCACCAGGGAAGCCCTGTAGCTTATTTTATACCTAATAATTTGTACCTCTTAATCCCCTACCCCTATATAGCACCCCCTTTCCCTCTCCCCACTGGTAACCACTAGTTTGTTCTCTATATCTGTGAGTCTGCTTCTTTTTTTGTTGTATCATGAATAATATTCTTATAGTTAGCCACCTTTGAGGAGTAAAGGAGAGGATACTCAAATTTTCTATGAGTAAAAAGGAAAGACAAGTAAGTTCCAGAAGATAGGCTCATGAAGATCATTTTACATCAAGCTTCTCTGGTATGGGAAGGCTTACGTTTTTAGGGTGAGCGAGGCCTAAAATATGGGAGCCACCACAGAGAAACTTTGCCAGCAGAGGCTAAAAATGCTTGCTGTTCAGATGACAAGAAAAACAAATCATTCCCCTGGGTATTCTAGCCTCTGCAAAGCATCCCCCCATTCTGCCTATTAAACTTCTGCCACAAATATAAAAAGACTGTGGTGTTGATTGGAGTATAGGGCCCGAAAGGTGAAATTGATTTACTTTAGAAAAGGGAGAGGGAGCTACCAGCCTCAGGAGGAATAAATTCAGAAAGGCGGGACGGGAGCTGGGGGGAGAGAAGACAAGTGCTCTTGTCGCTGGGTTTAAGAGAGTTTGGAGGGATACCGGGAGAAGGAGGAAAGAATTGGGAGGAGGGAGCCATAAATGTGTGATATATACGACAAGAGAGAGATGGGAAAGGCAATTTTAAGATGTTTTGCTGTGCATTTGGGATTCTCTTTGATATGTTTCAATGGAACTCAGTAAAGATTAAAATTACCTTGCAGTTATTTTTATTTCTTGGGCTGGAAGGCCGCCGATGACAGAGCAAGCAACTTTGGTGGCAACACTCCCTTCCTTTCCCGCCTGTCTAGGTGGTAGGACAGTGTCCAGATTGTAAATTCTTTCAGGAAAAGCCATTCCAGGATCTCTGGTAGGTTATACAAAACATAGGTATTTGTTATGCTAATTCTAATATGCAATTTCTCATCCTTGAATGGGCAGCCTCAGAGTTTCACTTTTGCTCTACACGTTCACCAAAAAGACAGGAAGCACCACGGTAAGACAACTCTCTGATCATCAAGGGATTTTGGATGATGATGTCACGTGGTTTTCTTGAATCATCACCATACTTATACTGAGTACATGGCAGGACTAATAGGTGTTGGGTGGAATCAGGGCTCAGAATGGCCCACCAGCCTCAGTTCTTATTTGGGGCAAGAACTGTCGTGTGTTGGAGAACTTCAAATGAGTTTGTCGCGAGGTCCTGATCATACTTTCATTTTTTCTCTCTGCCAGATTCCCTGTATCTCTACCCACTCCTTTACCACCCAACCATGTCTAGTCTGCTAAGCAAATTCCTACCCTAAAAGGAAGCTTTTTGAAACGTCCCGGGCTCTGTGAAACCTGCCCTGAGCACTCATCACACCCTCTGTACATAAGTCACCCCCTGGTACTGCGATATTGCTTTCATATCTACCTTCCTAGCTAGACTGAAGACATGAATGATCTCTATATCTTCAGTGCCCAGAACAGTGCCCAGCACACAGCTGATGCTTGACAAACATTGGACCAAGACCTGTCCCATATCCTGTCATTCCATGCTGAGAAAGCCCAGCTTTTGAAAAGCCATCATTTTCCAAGCACTTCACCTAGAACTCAAATGGCAGTAGGTACTAGGGAATTCGACCGATTATTCATCCCTCTAATTATAATGTGTATTTCTCAATCTTCAATTGGCAGCCCCAGAACAAAGTTTACTCAGATTTACAGAAAGTGGAGGAAAATGCCCCAATAAGTCGACTTTCTGATCATCAGAGCTCTAGGAATATGGTTCTCAAAGCCTTTAGTGATAGAAATTTTTGTGTCTATACTTCTGTTTCTGACATGAAACTCCTATTCTTTTAAAAAATGTTTATTTTTTTAAAATATAAAAGGATTCCACGCTCATTAAAGAACAATTGCCAAATAGAGAAAAGCAGAAAACAACAAAACAGTTTTCAATCAGTCTCGCTATGTAAATAGTAAGTCTGTAACATTTTGGAGTATGAATTACTCTCTTACTTATGGATTTTAATAAAAACCAGAGGACAGCTCGTGCTGTCTCCTAAAATTAGAGCCAGATTCCACAGAACATACATAGGTGGACTTCATAGTTGGTTCCTGTGTGCACAGGTGAGGAAGCGCCTGCCTATAGGCACACCCTGGTAAGCAGCTCTGGGTAGGGGGAGATGAGTTAATGGAAAGAGTGAATTAGCACGGTTGGGTGCCTTTGCTTGATCTTATGGAGTTTGTCTGTTGCCAACCACTTTTCTGTTCTCTTCAAATCCCCTGGAGTCATGACAAGCCTCAGGCTTCCGGCTCCCATCTGTGCAATTACTGGGCAGCCCTCTCTGGCTTCAGTGATGGACGTGAGGTCCTTAGTAAAAATCCGAGGGCCTCACCAACAGCCCCGTGACCTTCACCACTGGTTTCCTTGACTGAACTTGCCTTGAGCTGTCATACTTGAACTCTAGCCTCCATTATGACACTCTTCCTTGGACTCTTAGTGGCAACCTCAGCACCATCACTTGTTACTGTAATGGGACAAACAACTCCCTAGAATGGAAAGATCATGGCAGCAAGATGACACCTCGCTGAAGTTAATAAAGAGATAGAGGCCGCTTTCAGGCTGAGCAGAGCAGACCATCAGGATGTCCTCAGTTGTGTGGAATGACCAGCCCCGAGAAAAGCGTACACTGACTTCTCAGCATTGGAATGGATTTTTACATGTGTATATATATATTTGTTTTATTTAATGTAAAAAGTATTTCTGGGCCCAGAGGAATGAATCACTGCTGTAACTGAACAAGGCTTACCCGGACTCTGCCAGGCACTGTGCTAATTGCTGAAGACATAAAGACACATACGACAGTCCAGCTAGGGAGAGAACCATGCAGCTGTGTAGACGGAAAGGATTTTAATATTTATGGAATGCTCCCTCTGTGCTGGCCATTGTGCTAGGTGTTTTGTAAAATTAACACATTTAATCTCAGCGAAGTGTAAATTAGATAGTATTTTTTTTCATTTTATGGAAGAAGAGGAACTGAGGCTCAGGGAGCTATTTACTGCCCTGACTCACACAGCTGGAACTTTTAATAAAAACTCAGAACCGACACCCCAGTCAGTTGTTTTTTTTTAAGCTTTATTTATTTATTTATTTATTTATTTATTTATGGCTGTGTTGGGTCTTCGTTTCTGTGCGAGGGCTTTCTCTAGTTGCGGCAAGCGGGGGCCACTCTTCATCGCGGTGCGCGGGCCTCTCACTATCGCGGCCTCTCTTGTTACGGAGCACAGGCTCCAGACGCGCAGGCTCAGTAATTGTGGCTCATGGGCCCAGTCGCTCCACAGCATGTGGGATCCTCCCAGACCAGGGCTCGAACCCGTGTTCCCTGCACCGGCAGGCAGACTGTCAACCACTGCGCCACCAGGGAAGCCCCCCAGTCAGTTTGATGGAGCAGCAGGGGGCAGCCTTTCAGCGTGTATGGGTGGGGATTGGGAGCATGACCTCCGTGCTGTCTGCCTTGCCTTGCTTTCTGGGTCAGCCAGGGCCAGGAGCCACACCATCCCAGGCTTACCTCCTCCTTCCCTGAAGATGCAAACGACAGAAGGGTGGAAGGAACTGGATGTGTAGATTCAGCGGGTCTTGTGTTCCTACCAGTGGTGTGGCCTCAGGTTTGCGTCTTGATATTTTTGAGCTCTGGTTCCTCACTCATATAATGGCACAATGGCTACCTTACAGGGTTAAGAGTATGAATCTTGAGTTATGAAAAGTGGCTCACACTGCACATGGAGCATTTCAACGCTCAATAAACATTAGCTCTTGTGCCTTCACTGCTTTACCAGCATAGACCTATATGGTCAGCTCCTGCACTATGTCCTAAAATACTTTCTATTTGTTCTGTGTGTGTTAATCTTTGTTCCCCCAACCCATTCTCCTCCCCTACTAGTTGGCCTTAAATTCTTTGAGGGAAAATACCATGTCACATATTAACAATTTTCATAGTGTGTGACCCACAGCAAACATGAAAAAACAAAAAACAATACCCAACATTTGATTGATCGAATCTGTCTTGCTGACACCACATTCTGACCACCAGGTGATGGGTTAGTAGCAGATAACTAGAGCCAGCTCATACTGACTGTGAAAGCCATGTTAAACTTTCAGGAAATTTGTGAGCCAGTTGTTAAACTGTGGGTAGCTTAAAATTTGCTGTGGTAGGAGTATTTACACCACAGAAATTGGTAAATCCTATAAAGCAGGGCTTTGCTTCACCCCCACACCCAAACATACACAGAGAGCTAGAACGTACAAGGTTTCCTGATAGTCTAATTTCTGGTGCCTCATCATTTTCAAGAAACTTCCAGATGATACTTAGCTTGATTTCACCAAAGCAGAAATGTGTAGAGTATTTAAAGTCTCCCTATACTAATAGGATTTCTGATTTTAGAATTGGAAATTTAAAGATCTCACTTATTTCAGTCTCCCTCCAGCGTAGAAGTATCTTCTTTAACATTCCTGCTGAATGCCATAGGAACCCAGTATCTCCCCATGGAGAGCTCCAAAAACTCTTCTTCACTATGGTCTGTTCCTACCTCTCCTGTAACTTCCACTAATTGTTCTGGGATCTGTCTGTATTTTGTAGCAAAGCAGAATGTCCACACTCTCCAAGTGATAGCACTGAGCACAGCTCTCATGTCACAGCCACCGTGACTCCTCTTTGTCAGCCTGTAGGGCCTTCATTTTCTCATTGTTAAGACTGTTCAGCCCCCACCATTGTAGTTATCCAAGAACTGAACAAAATATTCTGGATTTAGCCAATTAAGTACAATAAAGTGAGACTACTACTTCCTGTGATATTTTTCCACAAGTATAATTCACATTTAGTTTAAAAAATTAATTCTTTTCACTAATTAATTATTTTCAAGCCAGACTACCTTAGTGCTGTATCTACACAATTCATTTTATGAGCTAAGCACTTTACATTTATGGTGGTTGTATGTCATATTCCCATTACGGATGCATTCTCTTTTGAGTATTGATTTTGGTAACCATCATATTAATTCAATTAATTTTTAGTTTTGTGACCTCCCCTATAGACCTTGCTATAGGTAAATTTTAAAGACTAAATACAAATATTCAACCAGTTGTGGTTTTACCCAATTACTATTATCCAATACAACTGTCTGAAATTTGTCTGCAAGGATGTCATGAGAAGTTTTGTCTCAGTTTGCTGAAATCAGGCATGTTTATATAATTCCCTAGATTTGTCAGTGCAACCATTTCATCAAAAATGGTAGTGAATTTGATGTGGTATGCCTTGTTTTTAGTGAACTCAGCTGGTTTCTTGTACTCATCTACTTGCTTTCTAATTTGCTTATAAATGTTGTATTTAATAATTGATTCTAGAATTTTGTACTGAGAAAAAGCTTACCAGTCAGTAGTTTCCAATAGCCACCTTTTCCTGTTTGTTGAGATGCAGGATGACATTTTCTTTTTTTTTTAAATTAATTAATTAATTAATTAATTTATGGCTGTGTTGGTTCTTCGTTTCTGTACGAGGGCTTTCTCTAGTTGTGGCAAGCGGGGGCCACTCTTCATCGCGGTGCGTGGGCCTCTCACTATCGCAGCCTCTCTTGTTGTGGAGCACAGGCTTCAGACGCGCAGGCTCAGTAGTTATGGCTCACGGGCCCAGTTGCTCCGCGGCATGTGGGATCTTCCCAGACCAGGGCTCGAACCTGTGTCCCCTGCATTGGCAGGCAGATTCTCAACCACTGCGCCACCAGGGAAGCCCAGGATGACATTTTCTTAATACTTCTTTCGACATCTCTCTTGTTCACTTTGATGTCACATGGATTCCAAGTCATGGGACTCTTGCAAGTCCAGAGTCATACCCTGTTAAATCATTTGTCTGGTCCTTCAGTGCACTGCTGTCTAATAGAAACATGATGCAAAACACACAGATGAGCCATTTACATAATTTTAAAATTTCTAATAGCCACATTGAATAACTAAAAAGAAACAGGTAAAGTTAATTTTAACCTTATATCTCCAAATTATTATCATTTCAAAATATAATCTATGTAAAAATTATTGAAATATTTTACATTTTTTATGCTAAGTCTTCCAAATCTAGAGTGTGGTTTATACTTACAGTAAACCTTAATACATATATACCAGGCACATGAATTGGGCAGGGATAGACTTCTACTCATTTCAAGTGTCTGGACATTATTGTTGTTATTATTATTCTTATGATGTACTCTTTTCATCTTGTACTTCATTCCCATTTTCGTGATATTTATTCTTCCTTTTTCAGCAAGAAGGGCTCACGCACAGTCAAGAAGGCAAGAGCTAAATAGAGGTGGAACAGCCTCACTTTCTCTTTGTCTGTTGATATTAATGAGGGTACCTTTTACAGTTAAACACCATAAAGAAAGCTCGTTAAGGGCAACAACATCCCCTAGCACACAATTCTCCCTAGAACCACAAAATGGGTATGTTACAGAGACCTGGGAGCTAATTCTCTCCAGATGTTTGCAAAGCAAGCAAGACCAAAAGGTGGAAACTGGAATTACTAAACACTTAATAAGGAGCTGATGGAACTAAGGCCCCAGGGTTGGCTCAGCAATAGTGAAACACAGAGACCCTGTTTGTTCAGAGGAACTTCAAAGCCCCCTATAAACTCCCAGGAAAGGTGAGAGGCAAAAACACTACAGAGGATTCTGCAGCATTCTTGCAAAGTCAAACTGGAGACTAACTTGAGATTCTTCCCCTGGTGCTTAAGAAGAAGACTTAGGGGCAGGTCTGGTGAGCAGATGTTTGACTTCTGTTGATGCCCATTCTTACAGTATGTGCATGGAGGATATAGACCTTTCTCTAGTGAGGCCAAAGGGGACAAAACAATTAAACATTTAGTTTAAAAAATAAATCAGAAAGAGCAAATGCCTTCTCTGGACTAAGTATTACTCTATACCCAAACCATAAAATTGCTAATGAGACATAGCAGATCCAAATAAAGTTGGTTATATTTATCTTTGTTTTTTCTTCCTTCCCTCACTTTAATAGTGGGACAAAGAACATGGAGTTTTGGTTAAGATCATAATTAAAGAGGAGGAAAAAAGATCAAATAATCCAGTGTGATATGAGTTGAAAGTCTGATCACTTTGGTCACCAGTTATCTGGCAGGAGAAAGGCTTCTAGGATCCAATCCTGTAGTTGTTTTGTTTTGTTTGTTTGTTGTTTCCATTGCTAATCGCCATGAGCTGTCAGGTATGTGCTGTTTGCCTTTCATATCTTTCTTTGGGATTCAAAGAAAGAATGAAACAATGCCAGCTTAAAAACAAGACAAGTGATCAAAAGTGACCCCAATGCCAAAGCAAAATAGGTGCCATAGAGGAAGGAAGAGAAAGACCCTCATTAAAATGTTACTAAAAGAGAGAAAAACAGACAGTTCTGGTGTTGTTAGAAACTGAGGCAAAATCCCAACTCCTCCTTGGAGAATCAGAACAAAAAGTATCCCCACCCCCTCTTTTTTTTTCATATGATAGAATTATGTCCACTGCACTCACAATATAATGATGAGTCAAATGCATAGTCTCTTTGGACTGAGACCTAGGTTGGATTCCCAGCTCAGCCACTTACTAGCTGTATAACATTTTCAGTTTCTTAACCTGTCTTGGGTTTCAGTTTCCTCATCTATAAACAGGGCAGGAAAATAGTACTTCCTTCTTAGGATCGTTCTGAGGATTAGCAGAGGCAGTGTATGTAAAATTCTGACGTTTTATAGCCCATTCCTTGGCACAAGGTGAGAGATAACTAATGATACCCAAGGTGATAGTCTGTTTATTATTTACCATCCCATCTTCCATTCACCTCTCTTCCTGCAGGAATATGTCCTTTTTGTATTCACAGCCTTTGGTAGATTGTGTTATTTTCAGGCAGATCCTTCTCCTTCTTACTTCCAAAGGGCAGTTCATCAGGGTTGTTCCTTGTGCTAATTCTCATCATAAAGAAAAGGAGCAGTCTCAACTGAGTCACATACTTGGTGAATTCCTTAACTCTGAGCATTTCCTGGAAGTATGGCTCTCAGAAATGGTTTTCCAAGACGGATCATTGGCTAAGGAGCTATGTGTCACCCCGTACCCAGGCTGCCCTCAGTTCCCCTTCCTAGGACTTCTGTGCATATGACCAATCACCATAATAAAGCATTTCATAAAGTCATGATTTGACAAGAAAAAGATAACTGCAAACACTACACAAACACTGGGAGGAGAAACATCTGGATGTCCACTGCTTGTTTCCTGTTGAGAGAGTTTGGGAACTTGGGGATTTTAACAGTTGGACAGGGCTAATTTTGGAAATGACTTCACATTTGTACAAAAAGGAAAAGCATACATTTATTACACTTTACTCATCAGATGAGGGAAGTTGGTGGTCAACTTCCCAGGCCTCTCTGAGAACAAAGGGGATTGAATTGGAAACGGAGAGAGGGTTTTCCTTCCCTTCTCACCCTCTCACTTCTAGTGTACCCCTTCTCCTTGTCATGACTTTGGGCTCCTTGATTTCTAACTTTCCTTCTTACATTCAGTTTCCTCTTAGGTTCCAGAAGTCTTAACTTTGAATTCTGGCTTTACCACTGACAGATCTCTTACTCTAAGCCTCAGTTTCCTCTTCTGAAAATAAAATGAATCATAATAGTAATAGTAATCATAGCAGTAATAAGTATTTACCCTCTAATATCACAGGATTGTGTAGATCAAGTCCCTTCCTCTTCCTCCCAGATCCCAAAACATTTGATGTTCTTTCTTTTTTTTTTTTTTTTTTTTTTTTAAATTTTATTTATTTATTTATTTATTTATGGCTGTGTTGGGTCTTCGTTTCTGTGTGAGAGCTTTCTCTAGTTGCGGCAAGTGGGGGCCACTCTTCATCGCGGTGCGCGGGCCTCTCACTATCGTGGCCTCTCCCGTTGCGGAGCACAGGCTCCAGACGCGCAGGCTCAGCAATTGTGGCTCACGGGCTTAGTCGCTCCGCGGCATGTGGGATCTTCCCAGACCAGGGCTCGAACCCGTGTCCCCTGCATTGGCAGGCAGATTCTCAACCACTGCGCCACCAGGGAAGCCCTGATGTTCTTTCTTGATTCTATATCTTTTCATATGAGGTTTCCCTTTTCTCTCCCTAGAAAACTATGACTCACCCTTTTAGACCCAGCCTGAATACTACTGATGCTGTGAGAGATTATTTGTCTCCCTCTCACAGGTATTAAAAATAACATTTCAGAGCATGTTTAGTAACAAGGGAAATTTTGCAATACATCTTTAAGTAAGAAAAAGGAAGTTATAAAATATATGATCCAAATTTGGTAAAATATTATATATATTTAAATTTATTTAACAGGATGTTAAATGGGGCTCTTCTTGTCATGGACTTTGGGCTACAGCTGCAAAGCTGAAATAACTCTCACATTCTAAAATGGAGATGCTAGGTACATATACAGACATTATTAAAAGGTAGACCAGATAGCCTTGCAATACCCCACCACCTACATAAGAAAAGGTAAGAAACTCAAATTCAGTTTGCTTAAGTAGGAACTTCTTACTAATGAGTTGTTGGCTGCATATGAACTGTTGTGTCATCACTCCTCCATTCCCCATGAGTTACTCACTTCTCAGGTCAGATGAGACTAGCTCTAAGAGAACCACTCCAAGAAATTGGGGCTGCCTGCAAGAAGGGGAACCTGGCTTCTCACTCCTCTCTGGATGCTGGCTGAGTTATAGACAGTCTCAGGCCCATGAAGGTGCTGCCTCTCAAGCAGAGGAGAGTGAGAAAGTTCTTGGGATTTTGACACATGATCCCTTCCCTATAGGTGGGGGCATATGTGAGCCCAGCATGGCTTGTCTGAGCACCCTGAAGGTGGGAGCCAGAGGAGCAGTTGGCAACAGCAGGGTAAGGAGAAAAAGCCACAGAGGAGCAGTGACGCCACTATTCAGCATGGAAGGGATGCCTGAGTTTTCTACGGGCCCAGAGGATATTTTGAAGGTAACTGGATTTAAAGCTCCTTGAAGGTCGTCCCAGCAGAAAATGGCAGTAAGGTGATTGCAAAAGCTGAGAGTGAAGGAGGGCAAGATATCAGCTGGATTGTGTGTCACTCACATGAATGTCAGGGGCTGCACAGTGTGTAGGTCCTCAGGGTGCCTCCAAGTAATCCACAAGCAACTGGCCAAAGACCAGCGTATGGAAGCCTCTAGAGACAGGCAGGAGTAGCCGAGGGAAACATAAAACATTAACAGCAGCACTAGGAAAGGATGTTTCTCTCTCTTCTTCCTCTTCCCCTCCCTTTTACCCCAAATCTGGAGATCCAGTAGAAGTGAGGAGAATACACCCAGACATACACTTCTCACTCCCCGCTGAAGATTCCTGCCCATGACTCAGGGCTATGTTGAGGGTTGCAAATCAGGGGATGTTGGGAAAAGCAGAAATTTTAAATTGGGAGTGAGACTGAAACTTTGGTTTAGGCTCAATGAAACTTGATGTTATAACTGAAAGTGACATTTTCCTTCTGAATCCATTTT
This sequence comes from Balaenoptera borealis, assembly GCF_965194805.1. Lineage (NCBI taxonomy): Eukaryota > Metazoa > Chordata > Mammalia > Artiodactyla > Balaenopteridae > Balaenoptera > Balaenoptera borealis. The sequence goes on from NC_138860.1 coordinate 141,720,616, forward strand.
GCTCTCAAGATCCCATGCTTGTTGATGGATGAAGAAAACTTCAGACTTGCCAATGAAAGGTAATGCAGCCTTTCCTCACTTACCCAGAGAGGAGTCCATACAGCATTGTCTTGGGTTCTCATTGTAACTTAAAGGGAAACGTTCACAAAGTTTAGAACACTTGATGTCCCACAGATGAAGGAGGAGGATGTCCTCAAATTCCAAGCAGCAGAAACCCACTTAGGTGGCACCAACCTTGACTTCCAAATGGAATAATACATCTCCTAAAGGAAAAGTGATGGCATCTACATTATAGATCTGAAGGGGACCTGGGAGAAGCTTCTGCAGATGGCTTGTGCCATTGCTACCATTTAAAAACTGACTGATCAGTGTCATATCTTCCAGGAACACTGGCCAGAGGGCTGTGCTGAAGTTTGCTGCTGTCACTGGAGCCACTCCTATTGCTGCCCGCTTCACCCCTGGAAACTTCACTAACCAGATCCAGGCAGCCTTCCAGGGGCCGCGTCTTCTGGGGGTTACTGATCCCAGGGCTGGCGACCAGCCTCTCACAGAGGTGTTGTACGTTAACCCACCAACCACAGCTCCCTGTAACACAGACTCTCCTCTGCGCCCTGTGGACGCTGCCATCCTTGCAGCAACAAGGGAGTTCACTCAGTGGGTCTGAGGTGGTGGATCCTGGCCCAGGAAGTTCTGCACATGTGTGGTACCATCCCGTGTGCACACCCGTGGGAGGTCCCGCCTGATCTCTGCTTCTACAGAGGTGATGGAGAGACTGAAAAGGAAGAGCAGGCCATGCTGAGAAGGCCATGGCCAAGGAGGAGCATCGGGGTGAATGGACTGCTGCAGCTCCCAAGTTCACTGTGTTCTACCCGCGGTCGCAGACGGGTCTGAAGGCGCAGGTGCCTCTGTGCCTGCCCAGAAGTTCCTGCACAAGACGGGAGCCCTCAGCCCGCCACTGAGGACTGGTCTGCAGCTCCCACTGCTCAGGCCACTGAAAGGGTAGGAACAACCACGGAGTGGTCTTAAGCTGTTCTTCCCCAGGCTTTAAACAGAATGGAAATAAGATTAGCAGAAAACAGTTTCTTAAAAAGAAAAGAAAAGATAAAAGAAAGGTAATGCAGTCTCTGAGTTTAAAACTGTCCCAGGTAAATATCCTGTGGATTCTGCTATTAAGACTATCGGGACCACGTTTTCCTTCTCAAGGTGTTTCCCCTCTTCCTCTTTATTTCTGTGATGGTGTCTAAGTTTAGGCAGAAATTTACACATCCTCTTCACAGTGGGAAGGGAAATCTCTAATCTATGTACCATGTCCTCATTTTACAGGTAAGAAAAGGAAGGTCAAGTAGCCAGTTAAGGGCACGTAGCTGGTGAGGGGCACAGCTCCCTCTGTAGGTAAGCAGAGGTTGACGTACACAAGTGCAAGAGCACCTGGTGGATGGATTAGGCAACTGACATGTCATATTAGAAAAATGAGGAACGTGCTAGCCAGGTTGGGTGGCCATGGTGCCAGATCTTGGCACACTTATCAGGACACTCTCAGACTCATATAATAACACATCAGCCTAACACATTGGAGTCATTTCTATATTTCTGAAAGATAGACATGGTCTAGTAAAGGACATAGGACTTCACATGGTTCAAAATACGGTTGGTACTATTTGTTCCATGCACTTATTCCTCATTCCTCTGTTAATATCTATTTTGTGTGTTTTACACATAAGGTAAAGTTCTAGGCACTGAGGATAAAGAAAAACAAGACAGATAGCCCCTGCACTTACAGAGCTTTTATTCTAAAAAGGAAGGGAGAGAATAAAAACTAATTGCACAACATAGGCCTTATTACAATTTTTGATAAGTGCTCTGATAGAGAAATTTAGCATCCCATGAGACCGTAAAATAGGACATGACCTATTTGGTGGGTCAGGGAATCTTTTCTTGAGGGAATGACCTTTGAGCTAAGCCAGAAAAGATGAACAGAAGGTAGCCAAGGGGAAGGAAACTGTTCTAAGAATGTTCCAGACTACATGTGTGCTATTCATATTGGGACAGAGCGTGGCTCAGCCACAGACTTGAAAAAGAGCTGGGGCCACTGGACAGTGGTAAGGTCAGTTGTACAGACTGTAGATTAAGTAGGTATTGGATCCTGTCTGTGGCCCACCAGGCAGTGCATGCAGGAATAATCTTACTGGGAGTTTACTGGGAGGACCCGGGAAATGGAAGAAATAGCCAAAATATACCTGTATCATTTCCACCATGCTTTCAATATGATGTGACAGAAAATTCACCTAGTAGTACTTAAAACTGAGGTTAGCAAACTTTTTCTGCTAAGGGCCAGCTAGTAAATAGTTTAGGCTTTGCAGGTCATGCTGTCTCTGTTGTAACCACTCACCTCTGCAGGTACAGCACGAAAGTAGCCAAAGACAATACATGAACACTGGAGCATGGCTGTGTTCCAATAAAGCTTTATTTATTGGCTCATGGGCTGTAATTTGCGGATATCTGGCATGATATAGGATACTTGAGTTTCACTTAGCAAGAGGTCTAGTAGTGGTGGGAGGTTTTAGGGTCAATTCAGCACCATCACGAGGTGACAGAGCTGGAGAATCCTGTGCTTCCCTATGCTCATGTAGCGAATAAAACCAGACCGTAGGTTTTGTTTGTTTGTTTGTTTGTTTTAAAATGCCAGTTTATTAAATTAATAGTCAAGGGGTCATAGATCCTTGAAAAAGTTCACTGAGACGTTTCTTGAAGGAGAGAAGTCAGGGGTTTTTAAGAGCTAAATGAGAAGGAGCGGTTCATGGTGGTTAGGCTAACTAAGGATAGAAACTAGTACTCTGGACAGAGCAGAGTAAATCCATTAGCTGTCCAGGATTTGTCAAAATCAGTGGCGATGTTCATTGGTCAGCAAAGGGTCTTCAGTTTTGTCCAGTAGGGATCTGATTCCTGGGGTCCTTCAAAGTTCACTGTCCTTTATCAGGTTCTGCTGTTTAGAAAAAGTTGTGACAAAAACACATCAGTTTTGATCTCTCCTAGGCAAATGTTGCTTTAAGTGGGAATTTTACCTTTTACCGTTAGTTTCCAGATGGCTGCTGAAATTCCAAGCATCACTTGCTTAAGGGACAGCATCTCATCAGCAGGGAGAGCTCTTGCTCACAGCACTCCCTCATATCAGGGAAGAAATCTTTCCCAGAAGCCTCCTACTCACTACTGCAGTCTTACTCCTATGTCTCATTGTCTAAAACTAGGTCCCATGTACACCTCTATACCTATCACTGGCAAAGAGACCCTGGGCTTCCTGTCTGATACCTGAGCAGTGCTGGGCATCTGTTAGCAGGGAGGAAGGACTTAGATAGTTGTTGGGAAGGCCACCAACTCTGTCCCTCAACAACCATTACTGGCCTTCCTTCTTGTTAACAGAAAATGCAGAGACAATGGGAGACCATTGGTACTGAAGAAGCTGTCTAATAGAGAAATCTAAAACAGTTCTGCAAGAAATTTTAGGAGGCTCTTTAGAGTACAGTCCCTGATAATAGGCTGAGTGTTCTGAACGACCTTCAATAGCCTTGGCGGCTAATGAGAATTATGATATCTTATCTGTTTGGAGATTTGGATTTTGTTTTTCATTAGAATACTTGAAGGGGAACGTCCCTCCATGCAATCCCTCTTCCTAGGTACACACAGAACCAATCTAAGGAAAAAGCTTGAGGACAGGAAACTCCAGTTTACCTATAAAGCAAGCATACTTATAGTTTAAATAATCAGCCATAGGTTATTGGATTTCTTCTCTCTGTTTATACTCTACTTTTATGAGAAACTGGCAAAGTATATATACACATGCCAACATGAGGGATTTAGTAAGAAAAGCCATTTCCAGGGTATGTTATAATTAAAGTCATACTAATTCAGTCCAATCCTTAAACACCTACTCCACCTCACTCTGCACTGTGGGATAATGATATAATTATAACCCTGAGGCATTGCAGGACATGGGAGAAAGAATGAACCCTTCAAGTCTTTATATTAATTGTATGTTACTGTTGTCTAATTATTTGTCAAGAGAAGACGATGAAGAGTGATGATAAAAGCTTAAAAGTTTTTGCAGCTGGCAGACTCCGGATCCCAGCTCTGCCACTTAGTAACTGCCTGCCACAGTTTCCTCATCTCTGTTGCTAGGAGATTTTTTGGCATTCTCAAGGGAAGTTTTAGTGCATAGAAAGATTAATCAGAGGCTTAGTTTGGTTTTTTAAATTAATTTTTTAAATTAAAGTTACAAATTGAAAACTCGAATTCTTCTTTAAGCTTTTAAGTTCGGCTTCAAATCTTATTAATCCATTTATAAGGCTAGTAAAGTTTTTGTTGAATTTTATCCTATTTATTTAGAATTTTATTTATTTTTTATATAGCAGGTTTTTTTAGTTACCTATTTTATACATATTGATGTATACATGTCAATCCCAATCTCCCAATTCATCCCACCACCCCCCTCCCCCCACTTTCCCGCCTTTGTGCCCATACGTTTGTTCTCTACATCTGTGTCTCTATTTTGGCCTTGCAAACTGGTACATCTGTACCATGTTTCTAGAGTCCACATATATGCGTTAATATACGATATTTGTTTTTCTCTTTCTGACTTACTTCACTCTGCATGACAGACTTTAGGTCCATCCACGTCTCCACAAATGACCCCATTTAGTTCCTTTTTATGGCTGAGTAATATTCCATTGTATACATGTACCACATCTTCTTTATCCATTCGTCTGTTGATGGGCATTTAGGCTGCTTCCATGACCTGGCTATTGTAAATAGTGCTGCAATGAACATTGGGGTGCATGTGTCTTTTTGAATTATGGTTTTCTCTGGGTATATGCCCAGTAGTGGGATTGCTGGGTCATATAGTAATTCTATTTTTAGTTTTTTAAGGAACCTCCATACTGTTCTCCAGAGTGACTGTATCAATTTACATTCCTACCAACAGTGCAAGAGGGTTCCCTTTTCTCCACACCCTCTCCAGCATTTGTTGTTTGAAGATTTTCTGATGCTGCCCATTCTGACCCGTGTGAGGTGATACCTTATTGTAGTTTTGATCTGCATTTCTCTAATAATTAGTGATGTTGAGCAGCTTTTCATGTGCCTCTTTGCCATCAGTATGTCTTCTTTGGAGAAATGTCTATTTAGGTTTTCTGCCCATTTTTTGATCGGGTTGTTTTTTTTAATATTGAGTTGCATGAGCTGTTTATATATTTTGGAGATTAATCTTTTGTCCGTTGATTCATATGCAAGCATTTTCTCCCATTCCGAGGGTTGTGTTTTCGTCTTGTTTATAGCTTCCTTTGATGTACAAAAGCTTTTAAGTTTCATTAGGTCCCATTTGTTTATTTTTGTTTTTATTTCCATTTCTCTAGGAGGTGGGTCAAAAAAGACCTTGCTGTGATTTATGTCAAGGAGTGTTCTTCCTCTGTTTTCCTCTAAGAGTTTTATAGTATCCGGTCTTACATTTAGGTCTTTAATCCATTTTGAGTTTATTTTTGTGTATGGTGTTAGGGAGTGTTTTAATTTCATTCTTTTATATGCAGCTGTCCAGTTTTCCCAGCACCACTTATTGAAGATGCTGTCTTTTCTCCATTGTACATGCTTGCCTCCTTTGTCATAGATTAGTTGACCATATGTGCATGGGTTTATCTCTGGGCTTTCTATCCTGTTCCATTGATCTATATTTCTGTTTTTGTGCCAGTACCATATTGTCTTGATTACTGTAGCTTTGTAGTATAGTCTGAAGTCAGGAAGCCTGATTCCTCCAGCTCTGTTTTTTTCCCTCAAGACTGCTTTGGTTATTCGGGGCCTTTTGTGTCTCCATACAAATTTTAAGATTTTTTGTTCTAGTTCTGTAAAAAATGCCATTGGTAATTTGATAGGGATTGCATTGAATCTGTAGATTGCTTTCGGTAGTATAGTCATTTTCACAGTATTGATTCTTCCAACCTAAGAACATGGTATACCTCTCCATCTGTTTGTATCATCTTTGATTTCTTTCATCAGTGTCTTATAGTTTTCTGAGTACAGGTCTTTTACCTTCTTAGGTAGGTTTTTTCCTAGGTATTTTATTCTTTTTGTTGCAATGGTGAATGGGGTTGTTTCCTTAATTTCTCTTTCTGATCTTTCGTTGTTAATGTATAGGAGTGCAAGGGCTTTCTGTGAATTAATTTTGTATCCTGCAACTTTACCAAATTCATTGATTAGCTCTAGTAGTTTTCTGGTAGCATCTTTAGGATTCTCTATGTATAGTATCCTGTCATCTGCAAACAGTGACAGTTTTACTTCTACTTTTCCAATTTGTTTTCCTTTTATTTCTTTTTCTTCTCTGATTGTGGTGGCTAGGACTTCCAAAACTATGTTGAATAATAGTGGCGAGAGTGGACATCCTTGTCTTGTTCCTGATCTAAGAGGAAATGCTTTCAGTTTTTCACCATTGAGAATGATGTTTGCTGTGTGTTTGTCATATATGATCTTTACTATGTTGAAGTAGGTTCCCTCTATGCCCACTTTCTGGAGAGTTTTTCTCATAAATGGGTGTTAACTTTTGTCAGAAGATTTTCTGCATCCATTGACATGATCATTTGGTTTTTATTCTTCAGTTTGTTAATATGGTATATCACACTGATTGATTTGCGTATATTGAAGAATCCTTGCATCTCTGGGATAATTCCCACTTGATCGTGGTGTATGATCTTTTTAACGTGTTGTTGGATTCTGTTTGCTAGTATTTGGTTGAGGGTTTTTGCATCTATATTCATCAGTGATATTGGTCTGTAATTTTTTTTGTGTGTGTGATATCTTTGTCTGGTTTTGGTATCAGGGTGATGGTGGCCTTGTAGAATGAGTTTGGGAGTGTTCCTTCCTCTGCAATTTTTTGGAAGAGTTTGAGAAGGATGGGTGTTAGCTCTTCTCTAAATGTTTGATAGAATTCACCTGTGAAGGCATCTGGTCCTGGACTTTTGTTTGTTGAAAGGTTTTTAACCACAATTTCAATTTCATTAATTGTGATTGTTCTGTTCATATTTTCTATTTCTTCCTGGTTCAGTCTTGGAAAGTTATACCTTTCTAAGAAGTTGTCCATTTCTTCCAGGTTGTCCATTTTATTGGAATAGAGTTGCTTGTAGTGGTCTCTTATGATGCTTTGTATTTCTGCGGTGTCCATTGTAACATCTCCTTTATCATTTCTAATTTTATTGATGTGAGTCCTCTCCCTCTTTTTCTTGATGAGTCTGGCTAAAGGTTTATCAATTTTGTTTATCATCTCAAAGAACCAGCTTTTAGTTTTCTTGATCTTTGTTATTGTCTTCTTTGTTTCTATTTCATTTATTTCTGCTCTGATCTTTATGATTTCTTTCCTTCTACTAACTTCGGATTTTGTTTGTTCTTCCTTCTGTAGTTCCTTTAGGTGTAAGGTTGGATTGTTTATTTGAGATTTTTCTTGTTTCTTGAGGTAAGATTGTATTGCTATAAACTTCCCTCTTAGAACTGCTTTTGCGGCATCCCATAGGTTGTGGGTTGTCATGTTTTTATTGTCACTTGTTTCTAGGTATTTTTTGATTTCTTCTTTGATTTCTTCAGTGATCTCTTGGTTATTTAGTAACATAGTTTTTAGCCTCATGTGTTTGTGTTTGTTACATTTTTTTCCCTGTAGTTTATTTCTAATCTTGTAACATTGTGGTCGGAAAAGATGCTTGATATGATTTCAATTTCCTTAAATTTACCAAGGCTTGATTTGTGACCCAAGATGTGATCTATCCTGGTGAATGTTCCTTGTGCACTTGGGAAGAAAGTGTAATCTGCTGTTTTCAGTTGGATTGTCCTATAAATATCCATTAAATCTGTCTGGTCTATTGTGTCATTTAAAGTTTGTGTTTCCTGATTAATTTTCTGTCTGGATGATCTGTCCATTGGTGTAAGTGAGGTGTTAAAGTCCCCCACTATTATTGGGTTACTGTCGATTTCCTCTTTTACAGCTGTTAGCATTTGCCTTATGTATTGAGGTGCTCGTATGTTGGGTGCATATATATTTATAATTGTTATATCTTCTTCTTGGATTGGTCCCTTCATCATTATGTAGTGTCTTTCCTTGTCTTTTGTAACGTTCTTTATTTTAAAGTCTATTTTATCTGTTTTGAGTATTGCTACTCCAGCTTTCTTTTGATTTCCATTTGCATGGAATATCTTTTTCCATCCCCTCACTTTCAGTCTGTATGTGTCCCTAGGTCTGAAGTGGGTCTCTTACAGATAGAATATATATAGGTCTTATTTTTATATCCATTCAGCAAGCCTGTGTCTTTTGGTTGGAGCATTTAATCCATTCAAATTTAAGGGAATTATCAATTTGTATGTTTCTATTACCATTTCTTAATTGTCTTGACTTTGTTTTTATAGGTTCTTTTCTTCTCTTGTGTTTCCCACTTAGAGAAGTTCCTTTAGCATTTGTTGTAGAGCTGGTTTGGTGGTGCTGAATTCTCTTAGCTTTTTCTTGTCTGTAAAGCTTTTGATTTCTCCATCAAATCTGAATGAGATCCTTGCCAGGTAGAGTAATCTTGGTTGTAGTGTCTTCCCTTTCATGACTTTAAATATATTGTGCCACTCCCTTCTGGCTTATAGAGTTTCTGCTGAGAAATCAGCTGTTAACCTTATGGGTGTTCCCTTGTATGTTATTTGTCACTTTTTCCTTGTTGCTTTTAATAATTTTTCTTTGTCTTTAATATTTGTCAATTTTGTTACTATATGTCTTTGCATGTTTCTCCTTGCGTTTATCCTGCCTGGGACTCTCTGTGCTTCCTGGACTTGGGTGGCTATTTCCTTTCCCACGTTAGGGAAGTTTTTGATGATAATCTCTTCGAATATTTTCTTGGGTGCTTTCTCTCTCTCTTCTCCTTCTGGAACCCCTATAATGCGAATGTTGGTGTGTTTAATGTTTTCCCAGAGGTCTCTTAGGCTGTGTTCACTTCTTTTCATTCTTTTTTCTTTATTCTGTTCTGTGGCAGTGAATTCCACCATTCTGTCTTTCAGGTCGCTTATCCTTTCTTCTGCTTAAGTTATTCTGCTATTGATTCCTTCTAGTGTATTTTTCATTTCAGTTATTGTATTGTTCATCTCTGTTTGTTTGTTCTTTAATTCTTCTGGGTGTTTGTTATCTAATTCTTCTAGATCTTTGTTAAAAATTTCTTGCATCTTCTCGTTCTTTTTCTCCATTCTTCTTCCAATGTCCTGTATCATCTTCACTATCATTATTCTGAATTCTTTTTTCTGGAAGGTTGCCTATCTCCACTTCATTTAGTTGTTTTTCTGGGGTTTTATCTTGTTCCTTCATCTGGTACATAGCCCTCTGCCTTTTCATCTTGTCTATCTTTCTGTGAATATGGTTTTCGTTCCACAGGCTTCAGGATTGTAGTTCTTCTTGCTTCTGCTGTCTGCCCTCTGGTGGATGAGGCTTTCTGAGAGGCTTGTGCAAGCTTCCTGATGGGAGGGGCTGGTGGTGGGTAGAGCTGAGTGTTGCTCTGATGGGCAGAGCTCAGTAAAACTTTAATCCACTTGTCTTCTGATGTGTGGGGCTAGGTTCCCTCCCTGTTGGTTGTTTGGCCTGAGGCAACCCAACACTGGAGCCTACAGGCTCTTTGGTCAGGCTAATGGCTGACTCTGGGATTGTTCACACCAAGTAGTACTTCCCAGAACTTCTGCTGCCAGTGTCTTTGTCCCCGCGGTGAGCCACAGCCACACCCCGCCTCTGTAGGAGACCCTCCAACACTAGCAGTTGTGTCTGCCTCAGTCTCCTATGGGGTCACTGCTCCTTCCCCCTGGGTCCTCATGCACACACTGCTTTGTGTGTGCCTTCCAAGAGTGCAGTCTCTGTTTCCCCCAGTCCTGTTGCAGTCCTGCAGTCAAATCCCGCTAGCCTTCAAAGTCTGATCCTCTGGGAATTCTTCCTCCCATTGCAGGACCCCCAGGTTGGGAAGCCTGATGTGGGGCTCAGAACCTTCATTCCAGTGGGTGGACTTCTGTGGTATAATTGTTCTCCAGTTTGCGAGTCACCCAACCAGTCACCCAACATGTCTTTTGTTGTGGAGTATCTTTTTTGGTGAGTTCCAGTGTCTTCCTGTCAATGATTGTTCAGCAGTTAGTTGTGATTCTGGTGCTCTCCCAAGAGGGAGTGAGATAAGGCTGGTAAATTTTAACAATCAATCACTTTTGAAGAAGCTTATGACTAGCGTTTGACTTTCATTTACAAATTTGGTTAATTAAACAGCTTCAAATATTTTAAAGTGCATTTATAGGTTTAATGTATTTCATCCCTTTCTTAAGGATTTCAATTGTCTGACAACAAATAAAATTTCCTTAATTTAAAAAAAAAACCTTAAATCTAATAAATTAAACTTAGAAATGTGGGAAACTGTAGCTCTCAGATATTCTAATACAGTACATAAACTTAATGAGACTTCAAATGAAAATCACAAGTTTAATCAGGTATTCAATTACATAATGTAAGTTGGATTCACAAGTCTGTCACTCAGTTTGGCCAAAGTCATGTAAACATTAGAAATATGTAAAACTTGCATAGATTCCTCAGCCTTAAAGTTTAATATTTAACAATTCTCTATTTGTTTAGACAAATATCATCAAAAGTCACTGAGGTTACTTTCAACCGAGAGACCTGGAGCTTCAGCTACCTGAACTGACCCCTCTCACACCTCACTTAGAAAACCAGTGTATCTCCCCATGTCATATGTGGGTTGCCTTTCTGAGTTTGCTTGTTTGTCACCAAAGACTCCAGAGTTCAGCTGGGATGCTGACTGGATTCCTGTTGATTCTGCTTGGATGTGCTGAACTTTATTCATAGTTGCAGATCAATTTTAAGAAGTGGCTATTTGTGTCACTCTTGTCCCTGCACTCAATTTATGCACATTTCTATGCTTATGCTCTAGGAAGCCTGTAACTCTTGCCCAAGTCAGTCTCTTGGTTGGGTTTTGCATTTCTTTGGCAAAACCTTAATATCTGTAAGTATCTTCCCATTTCTTCCAGGTTCCTAGAGTCACATAACCCTTGTTATTGATATTGAATATATGCATTGTGTATTGGATATTGAAATGATAACTGATTAAGTTTCAACTATCTCTTATTGCTTCACTTGTGGTCACAATATGTGAGGTCAGTCTATTAGCAATCTATACATTTGGAATTATAAATCCCACCATACAGGGTTGTTGTAAATTAGCATTAATTAATGTTAAGCACCTACCCCAGTTGATGGTACATTGTAGGCATTCAGTCAGCCGCGGCCACTACTACTGTTTTCACAATTCATTGATCCTAATGTATTTTCTAATAACTAACCCTGCTCATTTCCTCATTGGCCAACTTAAATTCCATCGTTAATTATGATACCATTGCACCCTTGCATAAATCCTCAGCTGTTTTGCCCCCTTGTTTCCTCTTCAGTCTGCTATGGCAAACCACCAACCTGTGTAAACCCATCTCTTTATCTACCCACACAGCTGATAGTGGCCCGAGAAAACCACACTAACATGTTCATTGGTCTCCCTTGAATTCTTGTTTACTCACTTTAACGCTGCCTGACAGTCACAGTCTATTTTCTGAATCCATTCACTTTCCTACTCTCCTCAACCACCATTTTATACCTTCTCATCTCTCCTTAAATTGTCACCCTTACTCTGAGCTCATGAGCTTGCTTCCAATGTCACTAAGAAAACACAGGCACTCAGATGATAACTTCCACATGCTCTCATCTCCATATGCAACCACCTCCCTGCATCTGTGCATATTTCTCCCAGATGAACTCCTAGCAAAAGCCATCCCCTCTGTTTGTGCACTAGATCTCATCTCCTCTTGTCTATGTGGGAACACTGCTCCTGCAATCTCCCCTCTCTCTCTAGCATTATCAATCTTTTCTTCTCTAGTAGATCTTTTCCATTTGCCTACACAATTGCTGTTAGTTCTCCCATCTGTTTCCCAATCTTCTCTTGACTCCACTTCTTGTCCAGTAAAGCTCCATTTTTTTTTTAACTTCCTTTTCAAAATTCCTTGAAGGAGTTGTCTCCATTTCTTTTCTCCCATTATCTCTTGAGCATAGTCCCATCAGGCTGTTGGCACTTCACTCCAGGCAAACTGTTTTTATCAAAGTTACAAATGACCACTATTTTCTAAATCCCATGCTCAATTCTCAGACCTCATCTCATTTGACCTATCTGTAGAATTTAACATGCTGAACGTCTTTCTTCAGCACACTTTCTTGTTGTTGTTTTTCTTACCCATTAGCAGCTCCTTCTCATCCTGCTTTGCTGTTTCTCCTCATCTCCCTGATCTCTTAGCATTCAGTTAAGAAGCTCAATCCTTAGACCTCTATGCCTTTCTCTCCACTCTTTTCCGCTTGGTGCTATCATCGAGCCTCATGATTTTAAATACTATCTATACACCAGTGGACCCCAGATTTATGTTTCCATCATGGACCTGTCTACTCAACATCTCTACTTGGGAGTCTAAAGAGCATCCCAAACTTAACATTGTCCAAAATTGAGGTCCTGTGCTTTCCGCAACAAACTTACCACAGTCTTCTCCATTTCAGGAAATAGCAACTCTAGCCTTCCATTTTCTTATGGCAAAAATCTTGGAGTCATCCTTGACTCCGTTCTTTTTCTTCCAACCTGTTTCTGATCCACCAGCAAATTATATCAGCTTTATATAAAAAATATATCCAGAATCCAACCATTTCTCACCACCTCCACAGCTACGACAGTGAGTCAAGCAACTCTTCTCTCTCACCTAGATTTAAAGCAATAGCCTCCTTACTGTTCTCCCTGCTCCTATCTTACTCCCACCTCAATTTATCCCCAACAACCAAGTAGAATGTTTTTAAAAATTTTAAGTCAGATCATGTTATTCCTTTTCTAATGACTGACATTTCACTTACAGAAAAAATTAAAGTCTTTACAATGGTACACAGGACCCAACACGATCTGGAGGTCCATCATTTCTCAGATTGCATCTTCTACTACTGTATTTCCTCATTCACTTGACTCTAAAATGCTAAGCGTATTCCCACTTTGAGGCGTTTGCACTATGACCCATGCTGGGAGTGCTCCTCCCTAAATATTCACACTTCTTACTCCCCAACTTCCTTCCGGTCTTTAATCAATTGTCATTGTATCAGATAGGTTGGGCTAGGTTATGCTTCAGTAGCAAGCACCCCTGAAACTCAGCAGCTTAATACAAGTCATAATGCATGTCCGTTTTGGGGTGGCTGGGCTCTGCCCCATGTTATCCTCACTCCAGGTCCCAAGATGATGGAACAGCACTTTTGGATCATTGATGTGGCACAGGGAAAGGAAAAGCATGAAGAATCATACACTAGCTCTTAAAGCTTATATGCCAAAATAGCACAAATCACTTCTACTCATATTTTATCAGCCAAAGCAAGTGACTAGGCATCTCTAATTCCAAAGTAGCAAGGAAATATAATCTATCATGTGCCCAGAAGAAGAACCAGAAATATTGATCAACAGGACTATGATATTAATGGTTATCAGTCATCATCTAACTGAGACCTTCCCTGGCCACATATGAAAAGTTGCAATTCTTCCTGACCACCTCCCAATTTCCCTAGTCCCCTTAATTACTTTATTTATCTCTTTAGCATCTATCACTACCTACACATAAGATATATATTACATGTTTATCTTGTTTGTTTTATATCATCCAGAATGTAAACTCCAAGGGAAAAGAGAGTTTTGTTGTTTTATTCAGCAAAATGTTGTGTTCCCAGTGCCTAGAATAGTAACTGCATATAGAGGTTTTAAATTAAAAGCCTCTATACATAACAAGAAGGATACAATTAGCGATCCATGTAAAATATACTTTGATTTTTCAGTTGCTCAGGCTTGGAATTTGGCTTACGCCAGGGTTGGTAATATTCATTTATTCAACAAATTCGAGTATATACTTAACTTATACAAGGTTCTGTGCATCAAGAAGAACATCCTCATTTTCATACATACCAGATCCATGGGAAGCACTTATTATCTTTCTCATTGTACACTACTTCTGCCAATGGAGGAGGAGGGGCAGCTTGACTTTCATGGAGACAAAAATCATAAGCTTCCTTTTTTCAGCTAAGATCTGGCTGATATCACGTTTTCTTGTTCAGAAATACAAGAAAGTCTCATAAGTGACAAGCATACTTCCTAATTTCTCCTTCCTCACCCATTTGCATTTCATCACATGTGCAGGCCCTCCAGTAAGCAACACTTATTCCAATAATGAAGCACCCAGCATCTTAATTTGAAAAGCCTTCATCAACTTGAGTTTAGCCTCTGTGCCTGATGGTCTTCTTTAATGAATCAAATAATGCATTTCTCACTTGTAATTAAATAATATCTTAAAAGGCTCTGTCTTCTTCAAAAGAGTCATGTGGAATTCATCTTCACATAGGGATGATTACACTCAGCACCTAGGGTAGACACTGGGGTGAGGGCTATGGGTATTCACCAGGTCCTTGAAGGCAAATCATAAAAGAACTCAGTAGAGAAGCTAAAAAAAAAAGTCTTAGTAGAAAATGAAGTTAAGATGTAAATATCAAATCCAAGGCTAGCTTGCTTCCCCACTTAGAGATATTACTGCTGAGTCCACTAGTCCAGTATTTCCACCAAGTGTTAGTTTGTTTGTTTGCTTTTGTTTTTGTTTGTTTGTTTTTGCAAAGACCACATCCAGTTGTGTAAAATATTTGAGGGAGTACTAAGTGCATTTGCATATCATGTCCATAGAATTTGCATAGAATTACACACCATCTTCAGGAAAATTCAGAGTTAAAATAAAATTAGTAATACTTTTCCTTATTGTGCTTTCCTTAGTTTCTGTGCCTCAGTCTTCCTGGCTCTCCACTCCCTATAGGAAAAAAATGCAGTGTTTCCTGCCTGGCACCCAATCTACCACCTGCCATCACCTGACATCTCTTTTCCTGTTCTCTACATTATCTTAGGCACCAGGACCACAAAACTACTCACTGTTTTCTAACATGGCATGAGAAATTACTATCTGTTGACTGTCCCTTAGACACTTTTTCACTTTCTTCCTCCCTAACAGAGCCATGGTTTTCTTCCTTCTGGCATTTGTGTACCGTATACTACAGGGGCCCTCACAAAGCTCCAGGGTATAAGTTTTGATTAGTTTAAGCTAACCTGGCAGATCCATCCCCTTGGCAAGTGACTCATTTAGGCATGGGTACATGATGCAATCCTGGCCAAAGAGAAGTACAGTAAAGGGAAGACTGTTAGGGGATTTCTTGGAAAGTTTCCTGAGTTTTAAAAGAGGACACCAAAAGAGCCTCACCTCTTTTCTGCTTCTAGACATGGCGACAGAAGGAGGTGATGCCTAGAACAGCTTCAGCATCATATACCCATGAAAGCAGGTAACACACGTGAGATGGCAGAGTAGAAAGATGGAAACAGATCTTGAAGAGGTCATTGTGCCCCTGGTTTAAGCAATCATAATACAATCATAATTATGACTTAAGTCTCGGGCACTGTTATGAGTAATTTACACATGTTCACTCATTTAATCCACACAACTATCATGCAGTGGATGTTTTTATTGTTTCTATTTTACAATTGAGTGAACAGAACCAAAGAGGGGTTAATGTGCCAAGGTCACTTTCCTTATTTATTTGTTTGCTTTTTCAGTTTTTTGTTATACAAAATTTAAAGAATATATTAAAGTAGAGAACAGCATAATGAATCCCCAGGTACCCATCCATCATCCAGTTTAAGCAATTAGCAACTCATGACCAGTCTTGATTCACCTATGCCCCTGTCCACTTTTCCTCTGTCCCACATTATTTTGAAGCAAATCCCAGACCTCGTATCATTTCATTCTGGATTACATCATGTGTGACAGAAACTAAAAGCTGCTTTTATTGGGTCTTCTGTTACAGCTAAAACTAGTCTCTAACTATTAATAACTTTCTTATCATAAAATTTGAAAATATAGATGAGCTGAAGGCAAAATATAAAAAATCATCTACAATATGATCACCTGGTAATAACAACTAGTAATTTAGTGTACTTCCTTTCAGTACTTTGTATAAGTTTGTTTTGAATGTGAGATTGTATTTTTTCTATTTATTATGACCTGAGCATTTTCCGTCCTCATCCCAGCCCCCATGATCTTTGGGTGCTGGGCTCCCTCTATCTTTCCTTCTTCTAGGAACTTGAAAAAGTGTTTCCTTTGCTCTTTGTACAACACCTCCACCATGGTACTTTAACAACATGCGGCAATTGTCTATTTACCTGTGTTCCTGACTAGTCCAGGGCATGCTGAGCGCAGGGACCATTTATAAGGTGGTTTTTTTTTAAGTCTCTGATGCCTATATTGTTATCAGACAAAACTAATTATTGGAAGGATGTTGTTGAACATGGTGGTGCCTGCATTATGCAGTGTCCACTCTATAAGGATCCAGTGGAGAAACTTTCCTCTCATCCCAGGGGTAGGTAAAACCATGTTGCTTCTGAAAAACAGATGTGCTTTCTTTAGTGGATGCCATGAACAGTTACAATATTAGTTTGTGTCTTCATTTTTGCTTTGGTCACTAGATAGCTCAGAGCTGACGTTGTGGCTTTCAAAGCATTAGCTCTCTCACTAATTTTATTTTATTTCATTTTCCCTTCACCATGAATTACTTATATGTGAAATAATCACATGATATCATGGCAGGACCATTTTTGACATGTTAATTCATGACTTTTCTTCTCTTCCTTCTTCTCTGAAAGTAGCATGCAAGTTCTGTGCTTTCTTGCTTTACAGGTGGTAAATTATGGTTGACTTCCCTTTCTGGATTCGTTTAGAAAAGTCTAAAATCTTTAAGGAGGATGAGCTAAGTGTCCTGCATGGAGAGAAAGGGCTTTTGAGGGAAACTTGGAAAGGGGAGGATTTCCCCCAGAAGCCAAAGTGAGTCTCATAGTCTTTGGATCTGTGGCCTTAGAGAGAGCAGAGGGAAGCAGAGCTCACAAAAGTGGCAAGACACCAGCTGGGAAGGGTGGCCAGCCCCACCTACCCAGTAAGAGCAGGCTTGGATTAGATATTAAGTTTGACATATAGAAAACAAAGAAATACAATACTTTTTATACACCTGACTTTGCAGACTGGGATTCATATTCAGTAACTGTACTTGTGAATTTGTGAAAGCCATCCCATATCCTTTGTGGAATGAGACATTGTACAAACAAACAAATAGAGAAGAAAACCAACATTACTGTGGAAAGAATGTGAGATTTGGAGGCAGACCTGTCATTATTCTACTTCAGGTTGTTAATTTTTTCCCTTGGATTTCTCTAATCACCTCCCAACTGTTCTAGCAGCACCCAATCTTGCCTGCTACAATACCTTCTTCACCCACCCATCAGAGTTGTCTTTTGCAAATGCAGATCCATTTGGGTCACTCCCCTCCTTAAAGCTCTACATTAGATCCCATTTGTCTTCAGGATAAATTTGGAGTCTACAAGGGCCTTCATCATTTGCTTCTTGCCTACCTCCATAGCCTCATCTTCTAAAAACACCCCCTATTCTGACCCAAACTTGACTCTCATGCAATAGTGTCCTACTTGCTATTCAGCAAATGCACTATCTCCCTGTCTTTCCTGGTTTTTGTACACGCTCTTCTTGTTGCTCATAATGCCTTTGCATTGATGAACCCCTGCTCTTTCAGAACTCTTCCCAGGCGTTGCTGTCAGCCTCCTCCAGCTCTGCCCTCTCCACGTTAGATGTGTCTCTGCTATGTGTTCCCAGAACATCTTAAGGTTACACATATGTCACTTACTACAGTGATTTTGAACTGCATGTATCACAGTAAGAATGTGGAAACTTGTCTACAGTTGGGGTTCCAGTATCTACAGATATGTTTAATGCATGGTAAAATGAGAGCAGGAAGACATTGCAGGGAGGGGAGTTGGGAGTCTAGAGGAAATGAGGAAGAAGTCTGGTGCCATGGTCCACATTTGGCAACAGAACCTGAAGGCAGTGGTTTGGAGTACAACATGAGGATGTACTCATACATGCCTGAGGCAAAGACTGCTAAACTCTGCCCTGACATCCATTCTCTTTGTTTTCTTTTTTAGTAATAAAAAACCCTCCAAAGTTTCAGGCGGTCACATGGCTACCCAGCCAAAGATTACATTCTCCCAGCCTCCCTTGCAACTAGATATGGTCATGTGACTAAAGTCAGGCCAATAGGATGGAAGCGTACATGATGTATGGAAACTACCAGTCATCACTTTAAAGACAAAGTTGCTTAGTCTGACTTCCTCTTTCCCCTTCCTGCAGGCTGAAATGCAGATATAGATGAAGAAACCTGGATTCCTGAATGACTCTGTGGAGCAGAGCAGCCCACCCAGGCTAGAGAGCTCACCTAGCTAAATTCTGTTTTATGAGAATGTAACAAACTTCTGCTGTGTTTACTTAAGGTGACCATATAAGTCTTAATCTGTCTTCCAGGTATTCCATGCAGAAAAATGTGGGATTTACCAATGAGAAGGGGAACTCAGGGTGGAGGGAGGATTATAAGAAATCATGCCAGGGTGCATCTCCCGCAAGAGGCACTGTGCAGTGTGAGGCCCTTGCAGGATCCCATTAAGGACTCAAAGTGTTGAGCCCAATGGGAGACCCAGCATTTAGGCTTCTGCTGTGCCTGGGTGTTGACTGCCAAGGGAAGAAGGATCAAAGAGCACCACTTAAATAGAAGAATTTTGCTTCCCTCTTCCCCACCCTTCTTTAGGGGCCAAAAACACTAGAGAAGAAAGGGGAGAAAGGAAGAAAAGTGAAAGAGAAAAGCACACTCCCATCCATGGTAGACAATGAGTCTCCTGAGTTGGGAGGAAGATGATTAAGTTGGATATGATTTTGAAGGTTTAAGCTGGATCAATTGTATTATATTGCATTTTTTTAAATATCTGAAAATGAGCATAAAGTTTTTCCTAAAATGTCATTTAGGGAAGAGAGAGTGAGATTCAACAGCTCCTTTTAGGGGCAGTCACTGGAACAAATAGTATTTTTCATGTCTGTGCTCTACTGAGTTTAGAGCATTCAACACACTGGTTATAAAATGGAAAACAAAACAAAAATAGGTTGAATTATGACTCTAGCCATCCTCCCACCCTGATTTGGCTGTGACCTTCCTCCTTATGAAAAGAACAGTATATGAAAAGGGGAGAGGGGTGAAGTGGTCAGAGAGAGAGAGATGAATCCCTGGGATCTAGACCTAGGAGCCCCAGTGGCATTAGAGGCCAAGGGCAGATCTGCATTACCATGTTGAGGGCACTCAGCAAAACACTGCAGGTTATTAGGGGGTAAATGCTTCTCCATCACTCCTGAAGTTTTCTTCTTTGTGGAATGAACTCAGTGAAAGTCACACTCTCAGCTGCTCACTGTCCCTTTTTCACTCCCTCCCAGGATAGTTGGAAAAGCTTAACTGATTAGTAAGAAAAAAGTGGCCTAGGCAGCTGAACTCTTCCCTTACTCCTTCTAAGAGTAAGCTGCCCCAAGGGCCATAATTCTAGTCTACCTCTCCAGGCCCCAAATGGCATAGGCAACTTACCCACCATGGGGAAAGAATTAGCATTTGGGGCCCTCTCAATCCAACCCGTAGGGCATCAATATGCTTGAGCAGAAAAACAGCACACTCTAGACAACAGAAACAACAGCCAGAAGACAGGGAAGGGAGAGATGACCAGAAAGCAGCTCAGATTGTACGTGAGACATTCCAGCCCCATGTTGGAACTCCCAGAGAGATGCAAAAGAAAAAAAAAAGGTATGAATAAGCCATATGGCAGATGAAGACTTGTAATAGAGCAGATTTAGGGGCAAACCTTTAAAGTGACTTAACCCTGGTTCCATCAGCTATGGCAATGAAGGGGAGATTTGGGCTACAATAATCAACTAATACTTGAAGACCTCTTGATAGGTAATTATAGAACTTAAGGGATAAGCAGTCTAACACCTAATAAGTTTATAGTGTAATACAATTTACTGAAATGTCAACTTTTCTTCCTGCCACGGAAGGAAACAAACCCACACTTTCCTCAGAGGCTTCCACTCAAATTCTTTCCAGTTTTACCCCTCCTTGTTTTATTGATTCTGCAGCTTGGTGGAGAAGGTGTGAGATTAGATTGGTTTAAAGGAACCAACCAATAAGATCCAACTGACCCACTCAAACCCCATTGAAGGACTAAGATCTTTAGGATGCAAGGTTTTGAAGATGCTCAAATCAAATCAATTAAAAAAAAAAAACAAAAAACCAGAGATGTAGATACTCTTCATCATTCTTAACTGATTTTTTTTTTTTTTTTTTTTTTTGCTGTAGGAGAAAATTCTGAATTCAGCAAAATTCTTGTCCTAAATAAGTGTTTCATAATCATATTCATACAAGTTCTTGTTACAACTCAGCTAACAAGGCCCAGATTGGTTGTGGTTGAGTTATATTTGCCGTTTTGTGGGCTACATGTTTGTAAATCAGCCAGATCATTTCCTTACTGAGGTCATTTGGGGTTTTGGGGGTGGTGTAACAAGGTCCCTCCTTTTTATCCCTTTGGTTCTTCATTAGTCATTTTGTGTGCAACGAGCATGAAGAGGCCAGATCATGTATTTGCTTTGGGAAAATCAGCAGACTTTCAAAGCATGTGCTGTTGTAGATGACTCAAGGTGTTGAAAACCATTTTTCTTAAACTTGCTGTAGTTCTGAGAGAAGCTCTCAGAAGTTGAAAATCAGGGTAGGTTGGCATGAAGGAAAGACAACTGCCTTTGGTGGCAGGCAGCTCTATGCTCTGCAATTACTTGCTATAACATTAGGTGAGTCCCTTTAGCTGTCTGAGTCTCAGCTTTCCCATCTGCAAAATCAGATAAGAATACTTCAACCATGAGATTAACGCTAGCCTTGGCGGCACTGCATATGTAAAGACCTAATCCACATTAGGTACTCAAAGATGATGACACAGTGACTTTGGTATCAGCGACAAGTAATAGAAAATCCAGAATGATTTGCTAAATAAACGCAAGAGGAAACGAGCATTTCAGAAAAATGCGTAGTTTTGACAATGTGCTGTTAGTCAAGTAGGGACATCAGGAAGGAACGAATTGAACAAAAGCATAGACTTTTCACTTTGTGCTGCATGCCATAGTGATTTACAAAGACCAAATAGACATGGCCCTCTCCTTGAGGCTCACTCCCCCCCTGTTAGAGATCTGAGTGCTAGACATGTGTAAACCTCTGAAACAGTAAGTTAATAGAGGTCAGCCAGTACCAAAATCATTGCCTGCCACATAGTTGATAGTCCATAAATATTTAAGTGAATGAATAGAGTCTATCTCTCTCTAACCAAATAACAGATTGTGTGGCTTCAAAACTTTCAGAATAGAGGAGTAAGAAAAACAAATCACTGGTGAAAATGATAAAAGAAGCATTTAAAGTCTCTGAAAATTGTCCTAAGGGCATACAGCAAAGGGAGAAAGATTCATTCAAAAAAATCTACTAAATCTTGGTAAGAACAGTGAGAGTCTATGACATCTGAGCCAGAACCCACTCTTTTACCCCTCTCTATAGCTGCTTCATGTTATAGAAGCTCTGCTCCAGCCATGTGCAGCCACGAAGACAGGGACCCCCTCCCCCTCCAGCCCACAGTTTGGAGCTAAATTTTCCCACAGGGAAGGGCAGGCTGCCGTTTCTTATCTTCCCCGGCCCCATGTTCCAGAAGATCTATTCTGGGCAAGCATGGCTAAAAGGATGGAGTTTCCCTTCCTGACCCAGCTCTAATGCGTAGGATGGAAGCTCTCCTCCGAATGCAGAGGCTGAGAACACGGGAACCCTATCACCCCCATCCCAACTCTCTTGGAGGGTGGAGGTTCCATGCCAGGAGGGGAAAGCCAAGAAGATCAGGGGCTACCACCTCATCCAGGGCTCACTCATAGAGCGAGGGTGTCACTTTAATAAAAATAAGTATCTGTCCCCAGCTCTGCTGCAGTGGCATAGGGGTTCTGCTCAGGGCAAAGGCGGGTCATAAGGACTGAAGAATGCCACAGCTCTGCCTGAGGGATTGACTTCATTTGGAACAGTGTTGAGCACCCCATACCTAAAGCAGTGGTAAAAACAATGGGGATCTTGGTGGAGAGCAATTAAAAGGAGGCTGGTAGCTCCACTGTACAAGAACAATGGCAGAGCAGAAGTGTAGTAGAAGCAAGCAGAGAAAGACAGCTAAGAGGAGCGCTCCGGGGATCACAGTCAATTGTGTAGTCAGGAAGGATGCATGCATGTGCTAAGCTGCACCGTCCAGAAACAATCAGAGTGGGATGTGGGGTGGACTTGAAAGTATCTCTCAAGTTGTACGCAGAGCTATTAACCTCGGGCAGAAGCTGCACTAGCACAAAGGGCTTAAACACAGCCTCTGACCCAGCGGTGACTGTGCAATAAGCTACTCTGACCCAGGGGTGACTCCTAAAAAGCCAGGTTTAAAAATAAAAATCACACGTATCCCTGGCCATCTGGAAGCCTGTGTGAATGCCCAAGGCTGTACCTCTCAGAAGGGATAAGAGAGGGAGCCTCCACACTACAGTGCCTCACAGGATATGGGGCAAAAAAAGAGAAAACTCCCTGAATTGTGATAGAAACCTCCAAACCACATACACATTCATTGTTAAAGGGTAAACATCTACCTACCTACAGGGGTTAAGCACAACCTTTCACCAACAAGTGGTTCATGCCAACCCAGGGGTGACCCCTAGGAAGTCAAGATAAAAGATAAAAACAAATGGAGAAAGGTCTGAGCAGGGGTTTCAGAGGCTGCATATGGCAGTAGAATTAGACTTTGTCGAGTTCGTGCAGCCAGGTCATGAAACAAACAGGCAAACAACAACAACCAGGGTGGGGGGTGGTTAATATTGAGTTGTTACAACATATTATCTAAAATGTCTAGTCTTCAATAAAAATTATGTAACATGCAAAGGAACAGGGGAAAAAACAGGCAATAGAAACTGCCTTTGTATGAGCCCATATATTAGGCCTAGCTGACAAAGACTTCAAAGCTGCTATTATAAAAACTCTTAGAAGAAAATATAGAGACAAATCTTTATGGCACTGGGTTAGGCAATAGTTTCTTAAATACGACATGAAAAGCACAAGCAACAAAAGAATATGTAGATAAATTGGATTACATCAAACTTTAAAAATTTTGGCTCCAAACAACACTCACAAAAGTGAAAAGACAGTGCTCAGAATGGGAGAAAATATTTGCATATCATATATCTGATAAGGGACCTGTGTCTAGAAAGTACAAAGAACTCTTTTAACTCAATAATAAAAAGACAACCCAATCTTAAAATGGACACAGGATTTGAATAGACATTTCTCCAAAGAAGACATTCAGATGGCCAAAAAGCACATGAAAAGATGCTCAATGTCATTAATTATGAGAGAAATGCAAATCAAAACTACAATGATTATCACCTCACACCGGTCAGAATGGCCATCATCAAAACAATCTACAAACAATAAATGCTGGAGAGGGTGTGGAGAAAAGGGAACCCTCCTACACTGTTGGTGGGAATGTCAATTGGTACAAACACTATGGAGAACTGTATGGAGGTTCCTTAAACAAACTAAATATAGAACTACCATATGATCCAGCAATCCCACTCCTGGGCATATATCTGGAGAAAACCATAATTTGAAAAGATACATGCACCCCAATGTTCATTGCAGCACTATTTACAATAGCCAAGACAAGGAGGAAGCAACCTAAATGTTCATCAACAAAGGACTGGATAAAGAAGATGTGGTACATATATACAATGGAATATTACTCAGCCATAAAAAAGAATGAAATAATGCCATTTGCAGTGACATGGATGGACTTAGAGATTGTCATACTGAGCGAAGTAAGTCAGAGAAAGACAAATATATGGTATTGCTCATATGTGGAATCTAAAAATATGGTACAAATGAACTTATTTACAAAACAGAAATAGAGTCACAGATGTAGAAAACAAACTTATGGTTACCAGGGGAGAAAGGAGGGGAGGGATAAATTGGGAAATTAAGATTATATATACACACTACTATATATGAAATAGATAACTAATAAGGACCTACTGTATAGCACAAAGAACTCTACTCAATACTCTGTAATGACCTACATGGGAAAAGAATCTAAAAACGAGTGGATATATGTATATGTATAACTGATTCACTTTGCTGTACACCTGAAACTAACACAATATTGCAAATCAACTATGCTCCAATAAAAATTATTTTTTTAAAAAAAACGAATAATAGATCATGTGTTACTACATAAATTTCTTCATTGCCCAGGGAAGAAAAATAATAGAGACCAAGGGTAGTACGGAATAACTCAGAGAAGAAATCAGTGCTAAGTCTTGCAGATGTATATTTTTATCTTATTGAGGAGTCAAGCTATATAAACGTGAATCTTCATGTAGAGAAGTGTTCCCTCTTAGGATGAAGAGTGATTTTTATCTGATAAGCAATGGACAGTATAGGATATCTGTATACAAAGGAGTGAGGTGGCTGAATTGTTTTTAGGAATTCTATCCTGGCAAGATGAATTGGAGAGAGAAGCTGGAAGTCAGGGATCAGATAGGAGGCTGCTAAAGGTCATTAAGCCTGAATTAGGCTGGTTGATGTTGGAAAGGAGAGGAAAAGATGGACAGGAGATAAGATGTTAATACCTAGTGAACTATAAAGTGAGCCACATGAAAACATATATATATATATATATATATTTTTTTTTTTTTTTTTTTCTTCTTCTTGGACATAGACTATCAGGGCTTTTGGTAGTTTTGTGTTCCCTGATCTCAAAAAAATCATGAGATTTCCGTTGTCAGTCATATGGCAGGCTAGATGGTTTTCCTGATGAAAACAACTAAAACTGCTAGATTAAAAAAATCTTTTAAATCTACTTGAAAGCTTCTAAGGGCTGGTAGAGTAGGAGGAAATTATACAGCCACATTCTGAGAGGATCCCAGAACTGAAAGTGACGCTCAGAGAAAGCTTTTGTCCTGAGGGCATTTGCTGAATTTTTTGCCCTTGAGCTTTGTTTTCCCCTGTCTGTGTGGCACAGAGAATAGAAGACAAAGCCCAGGGTCTTCTCTAGGTGGGCATTCTAAGAGAAGATACTTCCCACAAAACTGGACCCTTCAAATTGCCACACCCTCAGTGTAAGTGTGACCCAGAACTAAACTTTCACACCCTCTGACTCCTGGTGACTGCATGCGGTATTGCCTGGGTTCTGACAGAATAGTGGGGAGAAGTCCCTGAGGGCATTGTGACCATAAGCTAGTTCATGCTTGGGTTCACGTTTGGATTCACATTGTGAGAGATCTAAAAACCTCAAGCTGTGAATTAACTTTAAAGTTGTCCCAGATTGTAGTGTTCCCAGCTCCCTGGTAGAAGGAGACACAAATTCTCTCTGAGGAATGTACTTCTGTCCTAGGTTTCAAAGAATCCCCACAAATAGTATTCCAAGGGAAATGAGCAGTTCAAAGTAAAATCAATAAGCACAAAAAGAACACACCAAAAACAAGAACTAGCAGGAACAACTGACAGTAGAGACAGACAAGCAAAGACCTTAGGTAATATATTATCAGACATGGAAGAACCATTCTTCTGTTTAAAAGAATAAAAGATAAACTTTCAAATGTCTGTAAGAAAGAGGCAATTGTAAAAATAACTTATTATATTTGGAAAATAATGAAGTAGAACTTCTGGAATGAAAAAATAATTACAATAAAAAATCTCACAGGTTAAACAACAGATCAGACATAGCTGAAGAGAAAATTAGTAATACGAAAAATAGAATTTTTCCAGGATTGGTTCAAGATGGTGGAGTAGAAGGACGTGCGCTCACTCCCTCTTGCAAGAGCACTGGAATCACAACTAACTGCTGAACAATCATCAACAGGAAGACACTGGAACTCACCAAAAAAGATATCGCACATCGAAAAACAAAGGAGAAGCCACAATGAGATGGTAGGAGGGGCACAATCACAATAAAATCAAATCCCATAACTGCTGGGTGGGTGACTCACAAACTGGAGAACACTATTACCACAGAAGTCCACCCACTGGAGTGAAGGTTCTGAGCCTCACATCAGGCTTCCCAACCTGGGGGTCTGGCAACGGGAGCAGGAATTCCTAGAGAATCAGACTTTGAAGTCTACTGGGACTTGATTGCAGGACTTTGACAGGACTAGGGGAAACAGAGACTCCACTCTTGGAGGACACACACAAAGTAGTGTGCACATCAGGACCCAGGGGAAGAAGCAGTGACCCCATAGGAGACTGGACCAAACACAACTGCTAATGTTGGAGGGTCTCCTACAGAGGCAGGGGGTGGCTGTGGCTCACCATGAGGACAAGGACACTGGGAGCAGAAGTTCTGGGAAATACTCCATGGCGTGAGCCCTCCCAGAGTCCGCCATTAGCCCCACCAAAGAGCCGGGTAGGCTCCAGTGCTGAGTCACCTCAGGCCACACAACCAACGGGGAGGGGGGGGGAACTTAGCCCCACCCATCAGCAGACAAGTGGATTAAAGTTTTCCTGAGCACTGCCCACCAGAGCAACACCCAGCTCTACCCACCACCAGTCCCTCCCATCAGGAAGCTTGAACAAGTCTCTTAGAAAGACTCATCCACCAGAGGGCAGACAGCAGAAGCAAGAACTACAATCCTGAAGCCTGTGGAACAAAAACCATAATCACAGAAAGATGGACAAGATGAAAAGGCAGAGGGCTATGTACCAGATGAAGGAACAAGATAAAACCCCAGAAAAACAACTAAGTGAAGTGGAGATAGAAAAACTTCCAGAAAAAGAATTCAAATAATGATAGTGAAGATGATCCAGGACCTTGGAAAAGAATGGAGGCAAAGATCGAGAAGATGCAAGAAATGTTTAACAAAGGCCTAGAAGAATTAAAGAACAAACACCTAGAAGAATTAAAGAACAAACAAACAGAGATGAACAATACAATAACTGAAATGAAAAATACACTAGAAGGAATCAATAGCAGAATAACTGAGGCAGAAGAATGGTTAAGTGACTTGGAGGACAGAATGGTGGAATTTACTGCTGCGGAACAGAATAAAGAAAAAACAATGATAAGAAATGAAGACAGCCTAAGAGACCTCTGGGACAACATTAAACACAACAACATTCGCATTATAGGGGTCCCAGAAAGAGAAGAGAGAGAGAAAGGACCAGAGAAAATATTTGAAGCTATTATAGTTGAAAACTTCCCTAACATGGGAAAGGGAATAGCCACCCAAGTCCAGGAAGCACAGAGAGTCCCAGATGGGATAAACCCAAGGTGAAACACACCAAGACACATAGTAATCAAATTGACAAAAATTAAAGACAAAGAAAAATTATTGAAAGCAACACGGAAAAAATGACAAATAACATACAAAGGAACTCCCATAAGGTTAACAGCTGATTTCTCAGCAGAAACTCTACAAGCCAGAAGGGAGTGGCATGATATATTTAAAGTGATGAAAGGGAAGAACCTACAACCAAGATTACTCTGCCTGGCAAGGATCCCATTCAGATTCGATGGAGAAATCAAAAGCTTTACAGGATAGCAAAAGCTAAGAGAATTCAGCACCACCAAACCAGCTCTACAACAAATGCTAAAGGAACTTCTCTAAGTGGGAAACACAAGAGAAGAAAAGGACCTACAAAAAAATCCCTGTAACAATTAAGAAAATGGTAATAGGAACATACATATTAATATTTACCTTAAACATGAGTGAATTAAATGCTCCAACCAAAAGACACAGGCTTGCTGAATGAATACAAAAACATGACCATATATGTTCTGTCTACAAGAGACCCACTTCAGACCTAGGGACACATACAAACTGAAAGTGAGGGGATGGAAAAAGATATTCCATGCAAATGGAAATCAAAAGAAAGCAGGAGTAGCAATACCCATATAAGATAAAATAGACTTTAAAATAAAGAATGTTACAAGAGACAAGGAAGGACACTACATATGTTCAAGGGATCAATCCAAGAAGAAGATATAACAATTATAAATATATATGCACCCAACATAGGGGCACCTCAATACATAAGGCAACTGCTAACAGCTATAAAAGAGGAAATCGACAGTAACACAATAATAGTGGGGGACTTTAACACCTCACTTACACGAATGGACAGATCATCCAAACAGAAAATTAATTAGGAAGCACAAGCTTTAAATGACACAATAAGCCAGATACATTTAATTGATATTTATAGGACATTCCATCTCAAAAACAGCAGATTACACTTTCTTCTCAAGTGTGCAAGGAACATGCTCCAGAACAGATCACATCTTGGGTCACAAATCAAGCCTCAGTGAATTTAAGAAAATTGAAATCATATCAAGCATCTTTTCTGAACACAACAGTATGAAATTAGAAATCAAGTACAGGGAAAAAACCATAAAAAACACAAACACATGGAGGCTAAACAATACGTTACTAAATAACCAAGAGATCACTGAAGAAATCAAAGTGGACATCAAAAAATACCTAGAGACAAATGACAATGAAAACACGATGATCCAAAACCTATGGAATGCAGCAAAAGCAGTTCTAAGAGGGAAGTTTATAACAATACAAGCCTATCTCAAGAAACAAGAAAAATCTCAAATAAACAATCTAACTTTACACCCAAAGGAACTAGAGAAAGAAGAACAAACAAAACCCAAAGTTAGTAGAAGGAAAGAAATCATAAAGATCAGAGCAGAAATAAATGAAATAGAAACAAACAAACAAAAACAATAGCAAAGATCAATAAAACTAAAAGTTGGTTCTTTGAGAAGATAAACAAAATTGATAAACCATTAGCCAGACTCATCAAGAAAAAGAGGAAGAGGACTCACATCAATAAAATTAGAAATGAAAAAGGAGAAGTTACAACAGACACCACAGAAATACAAAGCATCCTAAGAGACTACTATAAGCAACTCTATGCCAATAAAATGGACAACCTGGAAGAAATGGACAAATTCTTAGAAAGGTATAACCTTCCAGGACTGAACCAGGAAGAAACAGAAAATATGAACAGACCAATCACAAGTAATGAAATTGAAACTGTGATTAAAAATCTTCCAACAAACAAAAGTCCAGGACCACATGGCTTCACAGGTGAATTCTATCAAACATTTAGAGAAGAGCTAACACCCATCCTTCTCAAACTCTTCCAAAAAATTGCAGAGGAAGGAACACTCCCAAACTCATTCTATGAGGCCACCATCACCCTGATACCAAAACCAGACACAGAGAGTACAAAAAAAGAAAATTACAGACCAATATCACTGATGAATATAGATGCAAAAACCCTCAACAAAATACTAGCAAACAGAATCCAACAACACATTAAAAGGATCATACACCATGATCAAGTGGGATTTAACCCAGGGATGCAAGGATTCTTCAATATACACAAATCAATGAATGTGATACACCATATTAACAAGTTGAAGAATAAAAACCATATGATCGTCTCAATAGATGCAGAAAAAGTGTTTGACAAAATTCAACACCTATTTATGATAAAAACTCTCCAGAAAGTGGGCATAGAGGGAATCTACCTCAACATAATAAAGGCCATATATGACAAACCCACAGCAAACATCATTCTTAAAGGTTCAAAACTGAAACCATTTCCTCTAAGATCAGGAACAAGACAAGGATGTCCACTCTCAGCACATTTATTCAACATAGTTTTGGAAGTCCTAGCCACCACAATCAGAGAAGAAAAAGAAATAAGAGGAATACACATTGGAAAAGAAGAAGTAAAACTGTGATGTTTGCAGATGACATGATGCTGTACATAGATAATCCTAAAGATGCCACCAGAAAACTACTAGAGCTAATCAATGAATTTGGTAAAGTTGCAGGATACAAAATTAATGCACAGAAATCTCCTGCATTCTTATACACTAATGATGAAAAACCTGAAAGAGAAATTAAGGATACACTCCCATTTACCTGTGCAACAAAAAGAATAAAATACCTAGGAATAAACCTACCTAGGGAGACAAAAGACCTGTATGCAGAAAACTATAAGACACTGATGAAAGTAATTAAAGTTGATACAAACACTTGGAGAGATATACCATGTTCTTGGATTGGAAGAATCAACATTGTGAAAATGACTATACTACCCAAAGCAATCTACAGATTCAATGCAATCCCTATCAAATTACCAATGGCATTTTTTACAGAACTAGAACAAAAAATCTTAAAATTTGTATGGAGACACAAAAGACCCGGAATAGCAAAAGCAGTCTTGAGGGGAAAAAACAGAGCTGGAGGAATCAGACTCCCTGACTTCAGATTACACTACAAAGCTACAGTAATCAAGACAATATGGTACTGGCACAAAAACAGAAATATAGATCAATGGAAAAGTATAGAAAGCCCAGGGATAAACCCACGCACCTATGGTCAACTAGTCTATGACAAAGGAGACAAGGATATACAATGGAGAAAAGACAGTCTCTTCAATAAGTGGTGCTGGGAAAACTGGACAGCTACATGTAAAAGAATGAAATTAGAACACTCCTTAATGCCATACACAAAAATAAACTCAAAATGGACTAGAGACCTACATGTAAGACTAGACACTATAAAACTCTTAGAGGAAAACATTGGAAGAACACTCTTTGACATAAATCACAGCAAGATCTTTTTTGATCCACCTCCTAGAGTAATGGAAATAAAAGCAAAAATAAACAAATGGGACCTAATCAAACTTAAAAGCTTTTGCAGAGCAAAGGAAACTACAAACAAGCTGAAAAGACAACCCTCAGAATGGGAGAAAATATTTGCAAATGAATCAATGGACAAAGAATTAATCTCCAAAATCTATAAACAGCTCATGCAACTCAATATTAAAAAAACAAACAACCCAATCAAAAAATGGGCAGAAAACCTAAATAGACATTTTTCCAAAGAAGACATACAGATGGCCAAGAAGCACATGAAAAACTGCTTAACATCACTAATTATTAGAGAAATGCAAATCAAAACTACAATGAGGTATCACCTCACACCAGTTAGAATGGGCATCACCAGAAAATCTACAAACAACAAATACTGGAGAGGGTGTGGAGAACAGGGAAACCTCTTGCACTGTTGGTGGGAATGTAAATTGATACAGCCACTACGGGGAACAGTATGGAGGTTCCTTAGAAAACTAAAAATAGAATTACCATATGACCCAGCAATCCCACTACTGAGCATGTACCCTGAGAAAACCATAATTCAAAATAAGTTATGTACCACAATGTTCATTGCAGCACTATTTACAATAGCCAGGTCATGGAAGCAGCCTAAATGTGCATGGACAGATGAATGGATAAAGAAGATGTGGTACATATATACAATGGAATATTACTCAGCCATAAAATGGAATGAAATTTGGTCATTGATAGAGACGTGGATGGATCTAGAGACTGTCATACAGAGCAAAGTAAGTCAGAAAGAGAAAAACAAATATCATGTATTAACACATATATGTGGAACCTAGAAAAAGGGTACAGATGAACCGGTTTGCAGGGCAGAAACAGAGACACAGATGTAGAGAACAAATGTATGGACACCAAGGGGGGAAAGCGACAGGGAGGGGGGTGGTGGTGTGATGAATTGGGAGATTAGGATTGACATGTATACACTGATGTGTATTAAATGGATGACTAATAAGAACCTACTGTATAAAAAAATAAATAAAATTCAAAAATTCAAAAAAAATAGAATTTTTCCAGAATAACATCCAGAGAGTCATAGAGAAGGAATGTTAGACTGGATTTACTATGTAAGAACTGGGAATCTACCACCTGTAGATCCTCAAGAGGGCCTAGAGGGCAATCCTTTCCCTCAGGTTATAAGACATGCAATGGAGAAGGGGGCTCTGGAATCTTTGAGAATTTGCAGTTCAGGGTTGACACAGGTGGGTGGGGAAGATTTGCCATGGAACTGGGCTGCTGAGTCTCAGCGGAGATGACAGAATTCAAAAATGGACAAGGCCAAGTGCCAGCTCTTAAGGATCAGAGGAAAGGTGCAGTTAAATTTCTATAACAGGCAGCAAGACCAAAGTACTAATCAGGTTCCTTGACCCACAGAGATCTGTGGTGATGGTGGATAGCTCATGCTGTTCCTAGGAGAAAAACAAATGGACAAACATCAAGGTCTTTCTTGTTTTGTAAAAGTTAAATTAAGTAAGTAAACAAATAACATGAGAGTTGATAAGCAGAAGGCTAATGTTAGTTGTCACAATGGAAAATCACGTTTCTTCATCCAGTTTTCAATCCCAATTCATAGGCCTGGAGCCCCTTAATTAGAGAGATTGGATCTGCTTGAGGCAGGACCTACAAAGCCCTTGTAAGCATATACGATAAATATCCCCCAATCCTTCCCCAAAGATATATGCATCATTTGCCAGGAAGTGCTGGCATTATGTAGTGGGAGTGGGGACTTCCCTGGTGGTGCAGTTGTTAAGAATCTGCCTGCCAAAGCAGGGGACACCGGTTCAACCCCTGGTCCGGGAAGATGCCACATGCTGCAGGGCAACTAAGCCCGTGCGCCACAACTACTGAGCCCGCGTGCCACAACTACTGAAGGCTGCACGCCTAGAGCCTGTGCTCCGCAGCAAGAGAAGCCACCGCAATGAGAAGTCCACACACCGCATGGAAGGGTAGCCCCTGATCGCTGCAACTAGAGAAAGCCCATGAGCAGCAACAAAAACCCAACGCAGCCAAAAATAAAAATAAATAAGTAACTTTATAAAAAAAAAAGTAGTGGGAGGTGGGGGATAGACAGATTTTTGAGGGCTGTAAAATATGGAGCCTGAGCTGATACTGATACTAGAGTACCCCAGATGTCATCATGGCTCTCCGTATAGAGTGAGACTTATGGAAGCCAGGAGGTAAATGGAGTACTACCAAGGCTGCCTCATTTTGGGTCCAGTGCACTTGAGGATCCACCCTTCAGTTATTTATCTGGTCCCTGAGTGTCTAATTGAGATAGATGTGCTTAACAGCTGCAGATCCTTCACTGGTTTCATTTGTTCAGTTCCACTGAAATATAGAATAAGGCCATACAGCAGGAAGTACCAAGTAGAAGCCCTTTAACTAGCCTCCTCACCTTATGGTATTGCAGAAATTAGTTCTATCCTCAAAGGACTTAAATGTTGCAAGGATGATGGTCTCCATCACATCCCTGTTTAAGTTACCTGTCTCATTTTTGAAAAAAAAAAAAAAGATGGATCCGGGTAGGTGATAATGAATTACTGTAAGTTTAACCAGGTATCAGCCCCAATTGCAGCTTCTTTGCTGAATTTGTATGTTTACTGGAGCATATCATCACTGTTTCTGCACTTGGTGTATGGTTATTGATCTTGCAAATGTCCTTTTCCAGATTCCCATCAGTAGAAAGATTCCAAAGCAACTGGCCTTCACATGGCAGCCCTGCAGCACACATGCACATTGCCCAAGGGCCATGGCGACTCTCCTGATCTCTCTGTCATGATATTTTCTGCAGGGACATCATTCTAATTGGACCTGGTAAGTGAGTTTCCTAGATGCTCTAGTAAGGCATGTGAAGGGCAGAGGGTGAGCATATGGTCTCTAATCACTCTCTCTCTCTCTATATATGTCTGCTTTGTTCTTCTCCACCTTTACAAGTTGGCTTCCTCTGCTTCTACATGCACATATAGCCAAGTATGGCTACTTCCCAGCATCACAGTTACATGCCCTTGTTCAAGTGGCCAGTACAGGCTAATTAGATTCTCTAAGACCCAGTTACAAATCCTTGGGAGAGAGAACTAGCTTGGCTGAGTTGTTTGATGGCATGCTGCTGGCCATAGCTGTTTGGACCAGGAATTAACAATTGACTCGGGTTGCACCAAGAAGAGTCTCTCTTCTGGAAATCTGGAACTCAGACTTAGCCCATCCGTTTCTGTTGATCGCTCTTGGTCACTTTGAACGAAGATGTATAACTTAGGACTGTGGGAAGGCGAGGTCGTGCGGTAGGAACGGGGCTTTTCAGAAGTCATCTAGAGAACAGGCAAGCAATTATTATCCCATCCAGAGCAAATACCTCAGCAATTGTTCGTCTACTTAAAATACATTACATTTGCTGTAAGGATTTAAAGTTACATATATAACATAAATGCTGGAACACTCTCACTACAAATTATTTCCTTTAGTTCTCTTGATTTTATTAAGATACCCACAGACTTTGCAGTCAGACAAAATTTGGTTCAAATCCTGACTGCCACAGAATAGTTGTTTTGAAGTTTAAATGCTAAAATATGTTTGGAAGTGCTACTATATTTTCTAACACATAGTAGGCACTCATGTGTGTAGCAGGTTGAATCTTAGGCTACAGATTAAGGAAGCAAGAAATATCACACATCTTTATTTTATTAAGTCAACTTAAACAAAACTCTGAGCTCCCATCCCTTTTATGTTGGAAGGAAATTCAGTCTCAGTCATGAACCTTCCGGTCTGTGGACAGGTTCTTGGAGTTTTCTGTGAGGCCAGAGACCCCTCTGGTCACTGCTGAGATGGCCATTGTTCCCTCCCAGGGGTTCAGGTCCAGGTGCTCTGCTTGGGACAGAGGAAACCCAGGTGAGACGGGATCACTGCCCCCAACATCGAGGTTCCCAAAAAGCTCCACACAGCAGCTCTTAATCCCCTCTCTGGCCACAGTAAGACAGCTGGGAATTTGCTAATCTTTTATGCTTTTCCCATCTCTGCACACCCTCTCCTCTTGCCTTCCAAGTCTCTTCCTTCCTCCTCCAGGTTGCCCCCTCCCCAAATAATAAGACCAAAGAGTCAAATGCTAACAACAACAGATGAAACTTTTGCTTTTTGCCCTATAAAACTCCAAATATCCACAGCAACACAAAAATTAACATCTCAAGGAAGTATCCTATCAGGAATGTCAGTTTTCTTTCTGCCTCCCCAGTGTAGGAAGAAGAGATTTAACTCCAGTTAAATGGAATTTTTGACTAACCAATGCCCCATGACACTGTAATGTGCCAGGTGACACAATTTTTACCAAACAATGGAATTTGTTACACAAGGCATGGCAGGGGCCTTGGTGGTACAAAAAACTGTGCCACTTGGGAAAGCAGCAAACTTTCCAGGGCCTTCTTGTAGGAATCACACAGAGGGATGGAGTGCTAGACCTGGAGGGTTCCCACTCAAGGTGTCTGAGGAGGGGTGCTGGATGAGAGGTCCAAGGTCACATGCGGATGGAGCTAAATATCAGGCCTGAAAGATGAAGTAGGCGAGGCTGCAAAAAATTAAGGCAGATGTGAAGAAGACAACTTATTTATTATTTGTGCCAAGGGTTGCGTGGGGCGTATGCATGGCTAAAGCCTGGCAGTAGGCCAGGGACAGTTCAGTGTAGTGGTTCTGAGCACACAGCCTGGGTTCAAAACTCATCTCCACTATTTACTAGCTGTGTGAGTTTACACATGTTATTAAATTCGTGTGCCGTAGTTTTCTCATCTGTCAAAAATGGTGGCTCCTATTTAATAGAGTTGACATGCTTAAATGAGAAAATGTACACAAACATGTATTACATTGAGCACATATGCTCAATATAATAACAGTAATTAACATTCATGGGCATGCACAATATTCCAGGAGCTACACTACATACAAGAAACTCAAGAATTACACACTATTATTAATTTCCCCATTTTATAGAAGAGGAAAATGAGGATCAGAGAAGTTAAGTAACTTGCCCAAGCTCACATAGCTAGTAAGTGCCTGAGCCAGGAGTCAAACCCAGGCTGTTTGACTGCAGAGTCAGCACTCTTAACCACTATTTTCTGGTGGTTATTGTTACTGTAATTTGGTAGTGACTTCTTACTTAGTGTACAGGCAAACCTAAGGGTTGATGTGGCCTGTAGAGGGCCACATATAAAACGGCACCAGATTTACCCTCCATCCAAGCTGTGGAGTCACAGAAGAGGCCAGTAAGCCTGACATTCATTGCAAGGCACTCTGCACCAGGTGGGTGTTGACAAATTTTGAGTGATCTCTTTTTGGTCTAAAGGCCATTCTTATTTATTACTGGATTTCCAGTTGCTCCTAATAGGCCCTCCCTCACTTCCTAAGGCCCAACCTTAGGAAGAGTTGCAGACTTTTCCAAGAGGCCCATGTGGCCATGCTTTAGCATCTCAGAACGTAGAGGCTCAAGAGTGCATTGTTAAGGGCATGGACTTTGCAGCAGACAACCTGGTTTTGAGCCTGGTTCTACCATGCTATGTTGTGAGGATTAAGTGAGATCATATAGGTAAAACTCGTAGTAGGTACGCAAAGATGAGAGCTATTACTATTCTTAACAATTCCAGCTTCATCTCCTGCCCATCAAACTTGGTTATTCTAGCATTTTGATTTTCTATTCCAGTGCATTGTGTCCTGTTGTCACCTCTCTGGTCAACCCCTGTGGACTGAAGTTTTATTGGGATTTTGCCCTTGGATGCTGTCCTTGGGGTCTCCCTGGGCTTCACACTCAGTAAGCAATGGGTCAGTTCCAACCTCCCCATGGCCTCAGACAGTGAGGGTGAGCCACGTGCTACCTCCTAGTGGTGGCGGCAGGTCTGGAATGAGGGAAACCCCTTCTTCTCTCCAAGAAGCACTCCCTTGTGACAAAAGAGGGAGCTCCTCTTTGAGGTCCTTGGGGCTGTGATGGCATCAACCATCTCAGTTTGAGGTTTGCATCAACAAAGAATGGGTCGTGGGAATGGAAGCAAATCAGGAGAGAGGCTAAAGCAAAACAGGACCAACAGGATACCCAGCCCTTCTTGGGAACGTCTCTGAGGGCAGTGATCTCTCAGGGCCAGACCACCAGGAACAAAACATAGAGGAAACTGGTGAGCTGCGGGTCTCTGACGTTGTGTGATTCTGTCAATTCAGATGTGGTGATAAGCTCAGGGAGAAACACCTGGCTTCCCTGTGGGCAGAGGTTGTACCTTATGAGGGGATGGACAGGCATGGGGATTGACAAGTGGAAATGGACAGGGATGGGGGGCATTAGTTAGGCTGAAAAACAATTCTAATGTGTATGGCTATTTTTGCTTTTCAGGTAATAGCAGACTAGAAGTAAAAGAAGCAAAAGAAAGAAGAAGAGAGAGGAAGGAACAAAGGAAGGAAGGAAAGGGGATGGGGAGGGGAGGGAGGGGAAGGAGGGGAGGGGAAGGAGGGAGGGAGGAAAGAAGGAAGGAGAGAGGTGGAGGACAGAGATAGACACCCTGAAAGTAACACAAATGACATCTTACATCTAAATAGTGAGGAACTTAGAAAAACAAGAGTTCATTCATTCAACAAATGTTTTTGAGCACCTATTATGTGCCAGCCTCTACTCTAGGTTTCTAGGAAATATCAGTGAACAAATCAGTTAAAGACCTCTGTCCTCTGGGACTTCCCTGGTGGAGCAGTGGATAAGAATCCGCCTGCCAATGCAGGCGACATATGTTCGTTCTCTGGTCCGGGAAGATCCCACATGCCACGGAGCAACTAAGCCTGTGCACCACAACTACTGAGCCTGCGCTCTAGAGCCCGTGAGCCACAACTGCTGAGCCCACGTGCCTAAGAGCCCATGCTCTGCAACAAGAGAAGCCACCGCAATGAGAAGGCTGCGCACCTCAACGAAGAGTAGCCCCCGCTCGCCACAACTAGAGAAAGCCCATGCGCAGCAACGAAGACCCAACGCAGCCAAAAATAAAATAAAATAAATAACAAGTTAAAAAAAATTTTTTTTAACTATATATAAAAAAAAAGATCTCTGTCCTCAGAAAGCTTATATTCAAGCAAGTTTCTAGTTCCTGCAGAAAATCTATGGGTACATTTACAATACTGGCATAAACCTTACAGGTTTTGGTAGTTACTTCAGCCTTGATTATATCATAGCTCATTCACCAAAGTAATAATGATAATAATGAATAACTATTCTGTGTATCCCACGTGCCAGGCACTGCACAATTGCTTTCTGTACTTTAGCTTTTTCAACCCTCACCGAAACCCTAGTATTCTTTTTTTCCTCGAGTCGGCCACTGTGGCCAAGTAGCATGGTGTGCTCTGATTGGTCAGGTCTGCTGTCTCTGACTAGTCACCCTCCCCCTGCTCTTACCTCAGCCTCCTCACCTCCTTCCGGCTGAAACATATGTCATCTCATCGGTCCCATCAGAGTCATATGGATTGGGCAGGAAAATGAATGGGATTAGGACTGGTTCACCAAAGGAATGACACTGGACAAACAAGCATCTACCTACCAAGTTATATAATAGGCCACTCTAGAAAGGCAATGGCTTTAGCATTCAAAGTCCAAAATGCAGGAATGGTGTGGCAGGACAAAGCAGAAATAGTACTATTATTAACCCTATTTTAAATGAGAAAGCCAAGGCACAGAGAAAGGGTGTAACTTGCTCAGATTCACACACCTAATAAATAGTTTGACTCCAGAGCCCATGCCTTAATCTCTGCACTCTTCTGGCAAAGCCACAAAGACAATTTTAGTTATCATAGTTCACGTATTCTAAGAAGCCCATCTTCCCCATTTTAACATCTCTGCAATTTGGATGTGTCATATAATAGATGTGATAAGAATATGTAGTATCAGTTTAATTGGCAGCATTTTCTCTTCCTTAGTGGAACATAAAATAATAGTGCATCTCACAAAAAAGTCATGTTAGAGTTGATGAAGCACTGTATTCTTTCAACAAATATTGATAATGTTCCCACTCTGTGCCTAATGGCTGTGCTAGGCTCACCATGCCGGGCAGTAAGAAAGAGTGATTCAGAGAATTAATGATTACCCACAATGCAAAGTGAAGCGTGCAGTGAAAGAGTCATGCACAGGAGGGCATGGGACTACAAAAGGGGGCACTAGCCAGAAGGAGGGGTCAGGGAAGCCTTCCCAGAGGGATGGAATACAAGTGGTTGGGGAAGGAGTTGAGTACAGTGGGGACAAAAGTGGCTCCATCTTGATAGAGGACAAAATAAGAGGCAGAGAGTAGTTCAAGATGAGGTTTGGGGTGTTCAGTACCATTTGATATAATGGTATGTGACTCAGCTGGACCATGAATGTCCACGAGTGTCATGAGGTATACACTGCAAGCGCTCTAGAGCCCACAAGCCACAACTGCTGAGCCCACGTGCCTAGAGCCCATGCTCCTCAACAAGAGAAGCCACTTCTCCGCAACAAGAGAAGCCATGGCCAGATTCCACTTTGGAAAGTTCTTCTGGGAGCTGGGTGCCTGATGGTCTAACCAGGAGGCTGATTCAGGGGCTATGGCAGTCATAACAGAAGGGCAGTGTTGAGGGCTTGAACTCCAGGAGTCAGTGCTGGGATGCAGACGAGGAGGTAGCGTTGAAAAAGCGTTTAGAGATAAAACTGGAAAGGCTTGGTGATAGGATTTGGGGGGTGAGGGAGAGAGAAGAGTCAGAGATAATCTCTCAGTTCTGGGCTTGGACAACTGGCTGGGTGGTGATGCTACGAATTACGGCTGGGAGTAAAGGAAAAAGAATGGGTTTAGGGAGAACGAGATGTGTATGATCATGTACATGTTGAGCGCGAGGGTTCTGTAAGATAAGGAGGTGGCATTTGTGGCTAGGCGGTGTGTTCATGTTTGAAGGCAGAGTTAGCAGTCAGTAACATTGTGATTTAAAACTGTGGGTTCCACTGAACTTATTTATGAAACAAAAATAGACCCACAGACATAGAAAACAAACTTATGGTTACCAAAGGGGAAGGGGGTATAAATTAGGAGTTTGGGATTAACGTATACACACTACTATATATAAAATAGATAACCAACAAGGACCTACTGTGTAGCACAGGGAACTCTACTCAATATTTTGTAATAACCTATAAGGGAAAAGAATCTGAAAAAGAATAGAGATATATATACGTATGACAATCACTTTGCTGTACACCTGAAACTAATACAACATTATAAATCAACTATACTTCAATTAAAAAAAACCTGTGAGCTCCTTAGGGGCAGGGACTCTTTTTCTGTTTTCCACCTATTTTTAGTGCCTAGCATGGGAACTGGCACATAATCAATGCTCAATAAACATTTGTTATCAAGTAAGTATAAGAATTATAATAATCTATGTGTTGTCTATGAGAGTGTGTGTGAATGCGGGTCTGTCTGTTAATGTGTGGTTACAGTGCTTTTTACATGTTAGCCACTGTTCTAAGATCTTTACAGGCATTAACTCTCATTTACTACTTAAAATAATATATGAGATATGGACTATTGTTACCCCCACTTTAAAGGTTAGGAAACTGAGGCACAGAGAGGCTAACCAACCTGCCCAAGTTTCCAGTGCTAGGAAGTGGTAGAGCTGGAAGTTAAAGTTAGATAGTCTGGCTTCTCTATGCCTTTGGTACAGTGTTTTTGTTTTTGTTTTTAGATAAGATTTCCCTTCTTTTAGCAATTGGTAAAGAGAAAAGTTTCAGCACACAAAATGTTAAGTTCCATTTATTTGGAAATTTTATCTTATTACTTGGCAAATGCACATTCATATGACAAGATTCAGCCTAAACATCACTCTATGAAACTTTCCTTGGCCCCCACAACTTTTCCCAAAGTTAAGCTTGCCTTCCTCTGGACCCCTGGTATTCTCAGGATGCAGCTATTAAAGTATTTACCACATTGTGTTGAATCTATTTTATTTTAACTTGAATCCTTCCTGAGGATGGAGACTTTGCATTAAGCCTTTCCATTTTCTCAGATAGCTAACATCATGCACGGCACATGGTTAAGTACACAATGGATGTTGGCTAATTGGAGGAATAAATGAATGAATGAAGAATACAAATTGTCCTTCCTTTACTAACATTTGACAAAAAGATGTTACTGTAGACAACACACTTTCTGTTCTCTCTGAGCTTCTTCCAGTACAGCTGCAAGAACACTCACATAAGATACATCTTCTTACAAGGAAGAACCTTGTATTAAGATGTGTTGGCCACAGGTCATTCTGTCAAATCCCCCTCCTCTAGCAGCAACAGGGCCTAGTGTCTCATTGCCTCCTGATCACAGCAGATTCTGGAGAGAAATCCCGAGGGCACTCTCCTGTGACGCCTGTAGAGGAACATTCCACGTGACTCTCCAAAAGTTGGAGCACAACACGGATACCAGGTTCAGGCTTCCTGCACCCATGCCAATGTTGGAAATCCCCTGGGAATTCCTCTGTATGTTCAGTATTTCAGTTCCTTCTTTTTGACGTAATGGGATCTAGGAATGCTCAGAACATCCCCTTCAACCCCTGTTTTCTAAAGACCTATTTATATTAGTCCTTGCTATGTATTTATTTAGGAATAAAATCAACATTTGGAATCATCGCAGCATATGGTTAACGTTTGCCGTAAGGGGTGCGGTATCCATTTCTCCATCATGTGGCGAAAGTGCAGCAGCTGTAATATCTCATTACAGGGCTTCATTTTATTTAATAACAAAAAATAGTATTGCTCTACTTAACAAAATTATCCTCATCCCCCCACCACCACCCAAAACCTGATCTGTGGTTTCAATGCCTCTTGCCGTAATAGCTTTAGATGGTTTGCATGTGATATTAGTTAGCTCCAGAATCTGCTTTCAATTCAGTTGCTTCAGATTG
This sequence comes from Balaenoptera borealis, assembly GCF_965194805.1. NCBI lineage: Eukaryota > Metazoa > Chordata > Mammalia > Artiodactyla > Balaenopteridae > Balaenoptera > Balaenoptera borealis. The sequence continues at coordinate 141,762,360 of NC_138860.1, forward strand.
TATTTTCACTGTGAGCCATTAGTCACCAAATGTTGACAAGCATTTGTAAGGATGCCATCTCCCCCTTTGTTTATATGCAAGTGCAGCAACCAAAATGATTTATTTATGCTTTAATTAAAATTTGTGGATAGACCAGTGATTTTTAGCAGTGACTTTTCTAATTTGTGGGTTCCAGAAAGAAAAAAAAATCAATAACCTGATACCATTTATGTTTTTATAGTTACCCCAAGCATTTATAATGCAGACCTGCCACTCACCTGCAGTCTTACTCTGAGGAGAGTGATCCTCGCCACATAAATCTTCCCTAGAGGCCAAGAGGGTCTATATTTCAGAGTCACTTCCCTTCTGTGTCAGCTCTAAGTGAGATGTTACAGGCTTTCCATTCTCATGGCTTTCATGGCAAGGCACAGGGCTAAAATTAATACTGAAAGTAAATTGATGGACTGTAAGTTTTAAAATACCTGACCTGATCTGTAGCCAGTCCTTAGAATTTTAATAATTTAAGACCATTGATTTTGGCTCCTGCATATCACTCTCCACAATGAAAATGTACCCCCACAGAGTCTTTGAAAAGAACACACCCCAAAAGCCAAGCTTTTGTGAGAAAATATATTCGACTTTGCAGGTGCATAAATCTCCACGAAATTGCACCAAGTTAATGTATTTACTGGTGCACACAATTTAATAACTACTTTGTAAAAGTCTGAATAAAGATAGATAAGACAGGTAGATATGGGGAAATAAGGAGTAAATGTTCCAATGTATATTAACAGGGTGAGTTTATTGTCTTCACAAGGCGATAAGCCTAACTGGAAAAGAGTTAATTAATTTTCAAGGTGTTTGGGATGGTTTTAATTGCTATTTTTCAAAGTCTGGGAAAATGAACTGTTTTCACATTTTCTGCCAAACTCAAATTATCCTCTCCTCCGCAGTCAGGCCTGGGGATGTGGGGAGAATGATGACAAGTTTGGTGGGAAGAGAGATGCTCGGTTTTGCTCACCATTCTGGCCCCTGAGATAAAGGCAGAAGTAACAAGCAGAAACTTGTTTTAGCTCAGAAAGTCCTCTTAAGAAGGATCCCATCTGAGTTTCTGCAGCTTCCCTTCTTTCAGAATAAGTGTTTTCCAAGGTCCCTACAAACACTCACACTCACGTGTTTGACTTTTCCCCTTTCTCTCATCCCCACCCCGTTCTCTAAGTTTTTGCAATTCAGCTCCAGGAACATTGAAGTCAAGTTTTCCTTGCAGCATGTTGGAAACATCTGGCCATGCTATCAAGGAGACCCCCACCCCTGCTCACCTTTGGAGGACAGAGTTTGTGTCCTTTGCTAGAGGCAGATTTCTTAGTTCCTGAAGATAATAGTTCATGTCGTGGGAACTATCTAATTCATATATACATATACAACATTTTAAGCAGCAGAACCCTGCCTTTGGATGAAATATTACACAGAAATCCATTTTATAAATCAGGTAAGTGTGAAACAACTGCTGTAGTTGAAATGGAGGTTTAAAAATAGATGATAAGGGAGAGGGGCCTGTGCTGCCACCCACCTTACCTCCCAAAGTGGTCCATGGGCATCTCTACAGAACTCCTGGGACTACCTAGCACAGAGGGGGAAAAAAAAATCACTGAACTAACACTACCTCAGTATCAGTCACAGTATCAATATCTGTTAATGAAAGTGAGCAACAAATGAAAAAGCCAACCAGACAAATCTTCATAGAGCCAGCCTCCTTCATAACACGGCTCCCCTACTCTCTGGGCCACCCCTCCCTTCTATTTGAGATACACTAAATGTCTTTCAATTCCTGGAGCACAAATAATTCTCTCCACCTTTAGGCCTTGGAACATATTTTTTACTCTGCTTGGAATACACCGTATCTATCACCTACACATCTTACCATCAACTGCTTACTCCGACTAACCCTTTAACTTAGAGCTCTTGTCCAATATGAAGCCTTTTCTGACTCTCTTATACTAGGCTGAGTATCCTAGGGTATGCTCTCCTCTAATATCAAGTCCTTTCCCAGTCAGCACATCACACTCTGGATTTATAGTCTTGTTTATTTTCTCTCTTGTCCACAAACATAGATGCAAAATCCCCAAATGAAATATAGCAAAACCAAGATGGGTTCATTCCAGTAAAAATGTTAATAAAACCCTACTCATTTATGATAACAAATGAACAAAAAACTTAGCATATTAGAAGTAAGAACATTCTCAGTCCATCAAAGTTTTTTTAAAAAAACCTAAAACAACCTAAAGGAGATATACTTACAGGTGAAATATTAACAGCGTCTTCCTGAAAATCAGAATAAAATGCCTGCTATCAGCAACTTTATTCAACATCATACAGAAAGTCCTACTAAGTGCATTAAAACAAGAGGATATTTAAAACAAACAAACAAACAAACAAACAAAAAACAAGAGGATAAGAGGATAAGTATTGTGAAGGAAGAAAACTGTCATTATTCACAGACAACCTGATTGTGTCCATAGAAAGTCCAAAAGAATCTAAGATAAACCTAGTTAAGAAATTAATTTAGCAGTTCTCTGGATAAAAAGTCAATATACAAATATTCGTAGCCATTTTATATAGCAGCAACAACAAATCAGAAAACCATATTTCTAAAAGATAACATGTATACTATTTATGAACACATATAAAGAAAGAAGTGCAACACCACTATACCATAAAAGAAATTTAGAGAAATCAAAGAAGAAAATATATACGTAGGGGTATACCATGTTCCTGGATTGAAAGAATCAGTATCATATTTATATGTCAATTCTCTCCAACATGATCCAGAAATTCAATGCAACCCTATTCAGGATCCCAGAAATGTGTTTTTGGAAATTGACAGCTGATTCTAAAATTTATACAAAAGTGTAAATGACCAAAAATAGTTAAAACAATTTTGAAGAACAAAGTTTGAGGACTTATACTACTACATATCAAAACTTACAATCATTTGTTTAAAGTGCACTTGAATAGAATGTGTTTTCTGTAATTGTTGATTGTAATGTTCTGTATAGATCCATTGGATTAACTTTTTCACTCATGTAATTTATTTCTTTTTTATCTTTTTTGATTTTTAAAAAAATTTATTTATTTGTTTATTTATTTTTGGCTGCCTTGGGTCCTCATGGCTGCACGTGGGCTTTCTTTAGTTGTGGTGAGTGGGGGCTACTCTTCCTTGGGATGCACAGGCTTCTCATTGGGGTGGCTCCTCTTGTTGCAGAACACGGGCTGTAGGGTGTGCAGGCTTTAGTAGTTGTGGCACATGGGCTCAGTAGTTGTGGCGCACGGGCTTAGCTGCTCCGCGGTATGTGGGATCTTCCCAGACCAGGGCTCGAGCCCATGTCCCCTGCATTGGCAGGAGGATTTTTAACCACTATGCCACCAGGGAAGCCCTATCTTTTTTTATTTTATTTATGGTCTGCCTATTCTATCATTACTCAGACTGTTAAAATTTCCCACTATGAAAACAGTATGGAGGTTTCTCAAAAAACTAAAAATAAAACTACCTTATGACCCAGCAATTCCACTCCTGGATATATATCTTAAAGAAACAAAAACACGGTGGACCAAAAACCACAGTTACAGAAAGATAGAGAAGATGAAAAGGCAGAGGGCTATGTACCAGATGAAGGAACAAGAAAAAACCCCAGAAAAACAACTAAATGAAGTGGAGATAGGCAACTTTCCAGAAAAAGAATTCAGAATAATGATAGTGAAGATGATCCAGGACCTCGGAATAAGAATGGAGGCAAAGATTGAGAAGATGCAAGAAATGATTAACAAAGACCTAGAAGAATTAAAGAACAAACAAACAGAGATGACCAATACAATAACTGAAATGAAAACTACACTAGAAGGAATCAGTAGCAGAATAACTGAGGCAGGAGAACGGATAAGTGACCTGGAAGACAGAATGGTGGAATTCACTGCTGCGGAACAGACTAAAGAAAAAAGAATGAAAAGAAATGAAGACAGCCTAAGAGACCTCTGGGACAACATTAAACGCAACAACATTCGCATTATAGGGGTCCCAGAAGGAGAAGAGAGAGAGAAAGGACCAGAGAAAATATTTGAAGAGATTATAGTCGAAAACTTCCCTAACATGGGAAAGGAAATAGCCACCCAAGTCCAGGAAGAGCAGAGAGTCCCATACAGAATAAACCCAAGGAGAAACACGCCGAGACACATAGTAATCAAAGTGGCAAAAATTAAAGACAAAGAAAAATTCTTGAAAGCAGCAAGGGAAAAACGACAAATAACATACAAGGGAACTCCCATAAGGTTAACAGCTGATTTCTCAGCAGAAACTCTGCAAGCCAGAAGGGAGTGGCATGATATACTTAAAGTGATGAAAGGGAAGAACCTACAACCAAGATTACTCTACCCGGCAAGGATCTCATTTAGATTTGATGGAGAAATCAAAAGCTTTACAGACAAGCAAAAGCTAAGAGAATTCAGCACCACCAAACCAGCTCTACAACAAATGCTAAAGGAACTTCTCTAAGTGGGAAACACAACAGAAGAAAAGGACCTACAAAAACAAACCCAAAACAATTAAGAAAATGGTCATAGGAACATACATATCGATAATTACCTTAAACGTGAATGGATTAAATGCCCCAACCAAAAGACATAGACTGGCTGAATGGATACAAAAACAAGACCCATATATATGCTGTCTACAAGAGACCCACTTTAGACCTAGGGACACATACAGACTGAAAGTGAGGGGATGGAAAAAGATATTCCATGCAAATGGAAGTCAAAAGAAAGCTGGAGTAGCTATACTCATATCAGATAAAATAGACTTTAAAATAAAGAATGTTACAAGAGACAAGGAAGGACACTACATAATGATCCAGGGATCAATCCATGAAGAAGATAAAACAATTATAAATATATATGCACCCAACATAGGAGCACCTCAATACATAAGGCAACTGCTAACAGCTATAAAAGAGGAAATCGACAGTAACACAATCATAGTGGGGGACTTTAACACTCCACTTACACCAATGGACAGATCATCCAAAATGAAAATAAATAAGGAAACAGAAGCTTTAAATGACACAATAGACCAGATAGATTTAATTGATATATATAGGACATTCCATCCAAAAACAGCAGATTACACATTCTTCTCAAGTGCGCACGGAACATTCTCCAGGATAGATCACATCTTGGGTCACAAATCAAGCCTCAGTAAATTTAAGAAAATTGAAATCATATCAAGCATCTTTTCTGACCACAACGCTATGAGATTAGAAATGAATTACAGGGAAAAAAACGTAAAGAAGACAAACACATGGAGGCTAAACAATACGTTACTAAATAGCCAAGAGATCACTGAAGAAATCAAAGAGGAAATAAAAAAATACCTAGAGACAAATGACAATGAAAACACGACGACCCAAAACCTATGGGATGCAGCAAAAGCGGTTCTAAGAGGGAAGTTTATAGCTATACAAGCCTACCTAAAGAAACAAGAAAAATCTCAAGTAAACAATCTAACCTTACACCTAAAGAAACTAGAGAAAGAAGAACAAACAAAACCCAAAGTTAGCAGAAGGAAAGAAATCATAAAGATCAGAGCAGAAATAAATGAAATAGAAACAAAGAAAACAATAGCAAAGATCAATAAAACTAAAAGTTGGTTCTTTGAGAAGATAAACAAAATTGATAAGCCATTAGCCAGACTCATCAAGAAAAAGAGGGAGAGGACTCAAATCAATAAAATCAGAAATGAAAAAGGAGAAGTTACAACAGACACCGCAGAAATACAAAGCATCCTAAGAGACTACCACAAGCAACTTTATGCCAATAAAATGGACAACCTGGAAGAAATGGACAAATTCTTAGAAAGGTATAACCTTCCAAGACTGAACCAGGAAGAAACAGAAAATATGAACAGACCAATCACAAGTAATGAAATTGAAACTGTGATTAAAAATCTTCCAACAAATAAAAGTCCAGGACCAGATGGCTTCACAGGTGAATTCTATCAAACATTTAGAGAAGAGCTAACACCCATCCTTCTCAAACTCTTCCAAAAAATTGCAGAGGAAGGAATACTCCCAAACTCATTCTACGAGGCCACCATCACCCTGATACCAAAACCAGACAAAGACACTACAAAAAAAAGAAAATTACAGACCAATATCACTGATGAATATAGATGCAAAAATCCTCAACAAAATACTAGCAAACAGAATCCAACAACACATTAAAAGGATCATACACCACGATCAAGTGGGATTTATCCCAGGGATGCAAGGATTCTTCAATATACGCAAATCAATCAATGTGATACACCATATTAACAAATTGAAGAATAAAAACCATATGATCATCTCAATAGATGCAGAAAAAGCTTTTGACAAAATTCAACACCCATTTATGATAAAAACTCTCCAGAAAGTGGGCATAGAGGGAACCTACCTCAACATAATAAAGGCCATATATGACAAACCCACAGCAAACATCATTCTCAATGGTGAAAAACTGAAAGCATTTCCTCTAAGATCAGGAACGAGACAAGGATGTCCACTCTCACCACTATTATTCAACATAGTTCTGGAAGTCCTAGCCACTGCAATCAGAGAAGAAAAAGAAATAAAAGGAATACAAATTGGAAAGGAAGAAGTAAAACTGTCACTGTTTGCAGATGACATGATGCTATACATAGAGAATCCTAAAACTGCCACCAGAAAACTGCTAGAGCTAATTAATGAATATGGTAAAGTTGCAGGAAACAAAATTAATGCACAGAAATCTCTTGCATTCCTATACACTAATGATGAAAAATCTGAAAGAGAAATTATGGAAACACTCCCATTTACCATTGCAACAAAAAGAATAAAATACCTAGGAATAAACCTACCTAGGGAGACAAAAGACCTGTATGCAGAAAACTATAAGACACTGATGAAAGAAATTAAAGATGATACCAACAGATGGAGAGATATACCATGTTCGTGGATTGGAAGAATCAACATTGTGAAAATGAGTATACTACCCAAAGCAATCTACAGATTCAATGCAATCCCTATCAAATTACCAATGGCATTTTTTACAGAACTAGAACAAAAAATCTTAAAATTTGTATGGAGACACAAAAGACCCCGAATAGCCAAAGCAGTCTTGAGGCAAAAAAATGGAGCTGGAGGAATCAGACTCCCAGACTTCAGACTATACTACAAAGCTACAGTAATCAAGACAATATGGTACTGGCACAAAAACAGAAACATAGATCAATGGAACAAGATAGAAAGCCCAGAGATTAACCCATGCACCTATGGTCAACTAATCTATGACAAAGGAGGCAAAGATATACAATGGAGAAAAGACAGTCTCTTCAATAAGTGGTGCTGGGAAAACTGGACAGCTACATGTAAAAGAATGAAATTAGAATACTCCCTAACACCATACACAAAAATAAACTCAAAATGGATTAGAGACCTAAATATAAGACTGGACACAATAAAACTCTTAGAGGAAAACATAGGAAGAACACTGTTTGACATAAATCACAGCAAGATCTTTTTTGATCCACCTCCTAGAGTAATGGAAATAAAAACAAAAATAAACAAGTGGGACCTAATAAAAAAACAAAAAAAACCCACTAATTTGAAAAGATACATGTACCCCAGTGTTCATAGCATTATTTATAATTGTCAAGATATGGAAGCAACCTAAGTGTCCATCAACAGATGAATGGATAAAGAAGATGTGACATATGTGTGTATATATATATATATATATATATATATATATATATATATATACACACACACACACATACATACATATATATATCTTTGTATATATGTATAATACTACTCAGCCATAAAAAAGAAGGAAATTTTGCCATTTGCAACAACATGGGTGGACTTGGAGTGTATTATGCTAAGTGAACAAGTCAGACAGAGAAAGACAAATACTGTATGATATCACTTAAAGGTGGAATCGAAAAATTCAACAAACTAGTGAATATAACAAACAAGAAACAGATTCACAGATATAGAGAACAAGTGAGTGGTTACCAGAGAGAAGGACAGAGGAAGGGGCAATATTGGGGTAGGGGATTAAGAGGTACAAACTATTATGTATAAAATAAACTTCAAGGATATATTGTACAGCACAGGGAAACATTATGCTAAGTGAAAGAAGCCAGACACAAAAGGCCACGTATTCTATGATTCTTTTTATATAAAGAAATATCCAGAAACAGCAACTCCGTAGAGAGCAGAAGTTGCCAGGGGCTTGGCAGGGAGGGGACGGGGGAGTGAATGCTAATGCGTCTTTGTTTCTATTGCGGGAGATAAAAATGTTCTAAAATTAGGTAGTGGTGATGGTTGTACAATTCTGTGAATATACCTAAAACCACTGAACCGTATACTTTATAAGAATGAATTTTATGATATGTGAATTATATCTCAATAAATCTTTTATTTAAAAAATATCCCACTATGATTTGTCTATTTGTCTATTTCTATTTGTCATTTGTCTATTTCTTCTTTTTTGGTCAAGCTTTGCTTTGTATATGCTGAATTTAAGTTATTAGGAACAAAAACTCTGTCTTCATGGCAGAATGACCCTTTTATTATTATGAAATATCACTCTTCATCTCCAGTAACATTTCTTGCCTTAAAATCTATTTTGTTTGATACATATCTACACCCTGATGTATGATGCATATCTACACCCTATTTATTTATTTAAAATTTTATTTATTTTTTTAATTTATTTTTGGCTGTATTGGGTCTTTGTTGCTGCATGGAGGCTTTCTCTAGTTGTGGCGAGTGGAGGCTACTCTTTGTTGCAGTGCACAGGCTTCTCATTGCGGTGACTTCTCTTGTTGCGCAGCACAGGCTCTATAGCGCAGGCTCAGTAGTTGTGGTGCACAGGCTTACTTGCTCCGCGGCATGTGGGATCTTCCCAGACCCGGGCTTGAACTCATGTGCCCTGCATTGGCAGGCGGATTCTTAACCACTGCGCCACCAGGGAAGCCCCTATTTTTGTTAGCTTTGTGCTGTATTTCTTTTTTCACACTTTCATTTTCAATTCTTCTATATGCTTATATTTACAATGTACCTCTTGTAAGCACCATACAGTATTTCCTTTGTTTTACTGTGTCTTTTAATTGGGATTTTGTTTGATTTATCAAATCTTTGTATTTTAGTTAGAATTTTTAGTCCATTTAAATTTAATAAATTACTAATTTATTTGGGTTGAAATCTACCATCGTCTTATTTGGTTTTGATTCATTTCACCTCTTCTATGTTCCTTTTTCTCTCCTTTCTTTTCTTCTTTGGGTTAAGATTTTTTTATTGTTTTATTTTCCCCTCTATTATCTTGTTTGTTATACATTCCTTTATTATTATTTTAATGTTTATCCTAGGGATTACAACATGCATACTTGACTTTTTAAATCTAACAGCATAACTGTAATACTGTGATAAAATATATTATATATTGTTACATATAACATTATATATAATACAAGAAATGCAAGAAACTTAGAACACCTTCACTCCATTTAATACCCTCCCAAATTTGTGTTTTGTTGTCATGTATTTTAACTCTCTGAGTGTTTTATACATTGTTTCTCTAAAATTTATCTTTTTTATTCCTTTTCTTTCCTTCCTGCATCTCTGTGCTTCTGTGAGGGATCATTTTCCTTCTGCTAAGAGCATCTTTAGCATTTTCTTTAGTGTGCATCTGCTGTCTAAAAATGTCTTTATTTTGCCTTCATTTTTGAAATACATTTTTGATTCTAGATTACCAATTATAGTTTCTATTCTAATATATTTTATTTTAAAAAGCTGTATGTAACTTATTACATTGATTTAACAAACCACTGCATTGAAGTGGTTTAAAGGTCACCACAAACCATTGCAAACCTGTAAATGGAAAAACTCTGCTACAGAATGTGCCCCCTGACCATCCAGCTATTTCAAGCCATCCTGAGAAGTAAAGTGGTTCCCGTAGTGAAGAATCTCTAACAAGCTTGCCAAAACACTAACCACTTTTACAGAGAAGGCCTTTGGAAGAGTCATTCAGTCTTCAACTTCCCAGACTCCACGGCTGGATCTGAGCCAACCTTGAGAATTACAAGAAAGTTTCTACCCTTATCGGGAACCAGGAATCAGATTGCTCATGCTGCCACTCTAAGCACAGAATCGAAAAGATGCATACTTAGGAAATAACAACTTGTAAAGTCATTGACCAACCTTTGTGCTCAGAACTTGAGTAGAACCAGCTGGAGGCAGGCTGAGGCAACCATAAAATTCTAGGATTCACTCACACTTTAAGCATTTGTTGAGTGTCTACTCTGTGCCAGGCGCTCAGGATAAAAAGATAAGGTATTCATCTCCATAACTGATGGGACGCCCATCAAAGCACCTGGGATGACCCTATCAGACCTTTTTTCCTCCCTAAGCACTTTAGGCGAACACTACCCACTTTGCCTCCACACCTCTCCTGTTCTTCCAAAGTCCACCAATAACCCAGGTCACCTTCTGCGTGAACCCATGTGTTTTAGTCACTATAATGCTCTCAGTCAGGTCATAGTCAAGCCTTGGAGTATTGGGAGCCATTCTTCCAATCATTCCCTAAATACTAATTGTGTGTCTATTACATGTCAGGTACTGTTCTAGGTTCTGGAGATGTAGGCCCTACAGTCATAGAACCTTGTGGAGTAAGGATGACAAGTAACAAACAAGCATATATGTCAGATAGTGGTAAGGCTATGAGTAAGGGCAACAGGAAAGAAATCAAATATGATGGGGATATCTTAGAGAGTGTGGTCAGTGCAGTCCTCTCCAAGGAGGTGAGATCTGGGCAAAGCTCTCAGTGAAGTGAAAAAATGAGTCATGAAAAAACTTAATGGATAAGCACTTCCTGACAGAGGAATAGCTAATAAAAAATCTCTCAGTTGGAGCATGCTTGGCCCATTCAGGGAAGAGCAAAGAGGCCAGCATGGCTGGAGCACAGAGAGCAGGAGGAGGGCTAATAGGAGATGAGGCCAGGCGGGTGATCAGGAGCCAAGCTGGGTGTCAGGTGTCAATTCCAGGTCTTTAAGGAGATTTGAGTACATGGATTATTCATTTAATAATTGCGAATAAATGTTTTTCTTTTAATATGACTAACGTATAGTTTTATTTCTCCAGTTTTTAAATCATTAGTTTAAAAGTCTGAACATAGGGCTTCCCTGGTGGCACAGTGGTTGAGAATCTGCCTGCCAATGCAGGGGACACGGGTTCGAGCCCTGGTCTGGGAAGATCCCACATGCCGCGGAGCAACTGGGCCCGTGAGCCACAACTACTGAGCCTGCGTGTCTGGAGCCTGTGCTCCACAACAAGAGAGGCCGCGATAGTGAGAGGCCCGCGCACCGCGATGAAGAGTGACCCCCGCTTGCCGCAACTAGAGAAAGCCCTCGCACAGAAACGAAGACCCAACACAGCCATAAAAAAAAAAAAAAAAAAAAAAAAAAGTCTGAACATAAATTTAATTCAAACTACAGCCCTAGGAAGAGCATGACTGTGGGGTTGGCTTCCCTTTGAGACGTATCTGTAAAATGAGGATAAATGACATAATATACAAAACCAAAGCATTCAGCGCAGTGCCTGACACTCAAATTTTTGTTTTGTGTCCTTAGAGCACAAGACAGGGGAAGGGTGGGAGAGAAGGCTCCTTGGGGGGAGCAGGATTAGTTCACACAGGACACTGGCTGCCTCTAAGCAGAATAGGTTTCATCCTGCTGGGGAGGCCTCTTTAAAGGGTTTTGGGAAGCGGGGTGAGAATGAGATCACTCAGAAGAGGGTGGATTTGGGAGGACGGAGGCTGTGGTAGGGAAGGTTATAGGAGGGCAGGAGACAGCAGAACCAGTAAGAAGGCGGCTGCAGTAATCAAGGTGAGAGACGGGGAGAGTCTGAACTTGCTCACTGCAGCAAGGCCGGGGGAGGAGGTAGGGGGGAAATGAACTTAAGAGATTCCCACAGCTCCCAAAGCTGTTCATGCATCGGTGCCGCTGAGAGAGCGTCCTCCTTTGTCTGAATGGCTTGGCTCCTTCTGCACCTGCTCTCCTCATCCTCATCTTAAGAATCTTCAGCTCAGGGAAGCCCTCCCTTGCCCCCAGGCTGGCGTTAGACTCCCTTCCTTATGTTCCTTCCATAGCTCTCTGATCCTCGTGGAAAGTTGCTTTTCTTGTTTCACTCCCCACCTCCCTTCCTGGGAGAACAGCAAGGACCCCCCTTTCCTTTGTACCTTCGGCACCCTTAGGGATGCTCAGTCAATCTTTGTTTTTCACATTCAGCCTGGCATTGTGATTTCCAAACGGAAGTGGGTAAAGCCTGGGAATGCTCCTGTTTTCATTAAGAACCAAGTCACCCCTTATAATTACAAGGTCCCAGATTTCAAGGCCAACCTACGTTCTTTTCATTTCAGAACAGCGTGTGCCCTATAACAAGAATATGTCCCACTGGTCAGACTTCTTATTTCAGGATGAAGGTTTCTAAGGAGAAGCTGGCTTTGGTACCCAGTAACCACATTACAGTTGTTTGGCCTCCATCCTTGAAAACATGTAATTTATTGATTCTGATATTTATTTTGTATCCCATCACAAGATGTGCAGATAACAGAGGCAGCCCTGAGGTTAAGAATTAAGACTGGAGAATGATCCTAATAATTAAACCAGCTCCTTGGGTAGCAAACTGCCCATTTACTCTGGGAGTCTATTGTATATAAATATTCTTTAACAAATGACATCCCTGTCAGGCCAGAATTCCCCAAACAGGAGCGCCTCTCAGGTTGCTCCAAGAAGACAATTACTTACAGCAAAGCCAGTGAGCGGGGAGGAGACAGTATATCAAACCTGCAACAAAGAAAAATGTGAAGGCCAGCAAAGAGGAGCCCCGTCAGCAGAGCTGGCATGGCTGTTCCCTTTCATTAGAGATGCGTGGCTCTCTGCTCGAGTTCCGTCATTCTGGGCGCAAGATGGACGGGGGAAGTGGCAAAAAGAGGATTCTCACGTGGGAGAGAGAGTAGACACAACACCCACAGGCCTTGGAATCAGAAAGATCAGTATTTTTTTTTTTAATTAATTAATTTATTTATTTATTTTTGGCTGTGTTGGGTCTTCTTTTCTGTACCAGGGCTCTCCCCAGTTGCGGCGAGCGGGGGCCACTCTTCATCGCGGTGCGCGGACCTCTCACCATCGCGGCCTCCCTTGTTGCGGAGCACAGGCTCCAGACGCGCAGGCTCAGCAATTGTGGCTCACGGGCCCAGCTGCTCCGCGGCATGTGGGATCCTCCCAGACCAGGGCTCGAACCCGTGTCCCCTGCACTGGCAGGCGGAGTCCCAACCACTGCACCACCAGGGAAGCCCAAAGATCAGTATTAATACCATTGCTACTGATAATACTAACATCTACAAAAGCAATAATAATAGGAAACACTTATGCAAGGCTTACTGTTTGTTAGGCACTGTTCTAAACATTTTATGTATATTAACTCAAGTAATCCTCACAGCAACACAATGAGACAGGTACAATTATTACCCTCATTTTACAGAGGGGGAAAATGAGGCATAAAGAGATCAAGGAACTTGCCCAAGGTGACGTAAGTAGTCAGTGGTGGCGGTGGAAATCATACCCAGGCAGCCCGGCTCCAGAGTCAAGTTTCTTACCTACTCTGCTTTATCAGCGCTTCACCTTGGGTAATTCATGTAGAGCAGCGGTCCTCAACATTTTTGGCACCAGGGACCAGTTTCGTGGAAGGCAATTTGTCCACAGACAGCAGTGGGGTGGGTGGGGATGGCTCAGCCGGTAACGTGAGCGATGGGGAGCGGTAGATGAGGCTTTGCTCACTCGCCCCCCCCCCCCACCCCGCTCACCTCCTGCTCTGCGCCCGATTCCTAACGCGCTGGTCTGCAGCCTGGGGGTTGGGGACCCCCCACATAGGGCCCTTGAGTTAAAGTTATCTCCACTGTTAACCGGGGATACTGGTACTCACATGGCAGGGTTACTTTGAGAGATCGGATAGTAGGCACTCAATTAATAGTAAACGAGAATTAGAAAATAGTGTAGTGAAAAGAATCCTGGACTGAAATACCTTGTAACAGTTTTGGATTGTAAGTAACAGAATCTGACTGACTCACCTAGGCCAAAATGGAATTTATTGAAGGGATACAGGATATCTTACATTGAGCCTCCAGGAAACAGTCTCTTGGAGATTTCTCTACAGTGTTCTCAGTAACAAAACCCATGAGGGAGTGAGGAAGGCAGGTCTGGGCAGAGGGAGAAGTTAACTGTGATCCCACAGGGATGGCCTTTCAGAATTGTCACACGGGAGGTCATGCCAGGGAGGGAGCATAACCTTGGGTGAGGTGGCAGAGCAGAGGGCAGTTCTTGGGGTGAGACTTATCCGTGGCCATCAGCAAGCCACTCTTCCAGTCCTGGGAGGAGATCTGGGCAGTGCACCAAAGCATCCACTACAGGCGGTAATGCACAGAACTGAAGTAAAACTAACAGCCAGGCTTGAGAAAGGAAGTGGGTAGACTGCACTGGGTAAGCAAGGTAGCAGGAACAAATGGAGAGTCTTTCTGTAGTCACAACGTCACTTTCCTTGTTCCTTTCTTTTCTGAATAATTTTACTGGATCTTTTTTTTTTTTAATTTCATTGAGGTATAGTTGATTTACAATGTTGTGTTAATTTCTGCTGTACAGCAAAGTGACTCAGTTATACATATATATTCTTTTTCATATTCTTTTCCATTATGGTTTATCACAGGATATTTTTTTAACTATTTTATATTGGAGTATAGTTGATTAACAATGTTGTGATAGTCTCAGGTGTACAGCAAAGTGATTAAGTTATACATGTACATGTATCTATTCTTTTTCAAATTCTTTTCCCATTTAGGTTGTTACATAATGCTGAGCAGAGTTCCCTGTGCTATACAGTAGGTCCTTGTTTATCACGAGATATTGACTATAGTTCCCTGTGTTATACAGTAGGACCTTGTTTATCACAAGATATTGACTATAGTCCCCTGTGCTATACAGTAGGACCTTGTTGTTTATCCATCCTATATATAGTAGCTTGCATCTGCTAATCCCAAGATCCCAACTGGTTCCTTTCACTTAATGTTCAAATTCCAGGCAGAGAGTACCCAGATGGGTCTACTGGTTTGCACGACACCTGTTGGCTAGGATGGGTGGAGACTTTGATCAAAAGTTCTATCAGGTTCCTCCCATCAAGAGATGGGGACTGTTTTTCCACCCCTTGAATCTGTGCTGACTTTGTCACTTGCTTTGACGAATAAGATGCAGTGGAAGTGATGATGTCTCACCAGTCCTGAACCTAACAGGTCTTGAGGGCTTCTACTCTCTCATAGACTCCTGCTCAGCTGCCATGTGAACAGGCTTGGACTAGTCTGCTGCAGGATGACACTGCATGTGGAGCAGGGGTGAGTCATCTCAGCTAAAGCCCATATAGGCCCGCTAGTTCCTGGCCGACTTTGCATCCAGCTGTGCACGCGTGAGTGAGCCCAGTCAAGACCACAGGAGCCCAGCCCCCAATTCTGGTCCACAGAACAATGAGCTAAATATGTGGTCATTGCCCCTAAGTTTTGGGGTGGTTGGTTACTTAGCAAATGCTAACTGATACATACTTCTAATATACTATGTGTCCATCACCCAACCACCAGATTATGAGCCCTTGCCCATGGGGATTATGTGAGCTTTCTTCCAGCTCAGGTTTGGTCATTCAGATTGGTACCTCCCTTCCTGTACATTGGCTTTTCCTTCACTGAAGGCGAGGGTGCAGAAGTGCGGAGGCAGTTAGTCTCAGGTTCCTTTTGCCACATTCAAATCCAAACCAGCAGTTCACTCCTCAAATGAGGCCTGTGATCTTAAATGAGCTAGTATGTATGTGTGCATGTGGTTTTTTAGTTAGTTAACTTGTTAGTTGACTTTTTTTAGTTTTCCAGGTTTAGTAACAATTTTTCAGGTCTTGCAACTTTTATTGAAATCACGTTATGTACCATGCATTTGTTCTATCAGCTGCTTCATGCATATAATCTTATGATTACCCCCATGTTCCAAAGGCTCAAAGAAGGTATATAACTTTCCCAAGGCCATAGAGTTAGTGGCAGAACCAGCACCAGCACCAAGGGTTTCAAAGTTTAATTTATATATTCTTTGTCCTATTATGGGCAACCAACCAAGCCAGGGGTCTCTGCCTGGGCTGTGTGACCACTCCTATAGAAAGATGTGCTTTTTGAGTCCACCAGGTAGAATCAACAGATATCTAGAATGAAACAGAATTGATCTTCATCCAAAATTTGGAATATACATTGTTATGTAACAGTAACACCATAACTTGTGTTTAATACTGTGTGTAGTTGATTAGTTTCATTGTTTTTGTGGAGAGCTATGCTTTGTATTTTATCATGTCCCCAAATGTTATACATACTGTTTTATTTGGATAATACAGCCCTGAAGGGATACAGATTTCCTGAAGCCTGCTCCTGAATTCAGGGGTAATATTTAGCTGGCATGAACCAGAATAGCTGTATTGATTGTCAAACACTGCAATAATTCCATAGTTGACAGAACACGCTTACCCTGAGCCTTCAGAATACCTACCCACCCCTCCCTGACTCAGCTATCCTGTACCCTCACCTGAGACCTCCCCCACCCCACCTCCCCAAGATCCAGCCACTAAAGGGTGCACATGTGGCCCCGTGCGGCCTCCAGTACCCAGCCCGAGCAATGCTGTGGGGCGACCAGTGCTGGGCCTCAACCCCAAGTACTGATATTTCCCTAACATTACTCATTTCCACTCAGTAAACTTGGCACTTTAGAAAGATGTCTGACAGGGCTACATTTGAGGATGCACTGGAGATGTCAAAGACTGATGGAATGGAAATTCTGTATTCTGGAACTTTCTCCATCCTTTACCACGACCCTCCAAATCTAACTGACTCACGTCCTATCCATTTAGGGCTCATGCTCTGCTTGCCATGGGGAAAGGACCCATCCCCTGCAGAACATTAGTTTGCTGGAATGTTCCTTTCTGAATAAAAAGGTTCTGTGATCGTCTGAGTTGGTGAATGCCACCTGCTATATCCTCGTTTTGGAGCTTCACATACTACATAGTAAAGGCTCTGAGAAGACCTGTGATAAAGAAAGCTACTTTGTTTAATCCAGCCTTTCCTAACCACGAAACCCCATTTACGCCCCATTAAAACTATTAAATTTCTACTTTCCCATATGAAAGACTGGGCATGTACAAAAGCCTCAGTGAGGGAGGATGAGGGATGAGGGGAAGGAAGGGAAGATGGAAAATGCCGCTGACTGTGTACTTGTAAACCAGATAGGGTCAGGAGGTAAGGCAGGGAGGCGGAGATAGGAGAGTAGAGAGGGCAGGGGAGCCCACGGCCGGCCCTGCTGCTCCATGGCCACCACGCCCTCTGAATCCCGGGCAAGCACAGAGAAGGGGCTACAGCACCTGGGACTCCGCCCACGATATCTGGAAAACCGCTGGGCTGATTCCAATCTGCTGGTTGAGAGCTGGGTTCTCTTTCCAGCTCGGTAATTTTCCAGCTGTGTAACTTTGAGCGTGTTATTTAAATTCCCCGGACCTCTCTTTCTTCTGTTCTAAAGATGAAATTAGACAAATACATGTAAATGATTTCCAACCTGAAGGTGCATGGGAGTCACCTGGAGGACTTGTTAAAACACAGAGTGCTGGCTCCCACCCCCAGGGTTTGGAGACTCAGTAGGTCTGGAGTGGGCTTATGAATTCAGGCTTCTGACTAGTTTCCAGGTAAGATTGCTGCTGCAAAGTGTGGTGGGGACCACACTTTGAGTAGCAATGGATATAAGTTAAAAGTGCTTCGTAATTTGTAAAGTATATCTTTATTAATTTAAATAAATGTATCCATTCTGTGTACTTTAAGTTAACTCATCCATTCTGTGTAAAGTAAGGATGTGTTTGGGATAAGGTTGATCTATTACCACCTTTGTGCTCTTGGGAGCAAATGTTTTTGTGTCTGTGCCAGAGGGGTGATTCCCATGGTAGAAGTCTCCGGAAAGCATCTGGGGACCCAGCAGCCCCTGTCACACTGCATGGGCAGGCATCTGCTCTGGCTACAGGGTGTCAGTCCCCCAAACATCTCCCTGAGGGTGCAGAGCCATTTGTCACCTCCAGGGGGGTCCCTGACTAGTACACCTCCTTGGTCACTCACTGTATTCTGTAGAACTCTTGTCCCTTAAGACACCCTGTGGTAAAATCTTTTCTGTGATTATATCCCCTTGGGTGTGTTCTATTTCCTCTTTAAGCTTCACAGTACTCATTAATGCTTAAAGGCTCTGAGAAGTACTGCAGGAAAGAAGCCTGTTCAACTATGATTGTGTAGTCTAACCCTGCACAGTCCAATACAGTTGCCACTAGCACATGCGGGTATTTAAATTAAAATTAATTAAATTTACATAAAATTTAAAATTCAGTTCCTCAGTCCCAACAGCTACAATTCAAGTATTCGATGGCCACGTGTGGCTGGGGTCTACCATATAAACAACGCAGACATAGCATATTTCCTTCACTGTAGAAAGTTCTATTAGACCCATACACAGGGCTTCAAAACCCAGATCCACCCTTTACCAGCTGTGTGAATTTAAACGAGTTCCTTAAACTTTTAGTGCCTTAGTTTCCTCATTTATAAAATGGGCCAAATAAATGGTACATACCTCAAAGTGTTGTTGTGAGAATTAAACAAGTTAATATATGTAAAGCACCTAGAACAGTGTCTAGCACATAGCAAGCCCTCAGTAAATAGTGCCTATTATAATTTGTTTAACTGATGGTTCTTAAACGGAGTTTTACTTGGAACCCATTATCTATGTAATGCTATTCACTTCATGGAACACACTGGAAATGTGTATATTATGGAACACACTGGAAAACACTAGAGAACGTTGTCCTATATTTCAAAGCAGGTTTCAAGAAATCAGGGAGGTTCTTTACATTGTAGTTCTGAATATAGTCACAAGAAATCCCTAGGAAGATGAACAGGGCTGTCTAAGAGCTAGCCAAGACTCTTTAGACTGCAAGAAACTGAGCTCACTTGAAACTGACTTCAAATAAAAGAGGCATTTTTGGAAGGATTTATTGGGATCTCTTGGAATTCAAAGCAAAGTTGAACAACTAGGTCTTAGGCTGTGGGAGAACCATGGCAACTCCAGGATTGTAACAGCAGGACTTGAAAGCCTTCTGTTCTAGAGTTCTTCCAATGACCGTTCTTAGTCCAATTCCAGGTTCTGTCTTCCAGGCATATTTTCTTTAGAGAGAGAATCTTACAGGCCCAGCTAGGGTCAGTCACCAGCTCTGGCCCAGTCAACGATGGCTGAGGAGGCTCAGTCACATGATAGAAACGTGACTCCTTCTCTGTGATGGGGAGGAGGGCAGTTCTCAGAGAAAGGATGTCATCAAGCAACTCAGAGAAGTGACTTGCCCAAGGTCTCCCAGCTATCCCTGACACTAAAAGCCCTCACTCTTTCTTGCTAGGCGACACTCCCTACACTTCCACACTTCCAGTGTGGAAGACTCACAACTGGATTTCATCTTGGTCTGCAGGCAGCATAATCCACAATCAACAGGTCTTTTATTGCTTCACAAAATGCTTATCCCCCTTTGGCATATGAAGCAAAGCCACAGAGATCGGAAAGAGCATAAGCGGACCAGAAAGATAATAATAACCTTACACAATGTTTCATGATTTATAGACCTTCAAAGTATGACATATGCATTATCAGAACCTCACACGGACTCGGAAAGGGAGTGGGAGGGGAGTTGTGACTCCCATTCTACAGATGGAGAAGTTGAGGCTAGGAAAGGATAAGTTCATTGGTAGAGAGACCCAAGTGTACTAATGTGCCTCATCTCTCGCTCCCCTCCCCCTCTCAAGGAAAATCTCAATGATCCTGTGATGTAGGCATGATGGAAATGATTATCCCCTTTCCTGTTGTGATGGCATTTTTGAGCAGGATAGCCCAAACTCCTTATTTCATAGATGAGAAATAGAAGATTAGAGAGAAGGTGTTCTCCCAGTCACCATTGACCTACTTCTGTCCCTTCTTTGGGAGAAAAAGTTTGCTAGAAGATGTATGTCTAAAGCCGTCATGGGCAGTTGGGTAAGTTCACTTGGATATTTATTGGATAACAGCTCTGTGCTGGGCACAGGGGACATAATACCATCCACCCTCTCCTCTCCACTAGTCTCCCCTTGCTCACACCATTAGCCTCCGCTCTACCTCAGACAGCACGGGCACAAGTACACAGTAAGTTCTTTGCCTGAGTTCTTCTGTCTGGAAGGCTTTCCCCACATATGTGCTGGGCTCACTCCCTCAACTTCTGTATCTCTGCTCAGATTACTTTTTCCCAGTGAGACCTACTCTGAACCTACTCAGACCACCTTATTTCTTAGAGCAACCTGGGACCCCTCCCCTTAGCTCTCCTGAACCCCCTATCCTGCCTGACTGTCCAACTGAGCCCTCTTAGCACATCTCCTGTGCTTTATGATGCTGAGAGAGACTGTCCTTTCTGAATCTTTACTTGAATTACTACCCTCTCTCATCTTAACTTAGATAAGAGCCAGTCATGGAGAAAGGGGTGAGCATGTGGCAGCCCCCAAGAAAGGAGGCAGCGGTGGAAAAGAAAATGGAACATCCTGTCGCATACTCTGCTCCTTGAGGTTATAGGAAGCCTGGCATATTGGAAGAGTTCCACATGGCCAGAGCACGGAGTACAGGCTTAGAGTGGGGAGCTCATCAAGTACCTTACAAACCTTGCTAGGAAATTTGGACTCATTCTGAGGAGACCGAGTGTCACTGAAGGGTGTTAGCTGCACAAGGGTATGATTAGATCTATGCTATGGAGAATATGTTTAGATACAGGAAAGTCTGCAAAATAGGGGCTCAGGGAGACCCATTAGGAGGCTGGTGAGAAATGATGGTGGGTGGCAGTGGACTCATAGAGAAATAGATTCAAGAGCTACAAAATAGATAAAACAGACAAGACTTGGGGCTGATTGGTTGTTGATGGTGAAAGAGTGAACAAATAAGAATGACACTCAGATTTCCATCTTGGGCAACTGATACATGGTGGTGACATTAACAGAGGGAGGGAACACAGAAGGACAAGCATGTGATCCAGGAGAGGGTGATGAGCTAGGTTTTAGGACTGAGGGTCAGAGAGACATTCAAATGGAAATGTCCAGGAGGCAACTGGATAGGCTCGAAGTCCCAAGGAATTGGCTTCTCCACACTTTGTCATGGAGGGGCAGGGAAGAGTCAGAGGGGTTACAGTGGTTCTCAGCTGGGGGAGACATTGCCCCCCCACCCCCTGGGAGATGTGACAACATCTGGAGACATTTTTATTGTGGGGAGGGTCCAGTGGCTCCAGTGGATAAAGGGCAGGGATGCTACTAAACCCCTACAATGCACAGGACAGTTTTCCACAATAAGAAATTATCTGGCCCAAAATGTCAGTGGTGCTGAGGTCGAGAAGCCCTGGATCAGGAGTAGCTGAGCACCGTGTTGGAAGCGGCACAGTTGTTACCAAGGGCACAAGCTGGAGTCTGAGAGTCAAGGTTTAAGCCCTGGCCCGTACTACTCACTAGCCACATAACCGTTGGAGTGTTACTTAAACTTCCGGAGCCTCAGTTTCCTCATTTATAAAACGAGCCTGGTAATATCTCAGGCGAAAAGGAGCTCAATGCGTGGCTCATGGAGAGCACTTAATTCGTAGTAACTATGCTGCTTGCGGGCAGGACCAGGATCCATCTACTCAATGAAGAGTTGTGGAGCGCCTGTTGTGTGCTGGACATTGTGCCCAGAGCAGGGGTACAATGATGATAAAGTGCAGTCCTTGCCTTCATGGTTTTGACACCAAACACCACACACACACGCGCACACACACACCCATCCCAACATCTATCAGAAAAAACAGTAGCCCCTCCCCGAATCCTTCTCGTGGATCCAGTTGGCAAACAGGATTGTCTAAAGGTATCTCCTCCTCTCTCCCTGCCAGTCGAGCGTTTTTCTTCAGGAAAGAGAAGATGTTGCTGGTGTTTGAGCCACAGACTTAGCCTAGAGATGGAAGAAGCGCTTTCCTTCTGTGCTCTCACCTTTGTCCCATCCTCAGAGCCCCCATGAGCGTCCCAAGTTGGCACCCATCTTCTCTCCTGCAGCCTCTGCTGGTTTGGGGGCGCTTGCTCAGTTTTGAGCCTTCATCTGTGAAACTCAAAGGGGAAAGGAGCCTCTGACTTCTCCCTGCTATAGGGAGACAGAGCTTTCCTTTCCACATGTGATCCCATGGCCACAGAGCCCATAAACCCTAGAAGAGCCAGATCTCAGGACCCACTGCAACTTTTAGTGAGAGCAGGAGAAGAGGGGCTAGAAACTGACATTAACTGAGCATCTACTAGCTGGGTGACATCAGGAAAATTACTTAACCTCTCAGAGTCTCAGAGACTTTATCTCAAAAAATGATAATACCTGCCTTCTAGGGTTCTCATAAGATTAAATGGACACCTATGCCAGTGTCTGGAACATGGAATGTGCTCATTTATTCATTCAACAAATATTTATTGAATTTCTTCTCTGTATCAGGCACTGTTCTAGGCAATGGGGATTAACAGTGAATAAACCGGACTAAAACCTCTCCCCTCATGAAGTTTATGTTTTATTGCTTAAGAATTGTGGCTATTTATTATTATTTGTTAGGCATTATACTACAGTTTATCTAACCACCTATCTTTCTATACACATATATGTATATACATGAATATATTTATATCCAGTTAGTTATGATTGTTCCCTTTTATTTATTGTATTAAAAAGTTTATTGAAGTATAATTGATTTACAATGTTGTGTTAGTATCAGGTGTACAGCAAAGTGATATACATATATATGTATATATTCTTTTTCAGATTCTTTTCCCTTGTAAGTTATTACAAAATACTGAGTAGAGTTCCCTGCGCTACACAGTTGGTTATCTATTTTGTATATAGTAGTGTGTATATGATAATCCCAAACTCCTAATTTATCCCTCCCCCATTCTCTTTTATTTAAATAAAGAAATTGAGATTCAGAGGAATAAAGTAAATTGTTCAGGTTCACAGAATTGGAAAGCAGGAGACCTAGAACTGAAATCCAGGTGAGTCTGCCTCTAAAAAGTTGCTCTTTCAACTATGCTATAGTCAGATATGCAATCAGACCCACCAAAACCTCAGAAAGTGGCAGCAACCATTTCAGAATGGCATGTTCCTTTTCCTTTTCATGGCAACAGCTCTTGCTGCATAAACCCCCTTTAAAAGTAACAATAGAGACCCTGATTCTGAGCACTACGACGAGCACTACAGACCCTACCGTGTAGGCCGTAATTAATGGAGATGCCAACTGCCAACTAACCAGAAAAACTCCAGCATCGTAAATCTGTCCCCTGGCTTCTCACGAGAACTGATGGATGAGGAATTCAGCTTAAATACTTAACAATCAATAATTCAAATACCTATCCAACCATTTGCAAGTTGGCATGTTTATAAATATAAGGGTTACACTTTCTTGCATCTTACAGGAAACGTACCTAGGGTTGAATGGAGGGGCTAAAAAAGCCCCGTATTTTATGGGGAAGAATCTGGGGGAGGAGACAGAATTATCCTCCCAGTCTTGGCTCAACTTGAATCTATGAAACTTCCAGCTACTATCATGTACCTTTGTGTCATGCCCTCACCTTGCTGGTAAGCAAATCAACCACAGATAATGTGTTGGAAGGCCCAGTGGTGCAGCTGGAATGAGATGCCAGAGCCTGATCTCCTTTCCATCAACAGCTCAGGGATGAAACCTAACACACAGCCGACAGGACAATGAATTATTCACTTTGAGCTTCCGCGATCTCTCTGTCACTCGAGTGGGTCATCTCTGTGGCTGTAATTCAACCTGCTTCCTCCTTCCCCACTTCCCAACAGACAACCAGGAATGAGGCCCAGCTCTGGGAAGACATTCTAGCCCAGTGGCCGGGGGCTGTGAGCCGTGTGTATCTGGATGCTGGATAGAAGTATTGCTGTTTGAATTTAACTGTTTTGAATGAATAAAGCCGAAGTCGGCATTGACAGCAGTGATTTATCTGCACTTCACAATTATTGAATTTAGATGCTGCATCCACTTGGTGATTTATTAAACTGCTCTCCCCTCCGAGGGAGAATCAAAGCGCCTCCTTTGGCCCTAATGGATAGACACTTTGTAGGCGCTTAGGGAAGCCATTGTTGATGAGACTTACTACCTAAAAGAGAACCCTGGCTCATGGTATCTCTGCACAGAAATAACCTCCATTATTTGTGTTTCCTTCACAGTCGATAGCTTATATTTTCCAAAGAGGGGTGGGGCTATTGGCAAATGCCTCTGATGCTGTAGGGGTTGAAGTGTCAGGTCTGAACAATGAGCTGCATCCCCCGACCTGTGTGGGACCTCCCACCGAGGTTCCTCAGGTTGAAGAGAGACCCACAGCTCTGGCCACTGGCTGCCTACATTCCTTGTTCACAGGTTCTACCTCCCCGTGGCTGTCCCTCAAAACAATCCCACTCAGGACCTTGACCATTATCCCCTTCTCAAAACAATGCAGATTCTGAAACCCACCCGTGGGAATGGAGAGGAGAGAGGGGCCATGAAATGAATCCAGGCCGGGAACGCCCGCCGCCCTCATGATTGGGAAGGGCTGTGGCATCTCTGTGCCACCCGTCACGGACAATTCCGAGTGACGGATGGCCTGTTAGTGAAATGAATCCCAGGCAGCAGCATATCTGGTGTGGAATTTTGCCTTTACTCTGGGAAAACAAAACTAGCCTGTGGGGAAGAAAAGGACAGAGCAATGAAAGCCAAGTTCTCCCTTCCAGAGCCACCAGTTATATAGGTGTGTCTTAGATTCGGGTTTCCAGGGCTACAGGGGAATGGATGAGGTAGAGGTCAGTTATATTTGAAAGAAGACAAAGGAAAAGCAAAGCTGATCTAAGACAATGATTAATGAACGTCAGAAAGCATGATACGTACAATTACTGGAAACTTGTATAAAAGACACAGTAATAGTAACGCACATGTGAACAGTTTGTGATCATTGTAAAGCATATTCACAATCATTTTTATGGAGTGGGGCAGTACTGATCAGAATGAGAATCGGGAGAAGGACTCTGTTGCAGGAGGAGGGAAAGACATAAAATTTAGTTATTAGAATCAAAGTAGGGAATTCCCTGGCGGTGCAGTGGTTAGGACCGCTCGCTTGCACTCCTGGGGCCCGGGTTTGATCCCTGGTTGGGGAACTAAGATCCTGCAAGCCGCACAGCACGGCCAAAAAAAAAGAAACAAAGTAAGTTCTGAATACATTTAGGAGAAAGTGAACTAGTCAGGAAGACCTTATGGAGAACATCTGGGGTACCGCAGACCTGCGGTTTCTCTCCCTGACAGAAGGAGTCAGTATGGATCATAAATCTTATGGCGGCATAACCAAGTTTTCGGTCTTTTCTTTTTTACCCATCGGTGTTGATGTCTAAAAGGAGCCTCAGGCAGAATTTCCTTCTCACCTGTGTGTAGCTTGGCTTGGGTTGAGAGCAATTGTAATGGCTGCCCTTATTCTTGCTCAGGAAACTTGGGCCTGCTTGGAGCAGAGTGACTGAAGTAAAGCAAGGAGCCAAGCTTTTCATCTGAGGCTCATAATCATTCCGGTAAGTAAATATTATTGGTTCTATCTTTAAAACAAGCCAACAGAGGCAAAGAGTGGTTGAGTACCCATCTCAAAGTCACACATTCATATAGTTTTTTACAGAGCAGAGATTTTAGTCCATGTGTTTCAATCTCTCCCCCGCCCCAGCTCTTTTCCTGTTTTCTACAAAGAAGAGAATCAGGAGCTGGGGGGAAGAGAAGGCCACGTAGGTGGGACCTGGGGCTCCTGCCTCTAAATTAACCAGCACGTTCTCCTCTCTTTCACACACGATGGTTCCAAGTACAAGCTTAGAGAAAAGTCCTTGTGCTTCCCAAATACATTTAAAGACCACTATAATAGACAAGCTAATTTTCCTTTTGCTGATGACTGGATATGAAGATGAAACAAAAAATCTGCATGCTATCTGAAGACCTGGTGCTTATATATTACCCATTTTTCACATAAATAATGCCTTTCTCTAACCCAATAGTAACATAAACTGGAACATCAGATTCAAACAGACTACTGAACCTTGTACATAGTAAGGTTTCAGAAATATTGGTTAAACTGAATTGAAAGTCTCAAATACATTGGCAGCCGTCATTCATGGGTGAATCCCCTACTTGCCTTTCTTGGGGTCAGCAAAGGCCAGACACTTCTCTGGAATTCAGTATGAGGCAAGAGGAGGCCAGATGTAGCTTGTTCCTTCTTGAAGGACAGAAACTTTTCAGCATTTTGGCAATTATTATTGAGAAACCACCCAGAGAGAAGGTAGTTTTCAACACAATTAGGATTCTATCTTAAGAAGAAATCAGAAACTGCCCATTTAACGCTAACATTTGACCTACTGTGAAACGGAAGAGGGAGAAGCTATTACAAATTTGCTAATACCATCAAAACTTATAAAGTGATAAAACGAGGCTACATGAAGAAAAGGCAGTCACCCCAAGCATGAGGCAGGCTAATAGCTGTGAATATATAAAAGAGCAGAGAATTATTCTGAAAACCAGTGAAATAGATCGGGCTGTTTTATGGCCACTCTGCACGGTGACCCAAGGACACTCCTGATTCTTGACCGGTTGGAATGATCTCCAAAGCGGGACACACACCCCAGGAAACTAGCACGATGATTGGAACTGCTATTTGCATTTATTTTCATTTCATCTATTAAAAATGACTATTTTTGTGTGATTTTTATGATATCCATGTATTAGAACAGAAGTACACAAATAATAATAATCTTAAATAAACACATAGCTATCTCTACTACCCAAACTCTTGCTATCAGAATGCTAGAGCCAAATCAATTCAGATGAACTTTAGGATAAATTTTTTGCTATCCAAACTCTTACTACGTGCTATTGGAAACTCAGCAGTCAAATTGATTTGGATAAACTGGTATTCCTCACTATTCAAATACAGTATTCCAACTTAAGAACTGATATATTTGGATAGTTGAAGGATGGTTCACTATCCTTGGAGGATAGTGAATCATGGAGGTGCCAGGGGTGTTTTTGGTTTTTATTTATTTTTTTATTATATTTTATTTTTTGGCCACGTCACATGGCATGTGGGATCTTAGTTCCTCAACCAGGGATCAAACCCACGCCCCCTGCAGTGGAAGCGTGGAGTGTTAACCACTGGACTGCCGGGGAAGACCCTTGTTTTTTAACTAAGATGCACTGTGAATGGAATTTAAGAGACCGGTGCTGCAGGCGGCCACACTGATAGGTCTGACGTTGAGTCACAGCCAGGCAGGGCTTGCAAGACCCTGGGTCATCTAATGGCCCCGGACCAAACAAAATGCTGCTTTTGTGCTCCCATCTAGAGCAAAGTTGCATCTTTCTTGAGAATTAAATTCTGATATGTGTATAAGGTGGAAATTTCATGTCATCAAAATTTCCTTTGAAAATCCCTTAGGAAAATACTATTTTGGAGGTTGACATACCATCTCTTAGTAAGTCCATGGTGGTCAGTTTTTTATTCCGTTTGGGGGAAGAAAAAATCACCATTTCATAACTGAACCCTCATGAAGATATTGGGTTGTACTGAGGCCATGTGGTGCCAGAAGTTCATATCTTTAAATATTTGAATCAAACTCAGTGCAGCAACACGTTTTATGAGAGGCCATGGGAAAGACAGATCCCCTGAGAAAAAGCCAATTCCAGTGTCCCCCTCTTATGCTCCCCCCGGCCAGACATGTTGAGTGGAATGAGAGTAGACTCCCCCTTGACTACTGAAGCAGAAGTCACGTGGGTGGGGTGGTGGTTGCCTAACTCTGCGTATATACTTGAAACAATTGAATTGTATACTTTAAATGGGTGAATTGCATGGTGTGTAACATATCTCAATAAAGCTGTTATCAAAACAAAAAAAGCAATAAAAAGCATATAGCCCTAGGCACTCGTTTCTAAAAAAATTAATTTCTAAAAGATGAAACCAGTACCATTCCCAGACCCAGGTTCTTCTCTTGGGTCCCACACTTTAGAGATCCCTGTCTTTGGCTCTCCTATAGCTGTGCCCTCCCCACAGACGGAGTGTCCATGGGGCTAAGAGAACACACCCACCAAGATTCCTCCCTGCCCCTTATAGGCTACGCTACTGGTACTAGGCACCCTGGAATTCCTGCCCAAATGGCTCCAATCTGCTTTCATGGCTCGTAGAGGCTCTTCACCTGTCCATCTCCCAATGGTGATGGCAGGCTTTGTCACAGGTATACATACTCCTAATTTTGAGAGGGTAGACTAGGGGCTACTCTTTGCCTTTGGGTGGGCATGTAGACAGAGCTTGGACATTCAGGTTGGGCTTTCCAGGCACATGCACAAGACTCCTCACAGTGTAGCACTGAAGTGGAGGTAAGAAAAGAAAAGGGTTAGCCTTGATTCAGGGGCCCTTTCTCTTATTCCTGGACCCTCATATGTTGGAACATACCAGCCATGATGGAACAAAGCCCAAAATCAGAATAAGCATCAACCTACCGCACTTTTTCCAATATAAGTACATTTCCTCTTTCTCAGAAATCCCCAAACAGTGATGGCTAACATGTATTAAATGTTAGGCTCTTTTTTCATGCACTTAACATGCATTATCTCACTTATTTCTTAACAATGAGGTGGGTGCTGTTATCACCCCAACTTCCCTAATGAGAACGCTGAAGGCTTGCAAGAGGTTAAGAAAATAGTTGAGTCAGAATTTTGTAATAGGACAATCTGACAAAACCCCACCGAGCCATACTGCCTCCCTAGGAATGCCTGGCTCATAGATAAGAGTGTGTGAGCAAGAAGCAGTCCTTTTTTTAGCTTCTAACAATTCTGAGAATGATACAAAAGGGAAAAAATATGTATATCTTCCAACAGAATAGTTGACCAAGTTCCTTTCATTTGAACAATATCGGATAGCGCAGAACGCGCATAAGTATTGTAATACGAATCACATTTGCAGAGGACATTTTCATTTTTCTCTGCAGTATGAAGCAATGGGTTGCCAGTTATTCCTTTTAAGATTAATCTTTCTGCATCAGAGATATGGAGATGAATGGTTCAGGGCATGATGACTTATGCACACATAAATATGATTTTCTACATGTTACTAAAAAATTGGTTCACAAAGCATTGCTTCCCTCTGAAATCTCAGTGCCATAATTACTTGAAACTTATTGGTCTGTTCGGGGGTGGTTTTCTCAAGGTTGCAAACAGGACCGCCACATTTACCAGCCCAAACTGGTTTTAGAAAAGCTGACTCAATTCCAGCATGGACACAATTAAAAACAATTTATAATAAATGAATATTTGTGAGCATGTCCCATTATTAGGTGGCACCCCCATTCTACAGATGGGGAAACTAAGTCTCAGAGAAGTTGCATAAATTGTCTAAAGTGGTAGGTAAGGATCAGAAATCAAATCGGTCCCCTGATGGCACCTGGCTTGTTGGAGTCTGGCCTTTCTACAAGTACAAGGCACTGCCATTTTCACAGTTATGTGACTTTTGTATTAACCTAGAGAGTTGTATAAGAATAGGGCCATTTTGGCAGATGCTTCCCCAGCCTCAATTTCTCCATCTTCTCCTGGAAATAGCACCCAGATCTTGGTGCGGAGAGCAGCTCCTTCCTGGGCTGAGCTCCCCTCTCTGGAGGGAATGACTTCCACCTCATTTTCAGAGGGGGCTCTGATTGGCTTAAATAGTTTGGCTCATCTCACTCTGATCCACAAGGATCTTCAGGATGGCCATGGGACCAAGTTTGCCTGGTGAGACGTCAGGAGACAGCTGCTGGGACTTCCAGGAAGGAAGCTTCCTTTTCCATCCACAGTAACAACTGGAAGAGACCAGTCTTCTCCTTTGGGGCATGCAGTGTATGAAGGAGAGGCCTGAAAACACTGCTGTCATTCTTGCTACCACAGGAGAGGCAACCAGGGGAAGCGGGGGAGGGAAGGGGAGCTGATGCAGAGAAGAAAGCAAAGTGGAGGAATAGTGGAGAAATGGAGACAGAGCCGTGATAGTGTGACTTCTAGATCATCTCACACCTTGACGTGTCAGTTTTGCTTAATTTTGATTGAGCTGATATAGTAGGGACTAGCTTCACTTTGTATATGAGAAACTGAGACTCAGAGAGGCTGAATAACTTCTCAGGTCCCCATAGCTAGAAAGAGCTGTGTCTAGGACTGAAATACATTTTCCCTTACCTCAAGTCTACAACTTCTTCAGTGTTTTAAAAGATGTTTTCCCCAAACTTGGGTCAAGCTATACTTTTTCCTCTTTACCCGGGAAAAATAAGCAGACACCCACTCCATAGAAGATTTACGGAGAAAAGGCCAGAAGACACTGAAAAGAACAATAAAGCCATTGTAACAGAAAGAGCTGTACCAAAGCCAACAGAACCAACAGAATTGGAAATAGCCGATCTTGGGCATTCAGAACAAGTTCTATTAAAAATGTTGATTGATTTATTAGAAACCAGGGAGGCCATTTTAAGTTTTTATAATTAGTAGGGACCTCAAAATAGTCCCATTAAGATGCCAAAATGATGAACCTAGGGGTAGGACAGGAATAAAGACGCAGACATAGAGAATGGACTTGAGGACATGGGAAGGGGGAAGGGTAAGCTGGGACGAAGTGAGAGAGTGGCATGGACATATATACACTACCAAATGTAAAATAGCTAGCTAGTGGGAAGCAGCTGCATAGCACAGGGAGATCAGCTTGGTGCTTTGTGACCACCTAGAGGGGTGGGATAAGGAGGGAGACACAAGAGGGAGGAGATATGGGGATATATGTATATGTATAGCTGATTCACTTTGTTATACAGCAGAAACTAACACAACGTTGTAAAGCAATTATACTCCAATAAAGATGTTAAAAAAAAAGATGCCAAAATCCGTGGAACAAATGAGAAATGTAAAAATAAATTAAAGCATAAAATATTAACTTTAGAAAAGATCTTAGACATCATTTTATTCTACCTCCCACTAAACTAATGGAGAAGTTCCTTTTACTACATTCCTAACAGATGGTCATCCTACCTCTGTTTGAATACCTCCATTGATGGAGAGCTCACTATTTCATAAGGCAACCAATCTGGTTTTAAATTACACTGTACTCTGATTTAATTAATGAAAAAATCAAAAATACAGACAGGCAAAACCAGTAAGGTTGCAGGATAGTTTATATTCTTTTAAGTTATTTATTATATTTTAACTTTTTGTTTGTTTTTGTTTCTCAGTATTTCCTGTTACCTTATAAATCTTCCCTTGATTTGGCAAACAGCTTGTGTGTTCTGTGTTTTCTGCCTTGGAAGAGGAATGGCCAAGCCAAGAACAAAGGAAAGTCAGGGCATAAGTAAAAGGTTTAAGGATTTAGGTGTAAAGCCAGACTATCCCACCTTCAGAACAAAACAACACCAACAACAAAAACAAAATTCTCCAGACTGGAAAAGGTAAGAAATTCACAGGAGAAACACAGAGAGCTTAGACAGAGGGGGTGTTGTATCCCACCCTCCACCTTAGGTCAAGCTCAGAGTGACAGGAGACAGCAGAAATTCCAGACAGGATTGAGGAAGTCAAGAGCCCTCTCTCCTTCTCTGAGGAGAGTCTGTGAAAGGGGAAAATACCCCAGGGTAGAAACAGCCACGTGAGTTGTCCTCTGCTATGGTCCCACAGACTTCCCCATAGCACAGTATGGTAAGGGGTGGAGGGAGGTTTCCCAAGCACAGAGAGAGATGCTCCCCAGAGCTCTTACCAGTGGAAGGAGGAGGATTCCGTGGTGACCTCTGTGGGCTCATGACATAAGGACCACATAGAAGTGGCAACATCTCACTGAGCAGATGGAGGTGAGTAATGACCAAGGGTCAGGCTCCCCGTATCCCTCTGCCAACATTATGGGCTATATAACACCCTTGAAAGGAAACACCATCCCGCGATACCGGTCATTTGTCAATTTTTTTGGCTTCTCAAAACCAAACCCCTATCTGGGTTTTGGTGAACATTACCTTAACGGGAAGCGTTCCCTCTCTCTACCACCCCCTCCCCTGCTAGAGTGAGGGCACGTGACCTATGGTCACTAATTGAATGCTTCTACCCAAAAGTTTGACTCTTGAGTGAGTGAAGCAAAGACAAAGGGATGATGAGACCAGCCACAGGATGGCTCTGTTTGTTACTGGTTGTAGCTACATCCTGGCCAGTCTTTCCTGCTGCCTAGCCTTGCTTGGTTCCAGACAATTTTCCAAACCCGTGAGCTACCAATAACCTTCCAATGAATTTTGTTATGAAAGTTAGTCAGACTCTGTTTCTGTTCTTGCAGTTTCCCAGTACAGAGATTTATACCCAGGAGTATGCAGCAGGTTCTTCAAATCAGAAGGGCTTTAAGGTAGAAATCTGGGATTGATTTTATTGCCTCAGTGGGGAGTTGATGACCATGATCATCTTTTTAGGATTCAGAGATAGGAAACTGGAAGCCCATGGTTCATGGCAGCAAAACATCTTATCACCTGTGGTCATTTGTACAAAGGGCCCATGAGAAGCAAGGTTTCAAGACCACTATCTCAGGACAGTATACAAGACAGGAGGAGTTCAAGGACTGCAGGATAGAGTGGCTACTTCTGCTGGCCGTGGTTAGTTTATTAAAAGAGAACAAGTTTAAATACCCCCAAATTCTCCATTTAAAACATTTATTAACACGCAGTAACTTACTATGGCAGTGCTATTGTTAAAGGAATGTCCAACCTCTAAAAGCCACATAGCTGAGAGACTGGAAAACAAATTCAAAATGGGATCTGAGGTTTGTCGAATTACATCAGCTGAGTTCTCAGCCTTGTCTTGCCTCTCAGGAGAAAGTTAAGGCATGGATAGGATAAGACTTGGAATGAGGGTATATGAACAACTCAGAGAACTCACTGACTCTCCCGTGCTAGCCAAAGCAGCCCTTCTCCTTTGTTGACTCTTTTTCATTTTTGCTCAAAGATACTAGAACTCCCTTACTCCAGAGAGTTACACTGATGGAAGGACTATTTTTATGATCTGCCTTACAGCAACCCTCCCTTGTCTTGAGAATCAGAGCTTGAATACCCATGGGGAAGGTGGGCAGTAAAAAGTCAAACCTGCAAGTAGAAGGCATATAACAAGTAACTTAACAAACTTTGCTAATTTACACCTTCAAGGATCTGGGGAATATGTGTGGGAATGAATTCTGTAGGCTCTTGACTAAGGACAGAAGAACATAATTTTAGACCAAATTGAAGTCATTGACGTGGATGCACTTAGCAGAGACTCCAGATTTTGCGGCAAGTTCGAACAGCTGGGAGTAGATACCGTTGTTTGTTCAGTTGGTTGACAGAAATCTGGACTCAATGGTGGCCAACACTAAACAGAGTTGAGATGTCATAAATTCCTTGATATCAAGTAAAGGAAAGAATCCAAAGACTTTGAGAGATAAAAATGCTGGAGTGAATTTATCATGTGTAACTTACACTTTCACTCCCTAACTATGTCTCCCAGGAGAGCACAGAGGACATCTCCTTTGCCAAAGTCTTGAGAAATACCTCAATGAGGGGAACACCAGCGTCTTCGCTGTAGCCACTGCTATCTGGAGGCTGGGGCTACTGATGGGAGCCACAGTTCGCATGGGGTCCCAGGATTCAGTGGGGGTGGAAGGAAGCCAGGGCAGCAGAGGCCTCGTAGTAGCTTTTCAATAGCAGAGGTGGAAGCTGAAGGGAGAATCCTTCCCGTCCCCTCCCTGGGGATATGTGACTTTAATGAAGCCAAGGAGATTTTCCAACCCAGAGCTCTGAATCTTTTATCAGATGTTTCTTTTGCAAATATTTTCTCCTAGTCTGTGCCTTGCTTTCTCATTCTTTTGACATTGTCTTTCGCAGAGCAGAAGCTTTTCATTTTAATGAAGTCCAGCTTATCAATTATTTCTTTCATGGATCGTGCTTTTGGTGTTATATCTAAAATGTCGTCACCAATGCCAAGGTCATCTAGGTTTTCTCTTACATTATCTTCTAGAAGTTTTACAGTTTTGCATTTTACATTTAGGTTTATGATTCACTCTGTGTTAATGTTTGTGAAGTGTGAAAGGTCTGTGTAGTGATTCACTTTTTTTGCATGTGGATATCCAACTGTTCCAACACCATTTGCTGAAAAAACAGTCTTTGCTCCATTGTATTGCCTTTGCTCCTTTGTCGAAGGTCAGTTGACTACATGTATGTGGGTCTATGTCTAGGCTCTCTTTTCTGTTCCATTGATCTATTTGTCTGTCCTTTCACCAATATCACACTGTCTCGATTACTGTAACTATATAGGAAGTCTTGAAGTCCAGTAGTATCAATCCTTCAACTTTGTTCTTCTCCTTCAATACGCAGAGCTCAAAATCTCAAGCAAGTAAAACAAAAATGACAGAGGGTGAGATTGTATTGGGAGACCTTAGCATAAACACCCAACTACTCAACCCCACTTAATGTGACTTTTGATATTTTACAAAGCTCAATATGATCAAACCCTTATTTATCCCTCCAGTTTCATCTTGCTCTGCTCCCTACCCATCCACTAGGCTTCCACCACATTGGCCTTGTTCAAGTTCCTTAAACTTATCTAGATTTCCCTCTCCTCACAGCTTTCACACACAGTATTTCCTCTGCTTAAAATAGTCTTCCAGCTCTGGCCTGGCTAACCCCACTCATCCTTCAGGTTTCAGGTAAATTAGCCCTTTATTATTAGGTCTTTCCTATATTATACTCTTCTCTTTATTTTCCTCTATAGCTCTTACCAG
Source organism: Balaenoptera borealis (assembly GCF_965194805.1). NCBI lineage: Eukaryota > Metazoa > Chordata > Mammalia > Artiodactyla > Balaenopteridae > Balaenoptera > Balaenoptera borealis. The sequence goes on from NC_138860.1 coordinate 141,797,397, forward strand.
AATGTTAGTTACATTTTAGTTTGTGTATATTTTCTGTGATGTCTCTCTGTTCATGATCCTCTAGGTTTCATGAGGGGAGGGGTCATTTCTGCTTTGTTCCTTGCTGTGTTTGCAGCTGCTGACTTCTGGACAGTGGGCCTAACAGAGAGATGGTGCTCAAAAATTATTTGCTAAATGGATGCTGTATGCTGTTCTGATTATTTTTCCTCACTGGTATAATGGGAAGATCTTTTTACGTCAATAAACACCAATCTACAAGGTCATTTGCAATGGCACCACGGCATTCTACAATAAGGATGGTGGTGATGATGATGATGATAATAGCGATCTTTATTTCATCACTACTATCTGCCAGACCCTGTTGTAAGGGCTGCACATATTTTAACTCCTTTAATCTTCCCCAAACCCTATGGTAGACATTTGTATTATTCCTATTTTACAAATGTGGAAACTGAGGCACAGAAAATTTAAGTAACCTTCCTCAGCATCTCATAGTATCCTCTGCAGCCTGGATTTGAACCTAAGCGTTTTGACTCCAGAACCCCCTGTGCTCTTAATCTTTTTTTTTTTTTTTTTTTTTTTGCCGCACCGCACAGCACGTGGGATCTTAGTTTCCTGACCAGGGATAGAAACCACGCTCCCTGCAGTGGAAGCCCAGAGTCTTAACCACTGGTCCCCTTGTGCTCTTAATCTTGATGTTATATTGCACGGAAAATTCTATTTCATTTTACCAAAGCCTTTATTGTGGTCCATTTAAGTTGTTTCAAACTTTGGGTCATTGAAAATACTGGAATTAATTCCCAGTATCTTTGTACAATTATCCAGTTATATTTGAAAATATTTTGCCAAATTCCCCACCAGACTGAATATTTTTCCATCGGCAGAGCAAGAACACTCTTGCTCACATCCTTTGATCTTTTTAGAAACTTAATGGGAGAAATACATCTACCCAGTTCAGCACATAAAAACACAGGATGACCAGTTAAATTTGAATTTCAGATAAATAACAAATACATTTTTAGTATAAGTATGTCCCAGGAAATACTTGAGACACATGCTACTTGGTATAAGTATATCCCATGTAACATTTGGGACATACTTACAGTAAAAAATTATTCATTGCTTATCTGAAACTGAAATTTGACTACAAATTCCAGTTTAACTGGGTGACCTGTGGCACCACGTATTTATGAAGCAATAGCTAACTGCTGGATACTTTAACAATAAGAAAGAACATATAGTTCCTGATATCAACTAGTGCACTGTCCAGTGAGGGAGAAACACATAGTTAAATCTAACACAAGGTAGGGAAGACAGTGACAGAGACAAGGGTATCCACGAGGGACATTTAATACCAGACAGGGGAGGTAGAGAAGTAGTCCTAAGAGACTCTTAAAGGATGAATAGAATTTAGTCGCCCTCAGAGGTGGTAGAGTATTTCAGGCAAACGGGAGTGTATAATCAAAAGCAAAAAGCAGTCTGGCTATGTTGGTAACCACAAGCAATTGATGTTGCTGTAGACCAAGTGGGAAGCAGGGCATGAGGAGAAATGAGCTTGGGGATTGAGGTAGGAGCTGAATCACGAATGTGGTTCGTCATATAAGCCACGTTACTGAATAGAACAAGATTTGAAGCAGGCCAATCATGGGGACATCCTCTCTGCTGTCCAGATAAGCTGCCATTGTTTTGAAGTCCCATTTCTGGTCCTAGCTCCTCCAGGAACCAACTGCCACTTGATGGCCTGGGGGCCTCTCCTCAGGGCTTCTCTGGGAACAAACATTGACCACAATGTGTCATAAATGCCTGTTCACTGTCTTCCCCCAGGGGACTTCCTGAGGGTAGGAATCATTTCTTTGGCACTCTGTACTGCACCTGCCAATTACACACTGCTTTCCCTGAATCCTAAATATTTGCACCAGTGGGTACTGCATCCATGATCTCCCACTGGACCATATTCTCTCTGCTTCGAGATTGTACTCGACCTCCAGATGGATTCCCAGGCCCTAACCATACTGTCAGGAGCTTCCTTAGAGCTGAGAGCCCTCAGTTAATCCCAAGGCCTGGAAATGAACTTCCTTTCCCAGATCCTTATCACCGTCCCCCACCAGTCCTCCAGCAGCTGGATGACTTCCGCTTTAGAAAACTTCCAATGAGAATGACTTCTGTCAATGACTTCCTGCAGCAGAGTCTCAGGTAGCAGACAGCGTCCTTCTGGTCACCCCAAGGATACGCTCTTTGGGATGTCCCATGGCCACAACTTTGGCTCTCTATCATCCCCTCATCTTCCTTCCAGAGGCTCCTCCTCTCGCAGACTGTGAGGTTTCTCAATTTCTTGGGGGGTACTTTTCTGTCATTCCCATGTGATGGGTATATATTGGTCCATCTTCACATATGCTTGGATGCTGACCTTGTTATGACCCCACCCCCAGCAAGGATAACGCTGCTCTAGCTTCGTCCTTCAGCAGATCCAAGCCCTACATGGCACTTCAGTGGGTCCCACTCTCAGTGCCCTGCTTGCCTCCTGGACAGCTCTGGCGGTGACATCCTACCTTGGCTTCTGTGTCTCTCCAAGGTTGTGAGTTTCTATGGTTTAATTTACAAGAACTTTGAGTCTGAAAAGCCTGGCTTGGAATCCCAGCCTGGTTGACTTTCATTTTATTATTTAATTTAACCTGCTCAAGAATCCCATGATGACTGTGTCATTATCTTTTGTAGACAGGCAAAAGAACAAGAAAACCAAAAAACCTGTGGGCACAGAAATGTTAAATAATTTTCTCAAGATTACCAGTCTAGCGAGTGGGGTACCTGGGATTCAAATTTGGCTTCTGTGATTTCAAAACTCACGTTCTGCCTGTCGCGTGGTCTCCAGGCAAGCACCATGCACAGGCTCAGGGCAAGTCACTTCAGTTTTATGAGCTTCAACTTCCTTCTGTCTAAAACAGAGTTAATAATAGGTTAATAAGAGCCACCTCTCAAGATGGTTGTAGAGATTAAATGGAATTATGTAAATTAGGCACCTAGCCCAGAGCCTGACAACAGATGTGCAAGAAATATTTCCTTCCCGCCTTGCTATGTCCGTCTGGGTAGATTTTCCCATTGTCTTAGCAAGGGGCAGCTCTGAGGAAATAGCAGTTGTGTCAGCCGCGCCAGCCTGGGAAGAACTGCTTTGCAGAAGCGCAGGTGCATGAGAGCTTTTTTCCCAGCTATCAGGATGAAACGGGCAGAGTCAGAACAGGCGCCCAGGAAGCACCTCCTCACAGATCAGGAAGCAACTCATCCAGCAGGATGGCCTGAGACCTCCCCTGGGACCTGCCCCCGGCACCTGGGAGGCCAAGTATCTACCAACCTGTGACATCCCAAAAGAAGGTGTCAGCTAACGGGCTCAGTAAGGATTTGGGAGAAATACTCTCTTGGATAAAGCTACTTTTTGGTACTTCTTATCTCCCCACCCCATCTGAGCACGTCCATGGCCCTGCTCTGAGTTACGAGGACGTAAATCTCCATCACAAATTTATTGCCATCATTTATCAGCTCCTGTTGCTCAATGGCCAAGTAGTTAATTTTAAAATGAAGTGGGGCTGTTTTCATTAATACCCTTGCATGAACTACCCATCAAAACACTCAGAGACAATTAATACCATGTTGCTGAATACTGAGCGGATAAATATCTCCAGTCTTGGCTTGTCTCTGGGAGATAGAAGACATTAGACTCATCCTCTGTTGCAATAATATTCTCTCATTCTCTTCCTCTCTACAGCATCAGAAACATTTACATCTAAGAATGAGATTAAATAGCCGTACTGTGCTATTTAAATAGCCCATAACGTGAATTTAAAGGGCTGTTGGCTCACAACATCTAAGTAATGCCTTCAGGATATAGTGGTAATGACAATAGACCTAAAAAGAAGATGGAACATTTCTGAGGACGTTGCATCTCCAATACCAAAGCCTTCTGGCCTCGAAGGCTTTCTGGAAGGCAAATGCCTTGCCTCTGATGGGGGCTGAAGTCCAGGTTGGTTAGCAGCCTGAGCAGTGGGCAGAAGTTGGAGCCCACATTCCCACAGGCTCAAAACCTATATAGAAAGAATCGTCTAGATCTTGACAACTCTGGAGCCACAACAGGGCTTCATGGCTTGTGGTCATTTGTTATTTTACTAAGGCATGATTTTACACCTCACATGGAGGCTGCTGTCAGAGTGATTTTCTCACTTTGGAGGAAGCCTAGTAACCCTCCCTGCCCCCAGCACCGCATCCAACCGCTTTTGTCCTTAACCATTCACTTGCAGGCCTACTGTGTGCTAAATGTTGTCTTAGGCCCCGGGGACGCAACACAGGATCTCGATCTGCAGGGAGTGTGTTCATATCAGCTTTATTATTTTCTACCTGCCAGCATCATTTACACAACTCTTAAGAGGTAATAAAAAATTCATTTCTTTGTGGAAAATAGCCCTGAAAAGAAATCCAGGTGGTGCATTAAAAAAAAATTTGTATTGCTTTTCCCCCCATCTTGCTTAAATAATACGTTCACTGTGGCAAAAATTAGAAACTATAGTTAAGAAAAAGAGAATAATTAGCCCCTGAATCCCGCCACCCAGAGATCACCACAGTTAAGCTCCGCCTCCTGCACACATGGGCTCTCGTTTCTCTTTTATATATAGCCATCACTTTTTAAAAAAAGCATGATCATTCTTTGTGTGATTGCCCCTCATCCCATCTTAATAAGCACACTTCTATAACTAATGGCTGCATACACTCTCAAGGTTACATTTTAAGAACATACACCAGATTGCTTACCTAGCCCTCTATGTTTGGATACTGAGCTTGTTTTCTGCCCTTTTAAAATGATAAACAACACTGTAGTTTCCTTTGTCTAGCCATTATTATTACTAGATCCTGGTGCACATCCCTAATTATTTCCTGAAGATAAATGCGTTGAAGTGGAATTTCTAGGTCAATTCACATGCGCATTTTTGAAGTTCTTGACATATGTGGCCAAACTGTCCACAAAATGGTTCCAGTTTAAGCTCCCAGACATTTGCTTCCTCTGTCATGTGAAGACTCACCGGCTTCTCACAGTCAAATTATAGAGACAGAGATTGCACCTGCTCCAACCTCTTGCTTCCCTCCGTTTACTGGGGCAGGTCCTCCCTCTTCCTGCCCAGGGCTCCCTTTCCCCTGAGCTCTACATCCCAGCCCTCCCCTGGCCTCAGCACTTTTCCTCTACCAATTGTCCTTTCTTCCTCTGTGAGCTCTTTCCACATGAAAAATGTTGTCACTTGCATAGTAAAAGAAAAACATTTCTTTGAACTCTGCTACACACTGAAATGTGCCCACCCACATTCCTACGTTGAAGACTCAACCCTCAGTACCTGACTGCATACGCAGACGAGGCCTTTGAAGAGGTGACTCAGTTAGCACAAGACCTTTGAGGTGGACCATAAGCCAGTCTGACAGGTGTCCTTCTAAGAAGAGAAAATTTGAATGCACAATGAGATGTGTGTGTGCAGAGGGAAGACCACGCGAGGATCCGGTGGGAAGGCGGCCAGGAGAGAGGCCTCCAAAGAAACCAAACCTGCTGACACCTTGATCTTGGACTTCCAGCCTCCAGAACTATGAGAAAATAAATTTCCGTTGTGTAAGCCCCCCAGTCTGTGGTGTTTGTTAATGGCAGCCAGAGCAAAGCCATGCAACCTCCTTACAGAAAACCTTTTCTACGTCTGTCCTTCTTAGACAGACTTACCCTTCATTCTCTTGCTCCATCTCGCCATACAGCCCATGGCAATCTGGCTCCTGCCCCGACTTCAAGATACAGCTGCCACCAAGGTTACAACCAACCTCCACAGGACCAACCCAGCCGACGCCCTGCCTAGCACAGACAGGCACTGGGCTGTTGTAGAAGGAGTTGTTGTTGCTGTGGTAATCACTTGAGTAAGAGGTGCAGCTCAGTCTGCCAAATTAGAGAACAGGGTAATAAATATGCCCATGTTAGTTCTCCACAAAATGCATATTGGCATTTTTCAAGATATATGTGGAAGAGACATACATACACACAATAGACTTACTTGGAAAATAGAATAGGTGTGCTCACTGTAGACTCTTTGGAAGATAACTTGATCAATTTCTACCAGGTCTTTTTTTTTTTTCTTTTCTCTATGCAGAGGTTGTTTGATTGCTATAGTCTGCGACATATTCTTGGTAGGCTTATTTTTATCCATCCTTCTCCTGTTTTGGGAACATTATAACTGTGCCTCCTCCAGCTATATTCAGGTTATTTAAAAGGAGGATGTAGCTCACTGATCTTCCTGATTCTCCCTTCAGTTTCAAAAAGTCAGGTCTGGGGCTGTTTCTGGTGGTGCCGTGGCCTCCATGAGGATTAAAAGTAAGTAGGTTAAGAAGCAGCCCGCTGGACTGGGAGCCTGGTGTATCCCCACCACCGCCGCCCCTAGATGTCCAGGTGTGCGACCGAAGGCTCTTCAGGAGTTGGCAACGATGCCAAATGCCACTGAGAAAGAAGGGTGAGTCAGGCAACAGCTCTTGCAGCAAGCACCTGGCATGCGCAAGGGCTTTGGTTACAGTGGGGATGTTTCTGTCATCAGCTGAGTGGTTGTCTTCCTCTGGAAGGAGGGACTTTAGGGTATCTTTCACAGATCCAGAGAGACACAGCTCTGGGCATTTGAAAGCAGATTTATGGTCTCAGGCACCAAGACTCTCTGACTTGCACCAGCAGATGAAGCTCTGATAACAAAAGAGGCGGGAGTTTCGATCATACTTTAGGGCGTGGGTTATTCATATCACATTCCCATGGGCACACAGGGCCAGCGCAGGAGGGTGGGTGGTAGGAGGTGTGGGGACTATCCTAACCAGTCCATCAACAGAACCTCCGGAGAATCAGACCCCAGATGGAAGAGGCAGTCTGGACCCAGATGGCACCAACCTCCTCTTCTCTGAAGGCTCCCCTGTGCTCCCAGCATCACGCCTTCCTCTGAGCCTCCCCAGGTGGCTCCTTAGAGGCCCAGCTCTCCCTTTTCCAACACATCCTGCCCACTTTCCAGGCTCACCTGCTCTTCCACGGCGTCTGGAGCCTGACCAGATTCCTCCCTTGGCTTCCTGCCGTTTGACAGCCAATAGTTCAACAGCTTGTTTGTGCAGTATCTCTTCTGTATCCAGCGCTGAGGACCCAGAAATGATTCCCACCCTGAGTCTAGAGGGAAAGACAGATACATAAAGTGGAAAAACACCAATATTAATGGGGGGAGAAAAAACACAGAGTGCTGTGGGGTTCAAGGCCGCAAAGACAGTCTTTAAACCCAACGAATATGCCAGATTCTCAAATTTCAATCTCTAGCCTACCTTTTTTTATCCTGTGCTTCAGACATTTAACAACCTACCTCCTTCTTGACATCAATGTCTCACATGCATATGTGGCTTAAAATTGAGCTCGTAATCTTTCACACACCCTGAACTAGCACCGACACTGGTACTGGCATTGAGGCCCCCCACGCCCACCAGCAGGCTACCTGAGATTCATTAGGCGCTGCCACTTTGTTCTCAGTTTCTGCTGTCTTTCTAGAACCTGAGGATTTATCTTTCTTCCTTGCAAGCTCAGCCATACAATGAACTTTTAAAAATTGCATACTGTCCAGTATCTTTAGCTGTAAGGTAATTTAATTGTAATGTAAGTTGTAATTTCAAGGTAGCCTAGTCTGCCTGAAATGCCTTCATTATGTTAATTTTTTTAAATTGTGAAATATAACACAAATACAGTTAAGTGCACAAAATAAAAATCTATAGCTCAATGATTTATCATAAGCAAACCTTCTCCTTTATTCTGTTGATATGATGAATTACTTTTGTTTTTGAATGCTAAGTTAACCTTGCATTACTGAAATAAAACTAAACCCATTGTGTTATAGGTCCTTTTACTATAAAGCTGGATTCAGTGTTAATATTTTGTTTAGGAATTTTGCATTTATGTTCGTGAGTGAGATTGGCCTATAATTTTTCTTTCCCTTAATATCCTTATCAAGTTTTGGTATCAAGGTAAAATAGAGGGGTCTCTCTTTTTCTCTTCTCTAAAACAATTATGAACTATTAACATCATTTCTTCCTTTTGAGTGTTTGGTAGAAGTCACTGTTGGGAGATTTAGGTCATGGAGTTTTCTTCTTGGTGGGTAGGTTTTTAATTTCTTTCATCTTCATAAGACAGTTTAGATTTTCTATTTTGTCTAGTGTCAGGATTTTAAAGAAATTTGTCCAATTATCCATTTGGCCCATATTTTCTAGTTCATTGGGATAAAACTGTTTCACAAACTTCTCTTACTATATTATTTTCAATAATTACCTTATCTATAGTTATGTCCCCCTTTTCATTCCTGACATTGCTTATTTGGTGCATTTAAACTCCTCTTTTATGGGTGATTTTCCTCAGAATATTCACTCTTATTGTTTGTTTCAAAGTACCAATTTATGGCTTTGTTGACCTCTGTTGTATGTTTGCTTCGTCTTTCATTATTTTTTTCCTATTTATCTTTCCCTTCTTTCTACTTTCTTTGGGCATAATTTAGTGATCTTTTAAAAAATTATTGGGACTTCTGTGGCAGTCCAGTGGTTAAAACACCATGCTTCCACTTAATGGGGCACAGATTCCATCCCTGGTCAGGGAACAAAGATCCCTCATGCCGTGTGGTGAGGCCAAAAAATAAATACATAAGTAAATAAAATAAAGTTAAAAATTAAAAAATAAATAATTCTTGAGTTGGATCCTTAGTGCATTGATTTCATCCTTTTTTTTTATTTGCTAAGGTATGCATCCAAATGTATAAAATGTTATATAAGTATGATTTAGCTAAATCTCTTACATTTTAAGAAGTGTATTTTTATTTACATATAGTAAAATTTACTGTTCTTTGTTGATGAAGTGCCTGTTCAAATCTTTGGCCTATTTCTAGTTGGATTGTTTTGTTGGATTACTGTTTGAAAGTTCTTTATATATACTGGACACAAGTTCCTTGTTAGACCATATGCTTTGAAAATATTTCCCCCAGTCTGTGGCTTTTCTTTTCTTTCTCTTAACAGTATATTTTGACAAGCAAAAGATTTTAATTTTGAAGAAGACTAATATATTATTTTTTAATGGATTATGCTTTTGCTGTTGTATCTAAGAACTCTTGCAAAATTCAAGGTCACAAAGATTTTCTAGTCTATTTTGTTCTAGAGGTTTTATAAATTTACATTATACATTTAGTTTTATGCTTCATTCTCAGTTAAATTTTGTATAAAGTGTGAAGTATACATCGAGGTTCTCCCTCCTCCCCTTTTTTTCGCATGTGGATGTCCAATTTTCTAGCACCATGTGTTGAAAAAAACTATACTTTCTTCATTGGGTTGCCTTTACCTTTGTCAAAAATCAGTTCACTACATTCGTGTGAATCTACTTCTGGACTCTGTTCAGTTCCATTGATCTATGTATCTATTCTTTTGCCAATACTGTGCTGTCTTGATTACTGCAGCTTTATAGTAAGTTTTGAAATCACTGTGAAAACTCCTATTTGGTCCTCCCTCTCTTTCAGAATTGTTTTGCCTATTCTAGTCACTTTGCCTTCCCAGGAAACATTTGAAATCAGACTGTTGATATCTACCAAAAAATTGTGCTGGGATTTTTATTGAGGTTGCATTGACTCTACAGATCAATTTGGAGAGAATTGACATTTTAACACTATGAGTCTTCCAAGCCAAGAATGTGGTGAATTCATTTACTTAGGTCTTACCTAATTTCTTTCATCAGTGTTTTATAGTTTTCAGCATACAGATCCTGAACATATTTTATTAGATTTGTACCTAAGTACTTTGGAGGGACTGCTGTTGTAAATGATGCTTTAAAAACTGAATGCCAATTATTCATTACTATTATATAAAGATATAATTGATTTTTGCATATTGACTATATATCCTGTGACCCTGCTGTTATGGACTAAATGTTTGTGTCCCCCTAAAATTCATATGCTGAAACCGTAATACTCCTTTGGTGGTATTTGGGGGTTGTGCCCTCATGATGGGATTAGTGCCTTCTGAGAAGAGACACCAGAGAACTTGCTTTCTCTCTCTCTTTCTCCTAAACTCGCATAAAGAAGAGGTCACATGAGTACACAGAGGGAAGGTTGCCAAGAAAAGAGGACTCAGAACAAAATCTACCTTGCTGGCACCTTGATTTTTAACTTCCCAGCCCTCAGGACTGTGAGAAATAATGATATTTTGTTATAGCACCCTGAGCCGGCAAATACACTTGCTAATCTCATTTATGAGTTGTAGGAACTTTTTTTTTGTCAATTCTTTGGATTTTCCTCACAGACAATCATACAGCCTGTGAATAAATATAGTTTTCTTTCTTCTTTTTAGGGTCAGTAACAGTAACATGTTGAGCCGTCCTGGAGCCTGAAACAAAAAGAAAAATCAATAATACTGACCTTGTCTTTATTTGAAATTTTGATATTTTGTTTATTCTGAATATTTTTGCATTAATTTTTACTAAAAATATTTTCATTAGAATATTATCTTGATTACTGAGTTTTGGGGCACCTTTTTAAAATTTTCTTTTCTTTTTTAAAATTTATTTATTTATTTATTTATTTTTGGCTTGTTGGGTCTTCCTTGCTGCGTGCGGGCTTTCTCTAGTTGGGGTGAACAGGGGTTACTCTTCCTTGCGGTGCGCGTGCTTCTTATTGCAGTGGCTTCTCTTGTTGCACAGCACGGGCTCTAGGTGCGCAGGCGTGTGGGCTCAGTAGTCCTGGCTCACAGGCTCTAGAGCGCAGGCTCAGTAGTTGTGGCTTGCGGACTCTAGAGCGCAGGCTCAGTAGTTGTGGCGCACAGGCTTAGTTGCTCCGCGGCATGTGGGATCTTCTGGGACCAGGACTTGAACCCGTGTCCCCTGCACTGGCAGGCGGATTCTTAACCATTGTGCCACCAGGGAAGTCCTTAAATTTCTTAAAGTTTATTGACCTTATGTTCAAGGGAAAAGTGCATTCAATGTCACAAATCTAGTTTTAACTTTTTTTTAATTGAATGAAATATTCTTTAAATTCTATAGTGCTTTACAATTTTCAAAAGTTTCACACACATGATTTCATATAATCCTATAATAACCCTTTTTATTTTTTCCCCCCATCCCTACATTGTCCCTCCCCCCTTCCTTCTCCCCACTGGTAACTACTAGTTTGTTCTCTATATCAGTGAGTCTGCTTCTTTTTTGTTATATTAACTAGTTTGTTGTATTATTTAGATTCCACATATACGTGATATCATACAGTATTTGCCTTTCTCTGACTTATTTCACTTAGCATAATGCTCTCCAAGTCCATCTATGTTGCTGCAAATGGCAAAATTTCATTCTTTTTTATGGCTGAGTAGTATTCCATTGTATCCATTCCTCTGTTGATGGACACTTACGTTGCTTCTGTACCTCGGCAATTATAAGTAATGCTGCTATGTACATTGGGGTGCATGTATCTTTTCAAATTAGTGTTTTTATGGGGGTTTTTTTTTGGAAATATACTAGGAGTGGAATTGTTGAGTCGTATGGTAGTTCTCTTTTTAGTTTTTTTGAGAAACCTCCATACTGTTTTCCACAGTGGCTGCTTCAATTTACGTTGCCACCAACAGTGCACAAGGGTTCCTTTTTCTCCACACCCTCACCAACACTTGTTATTTGTGTTCTTTTTGATGATAGCCATTCTGACAGGTGTGTGGTGATATCTCATTTTGGGTATGATTTGCTTTTCCCTGATGATTAGTGATGTTGAGCATCTTTTCTTTTTTTTGGACACCTTCTTAAATTTTGCACCCTAGCAAGTGCCTGACTTGCCATGTCCAAGCCCTGGCCCTTGGTTCACTCTACCTCAATCGGGAGCCAGAGTTCTGGAGCCCTGTTGTCAGAAGAGCAGAATAAGGAGATGAGGCAGTACCCATGTCAGGAATCTTATACCTCCACACACCTGGTCTCCAGTCATGATCTTTTCTCCTCACCTTAGCTGATAGGGATTCTGAGCTACAGGGCTTACTAGGAAAGAACAGTTGGATGGCTGGTCCTTCCTGCCACCTAAATCATGTGGAACCACATCTCTATGGTAATGCCGGCAGTATTTTCATTGGTTTAAACAAAACAACATGGGTAAATGCCTGGCACACAGTTCTCAATTTTGGTAGCAGTTGTTATTATCTTTATTATTTTGGGGGACAATTTACTCAGATATTGTTTGTAGTTTGTCCTTGCTGCTACAGGAAAATCAAAACAATTAGATTTTTTTTCTTCTCCCATCCCAAGAAGGGAGTCAGCCTCCATGTTCCAGGTCAAGGCTCCCTTGATTCATGGTGACTAACAGCTGTGGAGGGTCTGCCGTTTCCCAGTCATCATTTGGGTGTGTAAAAAAGAAATGTAACTCTGTTTCATTTGTGATTCTTGGCTTCTAAGCTGTTTTTTGGCCAGCAACTCAATCTAGACACTTTGGGGTAAATTCAGGCCAATCAGTGATTTCTGTCAAGTTTAGAATGATTAGGTCCACTTCCAGTTCAAAACTATTTCCAGTTTCTCCCCTCTCCCTCTCTGGAGTTGGCTCCAATGTCAGGGGCACTGAGGCGACCACAGCTGGGCAGCAGTGGGTAAAAGGAGGCATAACGCTCCATTCTCTCCTGCATCTTGTTCTCATGTTGCCAGAGATGCTACTGTCCCCATGGTCTCCTCTCTTGTCACAGACAATGCCTGGGGGTTGCTCTGTCTAGGGGCACCTTTGGCTGTTGGGAAGTCCCCGGTATGAGGGATTCACATGGAGGACGCCTCTTCCTCTCTTACTCCCGCGAGCCTGTTCGCAGGCATTTCTGTTGTGCATCCCTTGGCCTCATCAGGTGGCTTCTTGTGAATGGCACACAGGCCCACACTCCCAATGTCCATGTCTTCGTCAGGGCAACATAGGGTTGTCACTCTCAAATTGTGCCCACCCCCTTCCCTCAGAACTTTCTTGTATTTATTTCCCGGCCTCCCCTCCCAACCTTTCAAAACAAATGGGGACACCAAATGGGCAAACTCTCAATGCTACTTCTCTTTCTTCTAAAACTCTTTCTACCTTTCCCTTTCTAGAGCTTATATATCATTTTCTCCCTGGACAAGAGAAGAGAATGGTTGATCTCTTCAGAAAATTCATGAATTTGGACAAGGGTAGCTGTGCTCCTTGAGTTTTATGTGTAAGAGACCAGGTCTTGGCTTCAGTCATGGGCTCTGTTCATAGCAATCAATTCACTTCCAGCTTAATTTACAGCTGTCTCTTTTTGAGGGGGAGGGGTGACAAACAACGGGTGGCCCCAGGGAGCAGAACGGAGCATGTGTCATTAATATTTCTGTGGCATCTCTGTTCAGATGCAGAGATTTTATTTTGTTACCTTTCATTCAAATGAGATGATACTTTCAAAAGAACCCCTTAGCACAGTTATTGGCACTTGGTTGTCATGAACGCAGGCCAACTTATAGAGATACCAGTTTGAGGTTTGCTCTCATTATTATAGTAGATCCAGAAATAAGGATGGTATTTTTGCTTCTTCCATCCCAAGAGGCTAGCAGAGACTCCATGTTCTGAGTTCCCTTGCCTCAGAGAGACATTACCATTTTTTATGTTTCAAGGTCAAGGAACAGGCACCCAGGAAAAAACCCTCCACCGAACTAATTTATTGGGAATACAGCCTCAATAACATGGGTTAAGGCAGGAAGTTGAGGAGGTGGAAGAGGCCGAAGTGACCTTTTTATAGAACCTGAGAAAGCAGGAGTGGAGAATGTTCTGTGACACTTGGGTCATGTGGGCAGAACCATTCAGAGGGAGGAATGTTGCCTGCGGTGCAGAGGGGGCTGGAATCTGGCCATCACAGCCTGAAGCCTCAGCCCAAGAGTCCCAGGCCCAGTGTGGCCTGGAGGCACCACTTTCTGAAGGGAAAACCGGGGCTTGGCCAGTTAATCTCGGTAGAAGCGATCCAGATACATCTCGGGGCAGGAGGCCCTTTCTTGTATTTTCTGGGTCATTAGATGGTAGCGGGTGGGAGTGAGGATCCTGATGACTTCTTTCCCCTGGGCAGAGGCAAATTCAGGCACACCATCTCTGCTCCATTTCTCTCAGCGCTTAAAATCCAACTGTCAACCTTTAATATGATCTTCCTTTGTTTAACAAGGACTTTTATCACCCTGTGAGAACCCACCCCCCCTTTTACAAATAAGGAGTACTGAGATTCAGAGATGCGCTGGTTAAGATGAATCAGGGTGTCAAAGTGTCAGAGGAGAAACTCAAACCCAGGCCTCTCAGCTCCGGACTCGACCCTGAGTCCAGATCCTGTGTATTTTCCATCCCTGGAGACCATGAGGCTCAGGTCCCCCGCGGGGGCAGTGAGCCACAGAGTGTGACTCTCTGACTTCCTCTTGCTGTGCCTTTGGCAGATACCTGGGTTTCTGTGCCATGTTTGAGGATTCACCTGGACCTAACTTCACGGGAGCTTTTGAAGGATTGATCCATTGAGAGGACAAGACTCCTCTCACCTTGTGTAACGGATGTGGTTGTGTGTCCTCACGAGTGACACCTGAGTGGGTCATGCTCCCCACTCAGCCCACTGTAAACGGTGCTCGGGGTAACCAATCGTTCCCCTGACAAGGTTTGTACTGACCACCCGCTCTCAAAGGACAAGAATTGTTTAAAAAACTTAGCACACTCAAGTGGTGCTAAAATTATTCAGATCTCTGGTGGTGCAGTGGTTGAGAATCTGCCTGCTAATGCAGGGGACATGGGTTCGAGCCCTAGTTTGGGAAGATCCCACATGCCGCGGAGCAACTAGGCCCGTGAGCCACAACTACTGAGCCTGTGCGTCTGGAGCCTGTGCTCCGCAACAAGAGAGGCCACGATAGTGAGAGGCCCGCGCACCGCGATGAAGAGTGGCCCCCGCTTGCCGCAACTAGAGAAAGCCCTCGCACAGAAACGAAGACCCAACACAGCCAAAAATAAAAATATAAAAATAAATAAATAAATAAAAGATTACTTTAAAAAATAAATAAATAAATAAAAATACTTTTAAAAAAATTATTCAGATCTCTCTTTGATTATTTTGAAAGAGCTTAAGGGTTGTAAGGCACCTACAAGTCCTAATTATGAGCACCTTTCAGGTATAAATATTCCACAGTATTAGTTGCTGGCACTTCTCTTTGTCTAAATAGACTTCACACCCCTTTTAGGGTTCAGAGGTGAGCCTTGTGGTTCACGATTGCTAGCTGGGTGACTTTCCTCTTTCTGTGACTTATAATTTCTTCACTTTTTAAGTAGACTAATAGCATCTACTTTGCTGGGTTACTGGGAGGATTAGTGATTAAGTGGGATGACCCCGCGACACAAGCCAAGCACCTACTCTCCTGCTGACTCAGGTTTCAGGCTGGGCATCTAACTGACATAGGAATAAGTAGGGGCCCATATAGCCATCATTTATACTTTTGTGGGAATGAGACAAAGGCCCTGTGTACGTATGTTTACCAATCTAGGAATGAGAGTAAACACAAAGTGCTGAACCGGAGAATACTTTAAAAATCTAGGCAAATGGTTTAAAATATGTATTTGGGATTTTAAAAAATCAGGTTTTGGGGAAGAACATTTTGAAAACTTGTGAAATAAATTTTGAAAAAAAATTCATTTGCCCTCAGTGGTTTGTTGGCATTGAGGTTTATCAGATCCTGGCTGTATTGCTCTTCCTGGTTCCTGCCTGGCTCAGTTCAAGACCAGTGAAAGCCCAGCTGGGTGGAGATTGGAGGGAAGAAGCAGAGGCCTGGAGAGCTGTCTATACAGCAGCGGCTGTTGTCAGGGATTGTAACTACCTGCAAACAAGCGCCCTCCAGAATTCAGGGTGAGGAAAACATGTAGAGGATGAACGGCCAAGGAGACAAGTAAATCAAAGGAGAAGAATTCCCCATCTCCTGTCAGGAACCCAGTCAGCCATCTTCAGTGGAGGTTTGGGCTCCATCTTTCCCGCCGTCCCCTGACAAACCTTTTAGAACTCATTATTCTAAGTGTTCGTTACAGCGTAGTGTTCTCTTAGAACGACTTGAGACCAGCATGGGCAGAATATCTGCTTTCATTGATCTGCACTTCAGAGCTACAGGAAGGGAAAGATGATTTAGTGCCTATTTTCAAAGAATGAAGGATCTTTTGTTCAGCTCTTGCCAAGGAGCAGACAAAGGAAGCGGGCTTCACCTGTAACAGGAGGGGGTTCGTGTTAGACAGAAGGGAGATTTATCAGGCAGGGAGGATGGAGACACTCAAGTGAGTTATGGTATCTCCTTACCTGGAGATCTTCAAAGTAAGATATACTTCTCTCTGACAGGAGCAGTCGGGGTTGATGGTGGGGGGCAGGATTCCTTGCTGGAGGCAGGGAAATGGACTTTAGTGACCTTTGAAGGTTGAGTCCAGCCTTCTGAGTCTAGGATAAACTAAGATGGGAAAATTTATGGTTTTGACATCCATCCTGTGAATAAATCTGAGCCTCTGCTGGAGTTTAGGAGAAAGAAGACTCCGGAAGCCTGCTCTGGCTTGACCACTCTATCAGTCTGCATTCCAGCAAGAAGCAGACGGCACATTCAACGCAAGATCATTTGAGAGAGGTTAATAAAGAGGCTATTGACAAAGGTTTGGGTAATAAGTAGAGAAATTACAAAGGACACAGCAGTACCCTCTTACCACCTCCTGCCGAAAGGGATGAGGAGAGGGAGCCGTTATCAGAAACCAAAAGGAGAAATGAGGGCCATTGTGAGAAGGGCTGTGACCTTCTGTTAAGGAATGCCACTGGCCAGCGGGGACCTGGGGAGAGAGCCAGGGAAATAAATGCCCTGACATCACTGCCCTCCCCCCCCACCCATCTGCTCTCTGGGCTTCCAATTGGCTGGTCCCTGAAGACCTGAGGTCAAGGATGCCCATTGATGAGGTCACACAGTCTGCCTCCTGAGCAGACAGTACTTGGAGAGGGGTGAAGGGTAGACCAGGAGGGGCAAGGACAGCTGACTGACATCCATTGCTGGTCCTGTCACACAACAAAGTGCCTTTTACGTGCCAAGCAGTGTTTTAGGCACTAGGAAGAGGGCAGTGAACCAGACATATCTGGAACTAACTGTGATTTAGAAGTGTACCCCACCCCTAAGCCCCTGTATGCACTTTAAGGTCACACACAGGCAGCTGTTAATATA
The DNA here is from genome assembly GCF_965194805.1 of Balaenoptera borealis. Lineage (NCBI taxonomy): Eukaryota > Metazoa > Chordata > Mammalia > Artiodactyla > Balaenopteridae > Balaenoptera > Balaenoptera borealis. The sequence continues at coordinate 141,814,639 of NC_138860.1, forward strand.
AGGAAAGTTACTGAAACTCTGTGCCTCAATATCCTCATCTGTAAAATGTAAAATCTGTAAACAGTTGCGTCCCCTTCATGGGGTTGGGTTATGTGCGAGCGCATGTAAAGCCCTCGGAAAGATGTATGGTAGGAAGTAAGGGCTCACCCGATACATGTTGCTGTTCTTACTATTGTTATGCTATTGCTGTTTATATCTTTTAGCCAGTGTCTTGAACTCTTTCTCATCCTTGAATTCCTTCATTGTGCATCTCCTCCTTGGGCTCCCTCTCTGTTCTCCCTCTCCCTTGGGCATACCTGACCCCAGATTACCTGGCACAAGATGCCTCCCTGGTTCTTACAAGGCCAAGGTGCAATTATTTGGTTTGCATGTCTATTTCCTCTGCTAGATTCTGTGCTCCTCTGGGATGATCTCAGATACATGTCCTTCTCCAGCCCCAATTTCTGGCACAGGAGAGGAACTCAGTAATGGTGGTCAGGGCTTCCCTGGTGGCGCACTGGTTGAGAATCTGCCTGCCAATGCAGGGGACACGGGTTCGAGCCCTGGTCTGGGAAGATCCCACATGCCGCAGAGCAACTGGGCCCGTGAGCCACAATTACTGAGCCTGTGCGTCTGGAGCCTGTGCTCCGCAACAAGAGAGGCCGCGATAGTGAGAGGCCCGCGCACCGTGATGAAGAGTGGCCCCCGCTTGCCACAACTAGAGAAAGCCCTCGCACAGAAATGAAGACCCAACACAGCCAAAAATAAATAAATAAAGTAAACAATGCGTTTAAAAAAAAAAAAGATTTCTAAAAAAAAAAAAATAATGGTGGTCGAGTTTGTTTTGAATGACTTTGCACAACGAGATTTTTGTAGTTTTAGGAAACAGAGTGTGGCCCAGGCCAGTGTTCAGAATCCAGGATGGTAGAAGTGAAGGTAGCAGATGAGCTAGATGAAGCGATCTCAGGGCTCTAAGAACCCAGTTCCACTGCTCCATAGAGCCTGATTAGAAGCCCCTCCTCCCTGCCCTGGGACTGACTTCTATCCCAGGGGCATACATTCGCAAGGGAAGAGGATGCCCACTGAACGGGGCGGTAAGAACAGAAAGAGTTTTATCTGAGTTTTCAACCAGAATTATTCATTTTGTTCTTAAGGTGGCAAGCTGGCTTTTTTTTTTTCTTTCTTTCTTTTTTTGTCAGCAGTGGGTGGCAAAGGAGACAGAGTTCTTTGCCATTAAGGTGGACTCTCCTTTGCCTTCACTGTCTCTGTCAGAGAAAAAAACCAGTTAGGGATGCAGTTGGTGGAGAACAGTTCCTGGGGCACCTTTCACTTTGCCCCAGTTATTTTGGCCACAGTTTCCAGAGTCAAGGCACAAACACAAGGTGAGTTCCTTGATCCATCCCATAACAGTGTATGAGGCAGCCTTGGGATTGAATCCCATTGGGTCAACTTCCAAGGTCAAGAATATGCTTCCAATTTAGTGGTGGAACATGTTTATGCCACAGGGATGCAATCCACAAAATGGAGATTGTGAAAAACTCTTAGGACAAATGGCCCAGTTTCTTCAGCGAATAATTGCAAGGAAAATAAAAGAGAAGAAGGGAACCCTTCTTTTTAAATATTTAAGATACATACAACCACTTAGTGTAGGGACTTTATTTGGATCCTTATTTGGACAAATTATTTAAAAAATCATAAGATACTTGGGAGTATTTGAACACTGATTGGTTATTTGATATTAAGGAATTATTATTAATATTTTGAGGTGTGAAAATGGTATTGTGAATACATTTTATAGAAGTCTGCTCTTTTAGAGGTATATTCTGAAATATTTATGGATGAAATATATGATACATGAGATTTGCTTCAAAATAATCTGGGGGTGGTCAAGAAGTGGATGGAGTATAGAGGGCGTAGGAGTTAATTGTAAGAGATGAATAGCAGGTACATGGGAGTTCATTAATCAATTCTGTCTATGTTGTATATAATGGTATTCTTCCATAATAGAAAAAATTTTAAATGTGATAGAAATAAATGCACTGTTTGCTTGTTTTACCAGGCTCCCTGAAATGAACTTGAAATTCAAACTGAATGTGCCAGATTGCAGCACTATTTACAATAGCTAGGACATGGTAACAACCTAAATGTCCAACAGCAGATGAATGGATAAAGAAGTTGTGGTACATATATACAATGGAATATTACTCAGCCATAAAAAGGAATGAAATTGGGTCATTTGTAGAGATATGGATGGACCTAGAGTCTGTCATACAGAGTGAAGTAAGCCAGAAAGAGAAAAACAAATATCGTATATTAATGCATATGTGTGGAATCCAGAAAAATAGTACAGATGAACCTATTTGCAGGGCAGGAATAGAGACATAGATGTAGAGAATGGACATGTGGACATAGGGTTGGGGAGAAGAGGAGGGTGGGATGAACTGGGAGATTAGGATGGACATATATACACTACCATGTGTAAAACAGAGAGCTAGTGGGAATATGCTATAAAGCACAGGAAGCTCAGCTTGGTGCTCTGTGACGACCTAAATGGGTGGGATGGCTGGGGGCGTGGTGGTGGGAGGGAGGTCCAAGAGGGAGGGGATATAGGTATACACATAGCTGATTCACTTCACTGTACAGCAGAAACTAACACAACATTGTAAAGCAATGTTACCCCAATTAAAAAAAAAAAAGTGAATATAGAATGGCCTTATATATTTCAGAGATAAATGGAAGCTTGTTCATTCCTCATAGGTCAAGGGAAGCACTATGTCTCCCCAGAAGCCGGTAAGACCGCTACACGTTAGCCATTTTTTAAAAACAAAGAACCAGAACTTGAAGGGTTAAAAAGATGCCTAGCACCACTTCTCTTGACCAGCTCTCCTGCCTGATGAGAATGGATTTCCCTGGCCATTCACACTGTTGAGGGAAATAGAAACCAGAGCCAGGTGGGCCTAGACTCTAGCTGGGTTCTATTCAATGTAGCCTAGTGCCTGATGCTTGGAACTGTGCTTCCCCACACCTTCTCATCCATAGTCATTGACCCATTTGGGCCTTTCTCTCAACTGAGACTCAGGGAGAGGTGTAGTCACTTGTTTAATATCTATGGCCCATAAATGGTGAAAGTGGGACTCACATCAAAGTCCTCTAGTTTCAAGCCCAGGCTTCTAGACACTACACAATATTGCCCTCCCAGTGTCAGGGTTCCTCTCCTTAGGATGCACCAACCCCAGGCTGCAAATAATAATAGTTGTTATATGGTTGGTACTGTACTGGGTGCTCTCATGCATTAATTCATTTAAGTCTCTTAAATGATCTCATAAGGTAGATACTATCCTTATGCCCATTTTACAGGCAGGAAAACGGAGGCCCCTAGTTTTGCAGAACTAATAAAATGAGAAACCGAGATTTAAACCCAAGTGTGTCTGTCCTCAAACCTTCGATGATACTTTCTATGCTCCTTCTTCCTACTTAGTGGAGGCAGGTGTTAGATGAAAGTTTTTTCAGAATTTTCACCCAAATAGAGGCCTGGAGATGACAAGGAAGAAGACTTATGCCATCAGTGCGCTGAAAGAATGCCTTAGCTCTACATTTTGCAATCACTTATTTTTTTAGTTACAGCATTCACATAGCATTTACAATGGGCCAGGCCACTGCTGGCCATTTTACAAATGTTAACTCATCAAATACAGCAGCCTTGTGAGGTGGTCAGATATTGTTATTATTCTTCCCATCTTACCAATGGGGAAACTGAGGCACTCGCCAACACCACAGAGTTAACAAAATACAGAGCCAAAATTCAACCCAGGCAGTCTTGCGCTTGACCCTGTATTTGATCTCTACATTGCCTTCACCCCAAACCCGGTACCTACAAACAATCTGTCCTAGAGTATGTCAGTGAGGGAGCAGTGTTAATGACTTTAACTCCAAGTCTTAACTCCAGATAATAGAGACCAAAGTTCTGCTACTGGCCAGAGTAGTAACTGAAAGGTAGTAACTGATTCTGTCTAACTTGGACTCTAAGGCATGTATGGGAGAAACTGATCTATTCACCTGAGTCAGAAATATGTTTTGAGGACGGACTATACCTTTTTGAAATCTGCAATAATAAGAGAGAAAATATTAAATTTAATGGGATAAATCACGTACAGCACTTAGCACATAAAAGAGGTCAATACACAGTAGCTATTAACACCCTTATTAACCTCTCTGATCTGTTCACTTGTCTTCCACTCCATCACAGGAGCCACAGTCCAGGCGTCCTTTCTCTGGTTGCTGCAGTATGTTCTCGCTGGCCTTCTCCACTCAGCCCACTCCCCACACTGCACTCCCCCCACCCCAGCTAATCGGCAGTGGTGTTCTCCAGCCTTCCCTGAGAATGGATTATCCTTCCTGGTCCTGTTGAACCAGGTGACGTGCTCTGGCTGATGAAATGTGAGCGCAAGTGGTGTGTGTCAGTTCCAGACGGAATTGTTAAAAGCCAGTGTGTGTCCTGCCATGCTCCTTCTCCCCCCCTGCTGACATCCAGCAACGGTCCAGATGGTAGCCGCTTTTCACCTTGGGTCCTGGAATGAGGAGATTCTATACAGAAGTCTTAGCAACCCTTGACAGACAAACAAAATAAGATGTAAACTTTTATTGTTTGTTGTAAGCTGCTGCACTTTTGGACCTGTTTGTGTCACAACATAGATCTAGCCTAATATGACTGATACATGTTTTATGATGCTCTTAGAGGGTAGGACAGAGATCTCTAATATGCTGGCAAGGCCCTGCAATATTCTGACCTAAACATGAAGCTTCATCTTGTACCATACTTCTTCTCTTTTTCTCCTCTTCATCCAAACAGGCCTTCTTTCAATCCCCTCCTAGGGCTACTACGGGCTCTTTGTACATGCTGTTGCCTCTGCCCATAACATTCTCCCCGCTGCCCACCCCCTTTGCTTGGTTAATTTCTGTCTTACCAGTCTCAATTGGCTTTCACAGCAATGTGTACATATCCTTTATAGCACTTAACACAACTACATGCTTACCTTTGCTGCTGTTTGTTTGAATAGTGCTTATTTTGCCTCCTAGGCTGTACACCTCCTAAGAATAGTTGCCCAGTCTTTACTTACTTACTATCCCTAGCCCTTTGCATAGTCTCTGGTACATAAGAGGTACTCAAAAAATATTTGTTGAATAAACAATTGAGTCAATATATTGTAGTGATTACAAGATGGACGTTGGAGCCAGACTTCTTGGATTCAGATCCTACCCTGCCATGTATTTGTTGAATGACTTTGGGTAAATTATCGAATCTCTCTCTGCCTCAATTTCTTCATCTGTAAAAGGGGGATTAGAAATAGTAGCGATCCCATAGCGTGCTTGTGAGGATTAAACGGATTAAGATATGTATTTATTTACTTATTGTCTTTGGTCTCCAAGCCTACCCTTCCGTATGCTGTTCTGTGGGGCTGGTAGTTTTCTCACGACATTTTCCAGACTCCTTTGCCAGATGGCTCCGGTTAGATCTAGCCAGTGAGAGACCCTGGCAGGAGCCTAGGAGTAGGAAGGAAAGCAAGAAGGGACTTCCTTCTGGGTTCAGTTCCTTCCCACAATGTGACAGCTGCCAAGGATGGAGGCACGATCAGCCCCAGCTCCTTTCAACTCTCCCAGCACCAGTCAGGCTTTACTGCCTCAGAAGCGCTGATACCCTTGGCTGTGAACCCCTTGGCGGTCCCAGCACCGGTTGCCCACGTCCTCTGAGAGGTCTGAGTACGAGCCATGGGGTGCCCCCCACCTTCATGGTGACTGCTCTCAGTAAAGATCCAAACATCGTCTGTGGGAGGTCCCTCCTTGGAGCTCCTAGGTTCTGGTAACCCGACCTTTCACTTTTGTTTCCCTGACTTCAGGGGTGGCGGCTGTACGTGTGGTGGAAAACCTATCAGACCCTTTTCCTAGTTCCTGCCTGGGCCCAAACTGATGCAATATCTAAGGCACTTAGAACTGATGCAATATCAGCACATGGTAAGCACTATGTGAGTGTGAAGTTTTGCATTTGCCTAAGTAGGTAAAAAAGCCAATATGGCCCATGAGAACCCTGTGAAGGGCACAAGGTGCCTGACATCCATCAAGGATAATGCAAATGCCATGGTGCAGAGAGACCATCTGTCTTCCGGGAAAACTCCAATCCACACCCGTAACTGTCACTCAAACACTACCACCCAGGTATGATTTAAAGCAAATGATGACACAGCTTCCATAGCATTAGCAATTTTTTATTTTCCTTTTTTGTTGCATAGGAAATGCAGTACTTGCTTCCAGTAATTGTATTGTAATGTGAGAAGGTGGTAGCACTAATGGTTGAATACAAGAGTTAAACTAATCCACACCAGCTCAAAAAACCTGTGGAGATTTAGTTGAATAAGAATGGACGCCCACAGTGATTCTCAACCAATTACAAATTTTCACAGAACACAGTCAAACTAAAAGGGTAACTATGAGAGTCAATACAAGTACACTAGAGGCACAGGGGGGCCCGGCTCATAAAAAACAAATGTCAAGCCAACTTATTAACACGGGGGTGTTTAGTGTCACAACAGCTCTCTCATCACTGGAAGTGTTTAATCCCCTCCCTGCACAATTTGAAATGAAAAAAAAAACCGAGGTATCTTGAGCAGACAGATTTCCAAGGGTGGTGGGAAAAGCCCCCGGTGAACTTTGTTCTGGTAAAAGGTCAGGGCAGTAGGGGAGGGGTCGTGTATTTGCCTTTGAAAGTCTTCCTTAAGGACCTCCTAGAATCTGATAAAGCTCCAGCTCTGGGTCTAGCTAGTACCTCAGTGGTGATGCTACGAAATGCCTTTGCAGTGCAGAAAGGCAGTCGGAGACCAGGGAGAAAGGGCAGCTCTCTCAAGCCTCCATCCCAACGTAGCCAGTGGCCTTGTGGCCTTCGGTTGAGATGTTTGAAAAAAAAAAAAAGTGCTAAATTATAGACTATTACTAAAAAAAATTAACAAAATAAGAGTAACACAAATAGAATCAAAAAGGGAAGAAAGCTTGTGTTATTTTAAGAAGCTGAGCATAAAAACAGCAGGAAAAATAGCCCCATTCTTTGGACACCATTTGTCCTTGAAACCACTGTGGAGAGACACAAGTTCACATCGCACACCCTGGGGAGTATTTTCCACCCTGAAGGTGCTCTGGTTGGATTAGAGGTGGCACTTCCACCATATATGCTTGTGGTCCAGACGTACTTCGGAAATTGTGTTTTTTTAAGTAAATAGCATCAGGAGTCCACAAGTGGAAATTCATGATGCCTGGCACACAGGCAAGGTCCTGACCCCCACATGCTGCTGCCTCCCCCGTTACCATGCTCAAGGGCAGGTGGTCCTCCTCATCTTTCTGAGCATTTCTGGTATCTGCTCCCCATTTCCCTGGCCGCCTAATTTGATTATGTAACCCTTTGGGGCATAAAAGGCAGATCAGTGCTGGCTTAGAAAAAAAAAAAATGAGATGAAACATTTCATTTGGGAAGCAAGTCATTTCAAATTTAGACCAAAAAAAAAAAAAATAGTTATATTTTTAAAATCCCGTGTTAATAGCCAATTTCTTTTTCTTATGAATCGGGCCCAAAGTTTGTACAGAGTTTTATTTTTGAAGAAAATATTGCAACTGTGCATGAAACTAAATAGCCACGTGATCTCATAAAGATTTTTTTTTTCTTTTTTTTTTTTTTCTTTTAATATGAGGAAGTCTGGTGTGAAGACGGATCAAGCATGGGTACCTGGCTGAACATTGTCCATTAAGAAAACGCTTCAGGATCAGCAAAGCCTCAGTCGAGGGTGAAGGAAAATGTCCCTCATTTGGAAATGTCCTCAGTGTCTTCAGAGCAGAGTTCTTGAAATTCAAATGGTCGTTTTGAGACAAAAGTCTTGCCAGGGACTGATTTCTGAAATCAAACACCCATGCTTGTCCCCTAGGAAAAAGAAAACAAAAAACAAAAACGAAAACAAAAACACAAGTAATACTGAATTAAGTAAATGTATACCTCCAAAATACTGAAAACAGCCGAAATCAAGAAAAGACAGAATTTGCATTCTCAGTGAAATACCTTTAAACCTAGCTGACAAGAACCAAGTCAGAAAAAAAGACTAACATAATTTTGAGTAATATTCATACAGTTCACTAAGCATTATGGAATAGCATGCATTAATATTGTACGGTTATTTTACATCACCTATACCAGAAGGTCCTGACTGACAGACAGCGAAGGCTACCGGTGTAGAAAAATCTTACTTCAGAAGAGCAATATAATACAGATTTCACAGGCACTACATTTTAATATATCAGGTATTATGCTGGTTTTCTTATAATTCTTTCTGTCCTAAAGCTGGCATTATAACAATGACCAAAAAGGCAAGGATTGAAGTAAACGGAAAGTAGATACCAAAGTTGATATAGTTTTTCTTCAGATAGATTAGTGCATAGTTCTCATGCAGATAAACACTGCTATGCATTTACACTGTTGGAAAGCAGAGTGAATTGAGCCCAAGTTGTCACATTTGTGTAAATCATTTTGTCAGCCTGTAATAGCACCATGTAATGGATTTGCATTAAACATTAAATTGATTTCAGAATTGGTGACACAGTATTCACTACAGTTAAGTGCTATGGAATAGCTTCAATGTTACCTGCTATATATCAAAGCAATTTTCATCCCACTGCTTTTTTATTGGAAAAAATAAAAGGAAAACATACACGACACTAATTAGACGAATGCACAGCCTTGGACGTGGAGAAGGCAGAGCGGGTTTACTGTCAAACAGTAAATACATGCATTGACTTCAGGACGAAATTGGCCTTGGAAGCTGATTTGAATGAAAGCTGTGCTGGGGGGCAGTGCAGCTTTCTGAGACTGTCTCATGTCTTAGGACAGATCTCGGAGGGTGGGTGGTGAGGTGCCACTGAAGCTCTCTGTACATTACCATGCCAGTTGTGTTTTAAATTTGTTCTATGGAGGCCTGCTACCAGGAAAAAAAGAAAAAAAGAAAGAAAGAAAGAGAGAAAGAGAATGAGAGAGAGAGAGAGAGACCACCACCACTATGGACAAACAGATATGATGCCAAGTACATTAAATGACATTCTTAGAAACTCCCTCCCCCCAGAAAAAACAATCACAAGGAAAAAAAAATTTTTCTTAATCCAGATTTCATAAATACTTTATGACACTGTAACTACAGAGTTCAAAGCCTATGAGGATAAGGGTTTGAAAAGTGAAAGACAAACTTTTTGAGATGGGTTTTGCATCTTCTGATGGGCTGCCTGAATACTGTGACTCTGGGAAGTCTGGGTTCCTTTACACTTCACCGGTCAGAGTATGAAGAATATAAGCTTTGGGAAGTGTGCCTTGGCTTGCCCGTAGCCCACGCCTGACTGTGGGGTAGGGAGGGGCTGACACAATAACTGTCATGCCAGGGTGTGAAGAAACAGAAAAGTTAGTTCAAACCTCAAAGGAAAGAAAAAGACTGTGGGATGGATAGAGCGGCATTGGAAAGAGGTCCTCTGCCCATGAATAATCAGACAAGGAGCGTTTTAGTGGCAAGGGGACGGGCCAGAAAAAAAAAAGCATACAGAAAAATAATATGATTTAGTGTTTGTGCCTCTGACTTCAGTTCCCAAAGAAGAAAATGGAGAGTTATTTGAGGGACTTATCTTTGCCAATATTGTTAATGCCATTTGACGGGAGAGAAAAAGTTCAAATGGGTCTCAGAATCAAGGGCTGGGCCTTCAAACACGGATGGCCCTCAGTCTGTCAGTCTACACACCCCAGGTAGCAAAGTCTTCCTCAAAAATCTTCGCTTGACTTTGAGTCTAAAAAGGTTAAACACTCATATTGTTGGTGTTTCTTTTTTCCTGCTTGATCACAACTGAACTACAGTTTCCTGCTGCTTTCTGGACAATGAAACATGAACAAAAATATAACTTAGTGTGTTTAATACTTAACCCCGTTCGTTATCACCCTAGACTGCCTCCCTAATGTTTTAAAGCCTTTAAAACATTTTTTTCCTGCAAATCTGTTCAGAGTGCCCTAATTTTAGCTTCATCAAACTTAATACAACAAAATACCTTCAAAAATACAGCATACCTGTAACGTCCATTTACAATGGTTTTTCAGTAGACCTATACTTCTCAAGCATAGGAATATGCTATACCATTGAGAGAGAAAAAAAATAACTGTATTTAAATACTTACAAAAAAAAAAAAAGGAAACAGGAAAGTTTTAAACTTAAATCCAGTTCCCAAAGGGAGGGGGGGCAGGAAAGAAAGAAAAGCCATTCTATGAACGCTGCCTTTATAATGAACAATCAGAAATTTCACTAGGCTAATTTGACAGAAATTTTTCCTCATTTAAACAACATTACAAAAGTCCTGCATTATAAAATAGGGTAGAATAAATCAGTGTAATCAATAAAACTATACAACAATACAAATTACATATCTTCTGAGTGGGCAGTTAATCTCTCTCTTTGCAGTCATGACTACAACATGCTCACTAAAAACAACTAAAACTGCCCAAACTATTGCTTAGTTTGTTTTGTTTTAAAAAAAGGGTGCAATTTTATTGTATATACAACCAATTTACTGGTAATACCTTGGCTTATCGCAAGGTTCTGACAAAATGTTTGTCTAGGCTTTTTTCCCTTCACTGTGAAGCACTGAAAGCTGCTATTTTTTTTTCTTTTTTTTTTCTTTTTTCTTTTTTTAGTGCACATATGTCATAATAAAGTAATGCCCAGCTAAGTGCTATAGGGGAAGGCAAAGTATGCTGGCTGGCTAGAGGAAGTGACACCATATACTGACAATCACACCATACAACAGCGCCAAACGACTATTCAACCACTTATCAGACACATATGAAAATCCAAAATGTTTTATTTTATTTTTTTTTTCCTTAAATAGAGATAACCAGTAAACAATTTTCAGAACTTGGAAGTTTAAAAACGTGCATATAAAAATGGGCATTATATACTTTGTATTGAATGTGGATTGACTGCAGTCTGCTAAGAAAAATGGGGTGTGGGAGCTGAAGAAAAGGGAAGTTGTCTTTTTTTTTTTAAGGCTTGCTTGTGAAAGGAACAGTTGTAAAAACAAAATTGCTTGAAGCAGGGTCAGCTTAGTGCTTCACAGTTTGACTGCTTCTCTAAGAGGAGCCCTTCCTGCGCACGTGCATTCAAAAATCACAAATAAAGTACAAAGACAGACACCTAAAACACACTGCGTCAAGTGCAGCACCGACTTTGGTCAAATAAAAAAAAATAAAAGAAAAATTAATCATAGCTAAGCTTTTCTACACGATATAAGCAGGTATTGCATATTTTCATAGATCTGGGGGCAGGGAGGGGAATAAAGGAAGACTCCAAATAAATTGTAAAATGCAGCAACATCCAAAATACTGATATTCTAAGCATCTACAGATCTCAGAATAGCACTGCCACTGACCACAGAGGACAAAAAAGACTACTCCTATCTGCGGAACAACTAACTCTCTATTTAGTTCTAGATGTTGAAACTGACAATGGCTGACGTAAAAGTCACATTTACAAAAAGTGTCTCCAAACGCTTGACTAGGGAAAAACCCCTTTCAATAGAGGAGCATGTGCAACAATTCCACAAATAATCGCTATCCAGGGCAAGGCACATTGATATGGAATTTTTGTTTTCGTGCAAATTAAGGAAAAAAAACAAAACAAAACAACATTGTTTCGGGGGGGAAAGATGAGGAGCAAAGTGTCTTCCCAAGAATTTCAGTTACTTGATTGTATAGGACAGTAGTAGAACCCTTCTGAAGGGCTGAAAAACATAGTTTAAAGGCAAGTGCCTAGAGTAGGGATTACAATATTGTGTCTTAATGCACTCTACTTTATCCTACATTAGCTATATAAAAATTAGTTACTAACACTAGAACATGCAGAGACTTTCTCTGATCAGCAGGGCTTGCCAACCAGAACGTATATATATGTATAGTATAGGAAACCTTCTTGAAGTTGCATGGGAAGCAAAGGGGTGCTTCGCTGTCTGGTAGAAAAATCACTTGCACTTTTTTTTGTTATTTTTTTGTTCGTTTTTTGTGGTTTTTTTTTTTTACATAAGATACAGGACATTTGGGGGTGCAAACTTTTTTTTTTTTCCCTAACAAGTACCCTTGATCTGAATGGGCACCAGCATTTGTGTCAGTATTGGTTTCATTATTATTATTAATATTATTTTCCCATAGCCCAGTTCAGGGGCGCAAAGGTCTTTAAAATTTCTGGACAATCTCTGGAACAATGAAGTGTCTGATAACTGATAAATCCTATGTTGCCTGATACATGTAAAAATTTTCAGAATTGGCATAATCCATTATAGTGACTTCTAGCTTATAAAATTAACAGATACCATGATTTCATTTTAGTTATGTGCTTTGATAACAGAAAATAATTAATTAGCATTTAATGTAGTTAACATATTGTGGTAAAAGCACCATTAGATTTGTTTTTTTGTTTTTTTTTTAATTTTCCTTCAGTTTTTAAAGGGATACAAGTTTAACAATAAAAAACATAAAAAGCAAAAATAGCTCCCCTTTTTCTTGCAAGGCTGTTTTTTACCCCAATAATTTAGAGTCCTGGGGTGGAAGGACTTGAAAAACAAAAATAGAATTTTCAACAATCTCTATCTTACAAAGATATTTAGCTATCCAATGAAATTGCACTTTACTCAATTCAAAATTCGATTGTTTTGATTGATTCCTGTCAGTTTCTGTCAAAACAGACCATCTTCCCCATTTCCATGTGAATTTGTGTGTCATTGTTGAAATTGTTGAAAAAATGTTTTTTTTTTTTTTTTTTAAATGTAAGTGCAGCATTTCAAAACTTTTAAAAAACTGAATAGTAGTAGTAGTAGTTTGCCATTTTCGGAATTATTCTGCAACGTGAGTGGATTCACTGTCCTTCCGGGCCATGTTATCTAGTTAACTGCTGACTGCTGAACCAAACCGAACTAAAAGAAAAAATAAAAAAGGAACATAACTGCGTTTTCTTTTTCCAATATGTTACAGAAAAACATTGCCCTTTGACTGTCCCGTAAGTTATATATTGCAGATCTCAGCTACTACAAAAGACTTAGTTCTCCATGTGTCTCCTGACTGCTCAAGGAGGCTCACACCTGTGTGGGTAAATTCATGAAATACTGTGAAACAGCCAGGCTCCGTAAAGAAAGTGTGTCACAATGGGAAGTCAGTGAGCAAGGGTAGACCTTCTCCAGCCGCATCGCCTAATGCTCACGCTACCACGGAAAACACTTCAAATGTTACAAAGCCCAACCATTTCCAGCACCATATGAGAAAATTACAACAGTCCCTAAAGTATTAAAAAAAAAATCCCAAAAGGTTATGGCCTTTGCTGTTGGACCATAATGCTCGCTGTTTCCATGTACAAGTTGATTTGATTCTCCCCTTCCAGTGACAGTGAAGTTGTAACTGCGCTGGGTTGAGGATGCGTCCATGTTACAGAGTTGAGAAGGGGTCAGGTGGTCTGTCTGGTGGATGGTGGGACGCTGCGACTTTTATCCCAGGTACCAGGACTGGAAGACAAAAGGAAAAGTGCAATTAGAGGCACAATTTGGAAAATAACACATTTTAAAAGTTGTCCTTCCAACGGTGAAATCAAGATCTACGTTAGGGACGAAGAGGGGATTCACTGGGAAAAGTAAAGGAATGACAAACAGTAGTAAATCTTGAGACACTGAAACTGATCTCACTCTTCTGAAATTGAAATTCAATGCCTTTGTTGGGGTTTGCCAATGTTTTGAGTGTATCTTACAAAATAAAGTATTTAGGTCCACTTGAAATACATATATGGGTTTTGCAGTCTGGAGAGGGCAGCTATAGGATGGCAGGAAGCTTCATCATCTGGCTTTTGACTGAACCCTCAGCACCTAGCACAGTGCCTGGAATAGAAGCTTCTCAACAAAGAAATGTTGAATGAGTGGAGAATGGGCGAGGGGAGAGGTTTTGCGTCGTGATGAGTGTCTTCTCTGATGAATTTCACAACGTCTCCTTTTCAGTGAGATGTTATTGCCACATTCTTGTAACAGGCACAGATGATCAGCAGTGAAATAAGAGTAAATGGAGCTATAGTAGACAAAGTGCTGTACCAAGAATCCTGGGTGATTTTGGACAAGTCACAGCATCTCTCTTCTACTCAATTTCCTTAGATGTACATGAGGTAGATTTTATGATGTAAAATGCTCCTCTCAAGCTCAATCTTTCTATAATAATGTTTTCAAAAATGACATAAAATAATCATGTGGTATCAAGATTTCATCCTATTAGCTACCGTGATGTCCAAAGGAAAAAAATGAGGTCACCTGCATAGCCCTCGTACATGCTTTCGTTCATTCGACATTTATTTAGACCCTTCCATATACCTGCTGGGCCCAGTTACCTTTTCCTTTCATAAATCCTTAGGTGATTAGCTTTGGGCAATAGTCTGGTGATACGTCACTCTATATGCTGGCACTTCTTCTATGTTAGCTAAACAAAGTGACCAATTATGGTCTAATATCAGGGTCAGTTTCACAAGTGAAATAAAGTATACGGCTTTTGACAACTTTTCTCCAGAAATACCCTACCAAATTCACCACATTTATCATTATTCACAGAAACATCATCAACCTCTGGCAAAAGTGAATGCTTCCGAAATCTCTGAGCTGACAGCATCAGAAAGGGTTACATTTGGGTTGATTCAGTCAGATGAAGGCTCATCCGTGTCCAAGAGATTCAATTAGGTAAAGCAGGGACTCGTTTTGATCCCAGGATAAATGGTGAAGTGATAGCTACATGGAGGTTGGGATAAGATTTCCTGGTCACACAAGCTACCTTTGATCTCCAGAGGACTTGAAAAAAACCTAAGCCTAAACCAAAAAACTACTCATCCTGTATACTTTTAGATGTTATTCTTTGACCACATGCTTTGAGGAACACAATAAAACCTCTTGTGTACTGAAAGGAAATCATCCTGGCAAATACACACGGCCTAAATCGAACTGGACAAAAGAAAGAAGAGGGGGGGAAGAGAGGCGCGGGGAGGCAGACTCCAAACTGTTATTTCTAGTGGGCCTCCCGGTTAGCTGACGTGGCTCCTAGTTAGAGCAGAGGCGCCCTCTAACAAAAGTCTCAAACTTTGGGTGCGGCAAATAATGCTTACAATTTCTGTTCTCACACTTTCTAAGTCAGTTGTGAAATTCCAGACTTCTTAAATCTGACACTGTGTCGTAGTTCTTGAAGCAAGCACCTGGGACCCAGTGAGTCAGCAGGGGGAGCAGTTTTCCATACCACAGTTTCTGGACACAACCTTGGTGCACTACAAAAATCTGCAGTGCCTCTACGCTTCTCTTAAAAAGCAAAGCAAAGGAAAAAAAAAGTTTCTTCACACATCTTACTATTCAGTGTGTGCCTTGCCGACAAGGTTACCCCAGAGCAGCTCTGTAATCCTTCACTGAAATAGGCTTTATTGATTGCTCTGGTCTATTGTTCTCTTTTCAAGTCCCCCAAGTTCAAGTTCATCCTGGTGTTACATCATGTCTGGTTGCTAAGAGCAACCAGACAGACCCAGACGTGACTATCATTAGCAAGAAACCCTCCGCTCTCCTCCCACCAACCTTCCAGTGGCTCTGACGTAGCAGGCTCACTGCAAACACATTGAAGTATTTATTCTGCCTAATTTATGACCTACACAGCAAGCAAGACCCCCACTCCAAAAACCAACACTGTTGTATATTTAATTAATCTGTCTTTCTCTGGCACTTGGGAAAGTTAGACAAAGGACTAATTATTGTGTTTCACTCTCCACACTTTTCTTTTGGGGGGTGAATATTTGCATGGGAAAGAAAACTACAGGCCCAGCCTTGGCCACCCACCCCCCCTTTTTCTTTTTGCCCTATTGACATTTCATGAAATACTTTAGCTGCTTAAGGGAATTATAAAAAAAATACGATGTGAATGTTACTCCTTCTGAGTTGGTATTCAGTAACACAAATCAACTCATGACATGTTTAAATTTAAATGCTAACCACACACTCTCAGAGTTACTTTAAAGGTTAGTTTTTAATCAATAGAAGTTGCTGACTCCGAGTTTTTGAGCCTCGCACTGCAGCTCTTGGGCTTTTGTCTAACGTTAAAGCTTTCAAACTTTTTTTTTTCCTTGGGATGATTTTAGCAATGATTTGCAGACACAGAAGGCTATTGTGCTCTGACCAGCAACATGTCACCAGAGGAGCGAGTTGCCCTGGGGTGGGGTGTCAATATGGCTCCTGAAGGCCTGGGTTAGGGGTCTTTAAGAACTCGTGAAAAAAACTTAATTAACCCTTTCAGGCCCAAACCAAAACCTATTCTCAAACTTTTTCACTCCTATAATTTGACCATTAGTCCTTATTTCAACATTACACTAATCTTCATGACAATTAACCCGGCTACTTGACCAAAGCTTTCCAGAATGGGAAGTCAGCCGGTTAGGGGAACTACACAGGGATTTTTTTTTTTTTTTTTTGAATGAGGGCTCTTTGATTAAATAATTTATTTGTAGAGATGGCAGATAAACAATTATAATGCTAAAAAAAAATACATCCATTTCATCGAATGTTCTCATGATCAGTTTGTAGCTGAAGACCCTCCTAAGTCCGTTACGGACGAGTGTGATAGTCGCACGTGTGTAAGACACTCGACTTCTAAAAACTTCCATGAACTACGAATGACGTCCAATGAACAAGATAATGTTTGGAAAAGCCCATTTTTCTCTTGTGATGTTTTATTATAAAATCTATTATTCAAGCAGTGCAAGTTTCAAAACATTACTTGACGAATAATTCTGGGCATTTTCTTCTTGGGTCGTACAAGAAAAATATTAAAGAAATCTGAGATTGTTAAATTGTTGGGGTTGAGGAGAAAATCACTGGGAAAATGTTGCCACATTAAACAAAATTCATTTATGGAGAGTCAAAAAATTGTCTTCAGATATTTACTGACATAAGCTTAGGTTTCATATGGTTTCTGCCTTCATATTTTATAGCCCTTCAATCTAACCTCCTGTATCCAGATGGACTACAAAGGAATCTCTGTCCCTTATCTGCAGTGAGTTCCAATATTACAATACAATATCGGACGATGTTATCTTGATACATTTACATTAAGGAAGTAAACACAGAGCTTTGATCTGTTTTTCTTTTCCTTGCGAACTCTCAGCTATAGTAGTTTTGGAGATCCATAAATCCACACTCCCACGGGGGCTCGAGTTAAGTAAAATTACTCTGTTACATTCACAATTTCTACAGTTTGGGATGTGCTAAAGGAGGAGGGGAGGGGGCTGGAAGGGGGGGGGTAATTGTCCTCTCTCAGTGTTCAAGGTGAAACATCAAAAGAAATCTGCAGTCCAGGACCAGAGCTCAGCTTTCCTCTTCTCTAGTCAAATGAAGAAGTAATCTCATCAGGTTGGAAAGTGCTGACTAAGGATTTAATAAAGTGCCTGCAGATGTGGCGTCTCTAAGGTATTCAACTCATGTAATGCAAAACAGCTCCACACTGAATGTGCTTATAAAATTTCATTTAACCATTGCAGCGCGACTTTTTTTTTTTTTTTCACCTTTCTCTAAGGAGTTTTATCACACTTCCCACCCCTTAATTTACAGCTCCATGAAAGTTCGAATCCCATTCTGCCAGGATTCTGGAATACTCACAGTAGTCAGGTTTTATGAACCATAAACAACATCTATCCGGCTGCATCGTAAGCAGGAAGCCTGAAATGGCTCTTGGTAGCTTTGAAAGCAGTCTCTTTCCTTTCCTATGTTGTAGGAGAGCAATTAGGAAACTGAGGTTACTTTCCAAAATTTGGTCAGGAGGGTGCCTAAGACATGGTTGATGAAGATTCAACTTCTTAGTTGACACCAAACATTCTAATGCAAATAACGACTTTTAAAAAGGCTTTTAATTACACTTTTCACTAAGAGGGCAGGATGTATATTTTAGAAACAAAAGGAAACGCAAGTCTGTTTGAGATAGCTATATTTCACTTTAACCAAAAAAAGGGAGAGGGTGCTAGGGGTGGGGGTGGGGAGGGCGGAACAGACTGTGACGCAGCAGAATCTGTTTTTCAAATTAAAAAGTTAAACAAAAGGCCTCAAGGGCAAAGTTGAACGCTGCGGAAGGAGGTTGTTAATGTGGAATCCAGAACTGGGTGTGACACTTTGCTTTCTTCTCCAGGCAAGGTGGGTTATTTCAGGACATTCACACACAGAAAACAGAAACACGCAAATACAGGGAGGCCTCGGCCCCCAGTCCTCACTCCTTCCTACTCCATCAGCCCCCGAAGAGGATGTTGCCGACCAGTACTGCATGAGTTGCGGTCAACATTTTGACTTCTCTCTTGAGCAGACGCTATCTCTTCTGGGTCACATTAATCCAGTTAGTCATTTTTGGCTTCCTGCTCTTGTTCGATGAGCTCAAGCCCACCGTTTAGCCCAAATGAGTTGTCCTTGGCAAATCAGCCAGAGTCCTGGTAGCCTCCCCTGCCCGCTTCTAATCCAATGGAAATGGACAGGGCCTCGGAGTGAGAAACTCCTGGTTTCTCACGTTAGTATACATCATTTGGGAGTACTTCATCACTTACGTAACAAGTCCTAGCATCTACTGTGTGCTTTGTATGCTAGGCTCTGGGGATATAATGAGTACAACAAATACGGTACCTGCTCTTAAGGAGTTGCCCTGCAGAAAGAAAGCGCTGGATTTTAGACTTCCATATCCTTCAAGAGACCAGCTACCCTGATCTTCTCACAGTTGGATCTTTAAAAACTTATGTCAGCTGATAAGGCTGAGTATCCAATGTCCGAGGGACCCAGGACCTAGTCTCACTTTTTCCATTGACCAGTTGTGTGACTTCAAGTAAGCAGGACTCTGTCCTCTGGCCCCCAGAGGACTACTGTACGGCCAATTATGCATTCCATGAGGGGAAAGCAGTTTCTAACACTGGCTCCTTCTGACAAAGGTG